>NC_134712.1:16951540-17600290 GCF_049634645.1 Pelodiscus sinensis
GGAGAGAAAGGTGCTCCATCCCAACAGCCTCAGCCTTCCCGCTGCATCGCAGGCTCCAGCTTTCCTTCTCAGGCCTCCGCCATACACAGCTGCACAGCAAGGGCAGGCTCCACTCCAAGTGAACAAGTCTAGATGTGTAATTAGCATTCAAGATGAGCAGGCTCCAGCAGAGAAGAGAAGAGATGCCTCCTGAGGAGCCCAGTACACCGAACGATGCTCACATTCCTGCATTCCTTTGCTGCCTGCAGCAAATAAGCCCTGACCCAATGCTAAATCTGCTTTGGTTAAACAGTGGGTATTTTGTAACCAGACATCTTTGCAGAGGGAGCCAGAATGTCCGTTATCTAGCAGCGGAGATTTTCCAAAATTAGATATGTAGAACTGTGCAAAGATATTTGTCCCTGCCCAGTCTGGGCACACATCTCCCCAACATGTGTGCACAAAGGTGTATACGTGAGGCCAGTGCATGCTCAGCGTGAGTGTGAGCTCTATCACATGCGTGCACACAGGACTGCTGTGCATGGTCGGCACACTCAAATACGCATGTGAATGTGTCATTGAAAAACCATTTTTAAAATAGACAGATGGGTACATTGCACACAGACATATATCTGCATACACAGATGCTTCTGTTCCCGGTGTACATATAGGGAGCGATCCGTGTTAAGCTGAGCACTTGGGTGGCCATCCAGGAGAGATTCAAATGCTGTCCAGTTGACAGCAGAGCAACCTCAGTCTCTCCCAGCTAGTAGCATATGATTCTATTGGTTGCCCACATATGCGCATGCCCTTGGTGCACAAAATAAAATTTATTTCACACACAGATGGAAAAAATTAGCGGGAACATTGCACATAGGGTATGTCTCCACAAGGAGAAAATCCAGGGCTGACCTGGGTCAGCTGATTCAGGCTTACAGGGCTCAGGTTCAGAGGATGAAAAAAAAATCGCTTTGCAGATGTTTGGGCTTGGGCTAGGGTCCAAGCTCTGGGACCCTGGGAGGAGGTCCCAGCATCCAGGTTCCAGCCAGACTCAGCTGATGAATGCCAGCTGCAACCATGCATGGGACTTATCCATGTCTAGATGTACCTGTACTTTCCATGGCAGCCTTTTTTTCCCTGTAATGCCTAACCTAATATACCTTAAGAAGAACTTCTTTCAGCAAAGAATCAATGCCAAACAAGTGCTTAACTAAAGACCATACATAATGCACTGTGCTCCAAAGGTCTGCCAACAGGTGAGATCACGTTTCTGTGACTTCTTCCCCACATAATAGAGGCTTGCTTTAGTCCAAGGATGACAACCAGGAATGGTGGGTGGGCCGCACTTACCTGCTCCTCCCACTCCCAGCATTTTTGGAGTACAAAGATCTGTACTCTATCCCCACTCTTCCTCCTCCCTCCCCGAGCTAGAACTCCACAAACAGCTGATTCCCAGTGTTCCAGCTCTGGGAGAGAGGGGAAGGCGCGTGGACGGAGCGTGAATCAGGCAATTTGCAGTGCCTCGAAAAATGCTGGGAGGGAGAAGCTGTTTACACTGAACATGATTCCATCCCTGGATAATTACATTTTCAGTGTGGATAAACTAGACCCTTTTATTAAGATTTCCCACTGTTGCGCAGATGTAGAAGGCGCTTCAGGTGGCCACTGCTGTTTTAACTATAGGGTCCTCTTGTCTGTCTCAGAGTTCAGTAATTAAAATGCTGATGGGAGCCTACACTAATGCTTGCACCACTGCTCCCACTAATGATGACAACACTGCGACTCATGTGAACTAGGGACATAAACGTGTAACCATCTAAATGGTTTAACCGATAAGCTGATGCTTATTGGTTTCTGTTATGGCTCCCTGGAAGTGGGGCCAGCAAGGTCTGATGGCCCCACTTCCAGGGAACCTGTAACAAAGCCGGCACCTGCCGGCCCACTCCCAGGGAACAATGTTTCCTCTAATTTTTTTCCATCCATGTGCAGAATACATTTTGTTATGTGCACCAAGGCATGTGCTTATGTGCACCAGCCAATCAGTTGGGCGACATCTGAATCTCTCCTGGGTGGCTGTCTAAGGCTCAGCTTACAGGGAACACTGCCAGGGAGTCAGCTGCTACCCCACACTGCAGGCTGAGACAGCTATGCTGCACCAAGCTCAAAGCTGTGCCCGGCTTCCAATAAAAGCTACCCCCTGCAGTCCAGCTGTTTCAACTCCACACATTTGGCCCATCTTCCTGCATGATGAAAATCCAATAGCCAGACAAGAGCAGCAGGTTTCAGCGCAAAAGGAAAAACATACCCAGCAATTCTTCCTTCAGCGCCTCATCCTTCATTTGAATTTGGTCTGAACGGATTTCCTTTTAAACCCTCTGACATAAGTGTAAGTCTTTTTTAGAGCCTCTCGCCTCTTCTTTTGTCCCAGCTCCCATATTTGCAGATTAAATACTGATCTGCCCCAGGCGGAACCCCACTGCATTTGCGGTTTTGCTGCAGGAAGCGAACGAACTCCCTAGTCAGGAGTGGGTATGAAACTGGATGATAGTGCTCAGTGAGCTCAATCCTTCACAATCTTCCCAAGTCCCTCGCCCACACCCGAACCGCCGCTAGGGCAAGAGCCAGGGTTTATCCCAGCAAATCATCTGAATTTGAAGGTAAAACTTCCGTCGGCCCCTTTGATCAAGGCTTCTCTGAAAAGCACAAGAATGACAACACCAACCTGTCAGACACAGCCGGCTTCTACGTGGTTTAGCAAAAATCACCCTATTTTAAAAGTAACATTATCACCTTTAAGAAGCAAGTTCAAAATCACTTTCATTCACAACCACCGTCCACACCTGCAGATAATGCCATAGTCACAACGCCCCTTTTCTGGCCCCAGTCAGAAGCTGCGTGACATTAAAAATGAGTGTCCTGTAGTGTTCCCTCTAATATTTCCCACCCCTGAGCGGAATGAACTTTTTGGTGCGCACTAGGGATATAATAGTATAGACAATTCACCAATAAGCAAAAGCTTACAGCTTAATGCTATTGACAACACGCATTTCCCTCTCCCTCTCTGCCTGCCAGTACATTTTTTAGCAGGTTGGCCAGCAGCCCAGCTCAATCTTGGCTTGTGATGGGTCCAGGAACTACCCCTGCTGCGGCTATGTATTTAAAGTGTATTAAGAACCAGGTGGGCAAGCAGCCTGAATCAGTTCTGGTTCACACCGGGACCAGGAGCTCAGACCCCCCACTAGACCAGCACAATTGAGGTAATGGAGTTCAGGAAGGCAGATTTTGATAAGCTCAGAGAACTTGTAGGTAAGGTCCCATGGGAAGCAAGACTGAAGGGAAAAACAACTGAGGAGAGTTGGAAGTATTTCAAAGGGACGTTGTTAAGGGCCCAAAAGCAAACAATTCCGCTGTGTAGGAAAGATAGAAAATATGGCAAAAGACCAGCTTGGCTTAACAAGGAGATCTTGCATGATCTCAAAATAAAAAAGGAGTCATATAAAAAATGGAAACTAGGACAACTAACAAAGGAGGAATATAGGCAAGCAACACGGGAATGCAGGGGCAAGATTAGAAAGGCAAAGGCACAAAATGAGATCAAACTAGCTACAGGCATAAAGGGAAACAAGAAGACCTTTTATAAATACATTAAAAGCAAGAGGAAGACCAAGGACAGGGTAGGCCCACTGCTTAGTGAGGAGGGAGAAGCAGTAACAGGGAACTTGGAAATGGCGGAGATGCTCAATGACTTCTTTGTTTCGGTCTTCACCGAGAAGTCTGGAGGTGTGCCTAACGTAGTGAATACAAGCAGAGAGAGGGTAAGTTTAGAAGATAGGATACACAAAGAACAAGTTAAAAATCACGTAGGAAAGTTAGATGTCAGCAAGTCACCAGGTCCTGATGAAATGCATCCCAGGATACTCAAGGAGCTGATAGAGGAGGTATCTGAGCCTTTAGCTATGATCTTTGAAAAATCATGGCAGACAGGGGAGATTCCAGAAGACTGGAAAAGGGCAAATATTGTGCCCATCTATAAAAAGGGGAATAAGAACAACCCAGGAAACTACAGACCGGTCAGTTTAACGTCTGTCCCAGGGAAGATAATGGAGCAGGTAATTAAGGAAATCATATGCAAACACTTGGAAGGTAATAAAGTGATAGGGAATAGCCAGCATGGGTTTGTGAAGAACAAGTCATGCCAAACTAATCTGATAGCTTTCTTTGATAGGATAACGAGCCTTGTGGATAAGGGAGAAGCGGTGGATGTCATATACCTAGACTTTAGTAAGGCATTTGATACGGTCTCGCATGATATTCTTATTGATAAACTAGGCAAATATAACTTAGATAGGGCCACAATAAGGTGGGTGCATAATTGGCTGGATAACCGTAGTCAGAGAGTTGTTGTTAATGGTTCTAAATCCTGCTGGAAAGGGATAACAAGTGGAGTTCCTCAAGGGTCTGTTTTGGGACCCGTACTGTTCAATATCTTCATCAATGATGTAGATATTGGGATAGAGAGTACGCTTATTAAGTTTGCAGATGATACCAAACTGGGTGGGCTTGCAACTTCTTTGGAGGATAGGGACATAATTCAAAATGACCTTAGCAAGTTAGAGAAATGGTCAGAGGTAAACAGGATGAGGTTTAATAAAGAGAAATGCAAAGTGCTCCACTTAGGAAGGAACAATCAGTTCCATACATACAAGATGGGAAGCGACTGTCTAGGAAGGAGCATGGCGGAAAGGGATCTAGGGGTCATAGTGGACCACAAGTTGAATATGAGCCAACAGTGTGATGCTGTTGCAAAAAAAGCAAATATGATTCTAGGTTGTATCAACAGGTGTGTTGTAAGCAAAACTCGTGAAGTCATTCTGCCGCTCTACTCTGCACTAGTTAGGCCTCAGCTGGAGTACTGTGTCCAGTTCTGGGCGCCACATTTCAAGAAAGATGTGGAGAAATTGGAAAGGGTACAGAGAAGAGCGACAAGAATGATTAAAGGTTTAGAGAACATGACCTATGAAGCCAGGCTTCATGAACTGGGCTTGTTTAGTTTGGAAAAAAGAAGATTAAGGGGGGACATGATAGCGGTTTTCAAATATCTAAAAGGGTGTCACAAGGAGGAAGGCGAAAATTTGTTCCTCTTGGTTTCTGAGGACAGGACAAGGAGTAATGGGCTTAAAGTGCAGCAGGGGAGGTTTAGATTGGACATTAGGAAAAAATTCCTAACCGTCAGGGTGGTCAAATATTGGAATAAATTGCCAAGGGAGGTGGTGGAATCTCCCTCTCTGGAGATATTTAAGAACAGGTTAGATAGACATCTGTCAGGGATGGTGTAGACGGAGCTTGATCCTGCCTTGAGGGCGGGGGGCTGGACTCGATGACCTCTCGAGGTCCCTTCCAGTCCTATTATTCTATGATTCTATGATTCTAACTGGCAGCCGGTCCACAAGGGGAGCTGGTTTTTAAACTGGCTCCCCTTGCAGACCACCTCCCACCTGGCACCCCATGCTGCTGCCTCTGATACAGTGGCTGCCAGCCCCTGTATAGTTAGTAGAACAGTCAAATAACCAATAAAATGTCATAAGGTTATTCAACTATTCAATTAACTGATATCTAATGCCCCTAGTGCGCACTAGTGTGGAGGCAAGGTGTGACAGAGATGACGTGCAACACTTCACCTTCATATTGGTGCACGTAACAAAATTCACGTGGCTGGAATAAGGCCAAGGGGTTCTGAGTGTGGGAGGGGGCTCGGGGCTGGGGCAGAGGGTTGGGGTGCTAGCTTTGGGACTCAGGAGGGAGTGCGGGGTTTGGGCTGGGGGTGTGGGCTTTGGGGTGGTACCAAGGATGAGATCTTTTGGGTGCAGAAGGGTGCTCAGAGCTGGGAGATCAGAGGATTGGGGCTCAGGCTTACCTGGGTGGCTATCTGCTGGGGGACAGTGAGGAGAAGCCCATTTCTCCTGGTCATGGGAGCTCAGTGCTGGGGCAAGTGGGGAGGAGGCTCCTCCCTGACACAGCAGCTTCAAGGTTTGGGGAACGATCTCTTCCTCATTGCAGCCCTGAGCCTGTGAGAAGGGCTTAATGGGAAGCGACGCAGCTGCACAGTTTAGAGGGCACTTAGGTGTCCCGGATATTTCAGAGTCTAGGGCGCACACGGCTCACTGAAACCAGAATCCAAACAAAATAGTACGGACTAGTTCTCCCATCATATCTGCACAATGGCTGTATAGGCCTGGAAAGACGCAAGCAGGCAGGGGATTCTCTGACGATTGTAACTTTTTACAAAATACGAACTAATGAAAATGAACCAACAACAGCATCTTAACATTTACATGGTGCCTGTCTGCTAGAACCATCAGCTGCAAGGTGTGTTACCGCTTATCACCGGGGAAATGCGGCCATCTGTAGGGAGGAATAGGACGATAGCGAGTTAAAACGGCTTGCCATCACAGATATCTAACAAACTGAAAAGCTATTTGGAGGGAAGAAAGTAACTGAACTAAAACTTGGCTAGAACTTTGCTGAGACTTGTGCAAGAACTGACATAAGAGCCTTAAATGATCAGGATCTCAGAAGGCACCACCAGTGGCACCATCTCCCCTCACACTAGCTGAGGTGCTTATCTCAAGAGGGAATATAAGACAGAAAGCCCCTGAAACAGGAACATCCATTGATAAAGACGGTGTACAATATTGCCTGAGGTGCCTACCATCCAAGAAGCAACTGTGCTCCATCCCGTTTAGTTTGCCAGATCTGCCAAGAGCACAGCCTGAACGGCTCAGCAAATAGTCAGGAAAGTCCCACTGACTAAAAGAAGAAAGCTTATTTCTACATGTAATGAGGTAACCCAACAAATCTCTGCACCGTTGAAAGAAGAGGGACTTACATTATATATATATTGTGACTATTTTCTGAACCAAAGATAAGGACACATTAGCCATGCCCCCAACCCCTTAGGCCCCATCCGCCTGCCAAAGGAAGTCCCAGCCCTGGAGGTAGTACTTCCAGAGTCAAGATGGACACAAGACAGGAAAGAAAGGGTGTTGTGTGACCCCTCTAAGAACTCCTCCCCCCAAAGTACCCACCATGCAATTATACTGCAATTGCATTAACCCAACTTGCATTGCATTACCCTGAGGGGGAAAGAGGGTGCCTTTATTTCAGTGGTTCTCAAACTTTTTGATCCATGAACCACCTCGCTCAATGTAAACCTTTCCACGGATCACCAGTTGCTAATGATAACTCACCGTTAATTACATAATTACGCCTGAGCCATTTTGCTAGTGCTGCAACTAGGAAGAACAGTTTAATTTAAATTATTAAACAGATTAAGTGTTTTATAACTTTCTCATATTAGTTTTATCAAACTTCATTTTAAATAAAGTAAAATATGAATTTATGTCCAACACAAAAGGTTTCAGTGTTTTCTTTATTCATGGCAGGGGTGGGAACCCTTTTTTGGGTTGGGGCCACGCACCCACAGAAAAATCAGTTAGGAACCACACAAGTGAGAAGCAAAAAAACTCCTCCAAAAACTCCCAGCCCCACAGGGCGAGGAGAAGGAATAGGGAGGACCTAGGTTCCAGGCTTCCCATTGGCCAGATTTACTTTTCTGGGGTTCCGGAACTAGTGGATCACCCCTTAGGCTCTGGGATGAGGACAAAAATGAGGGGTACCAGTGTGCGGAACAGGTCTGCCAGCGTGTGGGATAGGGACGGAGTGCAGGATCTGGGCAGGAGGTGAGATGCAGAAGGGGGAGAGATTGCAATATCTTGGTGGAAGGTAGGGTGCAGAAGCAGGGTGGGGGTAGGATTTCTGGCCAGGAGAGGACATGGGACAATCTGTCTGAACAGAAGGGAGGGTGTCAGAGCAAGCTGATGGTGCTAGGTCTTGGCGGGGGAGGGGAGTGAGTAAGGGGGATTGGAGTCTGGGGGTCTGGACATGAGCGGGAGATGCTTACCTGGCTTCATGCCCCCTTCCAGCAGGGAAAGCTTCTGGACAGTGCACTGCCATTCCCCCACTGGGGTGGAAAAGGGGGAGGGAGCTCAGCCCCATTCACCAACCTAGAGAGGATCCCAGCACGTCTGCGAGGCTGCAGCACCAGCTCCAGCTCAGAGGACGCCAGTGGGGGGTGTGAAGAAACCCTGACATTCCCCACCAGACCAGGCTTGCTGCCACTCCCCCAGAGAGGTGGGGAGTGGTGGGAGCACAGAGGGTGGCAGAGCACGGAGTGCACCTGCCAAGCCTGAGCGTGCCCCCGCCCTGCAGCTCCCCAGCTGGGCTCCACGCAGACCCTGCACCAACAAGCGGCCTGGAAGAGAAGGAAGCGGCAGAGCCACACCAGGGATCCCACAAGTCAGAGGCAGTTTCGCAGGGGGAGGGAGGGGCCCACATAGTAGTGGGACAGTGGGTGGTGGAGTGGCCGGAAACCGCACGCCATTGGAAGCCAGTCCGGCTGCTTGCCAACAAAGTGCCAATGGAGCCGCTTATGCGCTCTGCACAAGTGCTTGGCGCTAGAGAGTGAGAGGTCATTATTTGTACAGGAGGAGAACCCCAAAAGTTCCGCGTGCTACTCAAAACACAAAAGCCACAGTCCCCGCTGCTGACACTGGACTGGGAGGGGAAGAAGGGAGCAAAGGTCTTTGTTCAAAAGACAGTCTGACTTGGCTGATAGATAAAGGATTCAGGGACAGGGTATGAGTGGATCAGGAGACTCCTTTCTTACTCTAGGCACATCGTTTTAGTGTATTTTAAATTTTAAAATTAATTTACGTTATATTAATAACCAGGGATGGTGGAGGACAGCAAATGGAAGGCTGGCCAACTTGCAGCAAGTTCGGAAGTTTTGGAGGCGTGTCAGGATACATGGCTCACTGGGGCTAAAGACAGCATGATGGAAGCATGGAAACCTCATGTAGGACTACTGGAAGGTGGAAGTAGAGCAGATGGACAACTAAAATATGAGGAATTCTCTAGAGAAGTCTTGTTGAGACTGTGTCTTCACTAAAAATACTACAGCACCATAGCCGCAGCCACGTTACTATAGTATCACTCCAGGGCTGTGTCTAGACTGGCAAGTTTTTCCGCAAAATCAGCTGCTTTTGTGGAAAAACTTGCCAGCTGTCTACACTGGCCGCTTGAATTTCCGCAAGAACACTGACTTCCTACTGTCTGAAATCAGTGCTTCTTGCGGAAATACTATGCTGCTCCCGTTCGGGCAAAAGTCTCTTTTGCACAAAGCTTTTGCACAAAAGGGCCAGTGTAGACAGCTCAGACTTGTTTTGCGCAAAAGCGCATCTAGATTCTGCAAAAAGTGCTTTTGTGGAAAAGCGTCCGTGCCAATCTAGACGCTCTTTTCCGCAAATGCTTTTAACGGAAAACTTTTCCGTCTAGACGTAGCCCGAGGTAAATGCCCTTCCCTAATGGGTAGCAGCTGGGCTGGCAGAAGAATTCTTCCATCAACCTAATGCTGTCTACATAAGGTCTCAGTTTGGTTTAACTATGTTTCTTTCTCAGGGGGTGTAGGTTGATCTATTTTGCTGGTAGGACAGCCCTTAGAAAATGTGTTGGGTAAGTACTGAAGGAGCAGACCAAAACAAGTTGGACTATACAGACCAATGCTCTGAACTGGGATGGAAACAAACAATACAGTAAAATCTTACAATATTTCTCCTGCTTTTTAATTTGTGTAATTTGCACACAATAATCTCCCCACCCCTTGTTTATTCTTGGATCTGGACTTACTATACTCTGGTCATCTGAAGAAGTGGGTTTTGCCCACGAAAGCTCATGATACCATCTACATGTTTTGTTAGTCTTTAAGGTGCTACTAGACTATTAGTAGTTTTTTAAGTTTTTCCTGTTACAGACTAACTCGGCTACCCCTCTGAAGTACAATAAACTACAGCTGGTCCCCAACTTACGAACGAATTATGTACCAAACACTAGGTCGTAACTCGATCTATTCGTAAGTCGGATTACATTCACTTACGTACGGCCACGCTGTTCATAAGTGCGGATTTCGTTCATAACTTTGGTTCCGGCTGTATAGGAGGTTGGTCATGTATAGGACGTTGGTTGTAAATATGAACAGTCATAAATCGATGAGTTTGTAACTCAGGGACCGGCTGTAGTTAGTCACAATTGTGCAAGGGTATATACACAAAATCTGAGACAGGAAGGAAAGAGCAAATTCTACACCATCAGAGTAATTCCCCCTGTCTGTGTGAACCTGCTCTCAAAAGAAGAATGAGAAATATAGTAGCTGTTACAGTGGGGAATGGTGGGTGCAAAGGAATTAGAGGGGCTACAATTCTGTGGCTTTCTGCTGTTTTCTGCATAATCCCAGTTTGCATATATATTTCTGGTGCCTTTTGTTCCAAAGAAAGAATGATCCCAACATAACCAATGCACTGCCTCATTGCCAGCCCAGCCTTGTGGAAAAATGCATTCAGCAGCAAAAATGCTAACTCCACCTCCCATTTGCTCTTTACAATTCAACAAGATGCTAACTTCAAAGGGTGACTGAGGCTATTTGGATGCTAATATTATTAAGCAACAATCTAACACATACACGCTCTATTAGAGTCAAAGTGCTTTCCTGGCTCATTCCACCAGGATCCTCCCTTCCATCATACATTCTCCACCCCCTTTTGCCCCATGCACCAAAGAAATAACTCTGTCTAGTTTGTGATACCTGAGATTTAAGCCTCCCCATTTCTCTTTCCCTCTCTCCATCCTGGTAGCGATTGCCCTGAGGCTGCACCTTACTGCTAGACTGAGGGAAGGGTACACAATAGAACTATTTGGGAAATTTAAAAGCATTTCAAAGTTTGATTTGCCAAAATAATAACGTAACAACAACAACAAGAATATAATGAAATAAAATCTTAATTTGTTTCCAGTTTTCAGACAGCTTTGCTACACAGTCATGCAGCCCTATTCTGCACTCACTACAAAGCAGGGATGTGAATGACTAGTTGCTTCCCCCCACCTTGCTGCATTTCTCAGGGGATTTGGGGGCGGGGGGAGGACGGAGTGCTTCAAAGCAGCAGTGTCACATGGAGCCCGAGGCCAGACCTGGGCTCCATGGGGTGCTGCCGCTTTGAAACGCCACATGCAGCCCAGGGTCCCCAGCTGGCCCGGTAACTCGATCTGTCCGTGGCGTTTCAAAGCAGCAGAGCTACATGGAGCCTGGGGTCAGGCTTCATGCAGTGCTGCCACTCTGAAACGCCACAGGGAGCACAGGGCCAGCAGGGGACTACTTAAGTCCCCCTTTGGCCCCATGTTCCCCACAGCGCTTTCGCCTTTAAAGTGTAGCAACAGCTCTGGAGGCGCCCTGATCGACTAATCGAAAGTCAATGCAAATAGCATCGACAATTTGATTAGTCAATTAATCGAAATTTCACATCCCTTTTACAAAGGATATGGAGGTGCTATAAAATGAACAGCTCTGCAACTTATCAGGCTCCTTTGAAGTGCCTGGTCTGTTCTATGCATAGGCAACAATGATAGTCCAGCATGGGTTGCACCTCTATAAACTGGAACTCTCTGGTACAGCTACATCCATGGTCCAGAAGGACCACCAATGTTCCAGGATAGAGAGTCCTGGCACGCTGTAGGGGGGGAGCCCAGGAGCCCAGCACACAGCTCAGCTGGGCTGCCAGGGAGGGAGTGTTGGCTCACCTAAGCTGCAGGAAGAGCCAGGAAGTCCGATAGGAGGGTGGGGAGATGGTGTATGTGGGGAGATGGTGGCAGCAGGGGCCCAAAAATGACCTCCCCTGATTCGGAAAGTCCCTTATCCAGGATCAGTCAGGTCCCAAGGGTTCCGGACCAGGGAGGTCCAATCTGTAATAAAGAGCATTAGCTTAAGTCTTAAGTACTCAGTGTTTGAATCCCTGCTCTTTCACGGACCCCAGGCAAGCCACTCAGCTGGTCTGTGCCTCAGTTTCCCCACTGTAAAATGGAGATGGAAGCACAGTTCTACCCCATAGGAGCAGGGCTTGACAAACGGCGGTGAAAACCGCTCACCAGCCCCGTACTGCACACGCGGAAGAGCCGCATTGCGCATGCGTGCACCGCGAATGAATGGGGTGCACGGCTGAAATCTACTTGCCATGGACGAGTAGATTGTATAGTTTGTCAAGCCCTACATATGAGCGTCAGAAAGGTAACTACATTAACAATTGTGGGGAGCCCAGATACTCCAGGGACAGGGGCATATATATATGCCAAAAGTAGACAGAGAACCTCAGACTTTCCAGCTGGCTAAAGACTGATCTATGGAATTACTGTATACACGGTTATGCAATACTACGGTAATAATAATGATACAACTTTGCACTTTTACTGAGTCTTCCATCAATAGACTCGCAGCACTTTACAAACAGTTAACGACTCAGCCTTGCCACAACTCCCCATGAGGCAGGGTGGTGTTATTGTTTCAGTTTAGATAAGGAAACTGGAATCCCAGAGAAGTGAAGCCCTAAGGTTCTCAGACAGCACATGGAACAAGTGGCATTATAACCAATATATGGATCCTTAGCTGATTTGACCTCAGTGGAGGTTAGACAATTCACACCAGCTAAGGATTTGCTCCCCCACTCTAAAATGTCCATTCCTCTGTGCGCCTTATGGATAAGACCGTACCTTTACCTCAAGATTTTGCTGGAATTGTAGTCCTAGCCACGTGCAGATTAGGAAAACAGGTCATGTTTAAAAAAAACCTATTAGACAACATGACTTAAACTGAGACAACATTTGTGTGTCTAGCGTAGCCAGGACAAGTCACGTGTATGGGAAAAAATGTTTATCTGATTGCAATCACACTATATTTGCAAATACACCTTCAAGGCAGGCTGAAAAGTAACTCACTCCATCATAGTGATCTGAGGAAGTGGGTCTGGCCCACGAAAGCTCATCACCTATTAAACCATCTTGTTAGTCTTTAAAGTGCTACATAGTCCTGTTTTTTGTTTCACTCCATCATAACGAGTAGTCCCGTGGCATCTTAGAGACTAACAAAAATATACATGAGCTTTCCGGGCAAAACCCATGGGCAAGTTTGTTCCATGGCATAGATACTCCCTTGCCTTGTCCCCACCTGAAGTACATTTTCAAACATCTTTGTCCAAGAAGTTTCTTGATGTGGGAATTAAATTAAGAAAAGGGAGGACGTTTGGCACTTATTAAATGGGCAAACATTCCAGTGATGGGCACAGTACATAAACTGAAATAAAACAGATCCTGATATACAGGTGGCAGAATAAAGTAAAAATGAGAGAAAAACACTAAGCCACAAATCCATGGGGAAGTCAACGGCGTACACTGGGGGTGCAGCAACACATCAGCGCAGAGCCTTGCTGACTTCTACATGAGCCACTCTGGGTTGGAAGTCTGGACAAAATGTACAAGGGAGCAAGCTGTGAAAGAGAGAGAAGAGGCAAAAAAAAGATCGCTGGGAGTTATCTTCAGTTCCAAGACTGCACAAGATGCTTGAAATAGTGATGTAAGCGAGTGACTAGGCTTATTGGTTAGTCAAGTCGACTTCTCAACTACTTGCATTGCTTTCCCCCTACCCCACCTTGCTGCCTCTGTATCTTAAAAGCTGGTGTATCTTAAAAGCCCCCCCCCCCCGGTGCGGTCTACCTCTCCTCCCTCCCTCGCCCAGTGCTGCTGCCTTGGGGAATGGCTGCCACAAAGCCCAGGCTTGCCACTGTCAGAGGCTGCTATGGTAACAGCCCCCGTCCACGGAGGGTCCGAGCTCCACACTGGGACCCCCCATGGACAGGGCCTGCTGGACCCGGCATGAGCCAGGACCAAGCAAGCCCGGCTGAGTCCCAGCTCGTGCCAGCTCTAGGATCTACCCCTGCTGTGGCACTGCATTTTAAATGTGGTAAGAGCCGTGTGGGCAGGCAGCCCAGCTCCTACTGCATTTAAACAGAGCTGCAGCAAGGGTAAATCCCAGACCTGGACTTCCCTTATCGACTGAACATGCAGTCAATAAAAATTAGTGATGTACCCGCTTCTTAACATCCCTAGCTTCAACACGATGCAAGCAAGTAGAACTTAATGAAGGGACAGGTCAGATAAAACTTAAATGATGACTCTAAAGCACAAGCCTTCTTCTCTTTTAAATACTTCTGCACCAATCCAAATACTCGGGAAATTGTGACGGCTGTAAAACTAAACAGCAATGATTACACAAGTTCTTACTTTCCCAGACTGCTGCATTCCCGCCCTCTGGTTGGCTGCAGAAATAGCTCATAGTCTCCCCTACTGAGAGCGAACACCAAAACATCTGGTGAATTATCTTAGCAAGCGCTGCAGTCAGACACAGGAGCAAGAGCTGGGAGAACACTGCTCAGAATGGTCCAGGCCTTTACAATGAAGGAGGAAGCCAACATTCCATTTAAAGCTCCAGTTTGATCCATTCACCTCCTGTGTGCCAGGGCTGAACGCAAAGGCAGTCGCTTCACTTTATGCCCTGAACAAAACACTTAAACGGCATCTCCTAAGGAAGGATCTCAAAGCACTTTAAGCAAAGACGGGAGGCACTGTTACACCTAGCCTCACTTTGCAAAGCTAGAGACTCTACCAGCTATTTTCAGGGTACATCTTTCACAGCAGTTAAGCCCAGGCTCTTGGTCAGGTGTGGTCCCAAGCAAGACACCATTCACATACAAACACTTCTGAATTTAGTGGCTTTTTCAACTGGAGCTAGCGTGCCCATCCTACACTATAAGATTTTCCTTGGGGCTGGTAACTCAACCACTTAACAAGGAGGATGTGACTAAGCCATTCAAGTGCTGACAGTCCGGCAGGGCTTTTCTATGACTCTCCTCCTGTGCTCAACAGGACACACAAGTTCAAGGGGAAAGAATCAGAGTGACTCAGCTTACTACAGCACGGAGAACATGGGATGTGTGCCCCTGTGAGTCCTTGCACCACTTTGGATGGTGCTGTCACAGTGAAGACACAATAGCACAAGTAGGACTTGGCAATGTGGCTGCTCATATCCAAACTAGGCTAGTCCAAGTGACACAGACCTCCTTCCCCATCCTGTGTCAGTCACCCAAGTTAACTCTGCAGCAAGCAGTGGCTTAGAATCACAGAATCATAGGGTTGCAAGAGACCTCAGGAGGTCATTGAATTTAACCCCTGCAAAAAGCAGAATCAATCCCAATTAACTCAACCCAGCCAGGGCTAGGACTTAAAAACCTCTAGGTCTGGAGATTCCACCACCTCTCTAAGTAACCCATTCCAGTGCTTCACCACCCTCCTAGTCAAATAGTTTTTCCTAATACCCGACCTAGACTTCCCCTTCCCCCCCCCCCCACCACACACACTGCAACTTGAGACCACTGCTCCTCATTCTGTCATCTGTCACCACTGAGAACAGCCTCTCTCCATCCTCTTTAGAACTCCCCTTCAGGAAGTTGAAGGCTGCTATCAAATCCCCCCTCACTCTTCTTTCCTGCAAACTAAACAAGCCCAAATCCCTCAGCCTCTCCTCGCAAATCACGCACTCCAGCCCCCTAATCATTTCTGTTGCCCTCCACTGGACTCTCTCTAATGTGTTCACCTCCTTTCTGTAAGGGGGGTCCAGAATTGGACACAATACTCCAGATGTGGCCTCACCAGTGCCCCACTGTGAAACAGCAAGAGTGAGTGAAGAACAGCCAGAGGCCCTGTCCTAAATCTTGTGTTCTATTTAGACAACCCTGGACCCCACAAACGGAAGCTGCACTGGAGGTTTGGAGATAGATAGCAGATGACAACTAAACTAAGCCTTTTACAAATACGATTTTTCAATGAAAATAGTCTTTAGAAGGAAATCAAGTATCAGAGGGGTAGCCGTGTTAGTCTGAATCTTTTTTAGAAGGAAATGAAAACCCTGGAGGCAGACCTGTCAATATTCCTGATGTGTCCTTTTAACCAAACTCTTTTTAAAAATGCAAAAATTTCCAAAGCTACTGAAGTTAATGTAACACCTTGAAACCAGTGTAAAGTGAGAAAAAAAAATCAAAGCTTTGCAGTACTAATAGAAACACAAGATCAAGTTTCTGAAAATGAACAATGGCCTGTTTGTAATGAGAGCTCTTCACATCAGCATGCAAGATAAGGCACACCCAGCACTCTCTAAATAGTTAAGTGAGACACTTTGTGCCATTGACACCTTTCTTCAAAAGATGACACTGTACTTCTATTAACACAGGACAGTAGATAGACAAGCCCTTGGCTGGGATGCAACATTTAACTTCATTCTAAACATGGGTAATGTATGCAACAACCTGATTATTCAGTGCTCCTGGTCAGACGGATTGCAAGGTCAGGTCATTCATTGCCTTCTAACTGGGCTCCACAGAAGCTATGCCCTTACCCCCAAAGTAGTTTTCTATGTGGAATTTTTGGTTCATGGATTCCTGGATTTTATATGCAATCTGTTTGTTCCAACCCAAATCTCTTGGTAAAACATTAAAACATCTTGCAAAGTTCCATGTACCACAGGAGAATAAACCCAGATGGAGTCTGGAAATACATTCAAGGTCAACACCATATCTATTGAACTTTTTGGAAAACTCACCTGTAAACAATATGTTCTTAGTCACCATCAGGGATCAAACCCAGGACCTGACCTAAACACATAAATGTCTGCAAAGTCTGAGCTAAAGTCCTAAATCCCCTGGCTAGTGGTTAAGCACAGAGGATGAGAAGTAGCACACACCATACAGTAAATTACACAATACCAGCTTGTTTATGTTCTGAAGGGTGTGTCAAAATGGAGGAGGGAGGGGAATTAATCAAACCAGACAAACATGATGCTGACCTAAGAGGAGCTCTGGGAAGGAGGAGACATAGCCGGAGACAGAGGACCCATTCAGAAAGTGTAAAAATCCCAGGTCCCTCATGCAGAAGGTGTTGAGACAACAGGGTAACATGAACCTGGTAATTTCAGCCCTTTGTAGTTAATTGACAAGATAAAGCCTGCCCCGGTTTATTGTGTTAACACCATTGTGTGTTTTCAGCGGTAAATGTCACCAAGGCAGACCCATGCCATAAGCTAATAGTGACAGGGAGCAGTCATCAAAAGGCAGGCATATGGCATGTCTGCCCCTACTCTAACAGACAGTAACAACCACACACCATACCCCAACCTTCTGCAAACCCAGACGTTTGGGTCAGGCCATTTGTATTCTGCTCTCCGAAGAGACAGAACTGAGCTAGGCTGGCAGGCCCCAGACTGGAACGTTCCCAGAATATGTTAGTTTACAAGTGATATCTGATTCATACTTGGGATGTCAACATTCAGTCAGCTACATGATTAACCAATAAACCTAGGCTTATCGGTTTATCTTATCGACTACATGCATTCCCCCACCCTTGGAGTGTGTCCATGGTGAGCCTAGGCCCGCCAGGACCAGCCTCTGTCTGTGGGGAGCTCGGACCACCTGTGGACAGGGGCTGCTGCCATCCCAGCCTGATCTGTCGGGGGGGGGGGGGGGGGGGAGCTGGTTTTTAAACTGGCTCCCCTAGCAGACTGGCTCCCGCCCGGTGCTGTTGCCTCTTTATTAGAGGCAGCAGCGCAGGGTAGCAGGGGGTTCCCCAGGAGCAGGTCCAGGAGCACACTGGCTGCTGGTCCCACCCCCAGGGGCTACTGAATAGTCATATAAGATTTCATGCAGTTACTCGGCTATTCAGTTGCACAATATCTAACAACCTTAGTTCACACACCATGGAAACAAACCTGAGCTGCAGAGTTCAGGGCAGGAACTGCATCCTTCTTTCCACACAATTCACACTACAAAAGGATTTTCAGAGCCAAGGTTTAGGCCCTGGTCTACACAGTTCCACTGGGCTCCGGATCCAAAATTTCCTCCAAGCATAAAGATGTTGTGGTCCTGGACCCTGCTAGCCTTCACAAAGTAGTTAAGACCAAACCAAACCCACTTGACCCATCTACTAATGCCAAGGAATCACAATCCTGCCTCTGGAGTTTGGCTCTGCTGAGGGGCTCATCAGTGGAAAGGGCACGGGCTGGGTTAACGACTGCAGGGAAGCGTTTCCCGGCTTGCTCGCTCTCACCAGCGAGACGTAAACGGGAGCAGGATTACTTCAGCTAGATGACAAAATAAGCCTGTCTAGGAACCAAACCGTCTGTTTAGGAGCCAAATTCTCCCAGGGGCTATGATCAGAGTTCGGAGAAAAAGAAGCACAAGTCTCCTTCCCTGCTAAGGGCAGAGAGAGCACTTTCCCCTCCCTCTGCTGAGCAAATGGGCAAACTCAGGGCTCCCCCCATCTCTCCTCTTTGACTGATCAGGCCGGGAGTGAGGGTCTGACGTGCAAACAGAGCAGAAGACTGACTGGACAGCTTCTGGGACTCCCAGCTTTGCTGGCACTGCCCCCACAGCATCTGAAGGGAGATCCCCCTCTGGGATCCCATAACCAATTCCTCTGAAGGAAGAGCTGTTTCCCGCCTTCACTTCCAGACAGATAAATAACAGTATAAAACATCCAAACATTGCATAAAACCCCTCTTTTGAAATGTCTTTAAATCTTCTTAAGGGCAGGAAATTTCATCAGACATTTCAACATCTGGGGACAAAAATCCCCAGAGCTCCTATTTCTGCTCCTAGGTACTCCACCCTGATCACGTCGGAACAGCATTCTTTTTATACACTGCACACCCATATATCTTGTCTGCATTGAGCCTGATGCTTAGGGAAACACGTTTCTTTTGGACACGATTCTCCTCCTGTTCATCTAAATGGGCAGACACCACAGCAAGAGCAGCGTAATTGAAACCATAAAGGGCCCTATCATGACTAGCACAGAAGCCTGTGTCAGCTGCCACCAAACTGCCCCTCTTATTTTGATCTACTTTAGCCACTGATCAGGAAAAAGTTATGCAATGATTTTTTCAATGCAGAAATTCATGTTATCAGAAATGTGGGACATGTGCCAGCCAGCTCTCAGTTTGCTACATGTTTCTGGATGGCTAATACAATGGGAACAGCCACCGTTACTAATAAAAGTTGTCCTCAGTTCGAGGAAGGGCCTAGCACATATGCCTAGGGGAAGAAAAGTTATTTTCTAACAGTTCTACTGATATCATGTCCATTGCAAATTTCTCTGCAAACAAACCAACTTGGGTTTAACACTGTCCGTTCCGTTTACATGCTACCACCCAACCAAGCAAGAAGTGTGCAGAAACACCCCCAAAAGTTGTTAATCCATTGTAGGGACACCCGTGATAACACAGTGTACAACTCCCACTTGTCACACTGTAGCAGCACCTAATAAAACTTAGCCCCAGAACTGCCAATGCTTCTTGCTAACCTCTTGATGCAATTACACAGAAAAAGAAGCCACACAAAAGGAAACCATGTTGGATACAGGAGAACTAAAAGATGCAGAGTGTGGCCCCTGGAAAGCATGACAAGCAAGAACCAACTTTAATGGAAATTTAGAAAGCCAGGGACTTGTCTACACTAAAAAACTGTACCATTTTAACAATGCCTATTTCATTAAAGCAGTATAATCTTGCCCTGCCACCACCGCAGACCCCACCCCAGATAGTGTGGGTGCAATTACACCAGCATAGCTTACTCCTGTATGGAGTGAGAAATAAACTATGTGGTATATGACACCTGTTAAAACTGCATCCACTCTAGGGCTGTACCAAATAAACTATGTGGTATATGACACCCTCAGGACTGGACTGGTGCTGAAAAAGAGAATTTGCTGAATCACGGAGGGTTATTATCTAGGAGGGTTATCATCACGCTTCCACTGCTTGCTGGGCTCTCTGAAGACATTTGAGGGGGGGAAACAGAGTTAAACAACAGCACAGAACACAGAGCCAGGACTGGTGGCTGTAAACAAACTTTATGGGACCACAGGAAACTTGGCCGCACCCATGATAGAAGACATCCAGGTAACTAAAATTGTACTGGACCACAGATGCTGCCAGAACAGAGAGCACTGGAGTAGAAAGGTTCAACCTGTCCATTTAAAATCACATCCTAACCAACATAAAAGGGAAATTGCATAGTGTTCCTTTCAGAATTATTTTTGGGGGCATTCCCCAAATTAGCAGGGGACAATGACGAAAATCCTACCATAAGAAAGTTGGGGAAGAAGAACATTTTCACCTTTGCTGAATTCTTGCAGGAGCAAAATTGCTGATCTACTGGAAAGCTGATCCAGATTCGGTGAACCTCGCTGACTGGGAAACAGCCCAAGAAAGAATCCAACACAGTAGCTTGGCAACTTTCATTTTCTTTTGTTTTCCTTTGGTAGAAATCCTTCATAGAAAGTCTCTGAAATTCATGAACCTGGAGACAAACAAAATTATGAAAACCGTGCACACAGCAAAAAACGACACATTAAAATGAAAAGGGGTCTTCTTTATTTGTAGACTGCATCGGGACAGCTACGCTGATGTAGCGACCGTAATGTCGACTAGCCCTGAGGCTCTAAGGAAAAAAAAAATCACACAGAGGCAGGCTTACAGAGGATGAACTCTAGGCTCCCTCTGGATTAGGAAGGATCCCCAACACAATAGCTCACAGCAGTAATACTTCACCATTACACAACACCCTTCTCCAATTAAGGATGTCAAAAGAACTATTAATGCTGACTTAAAGGCTTGTCTACATGGGGATATTTCCTATGCTAGTTACAGCACTATAACTCTCCATGTGGACACTCTTGTTCTAAATTACCTAAACTAGCTCGCTTATTCGGGGACAAGAGTATCCACATGAGAGTTTATATTGGTAAAGCTATAGCAGCATAACTAAACTTAAATAACTGCTCTGGTAAATTCCCCTGTGTATATAAGCCCTGAGTTTTACAACATCTCTAAGTGTTGAGTCTCAAACAAATTTTACAGATACACTAACAAAAACAGGTAATGTTCACCTTGACCTGCTAACACATACAGACTCTTGTCCATACTAGAAGGGTTTTTAATCACGTCAGTTGCTAGTACAGGTTGCAGCCCTAACGTCTGCGATTCTCTGGTTCGGCAACACCCGTGGTCCGGCATGATCAGAGAGTCCTGGAACGCTGCAGAGGGGTGGGGGGCCGGGTGCCTGAGAGTGGCTCAGGTGGGCTGTGAGGGCGGGGACTGCATAGCTCATCTGGAGTGCAAGGGGTCACCATTCCAGAATCCATTCTTGACATTTTTGTGTAACATATTTGCAGGGTTTCAGTACAGGAATGCAGGACTCCAGTTTCTTCTAACTTAGCAACCCATCCTGCTAGGATGCAAGGGTCATGGGGTTTAACATGAGAAAAGGAGAGACATGTCCAAGCACTAGTGGGCCACATTCTTACCCACACTGAAGCACCTTTAGTTTACACCAATGGAACTTTCACTTTGCTCTATAAAGAAAATATTGGCAAATGCTCTTTTACCTCCCATTTCTCCGTTACCAGTAAGCCTGCCTATTGATGCACTGCCAGTCTCCATCCTTACCATGACCCACCGCCTGGTGAAACTTCTAGTCACCCCTTCAGCACCTCACATCTGGATCACAGCAAAGTTTCTCTCACTTATAGTCTCCGTAAAAACCTCCCACTTCCATAAATACCCAGGGGGAAGGGGTCCAAAATGTGGTGCCAGACTCAGACATTATCTCATCCTATCTCCCGAAAGTCACGTGAGCTTGGGGAAGAAAGTAACTGCAGGGAAAGGTTACCAAAAATCCAGCCCTTAAGAGCAACAGCAAGCAGCTTCAGCTGGACAGGGTCATTTGTGCCCAATGGCTTTTCTCATGAGATAGCCTGGACATTTTCTCCCGTGTGGATTGGCCACTTCCATCAACTCCCTCCTGCCCCAACTCACACTATCTTCATGTCAATCACACTCTATGCTCTCCCTTCCCCTCCTCCCAAAGCCCTCCGACCTGTCCCTTCTTCATCTTTCCATTTATCCCAATTCCCTCAACTAAACCCCACCCTGAAAAATTATAAAAAATAAACCACCACAAGTATCATGACATTTCTAAACCCTCCTGCTGTTCACATGGCTTGTGTGCAGGGCTCAACAATCTATGTAATCTACTCGCCCATGGCGAGTAGATTACAACCCAGAAGAGCCAGGTTTGGGCGATGTGTATATGCATAGATCACCGGACAGCGCGGCTGGCAAGCGGGGCTCGACGCAGCTCGGCAAACCCTGCTTGTGTGTAATCCCTTCCCCCCAACCCCATCTCTGTCCTGTCTGTCTATATTGTAAACCCCTTGTGCCTAGTACAACACGGTCCAGCTTTGTTTGGAGTCCTTAGGCAGTGCCATAAAACAAATGAACAATGGAGAAGGGGCAGGGATAGCTCAGTAGTTTGAGCATTGGCCTGCTAAACCCAAGGTTGTGAGTTCAGTCCTTAAGGAGTCCATTTAGGGATCCAGGGCAAATCTGTCAGGGATGGTACTTGGTCCTGCTGTGAGAGCAGGGGACTAAACTCGATCTCTCAAGGTCCCTTCCAGCTCCATGAGATGGTACATCTCCATACATTAGATCTGAATTTCCCTGCAGGAAAACACCACAATGGGCTCCCTATTTGTACCCATCCCCACTTCCAATTCAGAATTCCCCTCCTGGGTTTCCATCCTGCGTTTTCCTCACATTCACTTAGGGTATGTCTAGACTACATGCTATGCCTCTGGCAGAGGCATGTAATTAGACATACCAACATAGTCAATGAAGCGGGGATTTAAATATCCCCCGCTTCATTAAAATAAAAATGGCTGCTGCATTGTGCCGGCTCAGGTGATTCTGCCATGCCGACAATCACCTGAGCCAGCACAACACAGATGATACCAAACTGGGTGGGGTGCGACTTCTTTGGAGGATAGGGACATAATTCAAAATGACCTTAGCAAGTTAGAGAAATGGTCAGAGGTAAACAGGATGAGGTTTAATAAAGAGAAATGCAAAGTGCTCCACTTAGGAAGGAACAATCAGTTCCATACATACAAGATGGGAAGCGACTGTCTAGGAAGGAGCATGGCAGAAAGGGATCTAGGGGTCATAGTGGACCACAAGTTGAATATGAGTCAACAGTGTGATGCTGTTGCAAAAAAAGCAAATATGATTCTAGGTTGTATCAACAGGTGTGTTGTAAGCAAAACTCGTGAAGTCATTCTGCCGCTCTACTCTGCACTAGTTAGGCCTCAGCTGGAGTACTGTGTCCAGTTCTGGGCGCCACATTTCAAGAAAGATGTGGAGAAATTGGAAAGGGTACAGAGAAGAGCGACAAGAATGATTAAAGGTCTAGAGAACATGACCTATGAAGCCAGGCTTCATGAACTGGGCTTGTTTAGTTTGGAAAAAAGAAGATTAAGGGGGGACATGATAGCGGTTTTCAAATATCTAAAAGGGTGTCACAAGGAGGAAGGAGAAAATTTGTTCCTCTTGGTTTCTGAGGACAGGACAAGGAGTAATAGGCTTAAAGTGCAGCAGGGGAGGTTTAGATTGGACATTAGGAAAAAATTCCTAACTGTCAGGGTGGTCAAATATTGGAATAAATTGCCAAGGGAGGTGGTGGAATCTCCCTCTCTGGAGATATTTAAGAACAGGTTAGATAGACATCTGTCAGGGATGGTGTAGGTGGAGCTTGGTCCTGCCTTGAGGGCGGGGGGCTGGACTCGATGACCTCTTGAGGTCCCTTCCAGTCCTATTATTCTATGATTCTATGAACACGGTGGCCATTTTTATTTTAATGAAGCGGGGGATATTTAAATCCCCGCATCATTGACTATGTCAGTATGTCTTATTTACATGCCTCTGTCGGCAGAGGCATGTTGTCTAGACATACCCTTACTCTCCCCACCCCTACCATCCTTCTCTCCTACCCTTCACTCAGTCTCATCTGATTCCACAGCTGAGAGTCACCCTACATTCACTGCAATCTTTGGCTCAGAGCCATCAGTGCATGCCCTATCTTATTTTTCCTCAGGAAAAGAGAGTGGGAATAAACCCTCTAGCACTTCACCCTGATCTCCTGCAGCACAAACAGGTGCCCTACACAAAAGAGCTTCTACCTTCTGACTTGTATCCTTACACCTTGGCAAACAGACAGGCTTACAATCAAAGTGACAGTGAGGTCGTAATAGTGACAGCATGCACAACAATTGGTGGTGTTTTATCGAGATAAAAATAAGAGGGAGGGTCAGAGGGCCAGGAAGGAGAAAGAAGAAATCAGAGAAGGTTACCAAATTTAATTATCAGATCACGGAAAGTTATTTCCAGTTGTAACGATCATCTTTCAAAATGTGGGTATGCTTGGCCTGAAGCCAAACATGCCACTTTGCGCAGTGATCTAGCCTGACTTGTAAGCTAAGGTCAGGCCTCACCTGTACTTTCCTAGGAGATCTTTGAGGAAAACTCAGGGGCTAGAGACATAAGGGTTCAACAGAGGGTTTTCCTCCCCTTGAATCAACACTGAAGCAGTGTCTGAGCATGCTGTTAAGGGGCATTGTTCTGCTGGAAGAGCTATTTTTAAAATAAGATGTAAGCAATAGTCTTGATATCAAAACCCTTAAAGAGCTCTTGACCCATTTAGTGAGAATTATGGGTGTAGCCCTACTGTTGAGGTCAGATTCTTACAGGAATAATTAACTCCTCCTTTCCATCATAAAGGCACTACAGGCATGTTCCCTAGAGAAGACACGCACACATGCCTAAAAAGATGTAAAGAACTTCAGGAGCCTTCTGGGAAAATAGTACTAATAACACTAGACAATATTATTTCTGTATGGTCAACAATATACTAAGTACTTTACAGACAGGGTTACTGCACCCAATAGTTTATAATTTACATCAACAAGATGAGGGAAAGGAGGAGGAGAATGGAAAATGGTTTGTTGGAATGACAAAATTTAGCTTACTATTAATTAGTGCTACTTTATTTATTTTTACTATTAATATTCAAGATTTGGGGTAATAATTGTCTGTTCTACCCAATGTTTTCAGAAGAGAACAGATGAACCTGAAATGTAACCAGAGCACCAGAGAAATCTTCTCAGTTTGGATAACAGCACAAAGTTTTCATAACTTTCCAAACCCTTTTATACTCTCATTTTACTGGATTATTTAGTAACCGTCACAAGGGATGAATTACACACGCAATGTAACTCAACACCACTATCCCCAATAGGAGCTTAACTGGGAGCTCTAAGCCAGGTGCTGATCTTGGTTATTTTAGCCCCTTCATTCCCACAAAACAGAAACCACAACAAAAACCTCAAGTGAAATTGGCCTAATCTCGCCTGGAGATTTCCATTTCAATCCTATATAGGTGCTATTTGAAGCTCCATGAAAGGAACATCTTAGATTTAAAAAAAAAAAAAAAAAAAAGTTTTTCAGTGGAGCATAGCAGTCAAACTGATTTCAAAGCCAGCATTGCTGGCTCATCAGGAATTCATTAATCCTTGGAGTACTAGGCTTTGCCATAGTGCCAGCCAAAGCAGCGATCAGTAACAGCTAAGAAACGGAAGGAGAGCTGGGCCCTTCCAGCCCTGTATTCCATCTTCTGACAGAGGCCAGTGCCAGATGCACTGGGGGAATGAACAGAACAGGCAATTATTGAGTGACTCATCCCATCATCCAGTCCCAGCATCTGGCTGCCTAGTATGTACCTGCTGTATATTATGTGCTGCACTATGTAAGGTACTTTATACTGCCACCATCACTATATATTAGTGCCTTGCAGCCCAACAGCTGTATCTTCACAACAATCCTGTGAGATTAAAAAAAATGCTACTACCCTCATCACACAGGTGGGAAAGTGAGGCACAGAGCGACCGTGTCAAATTTACAAAAGTATTTCAGTGATTCAGGGGCCCAAAATCCATTGAAATCACGTCTACTGACAAAATTATGGCAATGCAACATTTTAAGAACCAGGTGTATGGTTACTAAGTCACTTAGATGCTTCTGAAAATTTCACGTTAAGTGCCTACAGTCACACAGGGAGTTTGCAGCAGAGCTGGGAAGTAAACTCCTGGCTCTCTAGCCACAGATGTGTTCCCTAACCACTGAGATACCCCTCTTCTCTGACTAAATCAGGGGTGGCCAACGCATTAAACGAAGAGGGCCAAAACAGTGGCGGAAAAAATGCAAAGAGCCGCACCAGAATTGTCAAGGGGAAGAAAAAGAAGAAAAGAAAGGGGGGGAGGAAAGCCCCCCCCCCAGAACTGTCAAGCAAAAAAAAAAAAAAATGGAGGCTGCCCCTTTAAGAAACAAGAATAAACTTTTTGGCCATATCAGGCTCCTATTGACAGCCACCATTTTGGGCACCATTTTGAATCACCACCCTGGTGAGCACAGGGGAGCTGGGAAGGGGAGCCAGGGGCAGGGAAGGGGCTGTTTGGGTGGGCAAAGGAGCAGCTTCGCGAGCCACACTTTTGGGGGAGAGGAGTCGCATGCAGCTCGTGAACCACGGGTTGCCCACCCCAGACTAGATGCTTATAAAGCTCAGAGGATTGTGTACAAATCTTATTTTGACGAGGGAAGAAGCCTGTGACGGATAAGAGGAGTGGCTGGCCTTTTCTGAACATCCCAGCATTCAGTGACTAAAGGGTTAAATTCAGGGTGCTAGTAGGGAGGCAGGAGTGCCAACAGGAGAGGATGTTGAGATTGGAATTGAAAGATATACCTGCCTGTTATTGTTCTCTGTGTGAGTTTTAAGCCAGGAGTTGGGGGAAACCAGATGAATTGAACCAGAAAGAACTGCCATGCCTACAAAGAATTCTGGGCATGGAAATGGACTGGACCTTGAATCACAGATCACAAGTAGATAGGGAAATGTCTATTTAGACAATCAGATTTACTTCTTTGTTTTGTTGTTTGGTTAAACTTCTCTGCGCTAAGTCCATGTGTGCCCCCACCTCCTCCCAATTGTACTTTAAACTGTATCCCAGGGATGGAATTTTCTCTGTGTTTTTAAATTGTTCTTTTCTCAGTTGCTTTAAAACACCTAGCAACCAAGTATGCTTTATCAAGTATATCTATTTGTTTTGTTTAATAAAATCACTTTTTTAAGACAATGATTTGATTCTTGCATCCTAGAAAGTAATAAGTAGTCTGAGAGGTCAGCTATCAGAGATTGCAGTCAGTCTGTGCTCAAAAGAACTTGGGGGTAGCCCTCTGGAAGAAGTCCAAGTGCTGGGTTCAAGAAGAAAGAGGTGTTTTCTGGTTTTTATGGTTTCACTTGATGGTGGCAACTACCTCCTAACACCAGGGAATCTGAGATTCTCTTGTGGCCCGCCTTCTGTACTTGGAGTGCCAGGGTGGGGAACAGCCTTGAAAAAGCCAATTTCCATCTTTTTATATATAAAGAAGCAACAGAGGGCAGAAACTTAATTTAAAAAAAATCCTTTTCATGTCACCATTACAAATGTTCCATGAGTTTCCAATATAATTTGGATCTCTTCCCACTTATTGTTTGCTTGATAGAAAAAAGATGCAACGAGTTAGTGTAAGGGAAGTTTTAAACTCTTTGGACTCTGGACAAAATTGCCAGCAGTGTTTACTGATTTTGCATGCCTCCCTCAAGTGTCCAACTCCACACACCTTAACAGGTGACCAGGTGATTCTAGAGACCAGGTGATTCTCAGATTTTTCTGAAAATCAGTCCCCTTTTAGGTATCTCAGGTTGGACCCACAAAGTTCAGGGAATGCAAAAAAAAAATCACTAGCACTCGACAACCTTGACCTATTTCTTCTCAACAGTATTTTTGCTGCACTCAGCTCAACAGACCCAGACCTTGATCAAGATCTTTAAGAACGATTAACAGAGAAATAACAAAAATCAACAAGACAATCTTAACACAATTTTTTAGTTGCTTGGATAGCTCTCACTCATTTCTGTGTGTAAAAGAGGATCTTTAGAGGCCCTCTGAGGAGGTGAGCAATTTCTGGGGCATGGAATCTGAGCAGAATCTATTTTGCCATAATCCCTGAAGTGTTACACTCAGCTATTAGGCAGCCCTGTGAATGCAAAGGAAATCAATAGTAGGAACATTCACAAAGGGCGAGATCTTTGGGGAAAGGACTAGGTCTTTAATCTAACACACTTTCAGACACTTGGGAATAACATACACTACATCTCAGACTCAAGCCATTATCTGTTCCACTATGTGTAGCTGGTTTTGGATACAACCTCATTGGAGCAAAGGCCAGTTGTAAAGCACCAACCCCACTACAGGTGACCAGTGAATTAATAACCATCATTATAATTATCCAAAGGGTAAATGCAATGACTTCCTGCAGTGTAGAGACACTCTATTAAATACTAATTATTGGTGTTTTGTCAATGATGAGGCTATGAAATTGCAGCAACCTCAGCAGGCCAGCAGAACAGACAAGACACAAAGTCACCCTTAATTTATTTAGCTACAGTTCGACAATTCCTTTCTGCCTGTTTGGAGCAATAAACCACATGCTGAAAAAATGGTAAACAACATTGATTGCCTTCTTCTCGAGCTGCACCCCGTCTTTGTCATGCTAGGCAGTAAAACAAAAGGGCCGATAGGTCCTTGTGGTCTTTGGGAAAAGAACTGAGAAATAGAGGCTGAGAACCAGACACACTTGAATAAAAAGGAAAATACTGGGGAACTTGACACTGCTTCTGGTTAATGAACTTTCCCATCCTCCTCTCTTTCTCTTACCCTCCCTCCCATAAAGACATTGTGTGTTGGGGGCTTTGCTATTCAATACCCATCTGCTAGCCACTGCACATGGACCCCTCACATCTTCTGCTTCGAATGAGCAGGTCAGTTTTCTCGCTCATACTGTGATCTGACTGTGATATCATGGGCAGTTATTGCACAGGGTTCTGATTAAGTCATATTAGCCCCAAACCACTCCCACAACAAACAGAATACACCCAGTTTCACCATCTAACCCCTCTCTAATGTCACCATCTTCATTTTAGTTCAACAAAACAACAGACCTGGTCCTCTCTCGCATGTCTACACTGTGATTGTGAGGCACCTTCCCAGCTGCCGTGTGGCTATACCCTAGGAGAAAAGTGTAAGAAGGTTAGGTGGTGTTACTCTATCCAAGGAACACAGAGCAGCCAATATTCTTGAGGGTTTGGAGAAGGATCTCTCCATGTGACATACTTGAGATTCCCCCCTCCCCCCAATATGTCAGAACAAGCGTCTTACCCTTCTTTCAGCCTCTTGGCTGAGGCCCCACTTTTCCCTCATGCTCACCCAGCAACCTTCCTCCTTCCCCAACTCCCTCACCTGCACATGTAAAATGGACTCTACAGCCTCATGATCTACCACAACATTCCTCCTCTCAGATTCCCACTCATACCCCCTTTGTCCCCACCTACAACCTTGAAGCCTACAATTCCCCTACAACCTTTTATTCTTCATTCAACATATTCTGTAGGGAAGCAAGGGTATGGCAAGGAAAGGGGGAGAATGTTGGAGAGTTGTAAGAAAGGGAGTAATCTAGGCCTGCGCATGTGTAGGCTCTACAGGGACATACGGGAAAGAAAAACAGTAGGGTGGATGACAAGGAAGCATGGGAGATAGCCCTGTAGGAAAAGAGATAGAAGATAATACATACCACTAACAGCCAGCCTCATAATCATCAATATAAATAGACATTTGGTTTAAAAAGCTGGACAAAGCCCTCACACAAAAGCTTTGTTAACTTTGAGGTAAGGTGTATGGCCTGCATGTCCCATCTACACAACTACTAAAAAGCAAGGAGATAAATGACTCCGTTATTGAACATTCAAACATCGCTTTCCCTTTTCAAGCCCAGCTACCCTCCTCCTTTACCTGCAGATCTTCTCTCTCTAGCTTCTTCCTGGAAATGGCCATAATAAGCCTTAACTCTGACCACAGAATTCACCACCACACCACTCAGATTCTAATTCTCTGCCTCCTTCAAGAGAACTGCAAATTGAAGACACCCTTCACCGAATACAAATAACAAAAAAATAGATCTCACAGCTACGGCCTGCAATCTGCCCACAAGCTTGCTGAGGTTGCTGCAATTTCATAGCCTCATCATTGACAAAAGAAAATTGGCCCTCAATCTATTTATGATCTTGTGTGCATTCACACGTTACATAAGAACATGTTTGGTATACAGTATCTCTATTCCAAAACCTATACGGTACAACTTACAACCACCACACTACCATAGAATCAACACACATGGATGCTGTTGGCTGTTCCAGAAAAGAGCAGCGAAACTCAGGCTGTGGGTGATGGGTGGAAGAGAACAGATAGAGAAGAAAAAATGGAAGTGTAGATGGGGGAACTGACTGACTTCGCCATTTATTCCCTTGCTTTTCAGGGGTTGTGTTGATGTGATAGGGCATCTAGCAACCTCAGCTCTGGAGTAAAAATCTTCTAATGCAAGAACTCCCTCCCTAACCCCTCAGACAGAAGTTATGGCCTATGATATGCAAAAGGATCAGAATACATGATTTAATGGTCTCTTCTGGCCCTCAGAATCTATTTATGAACTTGTGTGCATTCACACATGTTTAATGCACATATTCAGTTGTGTTCGCGTACACACACGTATGCAGGTTTGTCTATGTAGAAACAGAAAACCAGAACTCTGCTTAATACAGGGATGCATATATAAAATAGTAGGCACTTCAAAAAATGTTTACCATTACAGACTGCATATTTGTGTGTATATAAAATAAAATCAGAAGGACAAAACTGCTTGTTGATAGACAAAACTGCTTGTCGATATAAAAAAAAAAAAATCAAACCCACTCAGCAAGGAGATTGTTTTCCTAGAGGGATCACTGCAGAAACATTCTTTGTTACAAACAACTTCAATTGCTACCTAAATCTAACAAAACACGTCTGACACAAAACGGGGTTAAAGGAAATTATGAAGTGTGGTGCCAGACAGGGCCAGTATATTACTTGTGGTCCAAGTGCTAGACTTGTCTTCTTTGCAAAGGACACATGCATGTGTAAACCACAGTTAAAAATTAACTTCATTTAGCACACAGGAGATGGTTGGTATGTGTAGTTATAAAATTAGGCTGCAGCAGAATCAAGGGAGCATGTTAGGAATTCCAGCTCTCTTACTTCGACCCCTCCTTCTACTAGATCTAGAATCATTTGCATTTCAGCTACATCCTCCCAGTCTTGGGAGAATGGGAGCACTCCCATTTTCATCCTCCTTTATTTACACATCCCATAGTCCTCAGTATATAATAAAATTTTCTTCCAGCTAACAGAGAGCTCGCTGTGTAGGAGGTTCATCCAAACCCTGGACACATATACACACCCCCTACCCACCCACCCACTGTGGGCACACGTATACCACAGATTGAACTAGTGAGGGGGGAGTCCGGGGGCCGTGGGGTTAGACGGGGGGGGGGGGGGCGGGAAGCAGAGCTGGTGGGGCGTAGGGTGTCCAGGGGCCAGCCAGGAGGAGAGGGGGCCCAGAGGAAGGGGGGCAGGAAGCAGACCTAGCGGGGGAAGAGGGGTCCGGGCACTGCGGGGCTGAATGGGAGGAAGGGGGGGAGCCAGGAAGCAGAGCTGGGGGGGAATCGGGGGCCGGGGGGGGGGGGGGTGAACAGGAGAGGGGGGCCAGAGGAAGGGGGGCCGGAGGCAGACCTGGCGGGGGCGGGGTTTGCAGCCACTGGCCACAGCTGGAGTCCTTCGGACCGCGCTCCCAGCAGGCACTCCCTTTAGTTGCGAACAGAAGGCGGGTGGAGGCAGGGGGGCGGGGCAGGGCTGGGAGCCACTCCCCCCACCAGACTTCTGCACGCAACCAGAGGATCCCAGCTGGGAGGCGGGGCTGCGATTGGCTCTGGGAGCCTCTGGTCGGTTGCAAAAGCCAGGCAGGGGGAGTCGCTGGGATTCTCCCCCCCCCCCCCCCCCGACTTATTTGCACACAACAACAGGGCTCCCAGCACCAATTGCGGCCCCGCCCCTGTCGCTCCCCCGCCCCCCACCAGTCTTCTGTCCAACGCCCAGCCGGGAATTCAGAAATACCAGACATTGCACATGTCCGGTATTTTCTGAATTTTTCTACCAGACAGACGGTTCAAATACCGGACTGTCCAGTAGAAAACCGGACACCTGGCAACCCTAGTTGCTATTTAGCTCTAATTTACCTCTCAATGTCTTCTAAGAGCCCAGCAAGCAGTGAAAGGCATTGACAATGCTGCTTAGAATAAGCATTTTTATGGTTCATGTATGTATTTCCTTGAGCCAATACAATAAAATTGTGTAACAACACTAACACTTTGTTATGAAGACAGCTGATAAGCCTTGGCTAGGCATAGACTTACATATGGTGTATCAGTACAGACATACATTATTAAGCAATACTGCAAGCATTGTTCCATTTATTTGCTTCAGCAAAATAAAAATAATGATACCCACTCACTACAATTTCTTCTGAACCACGGGAGGTCAATTCTCCAGTTTGGCACCTGTCAGGTCCTGAGGGTGCCAGACCAGAGAGGTTCAACCTGTAAGTTTAAAACTGTTTATAAATCAGTTTCACATGCACCGATATAAACAATTTTAAGTCAGTGTTAAGTGTGTCCACAGGGGTTGGGAGGGACTGCAATAAGTTAACTCAATTGGCTTTAAGTAATTAAGTGCCACTCAGATTTACAATGCTGCTCAACACCTGGAGTCTGCACCACAATTTTCATAGCAATCCCAAACCTTTATGGGTATAGGACCTAGATTCCAAGTTCACCTCCCTTTTTATTTGTTTAGTCAGCACCAGACATTGTACTTGAAAATGTTTTCCTATTTGCAACTAGTTTTGCCCTTTTCGCTCCACATGTAATCTTCTGGCTTGAAAGAGGACTTTTTTTTAATATCATCCTTAACAGTCTTTTCTCTGAAGCTACAAAATGATCAATGTACAAGATGTAAATTACTACTGGGTGGGAGGTAAATTTATTAAACGGCAGAAAAGAGCATTCAGACCGTTTGTGTTATGCCTCATAGGCAGATTTGCATACTTATTCTTTGCCTTCAGGGTGACTCCCATTCAAAAGGGCAACTGCTCAGCTGTTGGAAACAAATGAAAAACCTCATGCCCCACCCATCACAACCCACTTTGAATTTTTAACAATTTAGCCTTGAACATTTCTACAAAGTCATTAGCTTGAGGAAAGTAATTCATTTTAAAAATCAACATTACACTTAACATAGATAAGTAGATCTTGTATTCAGGCTAGTAAGCTGCTTTGGTGATTGTGCAAAACTGTTAAAAAAACATTGCTAGATTGCAGCACAGAGAAAAGAAAATCTTGATCTGCCTGAAGAAAATAATGCCAAAAGAGAGCTGGAAATATTAAATATAAATTTTCATTTTAGAATCCCAAAGTGCCTTATGAGGATTAATTAATCCTCACAACATGTCTGTGAGCAACTGCTGTATGTTGTATTGCACGCCAGAAAATTAAAGCACACAGGTGATAATTAACTTAACCCCAAGTCAGAGAGATGTAGTTGGAGAGCTGAAAACAGAAGGTGGAAGTCCCACCTTCTAGTCCCCGGTTCTAATCCCCAGTCCACACTCTGTATTATGCATTCCCGCAGGTACATGCCTCTAAAGGTAGGAAGAAATGCCTGGAAAGGCAACCCTGATGCAGTCATGGATAAGCATCATATCAAAGAGCACGCTGGATTAAATCAAGGCCAAGTAATAATACCTGGCTCTCATCTGGCTGTTTTACCAACAGATTTCAAATATTCCTGCTAGTCGTCATCGTCGTAGTAGTAGAAGAAGAAATAGAAATAGAAGTAGTAGTAGAAATAGAAGAAGTTGAAGAAGAATCTTAGGCTTCTGGCACTGAATGGGTAGTACCTGGAAGATACTGTTTTTATTATATAGCTCTTACGTACTGCATTTCATCAGTAGATCAAAAAGCACTTCACAAAGGAGGTCTATACCATTATTTCCATTTTACAGATGGGAAAATGGAGGAAAGAGTGGGGAAAATAATGAGAACAACCCCAGGTCTCAAGAGTCCCTCTGTGTCATTCTATTCACTAAACCACACTGCCTCCCATGTGGGCTTAATCACAGCTCAGACAAAATCACTAGTCAGCAGGTCATGTAATCTCGCTATACTTTAATATCTTGGTCTGTAAAAAAAAAGGGGGGGGGGATCATTCTTTTCCTCCTTGGGCTCTGGTGAGGACACTACAATGCCCTGTCCAAAGAAAAGCCAACCAACAAATCTTTGGGGAACCACATTCATCCTTCTCCTCTGCCTCCCAGAAACTAAACAAGGGTGACAAGCAAGAGGCAACACTCACCAGCAATCACATTTCACCAAACCACTGACAACCACAAAGGTGACATCAAACCTTTTTTCCCCTCCTCTGAGAACTAAGGATCACATCCCCAAAGGTTTGTGAGCCAGTTCCAGAAACCGCACGTTTCTATTGTGTGTCCCTGCCATTTTGCTGCTCAACAGCAGCAGGTGCAGGGCTTGTGCTGCATCAACCTTGATTCCATGCACAGACTTTTGGTTCCGTAATTCTCAATTAAACCAAAAATATCCCCCATTGGGAGCTTTGCACTAGCCTTTCATAGACTTAGTTCACTTACCTGCCACTATTCTAGTAGAGACACTGTAGCACAAAAGCAGCTGGAGGGTAGGAAGCCAGCTCTCTCAAATCATAGAAATTCGACACGGACTTCAACTGCCAAGGACTTTAATATACAAAATTTCAGCTTTTCATAAAACTGAAGTGAAACTTAAAATGCTTCTGTGAACACATTTAAACTCCTATGACAATATTACTAACTTTATTCATTACCGTGTTCAGGAGCAACATACTCTCCCTCACATTCCTACAGGGCAAGGGGAAGACTATACGTTTGGTGCACTTATCTTTCTAACCCAGGTCGTGGACTTCTCATTTTAATCAGCAGAGGGAACAACTGGGATTTTTTATTTGGTTCACTTGTGTTTTTTTTATTATGGTGTACTACAGTAGAGTCTAGAGATCCCCACCATGGATCTGGGCCTTCCTGGGTTAGGTACTACACAAACACACACTAAGATGGTCCCTGTCCCAAAGAGAGATTACACCTCTTGAATATTATCAACTCTCCTGCAGAAACCCTGGGACAAGTGAGAAGTGCTATGAACAACAAGTGATTTTGATGGACGACAAACTGACGGAACTCCCTGCCCAGGTGTGGCATTTAGGAAGGTAGAGACCCTGGTGGGCAGGATTGTAGGAGTCTCACAAAAGGAAGCTTATATATACATGGAGCATTAAGGCACCACTCCCAGCTGCACCTTCCATAGCATGGATGCCACCTCATTCAAATATTCCCTGCCACTTGAAACACTGGTTAAACACGGGCAATCTGATTTCAAACAGTGAATTATCTGATCGGAGTACCCATCCAAATCAGCACTGGTACGGATACATGGTGGATTTGTACCTCTGAGCTAGCAGTGCCAAAGCTCATCTCATTTGCCAGGATAACAAATGTCAGATTTGTGTTTCTCTTCTTCCCCCATTTCACAAGTAGCAAAGAAACCCCATATTGTTCCAGCAGGGTTTAAACAGGGATGCTGATAACTCAAACCTGCAGCATGAAAAAACTTATTTCCATGACTCTTCAGAATAGCCCTGCCATGTAAAGTAATTATAGAAAGTGATTTCTCCAGGCCTCAGGCAGTGCCATTGCAATTGGTTAGCCAGTTCAGAGTAAAGAAGCAGTCACTGGAAATCCCCCAGCTAAATTAATTTAATTGCACAGATGGCATTATCTGTCACTGGAGGGGGGGCAGGGCACTCAGAGGAAGGAAACACCCCTGCTAGAATCTAGAAAACAAAGCCATCTGTTCGCAGACCAGATGATTCGTATAGTCTCTCTGATGTCCTTCTCAGTGCTATGACCTCCCCGGTGACAAATGCACTTAATAATCCAGCAACAAGGGAGCAAAATGAATCGCACAGCTGATGAGATACCCCAGAGATGTTTACAGTTTGCTACACAGGAACCCATCAAACGTTCCTGTTGCTGAGCAGGCGTTTATAAGCAGAGCACAGGTAACAAGCAATTACAGTTGATGAATCCAAGGACTGCACGCAGCATGCTAAAATAACAAGGCCAGTTGTGCCTTCCACGACACATGTGCAAGCCCCACTGAAGTAAACAGATTTCACTGGCATATGCAGAGTAGGACTAGTCCACCCCTAAAAAGCCCTATGAGAAACAGACAGTTAATGAAACAAAGATCCACTTTTCTTAAGCAGGAAATAGCATCTGGGTAAGTCAAGTCTGTGGTACATGACGGCTGCAATACCGAGAGTGTAAACCAGCATCTGCAGCACAGCTGTCTTTGGTGAATCCCTGCTGCAGCTTGTGGAGTCAGAAGAAATGGACCCATATTTTTGCAGTAAAAGCACAGCAAGAACAGGGGCATTTCCTGGCAAGGAACTCAAGCTGAGATTTCTAGTCTGCTATCCAGGAAAACACAACACTGTGCATCTCTCTCTTACGTGAAGATACGGGTACACTGATAAATGAATTAAAAGAGTCCTTCCCGAGCACTCACAAGGAGGCAAGTTGGACTCCTTGGCAAGTGTCACAAAGTTTAGGCAATTCTGAGTGACGGCAATATTACCAACCCCTACCATGTGAACACCATAAATCAGGAGATTATAAACATTTAAATTTGGTGAGAGAGATTCAAGGGGTCACGTCTGCAAGCTTTTCTCTATAATCATAAGGGACGGACACTTAATAAATGAATCTCAGTGAGATCTTGCACAGTCACTTGCTTCCAGGAGTGGGGGCTTTAAAAATAATCACCAGCTATCATGAATTGGCAACCATGCTACTTGGCTGTTCTTGAGATGGCTACTCTTTGTGTCTGCCACTATATCGACATAGCTAACATCATTCCAGGGGAGAGGTGTTCTCATACACAGACAGAAAATCCCTTTGCTGCAGTAGGCTGACTGTACCACAAAACTATGCCAGTATAGTCCCCGTAGTGCAGTCATACCCTTATTGACACTCCTTTCTTCACTTTCATTTGAGTTTAAAATAATTCATGGTAGTTCATTGTACCGCTTATTTTGCAGAGAAGCAAAATATAGAAAGAAATGAATACACCAAGTAGAGCCAGCTGGAAAGCAGGATTTTTCCCTTCCTCCACTCCAATCTCCTCCTCCCGCCAGCAATTTCAAAGTCAAAATTTTAATCAAAAACTCCCAAATCAAAGTTCCTAGTTTGAAGAAGCCAGACCCTCAGACTCTTCCATGAGAAACAGACACATTCCAGAGACAATTTCATCTACTCTGAACTCCGCTTTTCTGTTAAAAACAGTGTAGATTATAACTGGCCCATGTTCTACACAGAGTCCCTGGTCAGCTACTAGTCTAGAGAAATGACCATTATCACCTCCAGCTCGCTTAGGGACTCTGGCTTGCATACCATACTCTTCACCAGCCTGGTTCCCTCTGAGCAGCTGACTCCTTCATTTCCAGCTCTCTTCCCACTCCTTTGGGCAAGGGTGGGAAATATCTGCTGGACGCAGTTCACCAGGGTTAGCCACTAGCTGGCCATCAGGTGCTTCGTTTACCCGAACATCTGCAGGTACAGCTACGCTCAAGTCAACAAAGCATCTGGTGGCCTGCCAGCAGCTAAACCTGGCCGATCACATCTAGCCCTCAAGCTGGTTATTGACCATCCTGCCTTAACCATCCTATTCATAAAGTGTTCCCCACACAGAAATGCCATGGACTTCAATGCGAGTTCTGCAAACAGTCACTCACCCTCACCCTAATGCACTTTCAGTACAGCCGGTCCCCAAGTTACGAATGGCTGATTTACGACCATTCATACTTACGACCAAACCTCCCATTAAGCGGTCGTAAAGGCAGTCCCCGAGTTACAAACGTGATCTGCGCTTCTGAGCAGCACGGTTGCATGTAAACAAATGGGGTTCGACTTACGAACACTTTGAGTTACAACCAAGTGTTTGGTCCATAACTTATTTGTAAGTCGGGGACTGGCTGTACTTCTATCACTGTGACAGTCACACAAGTATCTGTGGAGAAGCCACTCATGGCAGAAGTGGGTTCTGTGGGTGTTCCCTGCACATTATGTTGCACTAATATCCAGTAGGGAACAGCAATATTACATTTACTGCTCTTGGTCCATCCCCACATACTGGAAGGCATTTTCTGCAGCCTTTTTTCTCCCTGTGCTTTAGTGTCTCTGCTAAGTTCTTCCCGAGACGGTGACAAGGCTTTTCACCCTTCCTCTACCACTGCACTTCACTGCTTTCTTGGCAGCACTGGTCTGAAATAGCCAAAATGTAACTGGGACCCATGTTCGTGTCAAACCGCCAATAGCCTTATGTGCGATCACACCATGGACCATACCAATAGCAGCAGCCTCCTGCTCCGCAGAGACCAGTTCTCTGGGAGATTCTGTATGAAAACCTGGGACTCAGCATCCCATTCTTTCCCTCCCTCATCCCTAACTCCCTTCTGTTCCCCTCCCAAGTCATGCCCTTTCTCTAGCTGGGTCCAGACTGCTCCAAAACTGCTTTCCCCTGCTCCCGGGCTCTCTGGGCAGGGCATCTCATGTCCCTTTGGCGAGGCTAGCTCTTCATGTCAATTATGTGACTCCAGCTCCTGCAACGGGCAGGCGCACCTGCAATCCTGCCCCCTAATACAACAGGACCCCTGGCATTCTACATGGAGTCCCTCCTCTCTGGATTGGTCAGCAGACTCTCAATCTGTCCCCGATTCCCTCTTCCTCCCAGGGACAGTGTGCTTCTCCCAGAAATACCTATACACACAACCCCAGGGAACTAGGGAAGTTCCTTGGGGGTTGGACAGGTCTTTATTATTATTGTTACTGCGGCTAACCAGGAGCTTGCCCTCTGTTTCAGAGGTCCTGCATACTTGCAGCTCACACTGGAATCAATAGGTATTTGGAAAAATCAGGCCATTTGTGCCTCAATATGGAAGCTAGTGCTTTAACTTCAGGAAGCAAAGTTTGAAGATTTTGTCTTCAATCTTATCTGCTGCTTAGCTCATTCACAACGCTCAAAATAATTTGAGAATGTATGAATGACAAATTTATGGTGCAGGCCCAAGTGGACAAGTCAGAAAAAGGAATTACTAACTCCTGCATGGTTTGAATGGACTGGTAGCACCACCTAACAATTTGTATGTTGCCTTGCACTGGTACAGTCATAAAAATAAAATAAAAAAAATCAGACAGATGACCAATTTTCCTCTGTTAAAAATCAAGGGATAAAATGAAGCAGTAAAGTTGCATTCAATGCTGAAGATGAGTAGACGCAAACAGAACATTCGGGGCACCCTTTTGGGGCCTGATTTTCAAACATCTTCCCCTGGCGCTAGCTTTGATGGGAGCTGCAAGTGTTCCACACCTCAAACTCTGGCCATTTAATGTATGATGGCATTGCATAGGCACCCCAAATAATGTATTAAATTATGATGCCAAGTCTGATGACATGAAAGCGAGCCAGAAATCCTCATGGTGCACAGCTCAACATACTCAAAAGAGCTTCTAAGGAAAAATGGAGTCATAGCTAACTGCAATGTACTAGCAAATGAACTGGTATTGCTCTCTGGAGCATTTACCACCAAACTTAACACACTCCCCACACATGAGGATGTAAAAGAGTAGTCGAATGGTCGACTTCCCAATAAGCCTAGGCTTATCGCCATGGGTATCAAAGGCTCTGATTAAAGAACCGAGGGCATTGATCTATAAGGAAAGTGTAAAAGACTTACATTTATATAACTTGACTAAGCAATGACAAGGAGGATTCTTGATGATAATATCTGGGCATCTGGATGAAGGGCAGGGCCTTGAATTACCCACCAGCAACATTCCTCAGAATGAGCTCTATTAATGTCTCCCAAGAAAAAGGGTGCAAGCCTCTTCATTTTATTTTATATTTTGAGCCATTCAAAACTAGCTAGGACATGTACTCTCTGGAAAAATCCCACACTGCCTGGAAGGGAACATGGACTGATTATTCCATCTTTAACTAATATTGTTCTATGATATTACATGCAAACAGGTGAGTGACTCATGCAAGCTGATGACACCTGTGTGAAAGCACTTGCTTCCACTTGCTTCAAAGAAGGAGGATAGTTTTTTGTTTTTTCATATGCAACAGAAACCAACCCTCAATTTTAGGATGACAGTTTTCACCAGTCTCCCAAGTAACTAAAATCACTCCCAATTTAAAAAGGTCAGGCAGGCACCCGCAGTTCCTGACATTCATAGGTTTCCCCTGACTACATCCCTACTCTCGTTTAGCATACCCAATCCATTGCGCCTTTGCTAGGAAAGCAAAGATAACCAACAGGCCAACTTAGCATCAATTAAAACAAGTCAGACTATGAAGTCCTTCTTTCTGAGTGGCCTCCTGGCTTCCCTAGTGCCAAAATAGACTCTGGACACCATTTAGTACCAACACTATGCAGCCGTTGCAGAAGCAGCAGCAAGACCGGGCATAGCTGCTGTTGAATGAGGGATAAGCAAGCCATACCAGTTCCCTTATGGCATCTGCAAGAAGCAGCTGAGAAAAGCAGCCATCCAGAACTTGAAAGCCAAGCAGGCGAGCAGAACTACTCCTAAGAGAGCGTGCCAGTTCCCTGCTGCTATAACTTAACTACAGTCAATGGAATTGCGCCAGCAAAAATCTGACCCAGAGGCATAAAGGGGGTAAGAAAGATCAGCAGGCCTCCATCTTGGAAAATCAATATCTGCTGAAAAGAGATGACCGAGTCTTTTAGCAGGAAGTAGTGCATGAAACCTGAAGATTTTGTAATGAATTAGGCAAGTTCTGCAAAGTTAGGAGTGAGCCCAAAACTCAAAGCAAGCTTAAAGGAATGAGAACAAAACCTATTGATTTAGGTTTCCCCAAACCAGACAACTCCTCACAAAAGAAAATCAACGGATTTTGCACATCTTTACATTAGGGATGTAAAATCCTGATTCATCAATTAGCCAGTTAAAACATTTTAACCAGTTAGACTAAGAGGGATCCCAGCCTCAGGGCTGGGACTACTGCCACTGGTGGCAGGCTCCCAGCCTCAGCTTTGGGGCTGCCACTGACTCTCGGTACCACTGGGGCAGCCTTCTGCCTATGGCAGGCTGCGGGCAGAGGGCTGCTCCCAGGCACCAGTTAAGCAGTGCCCGGTAAGCATCACCTAGTAAGGGTGATTCTTACAGGTGAATAAGTTAACCATTTATCTGTTTGCATCCCTACTTTACACGTAACAACATCCAAATCCTAAAATGGCCTTTAATACCAGGTCTTGTAGACGTTTCCTAAGCATCTCTTTACAGAATCAACAGGGAAGCACTTTTTAAGGAAAACAATGAAGTCATGGCAGTTGGGCATTCTTCACTGAACAAATATAAGAGTAACCTTATGTCAGTGATGTATCATATGTCTGATAAATTAAGTCAAGGCAACCACAAAAATTGGATGGTTCCACTGATATTGTCCACTACCACTTGATAGCCCAGCTAGTATACTCCTGTAGAAAACTGGGTACTTCCTAAGAATGGAATCTGAGAAGCCATGTCATTTCACTAAGGAATATGAAATGGTGAATTCTTCACGGTTTTGTATGTGAACTTAATATCTTTGAAGACATTGCTTGTAAGTAAAAAGTAAATCCACAAAATTATTAAGACCAGCTTCCATCTCACGTTTACTGCTACTTCAACGACAGATAATCTGGCCATGAGCCATCTGAATCCTTTTAGTGATAAAAGTTTAAATAAATAAAATAAATTCTTTGGGCGTGCTAAATCATGAGACAATGCATGTCAGTCATTCCAGACCAGGATACCTCACACAAACGCATAAGGCAGTGATGGGCAACCTACATTAGTAAGTGGGCTGCATGAGTTATCCTCCTTCATCTCAATGGGCCACAAGATTGTTGTAACCCCGACAGTCTCCTGGGACAGGGTAGTTTTGCTATCTGCGCTTGCATACCTAGAATTTGTGGAGTGTGCCAAATGAACCATAGCAGCACTTTGATTGGATGCAGACAGCGCACATGGCTCTTGTAGACAATGTTGTGTGTAATCAACATACACAAAGCAAGGGCAAGTGAAGTGAGGTGCATGTCACTTTAGTGACACCAATAAGGGGAAAACTACACTGACAAAACTAGTGGAATCTGGCAACCCTGCACTTGGGCAACAGTAAACAAAATGGAAAGCCACACATAGAATCCCAATGGGCCGCAGGTTGTCCATCACTAGCAAAACAACTTTGGATGCTCAAGTTGGGAACCAAACCACCCTTTACAGCCTTTGAAAAATCTACCCCAGACTCATCAGACCTGCCATTCAATGGCCTTGTAAATATGCAAGTGATTGAAATGTTTATTTCCCTTCCTAGTTATGGAGAAAGCAGAATTTACTGTTCTGTTAGCAGTGACAGACAGTAGAGCAGTTAGTTCATGGGTTTATGCATGCTCTGTAAATCCTGGGGATCAGATGGCTCAGGAGACTGGCAAAGGGAAATTAAAGCCTTCTACTTTCACATCGCTAGTTCATGTCCAACAGCCATCAATAGTCAGAGGAAGTTACACAATGGGTACTGATTAACCTGCTGTAGTTTAGTGGCCTTGGTGCAGCTTCCAATGTTCACACCACCACAACTAACACTATCCCTCTTTTTAGACCAAGGGTGGGGAACCTTTTTGGGCTGGGGGCCACCAACCCACAGAAAAAAAAATCAGTTGTCGGGGGCTGCACACAAGTGAGAAGTAAAAAAAACCCCAACGCAAACCAAACTTTCACTGATGTGGCCCCTGTCTAAGAAGGAGAAAGACCTTCCTCCCCCCCCCCCCAGATTTGCCTCCCACACCAGAGCCTTGGAGGTAGATCAGAGGACCTCCCAAGTTCCCTACCCCCTGTGTGCACCCCCAGTTCACTGCCTCTCTCCCCTTCCTCAACTGGCTAACTGAATTTAAATCTGACAGTAGGAATTCTCACCATGCAGAACAAGGCTTCATTCTCTTAGCACTAGGGATGTAAAATCCCATTTAATTAGTTAACTAGTTAAATATTAAATTTAACCAGTTACCTGATTAAACAGGGACAGGTGTGTGGGGGGGAGGGGCATTCCAATCCTGTGAGCTAGAGCAGCCCGTCCGCCACGGCCGGGTTGAAGTGACTATGCTCCAGCTCCGTGGAGCTGCTGGCTCCCAGCCTCATAAGAGGGAAGAAGTGGAACCTTTCCCCCTCCCTGGCCAATGGAGCTGGAAGCCAATAGCCCTGTGGGGCTGGAACAGCTCTCTGCTGCTCCTGAGTAACAGTTAGCAGTCACCCAGTAAGCATCACCAATTAAGGGTGATGCTTTCTGGGTAACTGGTTAACCAGTTACCCATTCAAATCCCTAGGTAGCACAGGTTTCTCCAGTAGCTCCTCCCACCACAGACAATTGAAACAGCTGCAGATCAAGGGGACAATATTTGACCACCTATAGTGTATCTATACAATATAGTTTATGGCCAATATGCAAGTCAAATATTGCTATTCTCTTTTGACTTGCAATGGATGTCAATAGCCCAAGCAGCAGGAGAACCCTACCTCAGGACACAATTCCCTCCCTGTGTTCACAAGCCCACACCTCCATTTCTTCAGGGGTTGAAAGTAGTGCTAGGAGGAGAAAGGCAACACATTTTTACAGAGGATTCTGAAAATGTGCTGTAGTTCCAGTTTGGCCCACTCAAACCCAAACATTTAGAAATTCACCATAAAAGGGAACAGAGCAACGCCACAGCCAAGGGTTGTGAGAACCTGCGTGAGCTGGCAGGCAGACAGGCTTCCAAAACAAACCTGTAAACTGAATTGTCTCCAAAAAGCACTTCAACTGTGCGGACTCAGCAAATTTTGTCAACACAATCACAGATTCGTAGGCCTGGAAGGGACCATCTAAGTCCAACTCCCTGCTCTCATGACAGGACTAAATATTATCTAGACCATTTCTGACAGGTGTTTGACTAAGTTGCTCTTAAAAAAATCTCCAATAATGGAGATGGTACAACCTCCCTAAGTAATTTATCACAGAAATGTAAGTCTGGAAGGGCCCTGGAGAAGTCATTGAGAAGTCCAGGCTTCTGTGCTGTGGTGGAACCATGTAAACACGTTTGTCTAACTCGTTTTTAAATGTTTCCAGCGATGGGGACTCCACGTCCTCCCATGGAAACCTATTCCAGTGCTTAACTACCCTTGTCGTTAAAAAGTTTTTCCTAATATCTAACTCCCCTACTCAAGATTAAGATCATTATTTCTTGTTCTACCTTTAGTAGACACGTAGAACTACTGATCACCACCCTCTTTTGTAACAGCCCTTGACACACTGGAAGATTTATCAGCTCTCTCCTCAGACATCTGTTCTCAAGATGAGGCATGCCCAGTTTTTTCTACCTTCCCATACCGATCAGGTGTTCTAAGCCTTTCATTATTTTGTTGCTCTCCTCCATCTGCTTTCCAAACTGTGGTGCTCAGAACTGGATGCAACACACAAGCTGGGACCTCACGTGTGCTAAATAGAGAGGAACTACTTCTTGTGTGTTACCTCCAACGCTCCTGTTAATACACTCCAGGATCATATTAGCTGTTTTTGGTGTTGGGTTTTTTTTTTTTTTTTTGCGCCGCTGCATCATACTGATTCCTCATATTCAGTTTGTATCCCCCTAGAATCCCAGATCCTTTCCAGCAGCACCACCACCTATGCCGGGGTGGGCAAGAGTCTGCCAGGGGGGCCAGAGCCAGCCCGTGGCCCCCTTGCTGGAACCGTTCGGCAGAGATTAGTTCACGTTTTAGAAAGCCAGCTGTTCTCCATTCCGGAGGGCTGGGGAGGGAGACTACTCATGCTGTTCCCATCCCCCCTCCCCAGCAAAATCTCTTTGTTCCCACTGGCCAATCTTTCAGTTTCTGACCAATAGAAGCCAAGAATTTTTGCTAGGAGCAGGGGCGGTATAGGAAGCCTTTTTCCTCCCTCCTTATCCCCTCTCCACCTTCCCGTCCCTCTCATGCCTAGAGTGGAGCCACATGGAGCAGCAAGCCGCCTTCAGCCAGAGCCTGCCTCTGGCACCCCAGCCTCTCTGTCTCCCCCCCCCCTCAAACTTTCTGCTCCCTCCTGTACCCATGCCCCTCTCAGATCTGGCACCCAAATCTCCTGCCCCAGATCACAATCACCTCCTAGCTTAGGTCACATCCCATAATCCTGCATCCCAGTCCCGTGCCCTAGGTCACAACTACCTCCTTCACCCAAACGCCCTCCCAGATCCCATTCTCCCTCCTGCACCCCATTCCCTTACCCCAAGCTCCCTTCTGTACCCAACCTCCATCCCAGACCCCTCACCTCCTCCATTAATATGAGCGAGTGCAGCCCTCGACCACTTTCCAAAATCTTGGAGTGCCCCCCCATCAAAAATTATTGCTCACCCCTGACCTAGATGGTTCAATTCCCATTTTGTAGCTGTGTATTGCATTACAGGCAGTCCCCGAGTTACGCGGATCCGACTTACGTCAGATCCGCAGTTACGAACGGGGCACTTCCTCTCCCTGGTCTCGAGCAGACCAGGGAGAGGAAGCAAAGCGGCGGCGGAACGCGCGGCCAGCTGACAGCCCAGACGCGTCTGGGCTGTCAGCTGGCCGCGCACTCCGCTCTGGTCCCCCCACCCCTCCTCTGCAGACCAGGGGGAGGGGGAGCAGAGCGGAGCAGAGCAGAGGAACGCGCAGCCAGCTGACAGCCCAGACGCGTCTGGGCTGTCAGCTGGCTGCGCGTTCTGCCGCTCTGCTCTGTTCCGCTCTGCTCCGCTCCCCCTCCCCCTCCCCCTGGTCTGCAGACCGGGGGGGGGGGGGGGGGGGGGCAGAGCAGAGCGTCTGGGCTGTCAGCTGGCCGCGCGTTCTGCCGCTCTGCTCTGCTCCGCTCTGCTCCCCCTCGTCTGCAAACCATGGGGGGGGGGGGGGCGGAAGCAGAGCGGAGCACGCGGCCGCGCGTTCCGCCGCTCTGCTCTACTCTGCTCCCCCTCCCCCTGGTCTGCAGACCTGGGGGACGGGGAGCAGAGCAGAGCAAAGCCGCGGAGCCCGAGGGCAGCAGGATAGCCATGGCGCGTCTGGGCTGTCCCGCTGCCCCCGTGCTCCGCGGCTTTGCTCCGGACGCCTGTGGTACAGCAGCTGGGGCGCTGCCGGTTGGTCCCGTAGCGCCGCTCTGGGTGCCACTGGACCAACCCAGCAGCACCCCAGCTGCTCTGCCCCAGGTGTCCCCTAGTCAGCAGCTGCTGAAAATGACCAGTGGCTGACTACAGGAAGCCCCTGCCCCGGGCTTCCTGGAATCAGCCGCTGATCAGTTTCAGCAGCAGCTGACTTGGGGATGCCTGGGGTTCTTAAGTTGAATCTGTATGTAAGTCAGAACTGGCGTCCAGATTCAGCCACTGTTGAAACTGATCAGTTTCAGCAGCGGCTGAATCTGGACGCCAGTTCCGACTTACATACAGATTCAACTTAAGAACAAACCTACAGTCCCTATCTTGTACGTAACCCGGGGACTGCCTGTATTCATTCCCAAGTGAAGTACTTTTCATTTGTCCTTACTGAATTTCATCTCCTTGAGTTCAGACCCATTCTCTCATTTGTCATGCTCATTTTTTAATTTTAAACCTATCCTCCAAAGTGCTTGCAACTCCTCCTAGCTGGGTGTCACCTGCAAATTTTAAAACCACAGTCCCCACTCCATTATCCAAGTCATTAATGAAGATATTGAATAGGACTGACCCCCTGCAGGATATCAATAGATAGGTCATCCCCATTTGACAGCAAATAATTGATAACTATACTTGGACTATCTCCAGCTTTCTTATTACACAGGTGTTTAGAGGGAAGGTTATTTCAGCGATATCAGGGGAGAGCATATGTTGTAAAGCTCCTTCAGAGTGGGAAGCCAGGAATGATCCCCAGACTTCGGCATTTACATTTTTTATTCCTGGTGTTCCTTGCCTTTGATTAATGTGCATGTTGACCAGACCTTACTGCCTTTTGCTGTTTTGCTACTGGCTCCGGTTGGATTTTTTTTGCTAACTCCGATATGCATCTGTATTTATATACATCTGCTTTTGCACGCTTTGTGCAGAATGCATTACAATCCCTCCCAGGTGGTCTCCGTGACACCTGAGCATGCTAACGGCACAGCCAGAACAGCCCCTGTCCACAGCAGAAGGGCTGCTCCTGCCCCACCATAGCATGCAGGGAGGGGAGCACTCCAGCCCAGCCAGGTAGGAGCACCACCTCCTCACTTGCTCCCCCTTTAATCAGTTAACCAGTTAAACATTACGCTTACATAGTTAACCAATTAAACAGGATTTTACATCCCTACTCCAGAGCAGCGATGGGCAAGCTAGGTTAGTGAGTCGGCCGGGGCCATAAGACTGTAGTAACCAAGACAGTCTCCAAGGATAGAGTAAAACACATAAAACACCGCTATGGGCTGCAGGTTGCTCACCACTGCTCCAGAAGAAGGTGCAAGGAACCTTTCAATTACAGCTGATCACAAAAGGTCTAATGAAACATTTAAAATGTAAATATCTTTTAAAAGGGCAACAAGGAAGAACCGGGGAATTACAAAGCAGTCAGCCTAACTTCCACACTTGGAAAGACACTGGAACACATTATTAATCAATCTATAAGCAGCTGGATGTTAATAGGGTTATTATATGGAACACTTGGCATGGATTTGTCAAGAACAAATCATGCCAAACCAACTTAATTTCCTTCTTTGATAGGATTATTGACCTGATGGATTGGAAGCAAGCAGTAGACATGATACACTTTGATCTGAATAAGGCTTTTGACACAGTTCTGCATGACTTTCTCATAAGGAAACTAAGGCAATGCAGTCTAGATCAGTAGCTCTCACCCTTCCAGACTACGGTACCTCTTTCAGGAGTCTGATTTGTCTCATCTACCCTAAGTTTCACCTCACTTAAAAACATCTCGCTTACAAAATCATATAAAAAAAGTACAAAACTGTCACAGCACACTATTACTGAAAATAGCTTATTTTCTAATGTTTACCATATAAGTATATAGAGCAGTAAAAACAAGTCATTGTATGAAATTTTAGTTATACTGACTTTGCTAGTGATTTGTAAAACTAGGCAACTATCTACATGAGCTGATGTAGCCTTTAGAAGGTCTCTGGGTACTCCCAAGGGTGCACATACCCCCTGTGGAGAACCACTCACCTGGATCAGTGGTTCTTAAATTGGGGGTCTGCAGCTGATGCTCAGTGGGGCTAAAGTATGCAGCTGCTGGGCTAAATCCCAGAGCCCCAAGGTCCCAACCTGGGACCAAAGTCCCAAGCTCCAGCACTCCCCATAGAGCTCAAACTAGAAGCTATAGGGCTGAATCCCTGGGGTAGAAGCCAAAAAGCGAGGTGGGAAGGAATGGGGAGTGCTGCTCTCCAAAACTGCAGTGCCTTTCCCAGAAGGGGGTAGTCTTGGTGGCAACTCCACAACCAACCCTCACCATCTCTCCTTCAAGCCCCCCCGAGGCAAAGACCCTCACCCAGACAGAGGTGGGACACTGGAGCGGGCCAGCGCAGGGTGGCTGCTGCCATGGAAGGGACTGTTGCAGCCTTCCCATATTTCCCCCTGCTGGTGTCCAGGGCACTAACCACTCTTCAACTCTCAGCCCCCTTTGTCTGCTAGGAAGAGCCACATGAGCAAAGTGACTCAGCCCTAGGGATGTCAACAACTGACTATCCGATAAGCAAATGCTTATCAGATAGTCGACAGGCTAGTCGACTAGTCGCTTCCTCTGGGGCCAGACCCCGGGCTCCACGCGGCGCTGCCACTTGGAAACGCCATGTGCAGCATGGGGCCAGCTGGGAGTCTGCATCGACCATTCGATTAGCTAAATCATCGAAATTTTACATCCCTACCCAGCTCCAGATCAGCAGAGCCCTCAGGGAGCAGCACCACATTCCCTAGCTACCCCGTTCCCTGCTCACAGCCCCTAGGTATCCCCTACCCACACACAGTGCCTAGATACCCCCTGAACCTGATCTACCCCCTTGCCTGCACACAGCACCTAGGCCCTAGCTACCCCTCTCCCTTCACCGAGGGGAGCCCTCACCCCGAGTTATAATCTCTGGTTGCACTCCCTGCCCCCAATGCAGGGTGGTGACTCAGGAGGCGGAGGGGGCACTCCCTCCGTGGGCCCCACCTTGCAGAGCTGACCCAAGCCCCACTGGGTTCCCCCCCCCCCCCAACAAAAAAGTCAAACTACACATACACCCGAGGGCCCCAAACCACCGAGCAGCTGCAGCCCCCAATCCGGAGTCCCCCTTCCACTCTCGCTGGGTGATGGAGGTTTCATTGCATGTTGCGGGGGGCGCACTGCAGAATGAAAGGCTGAGAACCCTTGGTCAAGATGAAGTTACTAGAAGGTGGGTGCACAGCTGGTCGAAAGTCCGTACTCTATGCCTGCGTACCTTGCCTTCTATTCCTTATAAGAGGATGAGCTGTAGGGACGGCTGCTAGCATGTTTTCAAACATAAGAATAACTGGCTGGCACTGGAGCTCCTCCACCCCCAGGAGGCATCTCAAACAGTCGCTGCTTCCAGTCAATCACCAGCTTGCAGGCAGCAGTTTTCCAAAACATTTTCCAAATGCCCCTGGAAAGCTCACCACTGCCATCCCCGCACAATCACGGATATTCTATTTCTGTCCGGAGTCTGAACATATGCCGGGGAGGAACGCGTCCTTTCTGGATGGCTGCCAGCACCACCGTGGCAAGAGGAGCAGTGAAAACAGGCACATTCTTCTACCCGTTCAAAGAACAGCAGAAATCCAAGAAGAGAGTACACGCCAGCAGCCACGGCGCTGCAACCCCCATGGGCGCCAGAAGGCTCTGCCTTCCCAAACCGCCAGGCATAGCTCTGCCCACCCCCCACCCCCAGAATGCCTGCTGTAGATGGATTGTTGCTGTCCCCAGCGACTGCCGTTCTGGTGCTCCTGGCCTGGCCTCATGGCATGTCCTCCTTCTTCCTCCAGGGCTGGAAGGTGCTGGAGAGGCACCTTCAGGAGGTGTTCTGGGTCTGGAGACACTGGGCCTCACGGCACAGTGCGCCTTCCACCTGGGCTGGGGAGGCTGCAGCGAACACATGCCCACTCCTCTCCCCTTCCCGTGGTTGGAAAGGGAGAGCACGTGCGTGGCGCACCTCCTGTGGGTGGGGAAGGGGCAGGGCCTAGCAGAAGGGGTGGGACTGGAGGTGGGGCCAGGGACTTGCCTCTCCCAGCCGTGTCTTCACCGACCATCCATTGCAACCCCCCCGGCCCCAAATATCACCCAGCCCCAGGAATGACAATGGTGCTGGTCCACCAGCAGCACAGCAGTCACTAGCTTGCAAGACGAGTAGCGTACTGCAATGAAGATGGCTGGTAAACGCTCTAGGGGGGCAAGTGGTCCAGTGGATGAAGCATGGGAGTGACAAGGTGGGTGAAGTAATATTTTATTGGACCAATTTTCATTGGCAAGTGGGACACATTTTGGAATACAGGGCTCTTCCTCAGACCTCTCTCACCCACCTTGTCCTTCCAATATCCTGGGACTGACATGGCTACAACACAACACTACATAAAGCCCCGGGTTGTATTCCCAGCGTTGGCACTAATATACTGAGCTATTCCCCGTCTATCATTCCCCCCCTCACTCACTCCCAACAGCGAGATGAGGCTGAAGACATTTACCCATCTTTGCAAAGTTCTTGGGTCTCTCAGGCTGCATAAGAGCAGAGTACTACTGCTAGCACTGAAAGAGTTACTGGCTTCACAATGTAACTGCTTCTTCAACAATGTGGTAAGGGAGAAGAATGTGAGTGACGCTGCAGCAGCATCCTGGCGGGAAAAAGGGCTGAAATCTCTGGAATAGATTCAGGATGACTGCATTTTTACTGTAAGTGTTTAGTAACTCTAGCAGTCACACAGCCTTCCTGATCCCATTTGGGGCCATGACACACAAATTACAAACTACAACAAATGATTTAGTCATGCGCGCGAACAGACACACACACACACACACACACACACACATACACACACACACACACACACCCAAACCTTGCACCCAAAGAAGAAAAAATATATAACACAAATTCACTTGTGTTTCCCATTTTAAGAGACCAATCACTATTTATTTAACAATTTCCAAGTGTTATTTTAGCCTTCTAGGTTTGTGTGTGTTCAGAGACTGTTCTGGGACACCAGCCAAAGTCGATTAAGTAAGTAGGGAGGGGAGGGAAAGTGGTAAGTGGGCAACGTTTCACAACGAAGGAATCACATGCAGTCTTGACAGCCAAAAATAAAGGCTAATCTGCAGTTCCAACTGGCACAGCTGACAGGAGTCAAGGGGAATGGTGCATGAGGGGAAGATATTGAACAGAAGGTCTCTCTAATATAAGGACAGATAGGCAGCTTTGACAGTTATTTAGAAATCAGGGCAGAGTACAAGCACTGACGTAGGCTTGGAGGACATTTATGGTAAAGGTTCTTTGCTCCTCTGTGTTGATACCCTGCTCCCTCAGTGCACAAGCTTCTCTCATCAGGCAAACAAGCAGGTGGAAAACATGAAGTGGCGAGAGCAGTAAATATATAAGCTCCGTCACCACAGCAAACCATCTGTCAGCTCCTGGATTTGGGGTGACGTCCTATGACTCATCCGTATTTGCCTCAGGTGTTCTCGTGAACCTTCCAAACCAATGCTAGGCAGCGACGCCGGTAAATCAACACACTCGCCCGCTCCTACCTCCTCTGCTGGACTGTAGCTTGGATACAAGTGGCGCATCCTGTTGGGGGCGTTCCTTTCCCCTGAAATCTGAGAGGCAGGTGAGATCAAATCACTTGGCAAATTCTCCACCTATTACCAAGTTTGCCTCATTTCCCAGTCAAATCCTCTCATGAGAAAGCTAATTTAAACTGTATCCCAGCTACTTTCCTTGTTTGCAGATTATACTCCTTCAATCTTAAAAAAAAAAAAAAAAAAAAAACCCCACACACCACACCTGCGTGCCCTTCTGTAACCAGGTCACAAAACAAATATAAACAGTCAAGGAGAGGAAAAAAAACCCGAACATAATGCAAACACAAATCCTTTCCTACAAGAGCGATGCTTCTTGGGGTAATGACTGCGAGGTTCTGTACAATAGCAGTCTCAAACCCAGGAATGAAGAAACTCACATAGGCTAACTGGACTGAATGCAGGAAAAAGGGGAGTTTGACTAGGCTAAGGTACAATTTAGAAAAATTGTTCCCTAACTATTCCTATTTCACTGCACTTATAGTGGGCATGGTAAGCATACACTGCATTAATTATATCCATTTTACAGATGTGTAAACTGAACTACAAAGAGGGTAAGAGTCACACAGTGAGTCAGGGAAGCACCATGATTTAAAGCCAGCAGTCCTGAATAGATTCCAGTCCACTAAGGAAGAAACTACAGTGCCTTTTTTAAGGGGCTGGATCTTGACCACTGGGTTAAGCCCTTCGTCCAATAACTCCTGGACACCTCCAGGATGTGAGTCTGAGACGAGGTGACTATTCCCCGTGAAGAAAACAAGGATCCTGCTGCATACATCCCATTCTCTACACTCTTTCCTTCTCAGGCTTAAAATTTCTGATTGAGAGGAAGCCGATGAGCTATTACCAGAAGCCACCTGGGTAGCAGGAAACAAACAGGAATGGATCCAAAACCTGAAGGATGAAAACATCTACCATGTGGCTGGCGTTCACATTTTCAATCGTAAGCAAAGGGAGAAAGCACCAGAGTCTGCACTAGTGAAAGTCAGTTACAGAAATATGGAACTTTAAATGTGACTGTTTGCCCTCGCTAAAATGGTACACGTGCTGTGGCAGTTACAAAGTAGGCTGCTCAGAAAGAATTTCCAGATCCACAATGCTCTTCCAGCTCACCACCAACTTCCAGCAGTGCTGGGGGGGGGAGAGGGTTACCATGTGGGCACTACGCAAAAAGTTGCACATGTGCACTACGATATACAAGCTCTTCTCTGTTTGATGTTAAGAGAGATATTAATCATGTGCTACCTCCATCATTCAGTTTGCATCAAACATATCTTACAATTATCCCCACTGTTACAGCTTATTGTTCTCTTGAGAAGGAATCTACTATGTAAGCTCCCAGGTGTTGTAGTAGTGACTTCTGTACTGAGATCAAATAGGTCAATTTGCATCTTTTGTGAAATTCAATTATAAACACAATAAAAGTTAAAAAATTGTTTTAAATCCTCACCCGGCTTACTACCAAAGTATAATTATTACCAATCATGCTGCAGATTTCTAAAGCTAAAACCAGTAATGTTTTGATCTGCCAGTCACAAGTATATACATGGTGAACTTTTCTCAACTTGGACAGTGACTGGTCAGCTTCACTTTCTGATTTTTGCATACTAGCAAGGTGCTCTCATCTGTTAGCACAATATCTCCTCCTTCCCTGATATTAAAATACAAACCCCTTTGTATAGTAGCAACATTTCACACTAGTCTCTACAACTGTGGCAGTATATAAGACACAGTATAAACAACTGGCTGGTTCCACTAATAAACTTTTTTTTCCACGAGGATAAAGAGGTACTTCTTCCTAGTTGCTCAAGAAGGGCCTGATCCTGACGTCAATGGGAGTTTCTCTATTGTCTCTGGATTTGGGCCTCTAAGAATAAGTGAGAGCCAAGTCTCCAATGTAAGTCTCCATTGCTGCAAAAGAGCTACAAGTTCAAGATCATGGGTACCATCTGCACTTAACTCAGGTATCACTTTGGTCACAGAAGTGTTTACCTAGCACTGATTGATGTCCAGGATTACAGTCTGCTTTTCATCGGAGATGACTGCTGGTAGCAAAGCATTAGTAAAGGATCTTCTCCCCAACAACATAGAAGGGGGAGGGAGGCAAGTGAACGCCGCTGAGTCATTTTACACTTTCAAATGCAAAGCACAAGAGGAGACATTAACCAGCAGGAGAGTAGGGGAAGAAGAGAGGTACTCTTTGCCCTTGCACAGTCCCATACAGCTTCTATTGAAGTCAATGCTCAAAGTTATCAAGATTTACACATTTTCATTAAAATCAGACACCTGAATAAGTAACCTATTTCACATTTTCACACTGCAGGAGCATGATAGCCAGAACTTAACAGACATTATGTTTTACTTAACCTATTTACAAATGAGCCAATAGGAGGGAGACTGCAGGGTTCTTCCAGAGAAAAGGAAGACATTAAAGGATCCTTTTAGCAACCAAGAGTGGGAATTTCAAAAGCACTTAAGGGAGCTTTTGAAGCCAAGACCAGTACAATTCTGAAACATCTCATCCCCTAATGTGTAAATTGTGAGTCTCCATGCTCTAACAACTCACTTAAGGAATAAGGCCATGTCTACATTATGGGGAAGATCAATGCTGCTGTGGTCTATCTTCCGGAGTTCCATTTAGCAGGTCTAGTCAAGACCCGCTAAACTGAACTCAGAGGGTGCTCCTCGCCTCCTCATACCCCCTCATCAGCAGCCAATACCCCTGCTCCTGCAAAAAGTAAAGGAAGCCAACAGGAACATTTGCTCCTGTCAGCCTCCCACTGTGGGAATGGCAGGGAAACTTGAATCAAGATGTGCCAACTCCAGTTAAGTATTTCATGTAACTGGAGTTACATACTTTGATTCAACCTTCCCCTTTAGTGTAGACCTGGCCTATGAGTGATTGTGGGATGGCCACTAGAATTGCTCAAATTACTCTCTCACCTTTGCCAACACTGGGTCTCTACCCAAAGGAAACTTCCATGATTCCATCTCCTCTTAATACATCGCCGCTTACTGATCATATCTAATGATGCGCCCTAGGCGTTCTGTAGAACTACAGTTCTAAGACCTCATGTCATGCCAGCACACCCATGAGCAGCTGGCATTCGGCTCATTTCAGCCAAAATGCACAGTGAGCAATCTGGTGCATTTACCAGAAAAACATGGTAGGCTTTGAATAATCCCACATTTGTTCTGGTAGACAAAAAATCCCTCCCTTATTTATCAAGTTTACCCATGCTGGCGCTAACATATGCCACAATGCTGCCTGTCTCTTGGCTCCAGGATCCTCTCCGCTGCAAGCTCTACACTCAGATCTCTCAGATTTATGTACACAGAAAGCAAGAATTCCTTGCAGTCAGTCCAATTCCCTTGCCAGCTGTTTGGCACTCTGCAGCATGGTTTTGTGGTTGTACTTTACTTCATTCCATTTTGGGCTTGAGGAGGCGAGGTTTCAAAAGGAAACAAATGGCAATTTGTTCTCATTTTCTTAACACAAACAAACAAGCAATGTCACTTCTTTCCTTTAAATCCGACCTAGGTCAGCACACAATGCTCTTTGGCCACATGTCAAATTCTATTTACTATAAAGGGATTTTAAGATCAAGTAAAACCCCCAGTTTGTAAGGTCTGGCAGAGACCACATCTGCATTCTCTCCGTACAGCACTATGCACACTTATAGCATTCAACAATAAAATCCTAATATATTGCAAGGGAAATTTTGCATTGGAAGAGCATGATCAAGTGAACCCAATAGGTCTATTTACAATATTCCTCAGAGTACTTTTAAACCCTCCTTTGATGAAACACACACACACACACACACACACACACACACAAAACAATGTACTGTTATAATGTTAAAACTTTCAGTGGGGCGGAGGGGGGGCAGTTGGCTCCCCAGGGAGCTGATGCGCACAAGTAGCTGGCTTTTAAGCCAACTTCCCGTGAACACTGGCTCCCAACCACCCACTCCTGCTGCCTCTTATACAGAGGCAGCAGCACGGGGGGTGGGGGTGGAGGTGGCTTCCTGGGAGCCAGTGCACCTTAACCGATGAACCTAGACTCCTCGGTTAACTGTGTAAACGGTTACACTTTCACATCCCTAGTTATAACTTTGATCCTTGCTTTTTGTGCTAAAAGCCATACTTTTCCCTCCCACTCAGGGATCCAGGTACTAGCAGCCAAAGGGCAGAATCAACCTGGCATCTAGACTTTATGCTTTTGATTATATGCTATCAGCTTGAATCATCAAGGCTTTCACCGCTACTGAGGATTCCCACCGACCACAACAAAGAGCTGGCCCCAGCAGAGTTCCACCGCTGCTGGGATCTTGGAACAAGCAGTTAAATATTCAGACAGGGAGCGAGATGAGGAAATGGTCTGCCTGTATCACAGCAAAACATACCCAATCAGCGGTCAGCTGAGCTACTCCCAAATCCCAGCACATTCAGCACAATTTGGTATGTTGGAAAGCTACACACTCTGAATGACTAGACTGGACTGATTTCAAAGGATTTGGAAATTCAGCCTGACGGAACAGGGCAGCAGCCAGAGGCAAACGGGAATCTGTCTCCGTGGCTGTCAGCGTTTTCGGGTAACGCCACTAAAACAAACATTCTGCACTAGCTAAAATTTCCCAAGGAGATCTCCAGGGTAGCCCAGTGTAGAATACACTGTAGTTGGAAGGCATCGTAGTGAAAACATGAAAGGGTTAAATTCTCATTTAAGGCTGGAAGCCTACCTTTATCCAAACCCCAACAGCCATCCTAATACAGAACAGAAAACTAACCCTCACTCCAGCCTCTCAATAGACAACAAACCCCATCAGTCCACAAACTGCCTTGGCAACCTCCTTCACCCCCTTCCATAGCCAGGTAAGCATATGTGCGCCTATTACTTTTATAGGTATATTACAGCACTGTTTCTCAGCCAGTGGTACGAGTACCCTTGGGGTACTTGAGAGAAGTCTGGGGGGTACGTAACAACTGAAATTTGAAGAAAACGGAATTTTTGTTTTAAGTTTTACAGCACTTCATTATTTTTGTACTTTTTACACCCCAAAATTTCATGGCCTGTCTGGCTACAATTAAATTGTTTAAACAAATGTGTTGCAATGGTAGAAAAAAAATTGTGCGTGTCTAAAAACAATTATAAGTACCCCAATGTACCTACAGTTTTCAAAGGAGTACTTTATAAAAAAAAAGGTTCAGAAACGCTGTGTTACAGCACCTATAAGGGAATCTGTCACTGGGAATACTCCATGTCTTATGTTCCTTTCCATAAGGCAACTGATGCTTCTAAGAAAATCCAAACGAGAAAGACTGAAGGAATGGAGAATCTGCCCAATAGTGCCCTCTCAGACAGGACAAGAGAGATTTACTTCTAAATTACCATTTTAAATCCAGCCCAGGGTGGTAGTAATGAAGAGTTAGCATGATTTGAAGGTTATTATTGTCACAAGAAAAATGAGCTGATGGTTTCCTCCTAGTTCCCAGTGGACAAGAGTTCACCTCTCTAGTCACCACTTGAGGACTGGCAGCATCGCTAAACTTAGTCATCTCCAAACAAGGCAATTATTGAATGAGCCTTGAAGACAGACCTGACCTCCCCTGCTAGAAGTAGCAAGGATGAAGACAAAAGGGTGAAATGATGAAAGGAAGTTCACATTTGTGAGCTGATCAGGCTGAAGGGGAAATTAATAAGTGAATGAATGAAAAACTAATTTGGCATCCAGTCACCTAAAAAGAAAAAGGCCGTACATGCATGTGGGGGCGGAGGGAGAGGCAGGATGCACACTTATATGCTATTTTATTTCCTTTGAATTGGATATGAAAAACAAAGTTGCTAGAGGAAAAAGAGCTGGTCCCCTTTATGGAAATCTCCTGGCATTTTCCTACATGGCTCAAGGAGTAAAAACCTACTTTAGGAGGAAACATCAGAATCTACAGTGAATCGTTACAGAGGCACCGCTGCAGTGATACTCACTGCAGTGATAGCAGGTGTTCTCCCATTACTGTAGTTAATCCACATCCATATGAGATGGTGGCTAGGTCAACAGAAGAACCCACTGACCTAGTCCAGTCTACCCAGGGTTAGGTTGATTTAAGTTACCCATGTAGAGCAGACCTAAGATGAGATATACAGAAATGTATTCTTTGTTCTTACAAGTTGCTAAGAATTGCGGGCTAATATTTATCTGAGAAAAGTTAGCACATTTGGATGGAAGAACCCCAGTAAAGCAGACGAACCTGGCAAATCTCCACTGATCTTTTTGCAACAACTCATTTTCTGCAAAAAGCCTTGATTTTCATTAGTGCGGAACTCCCATAAATCTCAGCAAAACATAAGCTGGAGGTAGTGAACGCCTCTGAAAACAATCAGATCATTAATTCTGATCTAGGCTGCATTCTAGGTCAGCCGAAGAGGTGAGAGGAAACTCAACAAATCCTATACCTCTACTGCTAATTGGTTTGTAAAGGCCCCCAGAAAGGAGGATTGGTACATCACAGGAAGTGATGGAGCTGAAAAATTCCTCATCTAGTTTGTGCTCAAGACAAGACAAATTTGTGAGCAAGTGCATTTTGCAGCTGTGATGAGTTTAAGTCTCCGTATTTTATGAAGCCACATATGCAGCATGTAGAAATTCAACACATTGTAAAAGCCCTGGCCATCGTCTATCAGCTTTTACGTCCTTCCCCATATTCTTGCCAATCAGTGCCTACAACTAGCCTTCAAAGCAGCAGAACACTTCAGCCAATGCACAGACTCTATTGATATTTTGCTTTGCTGCACAAGGACTTTAGTGCTTCCCCTTCTACTAGTTTAAAAAAAAAAACCTCACATTCCAGAGGGTTAACATTTTAACAATGTTTTAAACCCTAAAACCTAAACATGACTGCCATTTGATGAGACCTGTAATTTTAAGGAACAACAACAACAATAAAAAAAAAAACTACCATAAGAATGTGAAGGAACTTAAAATAAAATAAAGGAAGCATCGGGAGAAAACAGAATAAAACTTCCAAAACGTTTTCCAAAGGAAGTGAGTAACCACTTGTTATTAAGTGATAAGTCACAGAGTTCAGGAAGTGGCATTGTCCCCATGATCTATTTTTAATTAGAAAACACCCATGTCGCTGGCACTGAGATTTGGCAGAGGGATTGAACATTCCAATGGGAAAGGTGATGGGCCCAATTAAATGTTTTACAGACGAAAAGATCAGAGGAACGTGCTAGAGACTGAAAGGGGGGGTGAGAATCAGCATATATTGTGTAGGGTTTCGTTTTGTTGTTGGGTTGTTTTTTATGCCATGCAATGTGTGGGCTTTCCAGTAGCTTTCCAGCCTGATATATTTATCAATCCATCATCATCATCAGTGGCCCTGAGAAAGCAAATCCGTGAAATGACCATCATCTGAAAGAGATACAGAGAAATATCAGTTAATGCACACAGCCCCAGATGGTTCATTGTGCAACACAGCACAATTCAAGTAGGATACCTACCTTCCTATGTCTCAAGCCAGATCTACATGGGGGGAGAAATTCAATTTAAGATAGACAACTCCAGCTACGAGAATAGTGTAACTGGAGTCAACGTACCTTAAATTGAATTTTTCCAGTGGCCTCACTGCTGGGAGTCGATGGAGGCAACACTCCTGTTGATTTACCTTACTCCTCGCGATGCCATGGAGTCCCGGGGTCACCATTAGCATGTGATTTAGCAGGTCCTTACTAGACCCACTAAATAAAAGCTTGGAAATTCAATCTCTGGAATGTCCCTCTCCAGGGAGCCCTCAGACACACACACAATTTCTCTTCTCTTCCCTGTGGCCATCAGAAAGGAAGATCTTTCTAAAGTAGCCCACAGTTCTATGCCAAGCTGGCAAATTTGCAGCACAGCTCTGCAAAGGCAAAGTTAACTCCCCTTTAGTTTGAGAACCTATAAGGCTAGGTGTGGTAGGGCAAAGCAACTCAAGTCTTTGCAATGAGCAGCAAGTAGGCTTGTGGGAGCACATGGGTGGCAGGGACAAGAGAGGGAAGAATGCACAATTCATAGGCTCCAGCTAATAAAGCCACAGCCACAAGGTCATTTGCCATTGTAAGAATCTCCCCTTTTCCACTAAGAATATTCAGCCTGAGAACATCCTGAGCACATCCGGGTGCAGCTCCACAGCATGTATCATCCAGCAGCACTCAGTGAACCAGAAAAAGGACAAATCTGTCTTGAAAAGTATTGGTGGGATAAATGGGCAAGGGCAGGGCAGGGCAAATAATCTCTACATACCTCCCAGCCTCCAAACACAGGAATGTGAGATGTGAGCCACTGCACAAAATGCACAATTCAAGGGCTTTTCCGATTGAGGGCGGGGGAGGGGGGGAGAGAGAAGTAGAAGGGGGTATTTCCAATTCCAGCAAAATAAATCTGTATTCATCTTCTCTTTGCTGGTTCTGGTTCTTCCGATTTCACCACTGGTGACCAACTGGGGTGTCAAGCACCCTTTTAGATCTGTCTGCACTAACTGGACAATCGCCTCTCAATCGCAGCTGAAGGGACTAAGGGAGACACATTATGCCAAACACAAGAGATTCTGAAACAGCCAGCACTTAAATGTCTCTTATGATTAGAGAGGAGCTGAAGCCACAAAGTTCAGCTACAGAATCGAATTCCTCTAAAAGCCTGAGGGTGTTTCAGAACCAGGGATCTACTGTGAGTCTATCTTTAATTAATAACTGTTAATCTCATTTATGTACATACATGATGTACAGTTATACCCTTCCCCCCCACACACATTGTAACTAGATTAGTAGTTGGTAAGAAACCAAAAGGGGATTATTGACCCATGTAGCACCTTCAGTTTAAAGTACATGGGACCAAGTGTTAGTATAACCCATTGCACCTTATTTCAAGTGACTTATTACATTGCAATTCAGCGCCTTAAGTTTTTCACTGAGCTGATGTAAAACAACTATTAGCTAATTGCTCGTCTGTCTCTGACCAGCTTTTTGCGCTCAGGATTATTTGAGAGAAAAGAAATCTCACAGCTCTACAAAAGATGATACATAAATACACATAACCAGTTACATTCTTGTTATACAACATCTGATGATTCACTCATTATAACACACCGACAGGCTGGTTTCACTTATTGCATGGCATTATGCAAAGAACTGTAAAAACTATTAATTACGGCTTTGAACAACACAAACATTTCCTCTGAGGTTTAAAGTAACCATTTGGAAGGAAAAGTTCCAGGAGCCAGTACGACTGACAACTTGGGAGACAGAAACCCTTCTTTTCAAAGGCCAACTGTATCCTAATATATCCTTTGGACAGCTGCCTCAGACCCGAGTTATAATACTATATTCCTCATGGTTGTCTGTGCATCACTTTAAGGAGTAAAAACAAGATCTGAAACAAAATCAAAACAACAACAAAAACCAAAATGAATGGGGAGATCTAATTTGCGATTACATCACAAAACTCATGTTGTCTTTAGATCTAAATCCAATTCTAGATTGCGTTTTTGTAAAGGAATACATTTTAAATATTGGCCTGGGTCATCTTTTCCCATTTTGTGGGGATTCTGCAGGAAGTAGTATGGACGATGATTCATCAGGTGGTACTGAATCACTATTGAAACAGTTCATTAGCTAGTGCCAAGGGTCCACGCTGCACAGACAGCTGCTCCAGCAACATCCCGAACAGTCGTGCTGACTAAAATAGTCATGGCATTTATTTAAGTATTCAGGCCAAATGCTATTTTGTACATTTATTCTCTTCCAAAATTTCTCTTTTTTATAGTAAATAGGGAGAGTGCCCTCTGTTGAAGACCAAGTTGTTTATGTTGGTTGGCTGAGTTTCACACCAGAGACAGTTGCATTTTAACAGTGATCTGCAAAGTCTATTTATGAAATACTTTGGTTGAAAGGTGCTAAACAGATGTGAAATATACAGAGTAATGCATTAAGATCCAGGGGACCTGGGTTCTATTCCAAGTTCTGCCACAGGTCTTTTGGCTGACTTTTACATTTCCCCAATCTGTGCCTCAGTTTTAACATCTGCAAAACAGGGATATTGATACCGACCTCCTTTGTATAGTTCTTTGAAGTCTATTGATGAAAAGCGCTCTAAGAACTAGGAGCTAGTCTAATAAATGGCATTAAAAGAAAGCACTTAAAGGGGAAAAAATTTCAAACCTGCCACTGTGCCCAAATCAAAACAAGAAAAAACTCTTTTGTGCTCCAGAAGTGATTTCATTCAGTGGGCAACCAAGGCATTTATCCTTTTCTTACTCATTTTCCACCATATTTGCTTTTCTGCCATGATCCATCAATCTTTCCTTCACATCCGTGGAGCAATAAGCAACACACTGCACTTCAGAAACCTTTGTTATTCAGCTGGACATACTCAGAACACAGCAGCAAATTCTACAGGCTGAGACAGCCCTGAGCAAAATAATACAAGCTGACAGAAAATGCTTTCCAAGGCATTCTAAATATTTGGTTACAGAGCCGCTTCTTCTCTAGCAACTAGGCAAGATCAAAACAATTTTGTTAAGTTATGCAAGTTAAGATAAAGAGTAATCAAATCACATGTTTCAGGCTATGGGTCGATGGCCAAAGCATTCAAGCAAGGACACGGACATTACCAGGATGGGGGGAGAGCAGACATCCAGGGCACAGAGCCAGGGGGAGAGGGAAGAGCAGGCAAGTGAGCAGTCTCCAGAGAGAGGCAGCCTGAGAGGACAAGAAACGGTATATTTACGGAACTGTTTTTAAAGGGCAGGAGGAAGAAAGGTGAGCAGAGCCTTACTCCACAGCAGAGGTGGGGAAGCTTTTTTGGGTCAGGGGCTGCTGACCCACAGAAGAGTCAGTCAGGGACTGCACAAAAGTGAGGGAAAAAAACCCTCAGCCCCAGACTGAGAAGGAGGAAGACACTCCACATGCACACCACAGCCTTTGGGGGGGAGGGGGGGGGGGAGCAGCCTTGTAGAATTTGTGCGCTGCAGCCCCATAGTGGGGCTTTCCAAAGTTAGCCTCCCCACCCCCCATGAGCCTCAGGAGCCAGATCCAGAAAAGCCAAGGCCCACATCAGGCCCCTAGGCCTAAGGTTTCCCACCCCTGCTCTACAGTAAAGTTTGAACAGTCTCTCTGCAATCAGTGGCCCAGAGCCAGCGTGTGGAGAAAGTCACTGCTCAGATAAAGCATTTGGATCTCTCATAGGTACTTCCATGACTCTTGCTGCCGCAGTACCTGAGCGCCTCACAGTCTTCCACGTTTCTCCTCCCAAGAGCCCTGTGAGGTAAGGAAATGTTCTTATCCCCATGCTACAGGGGCAAAGAGAGGCTAAGTGATTTGCCCAAGATCACAAAGCTGCAGCACAGCAGATCACAGATACTCCATTCTCTGAAATCCCAGGCTAGTGGTGTGACCACTGGCTCCTCCTTCCTCTTAACCTGCACTTTACCACTGGAGCAGAGCTCAAGCAATGAGTAACGCTACCTCACTGCATGGGGAGCAGGCTGGGTTCCAATGAGAGCCCTGCACATGCGGGAGGCAAGGTTTGGGCCAGCAACCAACAGCCCCCTATAAGGGAGGGGATGGGGAGGGAAACTTAAGGAGGGGAAAGGACTTGTGCAAGTGGCTCCAGCCAGCCCCACACAATGCCCCATTTTTCCTTTGGGAAATGTGGTTACCCATATTTTGATACCCTGGAAATCCAGAGAAACACCGCTTCAAACTGGTCCAGGTTAAAGACATGAATGGTTAACTGGTTATCTGTTGGGGGCTCTAGCAGCCACCCATCTGCTGCAGGCAGGGGCTGCTGCAGCCCCACAGGGCCTGCCACAGGTAGGGTGGCGCTCCAGCCCAGCCACAGCAAGCCTCCACCTGCTCCCGTTTAATCAGCTAATCAGTTTAACATAACATTTAAGCAGTTAACTAAGTAAATGGGACGTTACACGCCTAGTATAGGTTAGCCTTTCGAAATGTATACATACTCTTACCCGCTTAGGCACAAAACTTCACACCTGTTGCCATGGTAATGATTCAATTTTAGTTAAACTAGGAGGCTATACCCCTTGCTCTTCACCAATTCCCCCTCCCCCTTCTTGCAGGCTGCTTTTGCGGCCACAAAGCCTGTTAATCTTGCACTTTCCATGGCCCCAAGCCACTTGCACCCTTCTCCACTCTTGCTCTACCACACACTTGGATGGGCCCCTCTAGCCAAATGCTCTTAGCCCATTCCACCCAGCCCACTCGTGTCCTTCAATCACCAGCCAGTCCCCCCCACAGCCACACCCTTCCCGCCCCACCCGCCAATAGAATAGTCTGTGGCCCACAGCCCGCGCCCATCCTTACATCTCTAGCCCCACCTCCATCCCTACACTCCCATTTTCCTGCCTACATTCCTGCACCCACCCATTCTTCCTAATCCCCTCCCTACCCCACACTGCCCATCCCCCTGCCTCCATTCCTATATCCCTCTCCCTCCGCCCCATCATCTCCCCTTACTGCACTGCCCATCCCCACATACACCCTTATCCCCTTTCCTCCCTCCCTACCTACACCCTGCCCCCTCCCACGAGCAGGCAACATAACCAGCAAAGAAACAGCAGCAGGTCCATATGCAGGAATTTTGGGGGGCGGAGAGCTAGGTGCTGAGACAACCGGATCTGGGCAGCTGCCTGGAAAGGAGGGGCAGCAATGGGGGCATTGTTGGGGTGCTGTGAAATGGGAAAGGGGGATGTCTGTGGGCAGAGGCAACGGAAAGGAGGCAGAGAAAGAGGCTGGCGGGACGGTCAGAGAGAGGAGGTTCCTTAGGGATGCCAGACTGAGAAGGGCAGACGAGAGTCTGTGAGGAGGCAGAAGAATGGCTGAGGACACACAAGGAGGATGAAAAGAGGGCCAGGGAGCCATACAGTGGGGGGGGGGCTCCAGGCACCACCATGCAGAGGCAGGAGCCCCCCCTCCCACCTGCAGCTAGCCCGCCTCCACTCAGCCATGTTTGCAGCTGCTCTGCATGCTGCTGGGCCTCCCCTCGGTGATGCCTCAGGGGTTGGCGGACTCAGTGACGGGTTCCACTAGGATAGTTGGAGGCATGAAGCCTGCCTCCTTTCCCAGTGCCAGTGGGCCATGTTCCAGGCCTTGCACCTGCTGAAGCAGACCCCTGGGCCAAGGGGCTGAGAGCACCAGCCTGGGAGGGGCATGGCCTTGCGACCCCCCCATCACTAGGCAGAAAGCCAAAGCTCAGTCCAGTCCACCTCGTGCCCCAGAAGGGGATATGGTGTAATGGTTGCTTCCTCTGAGCAGGGAGCCACCAGGGCCGGCCTGATGCGCACCCAGCACCTCCCCTTAGCCACCAGGCCCTATGCCACTTCCCCTATAGGCCTGTTCCTGTGCAGCGCCTCAGGCCATCTGGCTACCGGTTCAGCTCTGTCCGCAGCCTTTCGGGAGGCGGAATCTGCCGAGGCCAGGCTGCCAGGCATTTTGCCTGTTCCTGAACAGTGTCTGGGGCAGGGAGGCCATAGGAGTGTGCAGCGACATCACACTGTTATACTGTAGGAAAAACTTTTTTATATATAGCAAGATATAAATGAATAGTTAAACTGCTGTCTGGTATGTGTAGTGTCTTTAGTGGCTTCTTGTACATGATTAGCAAGATAGAGGCTCATTACTCCATCGATCAGTGTATTTTTGGACACACAGTATAAGAAGTCATGGATCTTGGAAAAGTGTAATCTTAATTCTATGCAAAAGATGTCTGAATACTGACCCCTCTTAAAAAAAGTATATGCAGAAAATCCACATACCATCCCATCCCACCAGCTGATGCCAAAGAGGGACAATGCCATCCTACAATAGCTTGCTCAGACAGTCATGAACTTTAATTTATTTTGTCTCCTGCTCTGAACACTTCCTAAACAGTGGGGACTAAATATTTATAGAACAGTCACTGTTTGTTTAATTTTTAGTCTGTACTTGTGAAGCCCAATATGCAGAGATCCTGAAATGACAGATGATTACAGAACACAGTATGAATGTACGGGATCAGAGACCCTGACAATTACCAGGCCTCACATCCATACACTTTGTTGTTGTTTTGTGTTGTCCTTCATAATTGTTAAATTTTCTGACTGCTAAGGAACCCTGCTATGTTTAGTCTTTCAAGACCCAATCAAATACAGCAAGACAGAAGAGCCTATTTACCAAAGGCTGTTAAAGTCTCAGAGTCTGGTTTGAGGAAAGCAACTTGTTGTAAACAGTTCCTGTAATTGTGGGAGGCGTGCAATGCACTTTGAGGGTGACTTGCTAACAAACCTTGGACAGCTTCATTTCAGTCTGCTGTGTTGCCTCCATCTGTATAACATGAAGTTGTTTCATTCCATTATTCAAGATGCCATTGGAAAACTGTCACCTCTCTGTACATCCAGTCTTTGATCCTGCAGTGGAATGAGTGGAGATGCACCATTGCCCCTGCACAGTGGTGCCGGAACAATTTTTACAGTAGGACTGCTGAAGGCAGAAACCATGTATTTGGCTTGCTATTACTACTTTCGTGCCAAGGCGTCTGGCAGCACCCTCAGCACCCTGAGTTCCAGCACTTATGTCTCTGCATCCATCACATTGCAGGACACACTCAGTAACACTCTATGGTGCTTATACAGGCCCCATCACCTAGCATTGGGTGCCTCACAATCTTTATTGCATTTATCCTCACAACACTCCTGTGCTACTATCCCCATTTTATTGAAGCACAGAAGAGCTATGGCCCAGATTTTTAAAAGGTATACATGGCTCTGCGCAGCCTAAGTAACTCAGACAGCTAAATTCCATTTTCAAAAAAGTCTCTCAGACCTGGGCAACACCTTCAAACATCCAGCCCTGAACGATTTGCCAAAGGAGTCACAGGCAGTCCATGGCAAAGTCTCTCAAATCCAAGGCTAATACCTGAACCACTGGACATCTCTGCCTATAACATCTTTCACCATTTACCTCTCGGTTCTCTCTTAGGACTGTTATCAGTACAATAGGATCCAAAAAACCCTGCCCACATGGCCAGTTGACCAGGAGCCAGACACACATTTCATTTGCATGTGTATATTAAGGATGCGAATGTTTAACTGGCTAACTAGTTAACTGGTAAGCCTCAACCTAAATGGTTAAACAGTGGGGGCTGGAGCTGCTGCCCACCTGCCTTAGACAGGGGCTGCTTTAGTCGTCCAGAGCAGGCCTTGTCTGCACTGCTGCCTGGAGGTGGGGGAGGCCAGGTGATCCAGCCTGTCCCCCACCCCACTCCCTTTAATCAGTTAGCCAATTAAATGAGATGTTACATCCCTAATGTTTATTTGCTAGCTAGTGGATGAGCAGAAATTGCTTGCTATTTCAGCAATTGGATCTCACTGGAAGGGGTGGGTTACTACATCAAGTCAGAGGTTTGAAATATCTAGACTCCAGCAAGGCTGTCTCAGTCTTTCATCCATTTCAACTAGGTAAGATGAGTTCCATTTCTTTTTCCCAGGTGCTAGGTTGTTGCACAAGATCACAAACTAGGCATAGCCATTAAGGTCAAAGTCTATATCTGCTGTATCAACTTTGGCAAAAACATCCACACCCCCACTGCTGGTTCATTGTGCTGGAAAGCTACTGCCAAGCATCTTTTGCAATGAAAAGCTCTATGGAAGAACCAGTCAATAGAAAGCCTGCTGCTGTTCTGTTTTCTAGCCTCATGTTTCAGCTAAGGGCAGGGTCAATCGTGTGGCTACCCTCTGGGCTCCCCAGACAGATTATAGTCACATAGCTGCAAACCATCTCTTTGACAAACCACTTCTAACCTAATTTCAAAGAAGCCTGTCTCCTGAATTCAGTATACATAAACACAGCACTTAAAAGTGGAATAGAGTGGAATTGAAGGCAGGCAAGTAAGGTAAAAAACTGCAAAAGTACTCCAATAATCTTACGTTGTACCACCATGGTGCGTGTTACTATTATGCTGGGGAAATCACAGGCTTTAGAATCCTTTGGGAAGTCAATCGCTATATACAGATTTGTCATCATTACAGTACTGTTTACATCACGGTGGTACAGAAATTTGAAGGTTAATATTCGTAAACCATTCTGAAGATGAAAGTATTATTTAAACATGAAAGAATTATAGTGTGAATAATAATTATTCATCATTCTTTTCACTAGTTCCTTCTTTGTCTGAAAACTGCTATTAATTGTATTGCAACAAGGTCTAGCCATTAGGGCAGAAAACTGGAAGCGAACTGTTTCCATCCTCAGACATCCAATGACTGTTGTGCTGGGAAGTTACTTACCCTCTGCCTCAGTGTATCATTTATTAAATGAGACTGATGACAGGAAAATATGTGGCAGGAGTGTTGATAAGTCTGATTAATGTTTGTGACGTCTCTGATATGAGGTTATATCTTCCAGTTCATTTAAAAAAAATCTGTGATCCACATTTATTACATAAACTGGGAAGGGCTGCTGTTCTGTGTTCCAGTAAAATGTACATTTCTTCCCTGGAATGTGTCAGAGTGAGACAGAACCCTAGCAAGTTAACTATGTTGATAATATTCAAATGTAGTTTTGAGGGCTTACTGGTTATAGGGTTGTTCAGCCATTCTTCTGGTTAAAGCTGTGTTTTTGGCAGAGCTGCATTCCAGACAGTGGTCAGCATGAAAAGCAACAGCACATCCGTGGGCCAGGGCAGAATTTTCATTATATCCTATTACTCAGCATTCTCCAGCAGATGGTCATTGTGCGTAATTATGTGCTGTTTTTTCTTCCTCTGTACAACAAGGCATGTTTCTGACAATTGATCCATCTCTGGAGAGCTAGAAAAATAAACCATTTAGAAGCAGCGCCGGCTTCTTATTTCTGTGAAAGTCAGATTACGGTAAAAGCATCTCTGGAATAAGTAGTTCTGCTTGTTCTGTAGGAGATGAGACGCTGTGCATGCATGCAGTGGGTAATTGGTTTTCCTGATGAAAGCTGTTGTCATTATTTCCAGCCTCCTGCATGTTTTAGTGATCTCTTTAATCTCTTATATTTGTGTTACTTGCTCTGCATATGTGTATACATATTAGGTGGCTTGACTAAAGAAGGCACTTACACGCAGGTGTAAATGCTATCCCAAATAGGGAGCTACCTTGAATCTTGGAGTATGTACGTGTACAGATACAAATGTCTATGAGAAGAAAGGTGTTCTGTGATGTGCACACATTGCAATGACATGGTTTTATTTGACACTGGTTTATTCACCAGTGTTAAGGCTTTCACTTCAGATATGGAGAAATCTAATGATGGCAGCATGTAAACCTGAGGTTTACACACACTCGGTGCTTGGTCTTTAAAGATATCAACGCTCCTAAAACTAGCTTTTAATCTGGATTGGCCAGATCTACTATTTTGGCCTAGAGAATACACTCTTAATATGCCCCACCTCTGGATAAAACAGGTAATGTCCATCCCTCCATAAAAAAAGCATAAAACAGAAAGATAAATGCATTGATATATCCTACCACAACAGAGGGCACAATACTGAGTGAAATTTTAATCTGACCTGAGAAATCAAACAATGTTGGGTAGCATCTGGATGCCCTGTGGTGTGTCTTCCATTTTAAGCTTCACTTCCTGAGCACATGCAGCAGACAACTGCAATAGCTTCCATGGCAAATTCGTGAAGAGAGGTGAAACATCCCCAAACCCAGTTCAGTGGGAAAAAACAGGGCCCAGGGATAATACAAGAGGTAGCATAGTCTAGTAGGCTGAGCACAGGGCTGGCAGTGAGCAACTCCTTAATCTAAGACTGACTTTGATTCCAAACACCTGTCTGAAGCCTTGAACAAGACAAAACCTCTTATCTACATGGAAAACAAGGATAATGTGATTTACCTACACCGCAGGGCTGTTATGATGTTAAGTCGGAAAAACACTGAAGATAAGAACATAAGAACAGCCATATTGGGTCAGACCAAAGGTCCATCCAGCCTAGTACCCTTTCTGCCAACAGTGGCCAATGCCAGGTGTCCCAGAGGGAGTGAATCGAACAGGTAATGATCAAGTGATCTCTCTCCTGCCATCCATCTCCACCCTCTGACAAACAGGCTAGGGACACCATTCCTTACCCATACTGACTAACAGCCATTAATGGACTTAACCTCCATGAATGTATCTAGTTCTCTTTTAAACCCTGTTATAGTCCTAGCCTTCACAACCTCCTCGGGCAAGGAGTTCCACAGATTGACTATGCGCTGTGTGAAGAAGAACTTCCTTTTATTTGTTTTAAACCTGCTGCCTATTAATTTGGTGGCCCCTAGTTCTTATATTATGGGAACAAGTAAATAACTTTTCCTTATTCACTTTCTCCACACCACTCATGATTTTATAGACCTCTATCATATCCCCCTTAGTCTCCTCTTTTCCAAGCTGAAAAGTCCCAGTCTCTTTAATCTCTCCTCGTATGGGACCCATTTCAAACCCCTAATCATTTTAGTTGCCCTTCTCTGAACCTCTTCTAATGCCAGTATATCTTTTCTGAGATGAGGAGATCACATCTGTACGCAGTATTCAAGATGTGGGCGTACCCTGGATTTATACAAGGGCAATAAGATATTCTCCACCTTATTCTCTATCCCTTTTTTAATGATTCCTAACATCCTGTTTGCTTTTTTGACTGCCGCTGCACACTGCGTGGACGTCTTCAGAGAACTATCCATGAGGACTCCAAGATCTCTTTCCTGGTTAGTTGTAGCTAAATTAGCCCCCATCATATTAGATGTATAGTTGGGATTATTTTTTCCAATGTGCATTACTTTACATTTATCCACACAATTTTATTTACCATTTTGTTGCCCAATCACTTAGTTTGGTGAGATCTTTTTGAAGTTCCTCACAGTCTGCTTTGGTCTTAACTACCTTGAGTAGTTTAGTATCATCTGCAAACTTTGCCACCTCACTGTTTACCCCTTTCTCCAGATCATTTATTAATAAGTTGAATAGGATTGGTCCTAAGACTGACCCTTGAGGAACACCACTAGTTACCCTATCTATTCTGAAAATTTACCATTTATTCCTACCCTTTGTTTCCTGTCTTTTAACCAGTTTTCCGTCCATGAAAGGATCTTCCCTCTTATCCTATGACAACTTAATTTACTGGTCTGTAATTGCCGGGATCACCTCTAGAGCCCTTTTTAAATATTGGCGTTACGTTAGCTATCTTCCAGTCACTGGGTACAGAAGTTGATTTAAAGGATAGGTTACAAACCATAGTTAATAGTTCCGCAATTTCACATTTGAGCTCTTTCAGAACTCTTGGGTGAATGCCATCCGGTCCCGGTGACTTGTTACTGTTAAATTTATCAGTTTGTTCCAAAACCTCCTCTAATGACACTTCAATCTTTGACAAGTCCTCAACTTTGTCACCTACAAAGGTCAGGTCAGGTTTGGGAATCTCCCTAACATCCTCAGCCGTCAAGACTGACGCAAATAATTCATTTAGTTTCTCCACAATGACTTCATCTTCAAGTGCTCCTTTTGTATCCCAAACGTCCAGGGACCACACTGGTTGTTTGGCAGGCTTCCTGCTTCTGATGTACTTAAACATTTTATACCACCTTTTGAGTTTTTGGCTAGCTGTTCTTCGAACTTCTTTTTGGCTTTTCTTATTACATTTTTATACGCAATTTGACAGTGTTTATGCTCCTTTCTATTTACCTCACTAGGATCTGACTTCCACTTTTTAAAAGATGTCTTTTTATCTCTCTCTGCTCCTGTTTTTTGTTTCTGCTTCTTTTACGTGATTGTTAAGCCATGGTGGCTCTTTTTTAGTTCTTCTACTATGTTTTTTAATTTGGGGTATACATTTAAGTTGGGCCTCTATTATGGTGTCTTTGAAAAGTGTCCATGCAGCTTGCAGGGATTTTACTTTAGTCACTGTACCGTTTAATTTCTGTTTAACCTCCTCATTTTTGCAGAGTTCTTCTTTTTGAAATTAAATGCCATAGTGCTGGGCTGCTGAGGTGTTTTTCCCACCACAGGAGTGTTAAATGTTATTATATTATGGTCATTATTTCCAAGTGGTCCTGTTATAGTTACCCTCTTGGACCAGATCCTGCGCGCCACTCAGGACTAAATCGAGAATTGGCTCTCCCCTTGTGGGTTCCTGTACCAGCTGCTCCAACAAGCAGTCATTTAAGGTATCAAGAAATTTTGTCTCTTGGAATTCACACCTCCAGATCAGCTGCTAGAAGTGGGCCTCATCCTCCTTGATTGGATCCACCTCGTCATCTCCAGCCTGATCCTGGCCTGCATATTTATTCCTGCCTCTGGAAATTTCCACTACATGCATCTGACGAAGTGGGTCTTTGCCCACGAAAGCTTATGCTCCTACACTTCAGTTAGTCTATAAGGTGCCACAGGACTCCTCGTCGCTTTTACTATTCATAGTGATTCTATGGAACATGTTGATTCATTTAAATTTTTACTTCATTTGATTCTAAATTTTCTTTCACGTATAGTGCCACTCCCCCACCCGCACAACCTGTTCTGTCCTTCCGATATATTTTGCTCTCCGGAATGATTGTGTCCCATGATAGCAGTTTTCAGATATCTAAAAGGGTGTCATAAGGAGGAGAGAGAAAACTTGTTCATCTTGGCCTCTGGGGATAGAACAAGAAGCAATGGGCTTCAACTGCAGCAAGGGAGGTTTAGGTTGGACATTAGGAAAAAGTTCCTGTCAGGGTAGTCAAACACTGGAATAAATTGCCCAGGGAGATTGTGGAATCTCCATCTGTGGAGATATTTAAGAGTAGGTTAGATAAATGTCTATCAGGGATGGTCTAGATAGTATTTGGTCCCGCCATGAGGGCAGGGGACTGGACTCGATGACCTCTCGAGGTCCCTTCCAGTCCTAGTATTCTACGATTCTATGTTTGTCCTCACTCCACCAGGTTTCTGTGATGCCCAGGGCTCGACAAATCATTGAATCTACTCGCCCGTGGCGAGTAGATTTCAGCCAGTCGTCCCGTTCACCGGCGGCGTGCGCATGCACAATTTGGGTCTTGCGCATGAGCAGTGCAGGGCTGGCGAGAAGATTTTGCCGCCGTTTGTCAAGCCCTGGTGATGCCTATTATATCAGTATCCTCATTTAACACGAGGCACTCTAGTTCACCCATCTTATTTTTTAGACTTCTAGTATTTGTGTACAAACACTTTAAAAACTCGTCACTGTTTATTTATCTGCCCTTTTCTTATGTGTCAGATTCTTTATGTGAATGTTTTTCATCTCAGCTAGCCCATACTTTATCCTCTTCCATCCTCTCCTCCTGACTAAAACCTAGAGAACCTCTATCAATAGACTCTCCTCTAAGAGACGTCTCTGTCCGATCCACATGCTCCTCTGCACCAATCGGCTTTCCCCCATCTTCTAGTTTAAAAACTGCTCTGCGACCTTTTTAATGTTATGTGCCAGCAGTCTGGGTCCACTTTGGTTTAGGTGGAGCCCATCCTTCCTGTATAGGTTCCCCCTATCCCAAAAGTTTCCCCAGTTCCTTATAAAGCTAAACCCCTCCTCCCTACACCATCGTCTCATCCATGCATTGAGACTCTGAAGCTCTGCCTGCCTACATGACCCTGTGCGTGGAACTGGAAGCATTTCTGAGAATGCCACCAGAGAGGTCCTGGATTTCAGGCTCTTTCCTAGCAGTCTAAATTTGGCCTCCAGGATGTCTTTGCTACCCTTCCCTATGTCATTGATGCCTACATGTAACACAACCACCGGTTCCTCCCCAGTACTACACATAAGTCTATCTAGATGCCTAGAGAGAGCCACAACCTTTGCACCAGGCAGGCAAGTCACCATACGGTTCTCCCGGTCATCGCAAACCCAGCTATCTATATTTCTAGTGATCGAATCTCCCATTATCACCACCTGCCTTTTCCTACTAACTGGAGTTCCCTCCCCCGGAGAGGTAACCTCAGTGCGAGAGGATACCCCAACATCTGGAAGGAGGGTCCCAACTATGGGAAGGTTTCCCTCTACTCCCGTTTACTGCTCTCTTTCCCTGAGCCTCCCAATGCTTTGCTGGTCCGGCAAAGAGAAGATGAACTGTAAATGGAATCTCTGTTGGAGAAGTCAGATAAAATGAACAGAGGATACTAGGAATCCTACACCTTTACTGGTGCACCTGTATCAGCCCAGAAAAATTACTTCTGTATCAACAGAGAACATGTGCTGGTTGAAATGGTGGCATGGATACATATGCTCTCATGGTTTACACTCTGGGTTAGGATTCAACAGATCTGGGTTCAATTCTGATGGAGGCCCTGAATGTATGACCATAGACAGGTTATACAGACCCCAATCCTGCAGAGAACCCCACTCAAGTCCAAAGAGGGGGCTCCAGAGTCTGTCCTCTTGGATACACTTGGAATTGGGGCCGTGATCTCCCTGTACATCAGTTCCCAATTTGTAAGATGAGGATAACTTGACTCCCTTTCTCCATCTTATCTATTTAGATTGTAAACTGAGACACTCATTACACATCTGTAAAATACCAGAAACAATGGCATCTCTTGTCCCTGAGGGAGACTCAGACTCCAGGTTTTACTTAGTGGTCCGCAAAGAAACAAAGAGTAACTTTTTTCTCTTCTTTCCAGACCTTTTGGAGACCATGGTCATACAAACCTCCTTTTAATTGATGTGCCTACAGTAATGTTTTTTTAGAAGGCCCAATAGATGAATTTGATCCTCTTTCTAATTCTACATTCCTCTACATTTAATCACAGGTTATTACATTTACAATTTTTGCAACAATGATGATGAAACATCTGCCACTTCCTTCTAGCCCCAGAAGCCAACAAAGCATGGATGCCACGTCCTCAATCATTCAGAAGAAATAGCTGCTGTAAATTTCACCAAAAGTGTTACTGATTGTTACCATGTGACATGTGTTCCTCTGTGACTCTTTACTTGCCTCCTAGTATCAGCTAATTAACAATGGACCACTGATAGCAAACTCTTCAAGTGTCCATTTCGCACAGAGGAGGCTTTAGTATATTTCAAATTCTATATAAGAAACCCCTCTGAAGGCCTCTTGCAGTCTTGGGCTGTTAGCCAGTTAGAATTTTTACATTTTAGTGTTATGAGGAAACTTCACTACAAATTCCTATATATTAATCCACACTGGTCTGCTCAGCAGATGAACAAAAGAATATCAAAATATCTCTAACCCTGTGGAGTCCTTTAAATTAATATAGCAGTTCAGCAGTTCAGTAGATGATTTTAGGCTGTTGAGTTTTGCAGTATTTTATTACATCTAAATTCAGGAGGAGCAAGGGGAGTAATTTTAAAGACAATCCAAAAGACTGAGTGTCCATTACCACGGGCACAGCTAAGCAGTGCTGCTGGACATAAAAGCAATACCATATTTTTTTAAAAAATACATACTTTAAAAGTAGCTATAAAGGTGTGCCAGTGAATATACAGAAAAAAGAAACATCCTTGAGCAGTAATTTGAGAGACATTCTGCCAATATTAGTCTAATTTAATTATTAAAAGCTTTAAAAAAAAGTCATTCTTGCCAGATCAGATATATGATCTTGTATATCCATCACTACAGGACAACATGCTATTCCACAGCAAAAGAGCAAGCAAAACATAGTGAAGACTGGTATCATTTGAGGATCTTGCAATGTTAGTAATGTTACCATTGTCAAATTGTATTTATTTTATGGTTTTGGTTCCCTCCCAACCCTAATGAAAAACTACTTTAAAGAACACAATTCCCTTTATTTGTTGCCAACTGAGCATGAATCTGGAAACTTCAGCAAACCTGCAATTTTGGTGTTTGTCTGTGCTGGGTACTAAAGGATTCTTCTCTACTTTAAAGCAGTTAGTCATCACAGGAACATTTCTGCAATGTGCTAATGTTGTTTTTCACTTTCATGTAAAGTGTGCAGTAATGACATAGACCATGCACAGCTTTTCATACTGTTGCCCTAATCCTAAAAATCAGTGATGTGCTTTTGAAATCAAGGGGGTCGGAGGGGAGGAGGAGATATTACACACACAAAACTAACAAAACCTGTTTTCATTAATAACTTGTACAAAATCAACAGATGTATGGATCACCAACACAAGAGTGTAATTTCAGAAGAAAGATTTAAAACAAAACACAAGAGGAAAAGCTCAGGTATAAAGCCCCTGCTCAGAGTTTATAAAACTTCCCCCTGTGCCCAATCTACAGAGGATATGGCTCTGCTACATCTCTCATCCAGGAGGCAGAAGTTCCATCTTCACTTGAGACACTGCAGCACTGTTGTAGAGCTTCAATGTAGACACTACAATGACAGGAGGGGTTCACCCATTGCTAAAGTTAATCTACTTCCCTCAGATTCCATAGCTAGGTTAATGGAATTCTTGTATCGACCCAGCGCTATCTGCATTGGGGCGGGCAAGGTCAGCTTATCTCTGTCACTCAGGAATGCGGATTTTTCACGACCGAGCAGCAAGCTCGGTCAGCCTAACTTTTTTGCATAGACCTGGACTTGGGGCTAGGCTTAGTCTACATCTAAACAAGTTTTGCCAGTACAGCTATGTTGGTAAAGCCTTTTTTTTTTTTTTTCCCCCAACTGACGCAGCTATGGTGGCAAAAACCCTAACATAGAGACTGTTATACTGACAAAGAAGTTTGGTGTGGCCCCTTTTGCTCAAAGAACAGATACAGGCTATACCTGCAAAGGGGCTTTTTTGCCAGTATAAGTTGGGTCAACTCTAGGAAGGTAAGCTAGTATAGCTCTATACTATTTTAAATATACACAAGGCTTAAATTGCAGTTCTGCAATTTAAAAGGCGGGGGCAGCCTCCACTCCCCCTCCTGTGTTTTAAAATGTCAGAGTCAAAGAGGGGTTTGGTCCCCAGCCTGGCGTGAGCAGGGACTGAGCCGGGCTTCCTGAACACCCGGCTCCTAAATTCAGTGGGAGCTGGGAGGGCACAGGCAGTCCAGCTTGGTCCTTACTCATGCCGGATCAAGAACCAAAGCTGCGGCTCTGCAATTTAAAATTCAGTAGGAGCCAGGGGCAGGCCGCCTGGTTCCTATTGCCTTTTAAATTGCAGAGCAGCAGCGGACTTTGGGCCCAGCACAAGCTGGGACTGAGTGGGGCTGCCTGCCCAGACGGTAGCAGCCCCTGTCTGTGGGGATGCCAGCGGGAAATTGGGACCTGCTGCAGACAGGGACTGCTTCATGGGCAGCAGCCCCTGTCAGTGAGGGATCCCGACTTCCGATCGGGACCCCCCACAGCCAGATGCTGCTGCCGGAACAGCCTCCTCTACCCCCACCTACCCTGGCTGCCTCTGATAGAGGTGGAGGAGAGTGGGGGCGCAGAGACAGCACTGGCTTCGCCCAGCAGGGGCTCCTGCTCCCCCCTTGCTGCTTCGGGTATAGAGGCAGCGGGGGTAGGGGGGGAGCAGGGTGGAGAATGCATGTAGTCAACTGGACTTAAGCTTATCAGGTAGTTGACTAATCGATTACTCTCTTACATCCCTATCTTTCGTTTTCTGCTTGTTTCTAATGTATGTGTAAGAATGTTTTCTTGTTACACTCAACATTTTGCCGTGCTTCATTTGCATAATTTATTCAAGCCATTCTTGCCCAAGGGGGTTTTGCACAAAAACAAGCAGTGTGGACAGGGTTTTTTTGCGTAAGATCCTTATGTCTCTAGCTAGTTTAATCTCATTTTGTGCCTCTGCCTTTCTAATTTTGTCCCTACATACTTGTGTTATTTATATTCATCCTTTGTAATTTGACCTAGTTTCCACTTTTTTGGGACAAAAAAAAAAAAGTTTCACATAATTGAAAATTTCCTAATTAAGCCAGAGTGGTTTCTTGCCATACTTCCTATTTTTCCTACCAAGAGGGATAGCTTGTTCTCGTGTCTCTCCGCAAAACTGTCAACTCACTTGAACTGTTTTTCTCCTTAGATTTGTTTCCCCATGGGATCTTACCTACCAACTCCTAGAGTTTGCTAAACTCTGCCCCAACTCCCGACTAACATGGTACCTTCAATCAGTGGATTCAGAAGGGAAGTGCAGCCACTGGATATGCCGAAGGGCGAGGAACGCAGACAGTCTCTGCTCCCTTGCACCACGGCCTAAGTGGCACAAAGTGGATTTGGAACATGCCCCCAGGTTACAAGCTTTGTGAGGCAAAATTACAGTTTCACATCAAATCCATCTGAAAGTCAAAGTTCTACATGGTAAAACTTGGAGAATATGGGCCATTTCAACGGGGTTTCACCCATCTCTGATGCTAAACAAGGATAAAAGGGCTGCAGAGGGGCCTTTATATATCATCATCACTTTCTTTCTGCAAATGGAGTCAAGTAAGGTCAAGAGGAATTAAATGACTTGACTAGTATGTCATGATGAGTCAGTGGCAGAGTCAGCAACAGAACCTAGATCTCCTGAGTCCCAGTCAACTTCTAATCACCAATGCGGACTAAAAATACAGAAAGGTGGCATTATCACTAGGTGAGTTATATGATCTAGACGGCCTGATACCTGGTGGGAACAGTGACATATTTCATCTTGTTTGAGATAACTGCTAAGTGGCCAGCTGTAAAGAGTTCTAATGAGCCAAACATCCTTTCAGCTGCCACTTCACTGCCCCTTAAAGGAGTCCTAAGTGTAAGCAAGCACTGGGTACAGTTTCTGCTCCAGGACTGACATTTCCCTGCTGACATCAAATCCTCTAAGGCAGCGTTTCCCAAACTATGGGCCGTGGCCCAGTACCGGGCCGCAGGAAAAATATACCAGGCCTCAGCGTGGTTGCCGGGGTGTTCCGGGCTCCCAGCGTGCCTGTGTAGCAACGCGTCTCCATGCCCTTGGTCGGTCTGGGCATAACCTGCAGCCCGATGTTCTGTCTCCCAGCAGAGGCGTAACTGGGGGGGGGGGGGGGGGACGAGGAGGAGGAGGGGAAAGCTGGCCACTGGAAGCAGCACTGGACAGAAGAATCGGGGCAGGCTTTGGAGATTTGGGGCAGGGGGGGCAGCTGGCAGAAGCAGAGCTGGCCGGAGGGAAGGGGGCTGGCCGGGAGATCAGGAGGAGGAGTAGGGGAGAAGCGGCTGCCAGAAGCAGGGCTTGCCTGGGGCATTGGAGTAGAGAGGTAGGGAGCTGGCCGGGGAAGATTGCGGGGGCGGAGGGGGGGGGGAGAAGCAGCCGCTGGAAGCAGGGCTGAACGCGGGCAGCAGGGCTGGCCAAGGGAGATTGGGAGGAGAACTGGCTGTTTGGGAGGGGGTTGCGGGAAGTGGGGCTGGCCAGAGGTGCAGCGGGGAAAAAAGGGGGGGAGTGGGACTGACTAGGCCATATGTAGATCTCGGGGCGCTCCCCCCCGCAAAGCACAAGTGAGTCCAGCCTGAGGATTCTATTGTCGTTCCCCCCCCGAGTAGTTGCGAACTGGCTGGCTGGTAGACACACTTATGCAGCCTGAGCACATGTAGCAGGCAGGCAGTTCGAAACTACAAACTGATACATCTAGTAATAATAAAACATACCTAATGAGAAAATACCAGACATGTTATATATATTTTTGGGCTGCAAAAAACAGTACAGGGGGGGGAAAAAAGGGTTCCAACTAGAGTAAAAAGTTTGGGAAACCTTGGTCTAACCAGCTTTCTGTCTGTTTTACAGTCCATTTATCCAATCCATGTTCCTTAACTTGCTAGCAAGAATATTGTGGGTGACCATATCAAAAGCTTTGCTAAAGCTGGCACTGGGGGCTTTGGGAGGACCAGAAACAACTTACTTGAATATTCATCATTTGATTAATGATATGCAAATATGAAAATGAATGTTACCAGTCCTCCAATTGTTCGTGAATGGATTTACTGGTCCCCGTGTCAAAAAGTTTGGGAACCCCTGCTCTAATGACTTGTGAACACACCCTATGCACTCAGCTAGCCCTTTCCATTATCTCCCTTTAAATTCCAGCAAGTTTTTGTGGCACGGCTAGCCTAGTCATCCCTGCTATGTGACAGGTGTTCCTTTTCAGAGGTACCTGTAACTATAATATCAACTTTATGGGCAATCTTCCTCCTTGATTTCAGCTCCTGACTGTCACTAAATCTACAAAAATGGCCCACAAAAGTGGCCATTTTTATTACATACGCAGTGAAAAAACCAATGGCTATTTCTTTCTGCATTGCTTTTTGTTACTCACTAAGCACTCAGTTGGTACCAAGCACTTGGTTTTATTTCCTTTTAATTAATAAAAGCTCTTCTGTTCCAGATCCTTGGTCATCTTTTTTCTGATTTGCACTACTGAACACATTTAAATTCAGGATTTAGTTGATTGATAGGCTCATACACGGACACACACTCTCTGCCTTTAATCTGACGCAATTATGCTTACCAAGCAAGATGAAACCTTACACTTTAATGCTTCACAAAATGCCTGTGGGAACGCAGAATACATTTCTAGCTATACATTTTCAATGTTTTTCTTTTAGTGCCTCTTGTTATTAAATCAAGTACAGATTCATCAAAAACTGATGTGTTGGTTTGGTGTGGGTGGGGTTTTTTTTTTTAGATCCTTACCAAAATATTCCTATTCATTACAATATGCCTAATAGATACATTTCAAACATAAATTCCAGTAGCAATGATCAAAACATAGAAAAACTCTTGCAGGGACCAACAGCATAATCTAGTCTCACAAAAAACCTGGCACCAAGGCTCAATGCAGTTATACTTAAATCATCCCCTTTGGAATTAAATGAAGTTTGATACAGAGATTCATACAGTGTGTGCATCTATTCTGTGTTATAAATACACTTAATGGGATAGATTCACAGGGAGGGAATCAATAGTGAAGGCAGGTATGCGCATCAGCCCTTTCTCAGACTCAAGGAGGAAGATAAGGTGCCACTGGACTCCTCAAGACTAACATTTATTTGGGCATAAGCTTTCATGAGTAAAAGTTGCTTAGCTGCAGGGACACACACACACACACACACACACACACACCCACCCACCCACCCCCCGGGGTAACAGGGATCCGACTTACATCGGATCCCCACTTACAAACGGGGTGAGGCAACCCCGCACTAGCTGCTTCCCCCAGCAGACCAGGGAGACTTGGAGCGGCTTTTCCCAGCAGACACCTCAGCTTGAGAATAAAGGACTGAGGGAAGTGAGGTGTGGGAGAATAAAACTGAGCTCTGGAGAAATGTTTGGCTAGAGTTTCCCCTACAATATGAACCAGTTCCGACTTACATACAAATTCAACTTAAGAACAAACCTACAGTCCCTATCTTGTACGTAACCCGGGGACTGCCTGTATACACACACACACACACACACACACACACACACACACACACCGAGTGCACACTAGCACAGACACACTTCAGACAAGGAACAGTGTATACGCACATTGGATTTAACATCTCCATTGCCCCCCTTTCAGATTTGCCCTTTTCTAGACTTACAGTGACTGTAACTAGAGAGGTTTCTGGAACTCAGCAATTAGAGCCTGTGTGGGGAGAAGAGCAAGACCCCGAATTAACTTGCTCAAAAATAGGACATTAAGTTTTAAGGTAATTCCATGGAGATGAATGGGGGCAGGCTGTACTCCACAGAGCTACAGCTTCAATTTGTCTGTAAGCACAAGTAACCAGCCTCACACTGGTAGCAGCAGGGGTTCTCAAACTTCATTGCACAGACCCCCCTTTGACAACAAAAATTACCACATGGCCCCAGGGTGGGGGGCAGAACTGAAACCAGAGCCTGCCCAAGTCCCACTGCCCCACATGGGGGAGCCAAAGCTCAAGCCCCAGTTAGAAGTGCACCCTGAGTCCTGCTGCCCTTTGGCTGTAGCCCTGAACGGTGGAGTTCAGGCATCAGGTTCAAGCCCCAGCAAGTCTAAGCCAGCCTGGGCAAATCCATTCAAAGGAGGTCGCCACCCACTTTGGGCTCCAGAACCGCAGCTGGAGAATCACTGAATTATAGCGAAGAGGCTATTCTTGGAAGGAGACCAGCAGGAAATGATTTCTATAGAATTTTAGATGGAGTGGGGGTTAACAACAACATTGGGGATGCTAAAATTCCATGGATTCCCAAAGTCTCTGCCATCAGCACCAGTTGTTAGATGAGCTTGCAGGCATTTCAAGACTGTTCCCATGAATCCCTGTGAGGTGGCCTTTGGCAATTTAGGAATGGATTGACAAATACCTGAAAGGGGAAATTATAGAAGACTTTTTGCAGTAACTTGCTCTCAGTGCTGTCAAAGGTGACTGCACTTCAGTGGCAGATAATGGGAATTCCTTACAAAACACTGTGGAACCCTTCAGAATGCAAGGCACCTTCCATGAATGCAAGATGATGACGACCATTGACATGTGTGTTATCAGAAGCAAAAAAGACAAGCTCACACATCTGGTGCTAGGCAACAGGAAAAAGTCTTACACCTTCTAAGGGGTGGGAGAAAAAGCAAATTATTTACTTCTCAAATATTAGGAAACCTAACTAGCATATGAATATGAAACCACACACATACCTGATAAACACTCAGCTGCTGCACTTGAATTGCTGTGAAAAATAAACAACTCCAGAGTGCAAAAGGTACTGTTTCTGCTCTTTGTGAAACAATTAACTGAAGCAATTCCAGTAAAGATGGTGAACTGATGATGAAATATAATCCTCAGAGAACAGAAGCATTTCCTTCCCAATTCATCTTCAGTAACAAAGAAAAACCGTGGATGGCAGGGGCCAGTACATTTACCCCCCATCAGATTCATCCATAGTTGACATTCTCCAGAGATTTCTTGGTTCTATAAATCCTGTGGTCCTGGAAATCTTTGAATGCTTTGGAGGGAGTTGTTGAGTTGCTCCATTGCTTATTCCAAACTGGTCAAGAGATAGAGACTGGGACCTTGCAAGAAAGAAACAGACTGTTACATGGTATGGACAGATGGGAGAGAAAAACCACCATTCCTTCCACATTGGATTTACTACACATTACAAAAAAAAACCCAACACTTTTCTCCTCTCTAATTTGTATCTTTCAATTGACTTTTACAAGTTACTAAGAGCCTTTTATAAATAATGTATAAGCTAAACACTTAGAGAGAGTAGTCCTGAAGCACCCTTAGAGGAAAAAATATATATATATAGTATCATGGGCTTTTGTGGGCAAAACCTACTTTCTCAATGCCTAGAAAAAATGACTAGATACACAAAGCTTATGGAGATCATCAGAATTTGCTCTGAAGAGCTAAGAGTTCAAGATGCTTTTCCTGAGGCAGGTGATATAAATGACAAAAAGCAATCCAAGTGTCATGGGCCACAACAACTTCCCTTCTACTTTTGAGAACCCTTAAAGAAAACAGGTTTTCCATGAAAAAAAAAGTTTGAGTGCCCTGGGAAAGGCACTGACTAGGAAATACATAGTTAACTGGACTCTCATGCTTTTATACTCCAAGAGAAAATGTCTAAACACAGTTTACACACCAGTGCACCGAGGGAAAGTTTTGGCAAGGGAACGGCAGAGAAGTGGAACAGTTAAGAAAATAAATTCTCTCAAACATAACTTGCACACATCAAATGTATCTTGGTTACGCCTTTCTTTCTCCTCTCAATCCTAGGCTAACAAAAGCATATTTCAGGCCAGATCCCTATACTTTTGCTCATATGGAGAAACACCTTAGTGCACAAATGGTTCCACTGATGTCCACGGGACTATTCATTGAGTAAGGTACTTTTCAATGCATGCACCCACAGACCTCAGCATCTGCCCTCTCTTCCTATCAAACCTCAGGAATTTGATGAATAATAAGGCTGTGTCTATACTAGCACTTTTGTTGGGAGGAGTGAAAACATGCCCCTGACCTGTGTGAACTAGAGGTTTAAAATCCGTTTAATTGGTTAAATGCCTCTGCTGGGTTGTAACACTCCCCACTTCACTGCAGGTGCCACTGTGGGGCTGGAACAGCCCCCAGCAGTTAGCTGGTTAAGCCTTCACATCCCTAGTGTGGACAGTGCAATGTCAGCTGATCACTGGGAGTGGTTTAATTATGCCCATGGGAGAGTTCTCTCCAGGCAGGATAGAGCAGGTCCATAAGACATCTTAGAGGCACAGGTGCATCAGTACAGCTGTACCACTGTAAGATCTATATTGTAGACATAGCCTTAGGGTGGACCAAAGGTTTTAAAGACACCAAAACTACCCCACTGATGCATACCCAGATACTGAAAATGAGGAGCAGCTGCAGAACGAGTTGTGTAAGAAAAGCCAAACAACTCTTTGTATGGAGCACTTTTTTATTCCTCTTTATTAAAAGGCAGCAACTGACAGCGCAAAGAATCCCCCCCCCCCCTTAAACAGCATAGAAGGTGGTTCCCTTTTACATGTACAAACAAATGAGCAATGAAAGCTCAAACAGAGTGAACAGCACAGGGTCAAATAAAATGTGAGATAATCATTTGTTTTGTTAATGGTGTCAATGAAACCACACAAAGAAAAAAAAAATTGTGCCATAATCCTTCCCAGGCCTCCTTTTTAGGGCCTTGATTCAGGAGAGTGCATGCTTAACATTCAGCATGTGCTTAAATCCCGTTGACTTTAATGAGACACAAGGCCTATCCCGAATAGAGATACTCTCTTAATCGTATCGAGCCACAAAACAACACTGCCTGTGCTATGCTCTCACTGGGAGAGAAAAAAAAAAAAAAAAAAAAGGTGTATGCTTAACATGATTTACTTACATAAGGCAAAAAAAAAGGTTAGTGAAGACAAGGTGGGTAATTTCTTTAATATCTATCTAATGTCCCAGGATAAACATGGCTATAACAACACTGTACAATGACGACAAGAAGTCTTCACGTGAGTTGCAGGTCAAGTTAAATGGCACACATTTTTCCCCACCAACGAAGACAGGACCCCACAGACTCTGATCCAAAGCGCAGGGAAGTCAAAAATAATCTTCGATTGACTTCAATGAGTTTTAGAACTGCCGTCAACTCTCAAGCTCATCTGAAGAAGTGGGTTTTGCCCATGGAAACTCATGATACAATATATATTTTTGTTAGTCTCTAAGGTACCACAGGACTACTCGCTGCTTTTAAAGTTACAAACTAACATGGCTACCTCTCAGACTTTCAATCCTATGACATTCCTTTACAAGCACAAGCACACGCACACACGCACGGATGCACACACACACGCACACAAACCGCTGAAGAGGCCTGTAGAATTAGGCCTCTACAAAAAAGGTAATTAATATCTAAAAACCTTTAGTTGAGAGTTTTCACTATCCATCAAAGGAACTGTAAAATGTACAAGTACAGAAAAATAGTAACTTCACCACAGAAATTAGAGGCAAAAAGATATATTTTGCACCCATTCCAGGACTCCTCCCACAACAGTTCTTTGAAGTCCAATGTTTGATTTCTCAATGGAGTGGCTTGAGCCACTTCTTAGGTTACTCTCCCAACCTCTCTCACTGTCAAGATTTTTTTTTTTTTTTGCTCATTTTCATCCCTTAACTCCTAGCAAAAGAACCCCCTCTGCCCCCATACACCCTTGGACTAGCCTACATAATTTGTGGAATAAGGAAAATGTTCTATATTACAGTAGTATCCAGAGGCCCCCAAATGAGATCAGAGTTTCCACTATGCTTGGTAGGGATGTGAGTGCTTAAACGGTGGAGGCTGGAGCAGCTCCTTGCCCCACCACAAGAAGGGGGCTGCTCCAGCCCCAGAGGCCTGCTGCAAGCAGGCGGTGTTCCAAGTGGTCAGAGCAAGGCCGCTCCATCTGGACGTGGCAGGCAGGGGGGACGCTCCAGCCCACCCATCCCTCCCATTTAATCAGCTAACTGGTTAAACATTATATTCAACCGGTTAACCAATTAAATGGAATTTTATATCCCTAGTGCCCGGTGCCACACATGCACACAGCAACAGCCCCTGAATTTACAACCAAACTCAACAAAACAAAGGATGGGAAGTAGGAAGCATCATCTGCGGTACAGTGAGATGAAGGCCTCAATCCTGAGCATTCTGACCCTGCTCCAGCAAAGCTCAGAAGAGCACATTTAAGTAAATGAACTGTCCCATTTAAGCCAATGGAGCTAGTCACCTTCTTAATCTGAAACTGGAGCAGGATCATGCTCACCACCATGCAGCACTGAGCCTGGGTGTGTCTACACCTGAGAGGGAGCCACCTGAGCAGACCGACCAGCACTACATTGGCTTGAGCTAGCATAGTAGGAGTCCAGCCATTGGGAATCAGAGAGCAGCCTAAATTCTCAAGTAAGGATGTTAAATGTAGATGAATTTAGATTAATCATCTAATCGAATAGTCAATGTATTTTGCATGGACTTTTCAATGAGCCAATAAGGGCAATAAGAGCCCTGTCAGCTCTTGCTACATTTCAAAGTTGGAAGTGCTACAGGAAGCGTGACCAGTGGGGGGGGGGGGGAGGACTCAAACAGTCCCCCACTGGCCCTGCGCTCCTGGCAGTGCTTTGCTTTTGAAATGTAGCCCTGTTCTTGCTACATTTCAATGGCGGAAGCGCTGCCAGTTCCCTGCTGCACCCCTGCCTCTTCTCCCCACAGAGACGGTGCTGGGGGGCTTTTAAGCCAGCTCCTCGCAGCACCAGATCTTGCTCCCCTCCTTGCTGCCTCCCTCTGATAGAGGCAGCAACAGGGTGAGGAGGGCAACTAGTCAAGTCATTAGTCAACTATCCAATAAGCATTTGCGTATCGGATAGTCGACTAGTCACTTACATCCTTACTCTCAAGCCCACCCAAGTCCCTGGGTCCAATCTCAAGTGGCTAGTCCAAGATTTGACAAGAGCTGCAATGCCCACCCTTTTATTTTTACTATGCTAGCTCAAGGCCAACTAGTGGAGTCTGCCTGCCAAGGCAAAGCAGCTCACTCCCAGCTGCAGTGTCCACATGCCCTGAGCGACAGGCTCAAGAACAAACAGGAAGTCTATGGCAAAGGTGGGAAACTTCTCATGTGCAAGTCCAGTGCCTTAACCACAACACCATTCTCTTCTCCCCCCCCCCCCCCCCCGAATAAGGCCACTGAATACTTACATAAGGCAAGAACAGGTGAAGATAGTAAAACAATAATGAGGAAATAGGATGGATGGTAAACAAAACAGATCTGTAGGAAAGGAGGTATTAGCCTTTGAATGTCAACAACTAACCTTCAACCTAAATCTCACTTTCAAAGGCAGCATAGAAGTGAGGCACATAAACATGAAAATGGAAAGTTAAGAGAGCCCCATAATTCTGAGTGGCTTGGGGAATCTGGGTGATTAATGTCTGCATGGGCCAAAGTTAACACAGTCATTACTAATTAGTTAAGAAATTCAATGAGAGGACAGAGAAAGGGACTTCCACCTGTTAAATATTTACTGTTTGAGTCCCAAGTGCAGGGATTAGTTTTAAAGCACAAGGTTGTTTTTAAAGCAAAGGGCTGTTTTTCCACTTCCGCATGCACACCACAACTCAAAGCACCAGGATTACTGAAAGGATCTGCAGAACTTCACTACCCAAGGCGACTGTAGCAATATTCTACAGTCAAGTATTACAAAGCAAAGTCAGATTTCATTTACACTGGCCCCCCATGAGAATGGAACTATCGGCTTGTCTACACTTAAAATGCTACAGCTGCACAAATACAGTGCTTCAATGAAGAACCTACCTACACCAATGAGGGGGATTCTCCTGTCACTAAAGGTACTTTACCTCCCCAAGAGGCAGTAGCTAGGTCAACAAGAGAATTCTCCAATCGCCTACCACTGTCTACACCAGAGATAAGGGCAGTTTAAACTGCTTCACCTAGGGGTGTGAATTTTTTTCACATTCCTGAGTGGCCTAGTTCTACTGACCTAATTTCTTAATGTAGACCAAGCCCCTCAGATACAGCGCAATATTTTAACACTAGTTGTATGTCTACAGCTTTTGAGACGAGGTAAATAACCCAATGCCACTCAGCACACCCATAAACACACACATTATCATGACATAAAGCTTGGTGTTGGGGAGACAGCACTCTGAACACATCCACTTTATGGAGTCAGTGTGGGATCAGCATGTATCACAATACCCAGGGCTTGACTAACGGCGGCGAAAGCCACTTGCCAGCCCCACACTGCGCATGCGGAAGAGCCGCATTGCGCATGCACGCGCTGCTGGTAAACAGGGCGCCGGGCTGAAATCTACTCGCCATGGGAGAGCAGATTCCATAGTTTGTCGAGCCCTGACAATATCCCATCTTGCAAAGGAGTTTGCACCACTAGACCCGACATATTCTTGACTAGCAGGCTTCTGTCCTTATAGTGGGTGATCAAGAAAACCATAAAAGCTTCTGAGCATTCTGGATTTCTTCTGCAGCTTTAGTCTTCTGTCTACAAGCAGCAGATGATGAGAAATACGCCAGGATATATCTTTGAAGTGCACTAGCTGTTCTGCAGTAGCTTCCTATATGGATGATTATTCCACACTAAGTCTACGTCTGCATACAAGACTTAGAGTGGTGTAGCTGCACCTCTGTAGCACTTGTGGTGGAGACACTGTATGCCAACGGGAAGGAGCTCTCCTGTCAGCTTAGTAACTCCTGCTTCTGCGAGAGGCGGTAGGAGTGCTCCCGCCAAGGCTGTGCTGTCCACACCAGTACCTAGTTATAATTTACTCTGCTCAGGGGGTGGATTATTCACATCCGTGTGACAAGCGATTTAGTTCAATGCATTTCCACAATTAATTAGACCTGAAGAAGAGTGCTGTATCAGCTCAAAAGCTAGTCTCTCTCACCAACAGTAGTTAGTAGTTGCTGAGACAAAGTGGACCATGTGAGGCCAAATTCCTGCTGGTGTAACTCAACTAGTTTCAGCAACCACAACAGCTGAAAATTTTCTCCATGGTTTCTCAAGCCATGTCTGCTATGGGGATTTGAGTCCTTGGTGCCTACATACTAGTGCAGGGGTTCCCAAACTTTTTGACACGGGGACCAGGAAATCCATTCACGAACTTTTGGAGGGCTGGTAACACTCATTTGCATATTTTTTGCATAGTCATTAATCAAATGATGAATATTGAAATAAGTTGTTTCTGGTCCTCCCAAAGCCCCCAGTGCCAGCTTTAGCAAAGCTTTTGATGTGGTCACCCAAAATATTCTTTAAGGAATATGGATTGGATAAATGGAGTGCAAGACAGACAGAAAGCTGGTTAGACCAGCGTTTCCCAAACTTTTTACTTTAGTTGGAACCCTTTCCCCCCCCCCGTACTGTATTTTGCAGCCCAAAAATATAAACACATAAAAAACAAACCGAGACAATACCAGACATGTTATATCAGTGGTCTCCAACGCAGTGCCCGTGGGCGCCATGGCGCCCGCCGGGCCATTTCTGTGCGCCCGCAGAGCAATCTGGGCCGGCCCCGGGCACGCCGCACATGCCAGCCCCAGCCCCGGGTGCACATGCTTGGCCCCGCCCCCAGTCACATGGCCTGTGAGTGGCCCCACCCCCGTATGCCCAGTGCGTGAGCGGCCCTGCCCCCAGCAGCCCCAAAACGTTGGGGACCACTGTGTTATATTTTCTCATGAGGTAAGTTTTATTATTACTAGATGTATCCGTTTGTAGTTTTGAACTCTCAGAATCATAGAACCATAGAGCTGGAAGAGACCTCAGAAGGTCATCAAGTCCAGCCCCCTGCTCTAGGCAGGACCAATACCAACTAAATCAACCTGGCCAGGGCTTCCTCAAGCCGAGACTTAAACACCTCTAGGGATGGAGACTCCACTACTTCCCTAGGTAACCCATTCCAGTGCTTCACCACCCTCCTAGTGAAATAGTTTTTCCTAATATCTAACCTGGACCTCTCCCACCACAACTTGAGACCATTGCTCCTTGTTCTGCCATCTGTCACTACTGAGAACAGCCTCTCTCCATCCTCTTTGGAACCTCCCTTCAGGAAGTTGAAGGCTGCTATCACATCCCCCCTCACTCTTCGCTTCTGCAGACTAAACAGCCCCAAGTCCCTCAGCCTCTCCTCATAAGTCATATGCTCCAGCCCCCTAATCATTTCGGCTGCCCTCCGCTGGACCCTCTCCAATGCGTCCACATCATTTTTGTAGTAGGGGGCCCAGAACTGGACACAATACTCCACATATGGCCTCACCAGAGCCGAATAAAGAGGAATAATGACATCTCTGGATCTGCTGGCAATGCTCCTCCTAATGCAGCCTAATATGCCATTAGCCTTCTTGGCTAAAAGGGCACACAGTTGACTCATATCCCGCTTCTCATCCATTGTAACCCCCAGGTCCTTTTCTGCAGAACTACTACTTAGCTGGTTGGTCCCCGGCCTGTAACAATGCTTGGGATTCTTCCGTCCCAAGTGCAGGACACTGGTAACCTGCCTGGCTGGTAAATGTGCGTGAGTGTGTCTACCAGCAAGACAGTTTGCTACTACTCGAGGGGGCGTGGGGCACAATAGAATCCCCAAGCCGGACTCACTTGTGCTTTGCGGGGGGGGGAGCGCCCCGAGATCTACATTTGGCCAAGTCAATCCCGCTCCCCTCCCTTCTCCCCCCGCTGCGCCTCCGGCCAGCACCACTTCCCGCAACCCCCTCCCGGACAGCCAGTTCTCCTCTGCTTCTCCTCCCAATCTCCCTTGGCCAACCCCGCTGCCCGCGTTCAGCCCTGCTTCCAGCAGCCACTTCTCCCCCGCCACCCCACATCTTCCCTGGCCAGCTCCCTACCCCCGACCTCGCGCCCCCAGGCAGCCCAGCTTCCGCCGGCCCCCCAATCTCTCCCGGACCATCCCGATGCCCCAGGCAAGCCCTGCTTCCACCCGCAGCGTCTCCCCTATCCTCCTCCCGATCTCCCGGCCACCCACCTGCCCCCCGACCAGCTCTGCTTCCGCCGGCTGCCTCTCCCCCAATCTCCCTGGCCCGCCCAGATTCCACCATCCAGTGCTGCTTCCGATGGCCAGCTTTCCCTTCCTCCTCCTCCCCATCCACCCCCTTCCCACCTCCCCTAGCTACGCCTCTACCGGGAGCCAGAAGATCCAGCTGCAGACTCTGCCCAAGCCGGCCACGGGTTTGGGGGACCAGGCGACACACAGGCACTCCACTGAGGCCCGGTATTTTTTCCTGCAGCCCGGTACTGGGCCTATATTTTGGGAAATGCTGTAATGGCGCGAAAGCCCCTAGTGTAGACAAACTTGCCATCTAGATCAGTGCATTTCACACCTGCCTGAAATCCAAGTAAACTGAACCAGAGCAGACTGCAGATGAAAGCAGCTTTGCAAAATATTAAGGGTTTACACTAAGGACGTAAAACCTTGTTTAATCAGTTAATCCATTAAATGTTATGGGTAACCGGTTAACCACTTACATGGGTATGAGCGGGGGGCTGCTCCAGCCCAGCTGGGCCACCGATTAACCATAACCAGTAAGCATCATCCAGTAAGGGTGGTGCTAGCCGGTTAACCGTTTACATCCCTTGTTTGCATCTGTGCAGTTATACTACTGACCAGCTTGGGGGCTATAACAGGGCAAATCCACAGTGTAGAATTCTGCAGTTATTATGCTCTGCATTTTAGATTTTAGTGTGTCAGCTTCTGTTCTCTGAATTGAGGCCAGGAAAGCTCATGATACCATCTGGATGTTTTGTTAGTATTTAAGGTGCTGCTAGAATATTTGTTGTTTTTCAAGTAAGAAAGGGTCAGCTATGGTATATTAAGGACTCAGATTTATATTTTGTAAAAACGGAAGCTGTTTGACGGAATATCAGCACAAGAGAAAAACATATCTTCTTTTTATTATTCCAGTCAGAGATCTTTTATTAAAAAACCTGCCATTTTCCAACCCAAACTCTTCCTCACTCTCCACTTTTCTCTCTCACAGAGAGAGGCTGCATCTTCATTAAATGGAAGATCAACACTGCTGTGACTGATCTTTCGGTGTTTGATTTAACGAGTTTAGTTAAGAGCAGGGATGTTAAAATTAGATTAGTCAACTCATCAAATTTTCATGGACTATTCCATTAGTCGATAAAGGTGCTTTCACTTTGAAATGTACAAGAACCCCAACTGGGGACACCTTTACATTTCAAAGGTGGAATGTTGCTGCTGCGCCCCCACCCCCGCCCCCTCCCACGGAGCTGGAGAAAGACCAGCTTTTAAGCTGGCTCCCCTCAGCATGCCTTCTTCTTTCTGCCACCAGCCCAGCCAGCGTGCTGTCCCCGATCCAGCTGGCAGAGGTCAGTTCCCAACCGGCTCCGCAAACTCTGTTGCCAGCCCTCTAGCCAGGCTCGCAGCCCTCAGGCCACTGGCCCTGCAATCTGCCAGAATGGCTGACCTCCCAACTACTGTCAACCTCTGTAGGCCCTGCAGGACCACGCATGTTGTCGGACCAGAGTGTCCGAGACTACAGAGGTTCAACCTGTAGTCTATTTTTTATTGCCCAAACTAGGGATGTAGTAGTGTAGATTACCTGATAAGCAAAAGCTTACAGGTTCATGCTACCGACTACATGCATTTGCCTCCCTCCCCCTTGCCAGCAGCCCGCCTCAGTCCTGGCTCATACCAGGTCCGGGACCTACTCCTACTACAACTCTGCATTTAAAGTGTATTAGGAGCTGGCAGACAGGCAGCTGAGCTCAGTTCCAGCTTGTGCCGGATCCAGGAGCTCAGACTCACCCTCAGACAAGGACTGCTGTTACGCCACACTTGCCTCTTTATCAGAGGCTGTGGCACAGAGCAACAGGCAGCCGGTCCACGAGGGGAGCTGGTTTTTAAACTGGCTCCCTTTGCCAACCAGCTCCCGTCTGGCACCCCACGCAGCTGCTTCCAATACAGAGGCAGCAGCACGGAATGGCAGGGGGCTCCTCAGGAGCGGGGCCAGAGCGCACTGGCTGCTGGGCCTGCCCTCAGCGACAATAAAATAGTCAACTAACCAAGAAGAATTCATGAGGTTAACTCAACTATTCAAGTAACCGATATTTAACATCCCTCGCCCAGACTGCAACATAAGAGATGACAACCAGCATTCACAGAGCAGAGCAAGTTATATTTATAAAATCATTTTTGTTTTAATACCCAAATGTGAAATTTGTAACACAAGCAAGGAAAAATTGTTCTTTAAAAATATAATTCCTTTAACCCTGAAGGGATTCAAACACACAAAACACAAAAAGCTGCACTATGTAAGAGCTAGACAGTATAAAATTTAAGTATTAACCTAGTTTTGGAGAGGTTTTTAAGTAAATTTTAACAAGGTTATGCCCCACTAGCACCAGCTGTGTTAGCAGAAACAGTCTTAAAAACAGTTTCCTAATAGGGGATAAACTGTAGCATTGATGGAACTAAAGGAAAATGTTCTATAGTAAACATTATCTGCCTTTGGACGCTGTCCAAGACAGGAGTGCTGCTATGCTTGTGAGTGTGTGTACAATAGAGGGTGGGAAAAATGATTTATTTTATGGGATCAAAACGTTGTATGACTCACAAAAGAGCACTTTTACTACCCACACGCGTGCCTGAAGAGATACTAAGTTGGAATGACCAAAGGCCCCAAAGCAAGCCTTTCAAATGAGGCCACCACTAACGTCTTACACCACTTTCAATTCAGACAACCCTCCTATATGCTCCATGTGTCAGAACTAGCCTGTACACCTCTTTGGGGCAGAAGTCACAGCATCACAGAAATGTAGGATTGGAGCAGACTTCAAGAAATCTTCTAGTCTAGCCTGGTGATGAGGTAAGACGCCATATGCCTACTCAGGTCTGGGTTAGCAAAACAGCTGACCGCTTCGCAAATGCCAAGTGCGTAATGGGTTCTTGATAAATAACTGATACACAAAGGCAAAGGTTAAGCTTAAAAAAAAAATCTAGTATCCCAGATAAGCCATGCAAAGCTCCTGCGAGACCTAACACCTGTGACCCCTGCAGCTTTTATTTGCACTAAGGATGCAAATAGTCAGACCCTCTGAGAGAATGACAGAAGCCCAGGGCCACTTTAATTTTAGAGGCCCCAGGGTCCTGACGTACCTAACATCTCATCCACAGGGGAACACTAAAACCAAAAGAACACATGAAAATGAACACTTGAGACATTTATTTATTAACAAGTCATTATACCAATAGCATGTATACTAAAAATGTAACTTTAATAGTGATTTTCCACTGCAAGCACAACTCTTAATTTTAGGAATGCTTTTCTGGCTTTGTCATGTGCAAACTCGTTTATAATTGAAGAAAAATCTAATTTACGTGAAACATCACTGTTAATGTTAAGCAATGCAAGCCCATTCAAACACTCTTATCCCATTGTAGAATGATGATATCTCTTTACTTGTTTTAACACGTTGAATGTGCATTCACCTGAAACCATTGTTGCAGGGAGACTCACAAAAAATACGTAGTGCAATTGTGATATTAGGAAATACAGTCAACAGACCAAGACCAAATATATCTTGAAGTAGTTCTTTCGGCTTGCAGTCTGATTTCAAGTTGGTGAAATGTATACATTTCAGGAAGAAGATCACGTCACAGAGATCTCTTGAAATTCCATTGCTATACCTTTGTTGAAGCTGTTCAGCCACTGAATATAGATTTTCATCACTTAGTTCTCCTAAAGGAAACCAAAAAGTATACAAATTTGTTGTAGTGTGTCAAATCAACATGTAAGACCAGATTTGATGGAGTCAATAACAACAACAACAACCACCACATTGACCTAATAATGCCTTTCTGCATCAGATTGAGATGTTAGGCTGTGACTGGTGGAAAACTCAGATGAAATGTCAATATCCTGTACTACTGATTCGGACTCAGAAAGGATTGAATCCAATTGATCACAAATCTTTTGAATATCTTTAAGAAGTCATTCAATGTTATCCCTCTCAACACCTAATGTAGCATTGCGTGCTTCAATTACAAGATTAGTTTTGAGAATCATTTTTAGAAGCTTCATACACATGTACATTAAATTGCATTCAAATTTGGATGTATACCTCTGGATTGACAAGCTCAGTGTGAGCCTGTGCTGTGAGAGAGAGAAGTTTGAAGCTCACTTAAAGCCTCTCACAGAGTCCAAATCCTGTGCAACTGGTTTAACGCCATAATTCATGCTGACCATCTCGCTGTTGACATGTATGAACAGGTGTGCTGTAAGCAAGACATGAGAAGTCATTTTTCCACTCTACTCTGCGCTGGTTAGGCCTCAATTGGAGTATTGTGTCCAGTTCTGGGCACCGCACTTCAATTTTTCCACATCTTTCATGGAGTGGGTCCAGAGAAGAGCAACAAGAATGATTAAAGGTCTAGAGAACATGACCTATGAGGGAAGGCTGAAAGAATTGGGTTTGTTTAGTTTAGAAAAGAGAAGATTGAGGGGGGACATGATAGCAGTTTTCAGGTATCTAAAAGGGTGTCATAAGGAGGAGGGAGAAAACTTGTTCATCTTGGCCTCTGAGGATAGAACAAGAAGCAATGGGCTTCAACTGCAGCAAGGGAGGTTTAGGTTGGACATTAGGAAAAAGTTCCTAACTGTCAGGGTGGTCAAACACTGGAATAAATTGCCCAGGGAGGTTGTGGAATCCCCATCTGTGGAGATATTTAAGAGTAGGTTAGATAAATGTCTATCAGGGATGGTCTAGACAGTATTTGGTCCTGCCATGAGGGCAGAGGACTGGACTCGATGACCTCTCGAGGTCCCTTCCAGTCCTAGTACTCTATGATTCTATGCCATGAAGGGAAACAGGCAGATGCTGCTTCAGAATTTCCCACTTTCAAGGACTGCTACTGAAAAGGTTGTAGATTGTTCCAGAGTATGCAATTGCTTCCTTGCATGATTCAGCATAATCAACAGCAACAAGATTTAGCGTGTGGTTGCCACAACTGAAGAAAATACAACTTGGATTTTGCTCAAGGACTGCTTGTACTCTGTTGTACTTCCCAGCCACGCTGGATCCATTCTCCTAGGCTTGGCCAATGAAGACTTGAAAATGTAATTTGAAGCCTTCCAGAATTTCTAATACACGAGCGGCGATTTCTTTTCCAGTTATTTTTTCTTGAAATTATCAAACAAAATGAATCATTCTTTAACTGAAGCCTTTGAACATCCTGAAATTTTAACATATCGAACAACCAAGGTTGCCTGTTCTTTATGACAAGAGTCTGGAGTTACATCAGTAATAATTGAAAAGTGCTTTGCAGGTCATAGCTTTTCAAAAATCTGTTGTTTGCACAAATATCCCACACAACTCAATAAACTTGTTTTGTATTCTTTTACACAGATAATGGACTTCCCATGCATTGTCCTCTCTAGTGATTCACAAACATGCTTACATGGCCTGATAAATGTGGTCATACTTGCTAAGAAGCTCTAGTATACAAAGGAAGTTTCCATTTGTAGGGTCACTGATACATTGACTGGAACTAAATAAAGCCTATCCCCATTAGAAAAAAAAAGAATGGCATTCAATGTGTGCTCAAGTTTTTTTTTCCAGTTATCAAAAATCCAATATCAGGTTCTGATGCCACTGGTGTTACACTGTGTCCTGGGGTAGTCATAAGTTCTTGCTTTTGCTGCACTGCATCTCCGAAATCCTCATTTTCTGCTGCACAGTCTCTAAATTGAGTATAGATTCTGCATCTATCACTATTGTTGGCATTTCTGTTTCCTGATTAATGACCTCCTCATTTTGAGGCAGTGGCACTGAAATGTCATTTGTGGGTACAAAGTTTTCATCATTACAACTGGAAGTGTCACTGTCAGTATGGTCATCGTCTAATGGCTGAGGTGTCTTTTCTACGAGAAATGATGTTATTGGCTTTAAACTCTTAACTGCTGCTTCACTCTGTTGCTTTCACCATCTCTTACTTGCACCACTTTCAGATCAGTGATAGAAAGTGCACCACTTTCAGATCTTCACTTCATTTTTATAAAAGGGTTCTTTTAAAACACTAACACACAATAAATTAATTTGCTAAAGGCTACTGGTTATACAAAATTTTAATTGTATATTCTTCGCAAAGATTATTATATAACAACGGTTTGGACGTGTTATTTACTATGGGCCTTATATAGCCTTACTGCAAAGTCTTGAAATTTCATCTGATAACATGTTCCTGAATTCCTCTAATAACTCATGAGTTATTATAAATATGAACACAGGGCTATTGCCAGATTAGATATAAAGTTTATTTAACAAATAGAATTAAAGTTTACTATCACAAAAAAAGCTTTTATAGGTGAATGTACAACTGAACGAAGTAGCTTACAGCTGAGCCTGATACTATATACGAAGACAAATAAGAAAAAACAGGAATACGAAAATCTCCTATGCAGAGATAAGTATCTAATTTAAAGGTTAAATTCACATTCAGACCAAGCAAAATCACTGTACAGTAACAGAATTAATGATGACTTTCAAAACCTCTAAAAGTATGCAAAGACTGTAAACATCGTTTCATAATGTAGAATCACCAATCAGAGTAGCTACTCCAGTCATGCAGATGAAAACTCAGACGTGACCAAAAAATTGGTGAGGGCCCGAGGTTCCACAATGATTTAAATCAATTTTTGCAGGTCTATCTAGCTTCTTTTGTGGTCTCTGTTATAACTGCAAGGTACTGTATATAATAAATGGAAATTACTTGGTAGAAAAATGTCAAGATTTGAGGCGCCTTCATCTCCTGAGGCCCGGGCCAAATGGCCCTCTCTGGTCCCGGTGTTAGAGCCTTTCAATAATAGACTGCATCTGCTCATGCAGCATAATTTTTGTACATCTTTGTGATCTTGCCACAAGCTAAAGAAAATAGCTAATTTCTCCTTACAAGCTCTGGGGAATATTTGGAACCCAATTCACATCAAGTTAATGTAGATATTCATGTTCTCCGTAGTGTGGATAAACTTGCCAAGAAAACAATATAATGATGTGCCTCAGTTTCTCTTTTCATATAGGGAATTAGGTCTGCGCTAGCTTTTCTTCTGCAAAAAGGTGCAATACAGGTCACAGGCACTAGCTGTGAAATAACAGTATTACAAGGCCTTTTAATATGAAGTGTGTTCTTGTACTCGTGTATCACTCTTAACATGTAATAGGGGAACTGCAATCTGACAATCTCCCCTTTCTGCTGCATCCAAGCAGGGCCTATTTCACAAGCCCGCTAGGGCATGCAATGAACCCCAAAATGCTCTAATGCAAACATGGCTGCCAAGCCCAGACATACTTACAGGATCAAGAACATACATATCTGATGCACATAGATGTAATTTTGGCTAGTCACCTCCTTGACCCCTTCCCTTTAGTTTCTCTCCTTTGCAAAAAACAACAAAAAAAAGAGGCTGCAATCCAACCCTGCTGGGAGTTTCGCCATTGACTTCACTGGGGCCATGGACAGCCAGCTTGTTCGTGGATCACAAGCAAGTGCTTTCCCAGCTTGAAAACCTCTATGTTCTAAGAGGAATGGGTTCAGACAGACAGCCTCAAGAAAAACTTCCACTTCCTGGCAACATGTAAGCACTAAAGCAGAGCACAGAAGGAAAACCAGCTGTCAGCCATGAAACCATGCCCTACCAGTCAGAAAGCAGGATGACCACGGTGAGCGTCCGTACACGCACCCAGGGAACACAGGATGGAAGCTTCACGGCCATGAAGCCATGGCACAGCCCCTCCGCCAAATTACCCTCCATGCCAAGAAGCACGGGACTGAATATGCAGTGTAAGAACGAGAGTATGAATAACTGGAACAAACCATTCTGCCCATTCACGGACCCACACAGGCTTCAGCTGGTGCCTTCCATGCCCCTTGCAAAGGCAGCAGTATTTGGGCTCGGGATTTAAATCGATTTTTTGCAGGTATGAAAGGGTCAAGAGTTTGTACCAGATTTAACAGTGCAATAGGGAGGCGTGAATGGAAAGCTTTGATATGTGCAAGTCTGACTGGAGTCCATGTCTCTCAGAAGCAAATCAAAGCATGTTGTTTATTTTAGCACCAGCAAGAGTCAGCAAATGCTTATTGTGACACTGCCAAAAGCATGCCAGCAAGCGCAGCGCTAGCTGCAAGATACACGGGAGATGATACAATAGTTCATCGGCCCATTTTTATCCTCCATTCGGCATTTCTTTCAGCTCTGCAGATTTATTTTACACATATTTATTTCTACTACCTGCATACCTTGGAGTCCAAATTATGGACCAGCACCCCAGCATGTCAGCTGCTATAGAAATAGGTCAACTTGATCTTGGAAACCCTGTCTACATTACAGCTTTCCACCTAGTGTAAACCAGCTAATGGCGTGGCTAGCTCTCCGCAGGTTCGTTGGTTGGTTGGTTGGTTGGTTTGTTTTCCCTGGGCCACAGAGGTTTGAGTGCCCTGGGCCACTAGCAATTGGCCTCTGCCAGAGGTTGAAGCCAGCTCATGGTTGTCTCCCTGTGGCCAGTTTGACACACTGGGTTTGCTCTTGGACATACGCACAGGAACCCTTAACCAGGTTTGTGTAATCCAGTGGTCCCCAACACGGGGCCGCAGGGGCATCTGTGTGTGCCCTCCAAGTGCTCGGGGCTGGCCCCGTCCCGGGTGCACGGCGCATGGGGAGCGCCTACTCCCCAGGCGCACAGCGAATTGGCCGCCCCGGCCCCCGGCTATGGGGGGGCTTCGGCCCCGGGAGCGCAGCAAATTGGCCTCCCAGCTATGGGGGGGGAGGGTGCTGGCTTTGGGCGCATGGCTATGGGGGGGTGCTGGCCCTGGGCGCGCGGCTCTTGAGGACGCTGGCCCCAGGCTTGCTGCAAATGGCCGGCCCCACCCGTGGCCACACGGTGCATAGGGTTGCTGGCCCCAGGCACGTGGCTCATGGGGGTGTGGCATATGCGCAGCCCCGCCCCCGGGTGCACGAGTGTCCCTGCCCTCTGATGCACGGCAGGCGAACGGCCACGCCCCCTGGCTCCCGGCAGCATCAAATAGTTGGGGACCACTGGCACTAATCCATTCGGTCAGCTCAAATCACTCCCAACTCTCAGGGCAGCAGCATGCACTGCCCCACAGCCACCTCCTTCACGTGCTCGATCTGTTCCTAGCAGAGGGAATACAGGATAGTAGCATTCATTCCCCAGGATATGCTAGCGAAACAGACAGGCGTGGACGCAGACATACCTACTCTGTGGACACTACCTGAACCTTGCACTCCTTATGGCATTTCAGGGGGTAGAGCACAGCTCCGTTTCACTTTCTCCTTAACAACTTACCTGTTACTAGCACTTAGCTCCAGTCTACACTTCAAAGTTTTATGGGTTAGCCACACCCAAACTCTCTCTAGCATAGGTAAGATTCTAGTGTTCTGAGCAAGGACTGGAAGCCAAGAGCACCCAAGTTTTAATGCTGGGTGGCCTTGACACATTTAACCTGCCAATATTTGTTTACACTAGCCTATTTTTGGGAAGTCCCACTTTACTGTACCACCACTGCTGATCTGCTACAAGCATGGCCACTCACAAGCCAACCCCTTTAGGGACAAAGCTTGCAAGAAGAATAGTGTAAGAGATTTGTCTCCAACTCTCTCAAGCAAACTGGCTGCTAATTTAACCATTCTCTTTAAAAATAAATGCCTGAGACATTTCAATCACTATCCTAAACGTAACTTCAAATAGGCTTCAGCTAAAGACCAAGGCAGACCTCCTCTCCCTCTAAGGCCACGTCCACGTGACAGGGACCAAGCCAGCATGGCTATGGCAGCAAAATAATGCCCAAGGCTCGACAAATCAGTTAATCTACTCGCCGAGTAGATTTCAGCTGGTTGCCCTGTTCACCGGCGGCACGCGCATGCACAATGCAGGTCTGAAGCATGCGCAGTGTGGGGCTGGCGAGTAGATTTCGCCGCAGTTTGTCAAGCCTTGACTATGCCCGTATTCCTTCATGCCCACCTGTACTGATGCTCCCTACACCAACCAAAGGGGTTTTTCGCTCCATCTTTCCGGGGTGCCAGGACCAAAATGGACAGAACATTCTCCCGTTGACATTTCTCTATCTACAATGGGTGGCTTTGTGGACATAGCCGAGTTGGTGTGGGGGTGTGAATTTTCTGCATCCATGGAGTTTGTACCAGCACAGCTGTGAAGTACAGAAGGAGCCTAAATCTCACTTTCTTCAGCCAAAATATGTGTTTTCACCAGCTCATCTAACGTGGTTAAAAACCAATGTAAAGGATAGTCTATGCAGGAACGTCAAAGAGGAATAAGTGATCAGTTGCAGGGCTCACCAAACGGCGGCAAGCTCTGCTTGCCAACCACGCTGTCCGGTGATCTGCGCATGCACAGATCGCCCGAACCCAGCCCTTCCAGGTTGCAACCTACTCGCCATGGGCCAGTAGATTGCATTATTTGTCGAGCCCTGGTTATACCAGTGTAACTCCTCATGGAGACTTGTTCCAGTGTAAGACTGCCTTTTTCAGTTTAGCGTTCCTCTCTTAGGGTATGTCTACACAGCAAAGTTATTTCGAAACAACAGCTGTTGTTTCTAAATAACTTTACTAGTGTCTATACAGCTCTCCCACAGGGCCTCCTGGATACTGACAGCCCCCCGAAGGGCCTCCCGGATGGCAGCCTGCACAAAGTGCAGCTGGGCTCACAGCAACGCGTCCACGAGAAGCACCAGAGTGCCCAGGGGCAGCTCTGGCTCCATGTTGCAGAGTGCTGTGGTGTCCCGAGTGAAGGCAACCAGAGTACACAGAGATAAAATGCTTTGCTGACCCTCATGGAGGTAAGCAAGCAAGCAGGAAAACCTGAGAACCGGCTGTCCCTGGGGAGGGGGGGAGAAGGGGGTAGTGTTCCCTTTAAGCACAGGCCTCAGATAGCCTCAGGCAGCAGCCACACAAAGTAACTTCCAGCCGGCCTTAAATGCGATTCAGCATCCACTCAGTGTGGACGCGCTATTTCGAAATAGCAAAATGCTATTTCAAAATGCATTATGTGTGTAGACTTGTTATTTCGAAATAACTTATTTTGAAATAAGATATTTCGAAATAACATCGTAGTGTAGACATACCCTAATTAGAAAGAGACACTTAAGCTAAACCCGGGGAATAGAGGGGTAGAGCACCGTTTTGAGGCTATCCACGTGAGGGGTTATAAAACAACTGGTAAAACTCTGAAATGTAGACAAGTCTTGGGTTAACCCAGGGCCACTCTTGTGTTTAAAGTAGCAAAACCTTTCCTAATATTCATCAACAATTCAATTCCTCCAAAAGGTCCTGATCCAATATTGACTGACTTCAGCAGCTAATGAAGAAAGAAAGTTTCAGGCCAGCATATAGCAGTGGGTTAGCATCCATTTGCAATTGCCAGAATTTGCACGTATTAAAACTATGAAATACATATGACACAAGATTATCTCTCTATATATACACACAGGAATCAACCATCACATGACACTGTCTCTAGCCCTGACAAAGCATATCCTGATCTATGTTAAGCCAACCCCCCCCCCCCCCCAAGTTATGTAATTGGAAAGAGGTCTTATTATTATTTAGAATGCTGACAACATGCCTTTACTGCGGGGGGGGGGGGGGGGAGAGAAGAGAAGAGAACGACAGCACAAACCACCAAACACTGCAGTTCCAAGAGGCATTCTGAAATCTTTATCTTAGCTGGTTTTGTGCCAGTTAGAGCCACTTAGGGCTTCTCTTGTATTGGGGGCGAGACGGGGGCAGGAGGAGAGAAGTATATAGTAAGGGTACTACTTGCACTTCAAGCCAAGTGTGACAGAATTACACAGAGCAGTAGTTATCACTGAATTTCAAATCCAGGTCTCAAGTAAGCCAACCACAAAGAATTAAACTTCAAAGCCTCCAACTATTAAAGCATGAAATCTATCATCCATGCAAGCGGACATCTAAACGGATGAACAAAAATGACTAACCCTTCCCCCCCTCACCATTTCAGAAGGGGCTGATTGGGGGTGGGGAGTTGCTTGGGATTGTTTTTATTTATTGAATTTATTTCTGGTCACTTAAGCACAGATTTTCGCACCGTATTCAGGCATCCACAACAAATGTCCTGTCTCTAAGCCATCACATTCTGTATACCCAATGCAGCAAGAAGCACACTGCACACTTAAGCACCTAACTTGTGAGTGAGGGTCTCACCAATATCACTGGGATTAGTCGTACATGTTTAAAGCAAAGTTTGTAAGGAAGGGCACTGTGAAAGCTCATGATACCATCTACAATTTTTGTTAGTCTCTAAGGGTATGTCTACACTACAGCGCTATTCCGAATTAACTTAAGTTAATTCAAATTAACGCATCTACACACAAAACTTATTTCGAAATAGCTCGTCCACACTGAGGGGACCCTGAACCCAAGTTAAGGCTGGCCAGAACCAGTGTCGGCAGGGCATCAGGCTAGAACTTAGTGTGTGGGGCTGCTGCCTGAAGCTAACTGAGCTCTGTGCTTAAAGGGACCCTACCCCCACCCCGGCCAGACAGTTCTCAGAGTTCCCCGCTACCTCGATGAGCGTTAGCAAAGCAGTCCTGTCTTGGAGTGCCCTGATTGCCCGCACTCGGGACACCACAGCACTCGGCCACATGGAGCCAGAGCTGCCCCTGGGCACGCCGGTGTGTTTCGTGCGGTCGTTGCCATCAGCCCGGCTGCACTTGCTGCAGGCTGCCATCCGGGGGAGTCCATCGGGGGACTGTCAGGATCCAGGAGGCCCTGCAGGAGAGCGTCCACCCCGAGGAGCCCTCAGAGCCACCCGGGTCCTCCCCATCGGGGGCTCGTGCCCCATTCCTCCCTCACAACCTTCCACTTACCCCTCCCTAATCCCCCTTTCTGATGTCAAATAAAAGCCACGTATGTTCAAAAATAGAAACTGGGTTTATTGAACAAAACTGAGGGGGCGGGGGAGAGATGAACCTCTGGGGAGACTGGGAAAAGGAGGTGGGAGAGGGGAAGAGAGGGTGGGAGAGGGGAGAGGGAAACCTGGGAGGAGGGAGCTGGAAGGAGGAAGCAAGGGGAAGAAGGGGGAGGGAAAGCTCAGGGTTGGGGGTCTCGCTGGATCAACTTGAGTTTCATGAAAACCTGCTCCTGGGTTCGCATGTGGCCTTTGGTGGCCAGGCTGGCAGCTATTCTGCCATAGACAGCCACATTCCTCCATCTAGTGCAGAGATCATGGACATTGGGGGCATCCCCCCCAAACCTGAATAAGGTCCATGATCTCCACCCTGGACCAGGAAGACATCCACCTTCTCCAGCCCCTGTCAGGCTCCTGGGAGCTGGCAGACTGCTCCTGGGGAGCGGTGGAGGGCTGGCTGCCAGTGGCTTGCTGGCTCATGTTTTAGGGCCATTGGGTCAGGGACCCCAGTGGCCACTGCTGGCTCTGGGCTGGCAGGCTTGGAGCTGGCACAGGCACTGTGGCCAGAGTCTACCCCTTTAATGGCTCTGGGGCTGGGGGAGAGGAGAGTAAGTTTTCCTGGTTGTGCCCAGAGTGGCCACCAGGGCTCCCTGGGAAGGGCTGGAGGCTCCCTATTTCGAATTAAGTGTCTACACAGCACTTAATTTGAAATAGCTATTTTGAATTTGGCGTTACTCCTCGTAGAATGAGGTTTACCAAATTCAAATTAAGCACTCCGCTATTTCAAATTAATTTCGAAATAGCGGTTTGCATGTATAGATGCTATTATTTCGAAATAACGGCTGTTATTTCGGATTCACTTTGCAGTGTAGATATACCCTAAAGTGCTACAGGACTATTCACTGTTTTTTAAGTTACAGACTAACATGGCTACCCCTCTGAAACTTGTAGACCAGAAACTGCCTCTAGAAAGCGCTCCTCGTCCCAGCATGCCAGGCGCACACAGCCAGATTTTAGGGTGGCTGGGCTCAGAAGTACTGGAAATCATTACCCCATCCTCCCTTCACTCAGCTTCCTCCAGAAAACTCAGTTGTAGAGAACCCATCAACACTAACCCAGCCACCATCAATTCTTATTCATTTATTAAGTCTCAAATTATCTCCAGAGAACATTCCACACTTTTGACTGGACTTTCTCTTCCAGGTACTGATTAGCTGTTTGCTCCAACCCTTCTCCCCTGGTATCTTCACATCAGCTTCACTCCACATCTGAACCTTTTTCGCTCTTCTTCTAATTAATGGGTGATAAACACCACCACTGTTGCCAACTCTCAGGATTTTATCTTGTTTGCCTTGGTGATTGCCTAAACAAGCAACAGGACTAAGTGAACCAGCAGGGTCTAAAAGTTTTCACACTGTTTTGTTTTGAATATAGTTATGTAACAAAATTAAAAAAAAAACTCTACATTTGTACATTGCACTTTCACGACAAAGAGACCAGAGCTCCCACCTCTCTGCTTAAGATCAGCGAGAAACCCCCCCGTCCTTCCTCTCCTTGGTATGAGGTAACAGAGATGCCCAAGAATCTTCCTCCCCCATGGCTGACATGGTGAATCATCACTCCACTCCTGTTTCAAACTGCTGTAACCACATCCCCACCCTCCCTGTTCAATGCATCTTTGCAAGGGCATTTTGCCCACGTTGGCCATGTGAAGCAGCCTTCTCCCTCTGGCTCGGAACACAGGGGAATGGAATCGCTCCCTTGCTGACAGCCACATGTACCCAACAAAGTTTACTCTCCCAGGACAGCGTTCCACCCAAATCAGCTCAAGCAAACGCCTTCTCCACCTAGCTCCATCCTCTCCCACCTCACATCTGTCCTTTGTCAAGATTATTAGAGTCACGTCTGAAAAGGGGGGAGAGGGGAAAATAAACCCTCCAGCCATCTCTCTGACTGCCGAACACCTTTCATCATGCCTGCTGGATAAACATTCTAATATTAGCATGGCAGACCACAGGAATCCATCACTTGATTTTTCACCCCCTAGAACCAGCTCCCATCAATTTTACACTACATGTAAACAACAGAGCAAGCTCCATGCTGCTGCTTGCTCTGGGTGTTTTACCAACGGCAGGGCTTCCCTTTAACTGGCCTATTTCTGACAGGCCTAGAGATGAAGGTTTCCCTTAGCACAGTCCACCCATTCAAATAAGCTTCAAGGGGCTCTTGCCGGAAGTGGAGACTTGTTTAAAAAGCAGATAAAATCCCAGACAGCAGTCATCACTCTCATTTCTGTTGCACTGCACTCAGAACCTCACCGAGCAAACAGGATGAGAGTCCTTGCTGGGAAGTCTGTGTAAGGAACGGAAAGCAGACACTTCACAGCTTCCTTGTCTGGGTGTGTGGCTTAGCCCTTTGTTTGGGGCAAGGGGCAGTGGTTGTTTGGGATTCATTAAGTTCATGCCAGAGACACCAAATCCTGGTAACCCCATTTTGAGGTGGCAGCCTCATCTAGAGTTAGTAATAGAGATGTAGCTGTGTTAGTCTGGTCTTGCTGAAACAAAACACAGGACTATGCAGCACTTTAAAGACTAACAACAAGGTTAGTCTTTGAAGTGCTGCATAATCCTGTCTTTTGTTTTATCTGGAGTTAGGTTTTGTTCAGTTAGGCTTTGGTAAATTTGTTTCTGTGTTTTAAAAAGATATGTGAACAACCCTAGGAGGCTGTAATCTTGCATTCTGTCAGAGTTGTTAAACACTGTTGTTAAACAAGATGTTAAACACTTTGGGGGGAGGGCAGAAATTCTTGTTTTCTGCCTTCGTCTAGCCATACATGCCCCAAGTGTGACGGCTGTGAGATAAATCCTGAAATGCTAACTCCATCCAGACACTTCATTCTTCACCTTTCCGTTTTCGATTTAGTTGAATGTAGTAAATATGGCTGCACTTCGGAGTACTACATGCAAATGGGACAAACAATAGCTTGTCATGCATGTCTGGCATCAAAGGAAAGATCCGCTGCACTTTCCATGGGCTGAATTCCACTGCCCTCAGACATTCTGTGTTCCTGTCTGAGGTAAATTAAAGGTTAGACAAGGACAAGGGGAGAGTGGGAGCAAAAGGTTGTGTCAACCAACACAAATCCATGCAAGTCACAGGTGTTTCTTACCTACTAAGCAAACACATTAACATCAAAAGGGAAGGCCACTTATCACTACCCTCTGGAGATACTTAAATAAATAGCTCCCTGGCAATCACTCTTAAGCACAGGAGTTACCTTCCAACACCACCTAACAGCCCATGGAGCCCTGTGAAGAGCAGACTACTCAGAAACCATTTAGCTCCATGCCCTGTAGGTCCCGTATTTCTCTCCCCTTCTTCTCCAGATCTGCATGAGAACAGGACGCTGCTTTCTTAAACATTAATCTTTTTCCTGCTGCTCATCCATCAGAAGGGGTGAAATCCTAACTCCCATTGAAGTCAATGCGGCTTTGCCATCGACTCCAATGGAGCCAGGATTTCACTTTAGGCGGGTCATGATCTTCTCTTAGGACATGGACACAGTGAATGGCATGTCTTGTTTGCATGCAAATGTCTTTCCTTTGTCACCAAGAATGGAGAGGAACAATGGCAAGTGTCAGCAGAACATTCTAGATAAAATATTGCCTCAAGTTTTCCGGGAAGAGACATTTGCTCAAGAATGACTGCTGACACTTACCAATCTCATGCCTCTGATGGATGGAATAATTTCCCCCTCCCCCATTGGCAACTCTAGAGCAGAACTCCCAGGCAGGTTCACAAAAATGGCAAATTCAAACCCAGCAAAATTACACACCCTACAATGAGCCTGTAGGACTCACTGGCATGCCCAGGCCAGGAGCCTAGCCAGATTACAACATTTATATACATGCCCAAACTATCCAGAGTTGTTATAATTAATGACAACAGATTTTGGAAGAGGTACACTACATCTCATGGTCTGGGGTCTAAGCCAATCTCCAACAATGAGAGACCAACAGGACACCAAATAAAAGGGGCAGATTACCCCACAGCTGTGTATGCCTATCGGCCATGGTCAGAGACAGGACAGACTAGACTAGGGATGTAAAATCCTTTTTAGTTAACTGGTAAGCCTCACCCCTCACAGGTGAAACTTATCAATTACGGGGGGCTGCTTCAGTCCAGCAGGATCCGACACAGGCAAAAGTGCTCCCGCCCATCCATGGAGGGGGCTGGGCTAGAGCAGCTCCTCTACCGGCCCCTATTTAATCAGCTAACCGGTTAAGCTGGAGCACCCTTGCCTGTGCTGGGTCCCGCAGGGATGAAGCAGCCCCCTGCCTACAGCAGACTGGGGGCTGCTCTAGCTACTACCACTTAACCATAACTGACAAGCCTCACCCATTAAGGGTGAAGTTTACTAGTTAACTAGTCAACCAGTAAGATTCTTAGACTAGAAAGACTTTGGGTTTGATTAAGTGAGGCAATTCCAACATTCTTCAGTACCAGATGAAGCACCAATGTTACTAGCCAGTTCCAGCTCTAGCCTACAACGTAAGGGTTGGAACTAAGGGTGCTGCTGCACCCCAGACTCAGAATGGTTTCCAGGTTGCTTTAACGGCTCTGAGCACTCCCACTATACGCATACCTGACCCACAAAGCCACCTGGGTGGCTCCAAACCAGCATTCCCTGTAAGCTGTACACTTGTGCGGTCGCCCAGGGGAAGTTCAAATGCCACCAGCCGATTAGCAGAGTGTCCACGGCTAGGTTTTGTGTTTCTAATGGTGGTGCACAGTCTCACATGCCTCGGTGCACATACACAAATTTATTCTGCACATGGATGTAAAAGATTAGAGGGAACATTGTTCCAAACTCTAGTCTGGCAGTCCTGGAGCAGCCCAAATTCAATTATGGCTTAACATGCAGAGAGAGTAGGTAAAGGGACCCACCACAGGAAATTATTATTGACGGCACAGAGCAGAAGCCTAGATTACTACCCACAGAAACATGCAGTACCAGGACTGGTATATGCGTTAGTTTCTGGGAGCTACAGATATAAAGCATAATTAAGTAACTGCTGTTGTATCTGAACTCTTTAGATAAGAAAGAGGAACATAACTGGCAGTGAAAGTGGGTTGAAACACTGCTGCCACGCACATATCTAAGACATGAATAAAATGATACAGCTGGGCTTGTGATGCCTATCAAATCACTACGACCTCATTTCAGACTTAATAATATTTCAATTCCAGGACAACATGGGGGATTCCAGGACCAGGGCTATATAGGATTCCCATGACAGAACAACAAGTGTTAGCCTAACCCCTGATGCATCTACACACTTCCTGTATCACCTTTAGAAAGTCTCTTAGCACCTGTGTGCCCCAGTTCCTTCTCTGTAAAAATGAGAGCAGAAGCACAGCTCAACCTCAGAGGAACATTGTGAGGATAAATACTCTAAAGATCGTGAGGCACTCATAGTAGAGTACCTTAGCGCTAGGGATGTTAAATATCGATTAACTGAATAGTCGATTAACCTCATGAACTCTTATCCGTTATTCAACTATTCTATAGTCCCCAGGGATGGGGCCAGCAGCCAGTGGGCCCCACTCCGCGCTGCTGTCTCTGTATCAGACGCAGACGCATGGAGTGCCAGGCAGGAGCTGGTCCATGAGGGGAGCCAGTTTAAAAGCCAGCTCCCCTCGTGGATCAGCTGCCTGTCGCCCTCTGCTTCTGCCTCTGGTAAAGTGGTAGCAGCGTGGGGTAGCAGCAGCCCGCCTAGGGAGGATCTGAGCTCCTGGAGTGCAAGCCAGACTGAGTTGGATTGTCTGCCCACCTGGCTCCCAATATACTTTACGTGCAGAACTGCAGAGGGGAATTGGTCCCAGGACTGTCATGAGCCAGGACTGAGCCAGCCTGCTGGCCAACGTGCTAAAAAATGTACTGGTGGTGTGGTGTGGTGTGGTGTGGTGGAGGGAAATGTGTGTAGTCTATAGTATTAACCTATAAGCTTTTGCTTATCAGTTAATCAACTACATTATTACATCTCTCCTTAGTACAGGGGTCTCAAACTCATGGCCCACAGGCCATCTATGGTCCAGAGATTCGGCCACCCTGGAGAGTGCAGGCTAGAAGTGGGGAAGGGCGGGGGTTCCCTTCCCCAAGTAATCCCCAAAGCCGCGTTCTTTGGGGCACAGGATGCAATGGGGAGTGGAGGGGCAGGGTGCAGTGAGAATGGATGGGGTTTGGGGGATGGGCATGCACTCCCTAGGTCAAATGGCAAATTAAGATCTGGCCCATAGATGGCCCACAGGCTGTGAGTCTGAGCGCGCTTCCTCCGAGAGAAGGAATTTAATGTCATAAGAAGGACAGCATGTGACAACAGATGGCTCTGTAAAGCGTATCATTCTTCCAGAGAACCATGCTGGGTAGAAGACAGATTTCTGAATTTGTGCCATTCAGAGGGCTGGAAACAGCCAGTCCGCCTCTCCGGCCCTAGAGAGACTCAGCTCAGCTGCCCAAAGGAAGAAACAGCACTATTCAAACACCAGCACATGTGGGGAACTGAGAGGCAAGAGCAGCTGTGCCAGACTTCACTCACTAACCTGGGACTCAGCACCAACCTTTCACCTACATCCACCAATAAAAACAAAATAAACTAGAAAAACAAGCTCCGTCACAGCAGCCCAGACTTGATTCTCGGGTCCAGAACATGCCAGCAGAGTGCAGAACAAGCTAAACCAAAGCCAGGGAGTGGGGTTAGGAATAGCACACACCCTGCCTGGGGCTGGCGTGATCAGAAAGGGCTTCCAGGAGAAAGTGCTCCTTCTCCGCAGTGCTCCCTCTAATTGGTTGTGTCCATCTGCAGAATGACTTTCGCCGTGTGCACCAATATGGAGGTGAGGTATCACACGACAAGTCATTTCGCATGCAGACAGTATGTGACAAGGGTGGCGCTGAGGGCTAGAATGTGGGGGGGGCACGCTCATGGCTGGGGCAGAGGGTGGGGGTGCAGGCTCTGGCTGGGGACGTGGGCTCTCAGGAGGGCCCAGGGACGAGGAGTCTGGACTGCAGGTTGCCCTAAGAAGAGGACAACCTGCAGCCCTCTCCTACTACAGCAGCTTGGGCAAGAAAAGGGGCATCTGTCCCCCTCTCCTCCCCCCCCCCAGGTTGGGGCAGGTCTAAATTAGGCTGGGTGGGAGTCAGGGGAGGAGCACCTATCCCCCTGAAGCAACAGCTGTGTGGCAGCATCAGGTTGGACACCATGACTGGGGGAAGAGGTGCACTCCCCCAGCCCTGGCACAGAGCAGCTGTGGCTGGGGACAAGATGCAAGTGCCCTGCACTGAGCAGCTGCAGCCAGGGGGAGGGAAGAGCCCCTAACTACTGACCTAGGTACTGACCTAGCAACTCTGTCACAGCAGCTCTGTGCTGGGGCCAGTGGGGAGAGGTGGTGCTCTGTGCAGCTTCCCTGAGGCCCTATGAGGGCTTGATAGACAGTTGCACGACCAGGTGGTGATGCAGCTTAGAGGAAACTGCTCCTCTATGCAAGTTTTTCCCATCTACACAATATTTCATGGACCTCACAGAATTTCAGACCAGAAGAAATCATTAGATCATCTAGTCTGCTCTCCTGCTTGGCACCCACTGGACATTAATAGAGGGGCATCGGGGAGAAAGTTAAGCCCAAAGACCATTAAATTAGCTAAAAGCAGTTCAATAACCAACAGACTAAACTGCGTGCCAAGGCACTCAGAGAAAAAACTGCCCCCTCTCCCCCCCCCCCAGTAAAAAGTTTGGCCAGGCTGCTTTTGCTATAGTGGGCTGCAGTACTCCTTGGGAGAAACCGGCCGCACCCTTCCTGCATACCATTGCCTTTAGAAAAAGGGAAGGTGTGAAAAGGGGAAAATAGCTTCAGACTCTCCCACCCATCACCTTGGCATGAGAACTGCTGGGCTTACCTGGTCGCATGAAACCTGCACAGTTTTGGCCCAACCGCTGGGACACAGACCCCCCCACTTTTGGTGACCGTTGGGCCACATATGGTAATATGCAAGCGTGGGAAAGCGATGTGCAGATTTGGGAATAAATACCCATTGCACAGTTCACTCGAGGAGGTCTTTGCAACACACATACCACCGTGCGTGTGCCTTCTTGTATACTTCAAAGCGCTGCCGGCCTGATCAACTGACCAGCCACCTCCCCCGACTCTCAGGCGTAACCAAGGCCTTCGCAACCGAACCGCTATCTTTGAAATGTTCCATGTGCTGTGTAAGTTGGTATGTATGATTTGATTTTTTCTTGTTGTGTAAGCTTAGTGTTGTAGTTGTTTTGGGTAGTACATAGAGTTTGTAGTTATCACTTATTTAATTAGTGTAGCTGGATATTTTTAGAATAGAGACTATTCCCCTTGCCATTCCCATCCTAATATCTCAGGCACATTTAACTAGAAATCATAGAATAAATATAAAAAATACTGTAAATTCATTATTAACACAGTCTATTAAAAATCTTAGAATAAATACTATAAATTCATCACTTATAAATAGATATTTTTTATTTGCTAAAACAGTCTACCTGGTTCTGTCCTTCCCCCCCTCCCCCCTTGGGTATGCATCATCGGACCTGTGATTCTCGCAACAGGCACCATCAGTGCCCAAGGGCTCTGCAATGGCAAGGAATTCATTAGGTGAGATGTGTCTAGATCAGTGTTGAGTAACCTGTGGCCCATCAAGATTCTATGGGGGGGGGACCCCATGAGACATTTTGTTTACTGCTGCCCACATGCAGGACTGCCAGATGCCACTGGTTTCTGTCCGTGTAATTTTTTTCGGACCGGTGTTAATAAAGTGACACACACTTAAAGTAAGAGAGCACGTGAAATAAGATGTATGCTGATTACACACACAGACAGAGAGCCACTGCCATGGTTCAATCAGCATACCCTGCAAATTCTAGCTACGATAAACTTGCATCCCACTGAGATGGAGGTGGGCCGATTATGCGGCCCATTCGCTAGCCTTGATTGCCCAGCCCTGGTCTAGATGATCCTAGCAGGAGAACTATTCTACATAGGAAGGCCACAAAAAACCCTAGGTCTATTGTGACCAAGGAGAGAATTCTTTCCTGACTGCAAATCTGATGATCAGCTTAATCCAAAGCACAAGAGCACGACCTACCAAGAAACATCCAAGAATTAGGATGTTCTTAATCACCTCAAAGCACTAGTCTGCTCTTGTGTCCCATCTCCAGTTGGGGTCAACCTGATGCTTTGGGCTATTTAACTTTGAAAGCTCCAGGGGTCACAACGATACTCACAGGACATGCCAAGGGCCACAACTTAACTGTGGTTGCATATACATGCAAATATATATGCAAATAGTTTCTTTCACATTGACAGGCATGAATACAAAGATTAAGGCAAGACTACACTACCTGCAGGTCCCATTTAAGTCAGTTCTGCTGCTGTTAATAAAACGCAATATTTACCCAAAGAATAGCAAGAAGTCCTGTGGCACCTTATAGAGTAATAGATTTATTGGAGCATAAGCTTTTGTGGGCAAAGACCCACTTTATCAGATGCATGCAATATTTACCCGATTTCCACCCATATGACAGCACTTTTAATGAGCAATGAGAGTCCAGGAATTTAACTACTAATACACACATCAACCCAAACTGCACCACAGGCCGCAAAACATGCGGCCTGTGGCCCATTTGTGAGTAGCCCTTCTTCAGAGGGATCCTGCAAAACTTGGGGTGGGATTGACAGGGGTGTGTGGGACTGGGTTGCCTCACGCCCACGCCTCCCCCCCCCCCCCCGGAAGTTCTTCACACACCCCAGTTTGGGAACCCATGATGTAGACCAATTCAATAGGATTTTCTTTCCATTCAACCTTTCAAATACCCTTTTGAGCTCTAGTAAACATAGGCCTGCACCGCCATCATAATTCCAGCTCCTATACTGGGACACTCCCCTCCCCAACATTAAAGCACAAGGATGTCGGACATACATACCACATCAACCAAATAACGCTTTTTGCTTCTGCAGGCCCCTTTTCCTTGAAGGCCAAGAAATACTCTGTAACCATTTTGAGCCTCACAATCTCTCTTGAAAATCAGACTGGGTTTGTTTGTTTTTTTCCCCGCAGATGGGCAAAGTGATGCATAGAACAGAACAAGACAGTGGCAGGTCCAGGATCAAAATCCAGGACTCCTGCTCCCCAAAACGCAGTGCTTAGAAGACAGCTGGTTCCTTGAATACGTCAACATCTTCTTGCTTGCAAAAACAGTGCATATGAGGAAAGTCAGTGAAAAGTAGGGATGTTAATAAGCGGGTAATTGGGTAAACGCATCATCACTGATCATCTCTGAGATTACACAGTTACCTGCACCCACAGCGTGGGGCAGCAGTTGAGGAGCGCTGGGAGCTGGATTTTAAGATGGCTTCTGGCACACGCACAGGCTTCCGTCTGCCGCCCTGCACTGCTGCCTCAGACAGTAGCTGCAGGGTGGCAGTCGGCTCCCCAGGAGCCAGTGTGTGCCAACAGCCCTGCTCCCCAGGAGGAGGGCAGGAACCTACATGTGAACTTTAACCAATAAGCCCGGGCTTATCGGTTAACCATTTACACTTTCATATCCCTAATGGAAAACAGGTCTTGTATGCACATTTCCACTCATGGACTGCAAACACTATGCTTTGGGCTTGAGAAGGGTCTAAGGTAGGTCAAGATAAAAAAAAATTGTTTTAAAAATGTATTTTAAAGATGCATTACACCTTAAACCTGTTAAACATCATTTAAAGCAGGAATGTCCAAAGTCCGGCCCACGGGCCAATTGTAGCCTGTGTTCCGGTTTAATACGGCCCCACAGGTAATTTGGCAATATCTATCTTTTATGGCCCCCAACGAATCCATATGTATTGAGATGAATACATTGTAAAATCTCAGTTAATGTCAGTTGGTCTAAATCAGTTATAAATATATTTGGACACAACATGTATACTTGGTGTTATGTTCCTGTTCATATTTTTTGAACTTAAATGTTGACAGACAACCTTTATTACCAATAATATGTAATGTACTTTACAATGTTCCTGACATATATTTCAGCTTCTTGGATTTTTTTTTCATCTGGCCTTCAGATATGAAAGGCAGAGTGATTTAACACCTGTTTAGATTTGTCATCCATGTGACAAAATGAAAAGTATGCTGTTTGCAATAAACTTTGCATAAAATAGTTAATTTGCATTTAATTTTAATGGTTCAAAGAATGTCAGGCAAAATGGTTGGCCCTCACGCATGTTCACTTCATCAAATCTGGCCCTCTTTGAAAAAAGTTTGGACACCCCTGATTTAAAGGGACTGCATCAAGGTTTACACATTTATATATCCTGTAGTCCAAATTTCCCCCATCCTTTCCCCAACCAAAAAAATAAAAATAAAAATCCACAAAACTTTTTCCAGGAGGCTAAAGACTTCCCAGAAGTCACATTTGTTGTAGACTTGCCAATAATCAGTTTTTCAGTCAGTCCCTTTCCAAGAAAAGAAGTATTCAATCTATAGCAGATGTTGTCCTTCCTAACACCTAGACACATGTAATGCACTTGCTATGTTAGCATCCAGATATGCCAAAGCCAGCCTGCTCTTTCCACATAGTAAGGAGCTTGTAACCTCAGGTGTATATGGCCCAAATTTGCTGCTCAATATTATTCTAGCTAAAACGGATGAGAGTTGAGCTTGCATACCTATGAACAAATTTGGCCCCACAGCTGCAGTTTTACATAGTGTTGTGTTACTTACCTCTGCCAGCTATTCAACTATGGGATCCTGTAATTTCCTGGTAACATCAAATGAATACTTACACCACCATCTCTGCACCCAAATTCTTTTTCCCAGGCAAATACATATTTTATTTCTCTGTTCAGTTACATCCGTATTTTGCAAGAGTAACTCTAGCCTGGTTCACCCATCATTTCCCAGTGAAGCTATCATTAAGGGGTGTAATTCTCCCCCCCCCCCCCGCTGCCATTATAATACTTGTACAACCCCTAATGTGGATGCAGCTATCGCAGTACAAATTCCCTTTATTCCTTCTTAGCACGATTCATCAAAGTGAAGTAGCCAGCATTCCTGTCACAGAGAACACTTTTCTCCAATATGAACTCAGTGGAACACAGAGGACTCCCTTATGATTTACAGAGGCCAGGCAACATACCACGGCTGCACAGATGGCACGCTATGCTGCTTGTGATACATTACAGAATTTGAAATCTTGTGATTCTTAATTATCTTAAGATCAACACCATTTCCTGCTACCATCTTCCTCACTATGTCCCCACAGAAAGTGTTCCTCCTGCAGGGTGAAACTGTCCTCTAAATCCATATCCTTGAAGCATCTCATGACAGCACAGACTTCAGAAGCCCGGAATCCCATTTCCGGTATGCTACTGTAATTTGTTTGGCTATATTAATGAAGACCTATTCATAAGGATGTCTTCAGGCCCATTAGACAGTAGGAATAATCAGAGCCTCGCATCTCTCAAGTAACCAGGACTAACTCCGTAGAATTCAAAGACCATGTGACAATGAAAGAACAGTGGAACTGTTTGTAAACATACTGGATCAGACCTGAGTCCAATATCCTGTTTCTGATTATTCAGAAGCACATGTAACATCTGGCAGTGGGAAGATGTGGGATAATCTGAGAGAGCCACAAAAAGCCTCATCCTGGTGTCTAATTAACAAGATATTGACTTTAGCCCTGAAGCATGATTAATAACCCTTCCAAAAACTGTTACCATTATCTGTAACAACTCAGGATATTCTTGATATATATCCAAAAGGCAGAGAGAACGAAGGTGTATGTGAGGCAGAGCTCAATCAATAAATTTTGGGGATCTTGGCAAATTCCATTGTCCAACTACATTCTTAGTGGGCTTTGTAACGCTACTTTGGCACTTTTTAATACATAGACCTTAGACTCATAGACTTTAAGGTCAAAAGGGACCATTATGATCATCTAGTCTGTCCCCCTGCACTGTGCATGCCACAGAATCTCACCCACCCTCTCCTAGAATAATCCTATCACCTATACCTCAGATACTGAAGTCCTCAAATGGTTTAAGGACCCCAAGATGCAGAGAATCCTCCAGCAAGTGATCTGTGCCCATGCTACAGAGGAAGGCGAAAAACCTCCAGGGCTTCTGCCAATCTACCCGGGAGGAAAATTCCTTCCCGACCCCAAATATGGCAATCTTACCTCCCCCTGCGATATTAAACCTAATTATACTGTGGTCCCTACTACTTAGTGAGGCTGAGGTACTGCCACTCTTGTCTTGTACGGAGACATGCTCAAAATCCAACAAAAGCAGAGCCACCCAATGATGTGGGGAGCAGCACACAGCCAGCTGGAAGGTGTATGCAGGAATGAGAGGCATTAACTTGCCCTGTTTCAACATGCTTCAACACAGATAATACATTGGTACAAGTAATAACAAACCTCAGAAGCAGTTGGTACCTGACAGTATGTTGTCTCAGCACCTTTCTGATGCTGCTCTCTCATTCTCTAGAACCTCAGCTGAAATAAAAACAAGCCCGTTTTTATTTGCTATACATGAAAACATTGAAAACGTGACATGAGTTTCACTGATTCTAAGAAGAAGTGGAAAGCTCATGATACTGTACATTCTTTGTTAGTCTCTAAGGTGCTGCACGACCATTCATGGTTCTAAAACATACGTGGGAGCCCAAGAGAGGCTATAGATAGCTCTGGGAGGTGTGAGCCGCCTCCATTTCAGGCCTGGCCTACGCCAACAATTTAGGATTATTCTACCAAGCTAGTTATTGCCTCTTGGAGTAGATTGACTGCACTGGTGGAAAACTTCTCTGTCAACATAGGAAGCGACAGCGCTGTAGCTTCCCAGCTGTAGCACTGTAGTACGGGCATACCCCACACACCAAGTGTCCCTAAACCTCCAAATGCCAGAAGCTGGTATTACAAGACAGGAGGAGATGGATCATTCAAAATTGCCTCCTTATGCCAGAGACTGAATACTGGGCTAAATGGACAATAGGTCCAACCCACTACAGCCATATTCTTATGTTCTTCTACCCTCGCTGAAATCTCTGCAAATGGAAATGTCAACACTGTTAATTATTTCATGGCTGATGTAAGGAAGCTGCACAACCTACAGCCAGGTTTCATTTGATCCCACAAATGGGAGGTATCTGAGCAATTCCCTCAATTATTTCTTCTCCCTTCTTGAGAAGGAGCAAAGCAGAATCCCGGGGGCATACTGCAGTTCCACTAAGGAGGGGCTAAGCAGAGCTCACAGAGCCCCACGTTTATGCTTTGAACACCTGCACAATCTACTGAGCAGAATTTCCTTTTGATGATATGTGTGGATGAAGCTTATTCTATGGAGAGAGCCTCCACCTTTCCCCACCCCCATTTGAATCCTGATTAATACATTTGCATGATTAATCAAACAAGAGCAGCTGCAGCAACGACAATTACACACAAGTCCCATCGCCAGTAGGAAACCGTGATTTTTCCACTGCCTATCTGAGTTCTTGTAAAGATGCTAAGGCTCAAAGACTGCCACAGACCCACATGAAAACCATCATCTCTCCAAATGAGGAAGAAAAACCCACTACACCTAGGAACGTGCTGAATAGCTTTGCTGCCTGTAACAAGGAGCAGGCTAAAGGCCAATCCATAATAGATACAGATGAGTCTTAGAAAAGAAAAAGAAGTGTTTTCCCAAAGGTGACCAGTTTGGTGGTGAATATTTTGTTACTTAAAAATAAAAAGCACTCTGCAGATCATAATGTGGGACAGGAAAGACAGTCTAGTGGAGAGGACACTAATTCTACTCCTGGTTTTGTGACCCCGGACTAGGGATGTATAGATTAATCTAATAGTCAAAGCAAATTGCACCCACTATTCAATTAGCCGATAAGGGCGCCTCCACCTATGAAGCGTAGCAGCAACGCCAGGGCTGCTGCTACACTTCAAAGACTAAAGTGCTGCAGAGAGCATGAGGTCAGGGCTGTATGGGGTCCAGGGTCAGTGGGGAACACCCCAGCTGGCCCCGGACTCCACGCGGCATTTCAAAGCAGCAGTGCTGCATGGAGCCCAGGGTCTGGCCCGGGCTCCATTCAGCGCTGCCGCTTTGAAGTGCCCCTTCCTCTTTCTCTCCACCTTGCTGCCTCTTTCTGAGAGAGCAGAAATCTACTAGTTGATTAGTCGTTCACATCCCTACCCTGGACAAGTCACTTAACTTACTCTGGGCCTCAGTGCTCCATGTGTAAAATAAAGATAACACTCCCCTACTCCAAAGAAGTGCTGGGCGAATGGAATCTATCAGTGCCTATGAGGCACTCATATTCTACAGTAGAGAAGGCCAGGTAAATACTAGACTATTATAAGCCATTTGGTCACCTATAGGTGGAGCATAGCAGCCTCTCATCACCACAAACAAAAAACCCATTTGATATTTCAGGGCATGTTTTAACACTAGGGGCAGTCGGTAATAACAATGACTGGAATTCAACTAGGACACTGGAGCCAAAAGCCCAAGAGTTGCTAACACCACCAAAGGGTCCTAGTGATCCTCCCTAAATGGAGCTTTTTCTCAAAATGTCAGGTGGTTCTTTCAAACTTGCAGGTCCAAACATGGGCAATTCCTAACAGCAATTACATTCTTACTATTGCAACACTCAGATTTGCTGCTGTGAGCAACATGAGATAATACTGTGGCAATGACGCAGCCAGGTAACAGCAGGAAATTTTTAAAAAGGAGCAGCTGATAGAACCAACAGTAGTAGAGTGTGTCTGTCTCAGCACTGTGCTGAGGCAGAAGGTCTCCTCAAATTCAGAGGGAAGAACTGCACTTCTGAAAAATATTTCCTACTGGGATTTTGCCAACAAGTGCTTATCTCCAGGGGAACATTCAGACTTCTGCACAGAGCCAAAAGGATTCTACATCCTTGTTAACAAGCATGCTTCTGTCTTCCATGGCGTACAGATTTTTTCAAGTCCCAGACCCATGAACCTTGGCAAGGTGTTAAGTCTTGACAATGGTTTTTGTCATGATTTGTCATTGACGAAGAACAATAGCTGCTATTTGGGATGGGCTATTTTGCAGGGAATAATGAATGCTAATCTTTTCACATCCTACAGCTCTGTACTGAACCTTTGTTATTCTGTTTACTATTTTGATATAGCCCCACCAGTGATTTTGCTTAGTATCCTAACATCACCGGCCTCTCCACAGTCTATTCTTAAAATGTGGAAAGAGGGGAGAGACATATCAGTGTCTATTCTGAATTTATTTAGCGATTCTAAGGCCTTATCTTCCTTGAGGATTTACCCCCATTGCAGCCTACCAATATGAAACTAGTGGAGACAGGTAAAGCTACAATTTACATAAATACAGTTCACCCCTCTTTACGGCAGGGATAAAAACACACCAAATGCAAACAGCAATCTCTGACTGACTACACTGGGGCCTAGTCTACATTGACACTTTACAGTACTGTAACTTTCTGGCTCAGGGGTGTGCAAGCCTAGCAAGTTACAGCGCTGCAAAGTGCTGGTGTGAACCAGGCTACAGTGCTAGAAGCCATGCTCCCTGCGCTGTTAGCCACACTCCTCACAGAAATGGTTTATATAGAGTGGCTGTGCTTTAAATTGTTACGTGTAGACAAAAGCTAAGGGTTTGCATTGGTTCCACTATGCTGATGGCTGGAGATAGGATAAATTCACAGCAGCCATCTGTAATCCAGGTGAACAGGGACACAGCCTAAAGAATATCATTAATTCTTTATCGGTTAGTTGCCTATTTTATAGTCTCCGGGGGTGAGGCCAGCAGGCAGTGCACTCCGGCCCCACTCCTGGGGAGCCCCCTGCCACTCCGTGCTGCTGCCTCTATATCAGAAGCAGCAGCTGGTCCGCCAATTTTAAACCAGCTCCCCTTGCAGACTGGCTGTGTTACACCCTGCACTGTTGCCTCTGATACAGAGGCAGCAGCATGGGACGCCAGCAGCCTCCCTCAGGGGAGGGACACAGGCTGCTGAGCTCCTGGACCTGGCATGAGCCCAAACTGAGCCAGGCTGCCTGCCCAGCTGACTCCTAATACACTTTAAACGAGGAGCCACAGTGGAGGTAGGTCCCAGCATGAGACAGGGCTGAGACAGGCTGCTAGTCAGCCTGCTAAAAAAATTTACTGACCAGGGCGGGGAGGAGAATGCATGTAATCTGTAGCATTAACCTATAAACATTTGCTTATTGGTTAATCAACTACACGATTACATCCCTAACCTGAACTTGTGTCATTCCCATTAAAAACTGATGGAAAGCCTTTAAGGAACATGAATGAAGCATCTGCAGTTCTGATTTGCTGCAGATAAGTGAATTCCACTTCATCACACAGCAAAAACTGTCACTGACAAGAAGATCCCAATGGTTACAGGGAGTAAGACTATAAAATACTCCATTAATATCACTAAGTTATATATTATCATAGTAAACGTACTTATGCCCTTGGATGGCCAAATAATCCAGCTAAATAAAAAAGACTAATGAGACCTAAAATAGCTCTGAATGTGTGTCTTCCTAAATGGTCAGTAAGCTTTTTGGTACCAAGTATGCTTGTTCAGGGTTTAGAGTTCAATATTCTTAAAGCCAGGCCTGGCTCCCATTACAGTCAAGGGGAATATTGACAGTGACTTGAAAGAAAGTAGGATCAAACCCAGCATTCCCCTCTAATGATGCAGATTCAGCAGGAAGTCCACAAATATCATGCTTGTTCTCATTCCCTTTCATCCCACTGCCCACTTCCACTTCCTCCCCATCTTTTCCTGTTTCATTAAGTAAGGCTGCCTCTTAATTGGATGACTATTAGTTTGCCAGTGTTGTAGTAGCCATGTTGGTCCCAGGAATTTAGGGACAAGGTAGGCGAGATCATCTCTTTTACAAGACCAACTTCTGCAGTGAAAGAGACAAGCTTTGAGCTACAGAGATCTGAACAAACACACTGTGTAGCTCAGACTTTTCTCTCTTTCAACAACAGGAGACAGCCCAGCTAAAGAGAATAACTCACCCGCTGTATCTGTTTATTATTCTATTAGTTATTTTTAGTAAGATATTACTTAGAGGGCCCACCTGTAATCACGGTTCCACTATATATGCACTCCCGCTTGCTGCCTCTGTATGAGACACGGGGGCGGTGATAGGGGACGCTGTTCTGGCAGCAGCCTCTGTCCGTGGGAGTCCCAGCAGGGCTCCCCCTGCCCCACCTGCAGACAGAGGCTGCCACCACCAAGCAACTCCTGCCCATAGCCAGCCCAGGCCACCGCAAACAGGAGCCACTGGACATGGCGCGAGCCAGGATTAAGAAGTCCTGGCTCGTGCCATTCTGGGACACTGGCACCTCTTAGTCCATTTAAAATGCAGAGACTCAGTGGTCCAGAGTCAGCTCGAGCCGGGTCTGCATAGTCCCATCTCCAGCCAGCTCCTGCAGCAGCTCTGTGGAGGGCCCCCTTATTGACTAATCATGTAGCCGATACAAATTGCATCGGCTACACAATTAGCCAGATAATAACATTTAAAAACCTTAGCTGAGGCCCCACCACCACCATAGGGAGGGGGAAGAGGAGGCGGCCGCGTGGGCCGAGCCTCCCCAGCCCTAGAGCACCAGGGAGGGCAGGGACTGGGGACAGCAACCCTCCACCCTGAGAAAGCCTACAGCAGGGGTGCTGGGAGCCGAGTGTGTACAAGATAAAAGTACATTCTTGTTCCAGAGTAGGAGAACCCACACATGGAGCTGATCAAAGAACAGTTCCTGGGCTTTAAATTCACACCATATCCAAATGCACATTAACCTTCATTTCAATGCAAGAGTGACAGATTTAAGCTAACATTAAAATAAATCACTCAAACCAAAATAAGAACATTCACACAGGAATTTACATTGGTTTAAATTTGATTCCACTTAAACTTAAATCACCCTACTGTAGTAATACTTACATAGAGATTTACAAAACTTAACCAATCCTTAGGAACCCCTCATACACACACCCCAAATGCAGGTAACTGTCTTACAGGTGTGGAAGACACAAGAAAGTTGGCCAAAATCTGATTTCCTCTTAAGCACATGCAGAAGTGTGCGTGAGAGCTAGATGTATACATTTCAATGTTTTATAATCTCCTTTAAGCAACAGAAATGGCCTAGAAGAAAAAATGTTATATACAAACTCTACAACAGCAGCTCAGATTGGTACCATAAGATAATCAATGACTACCTCGCTCATGAAACGTATTCAAATCTGCTTTAAAACCACACATGCACACACAATGGTCAAAACTTGGCTCCAAAGGGAAAGAGTTTCCAAACAGATTTCCAAACAGATCAGCTCTGCCAAACCTACAGCAGGTTTAACCCAAACTGACACTTCCCAATGGTACCCAAACTGACACTTCCCAGTGACAAAAAGCAACCAGCTGACTTAAAACTGCAGCCTGTGGGGATGCTTGGAATCTAGCAGATTCAGCATAGTGGCTGGGAATGCGGAGACGTGGATTCCTCCTGCCACACTGGTGTAATAGTGGACAAATTACTCTGGGCAGTTTTGCTTTGCTGAAATGGGCACTGATTGTGTGTTCCACCTGTTGTGATTGCCCATCCTGACAGCCGCTCAGATGATGTCAATTGGCTTGATTTATACCAGTTGATGATCTGGCCCTTGGTTTGAGGTGCTCACAGAAGACAGCACTATATAAACACAAACTTAGTACTATTATCACATATCCCCACAGCTGCACAGTGAGGACAAAGCCGAACAGGTACAGCAGACTAGGGGTTTTCGCTTCACATAAATTCCATCTGCAACAATTTACATTAGTCTGCCAAAGAGGATGCGTGAAATTGCAAGCAAGTGTTATGGCCATGTATAGTTAGTTAGCTTTAAAATTATGGACAGCGTATACCAAAGACTTGTGGCTCTCTGGCTCCTGGCAAGGGGCCAGTATAGGTCTGATTGCATGTAAGTAGTCTGGCTCTTCCACACCTGTTTAGAAAAAGAGTGATCCCTTCTGGCCAAAAAGATTTGCAGTGGCAGGATCAGGTTCAGTGGAATGTGGTATGTAGGTGCGAGAGCATGGGTAACTCCGATAATGCCTCCCTTGAGTTGTAGGATGGCATGGGAGAAAGTTACAGCTTTCACTAATGAAATGGCACATAAAAGCAAGCTCTTTAGTCAGTATGACTCAGCAGGGAGCACAAAAGAGCAAATAAATGTTCTGTACTATTAAGGATTATGACTCAGATTTTTTTTTTCCTGTGATTCACAGCTGGGCAGGCTTAGACGCTGGATCACAGTACCAATTCAGAATACATCCTAATCTTTGCATGCTCTCTCCAGAAATGGTAACGGAAGGGCATTCTCCTATTATATAAACTCTTCCTCCTTTAAGTCAATTATTAAGAATTGAGCTCTTCCCCCACCCCACTCCATCAGGCAGCTGGAGTACACAGCATACAGATCTGAACTGGTTCCTTCGTCCACGCGCACATAGTCATGTGCGCATCGGACGTCAGTCGGCCGCAAACTATTAGAAAACCCGTGGTATCCATGTGACTGACCTTTCACAGCTCCACCATACACTAATGCACAAAAGAAGTCAAATCCCTCCAGTGAATGAGATCATGTTTGAAGGAAGATTATTAATAGCACGAGGGAGGGTTGAAAACTATTTCATGGCTTGTAAGGAGCAGATGGAAGGAAGAGGAGGGCTGGGAGTAAGTGCAAGTTTACAGGAAATTTTACAAATGCCTTCAAGCCCTGAGGTTCAGTAAGGGAATGGAAGCAATTTACCATGTTAGCAGGAGAGAATCAAGATTATGCTTTTCCAGCTGCCTTCAGCATTTTGAAAAAGCCCTGCTAAGGTAATGCAAAATGCAAGCAGCAACTTTAATAGACCTGAGGAAGCAGCTCCTCTCCACAGCAGGAGGGTCACTACAGGCCTTTCAGAGGAGGAGGAGGATTAAAGAAAGTGAACGAAAGAGGGAAGAAGGAAGAGTTCAGCGCTCCAAGGAGAAATCAAAAGATTTCTGGGTACAAGGGGTATGAAAGATCAGTATACTATAAAGAAGGAACAGTATAAAAAGGTGGCCTGGATGGCTATAAGGAATAAGCCTTCTTGCTCAGTTTCTACCAGAGAGATTTTAATTCAGAAATGTCAGGTGCTTTTCCACCTATAGGCAGCTTGGAGAGGTTGGAAACATGGGTGCTAACACCGGGGGTGCTCTGGGGCAGGAGGGCATGAATCTCAGGGAGGGGCAGAAGTAGTGGACAGGGCTTTAGGGGAGGCAGTGGAGTGGGGTGTGGCACAAGGGGAAAGGTGTGGAGCCTCAGACAGAGCTGGGATGGAACATCCATCCAGAAAGAGGAAAAAGGGCACCTGTGGTTGGAAGGGGCGTGAGAAGAATTGTACCTGAGTTGTTCCCTGTGGTTTGAGGATATTCCCATTGTGCAAGTGACACACACATACAGAAAATGAATCAACCCAAGTTCAGTATTGACCCTTTGAACATTCTGATTCTAAATTCACACTCACCCAACCTACAGGGAAGATCCCAGCCTAACTCCCACAGAAAAACATTTGGCTCAACTCAGGTATAGGAGGTTTGGGCAGGATTCTGGGTTGGAGAAACAGAAGGGAATTAATTCACAGGTACTGCAACCTAGGAAAGTTTTTTTTGTTGTTGTTGTTCGTCAGGGTGGCACAAACAGCGTGTGAAGAAAGTTCAGATCTCAATGGGAGAAATAATTCCCTCCAGTACATTAGCCTAATAAAACACCTTTGTCCTTTTGGAACTGACAACCCTAAAAGCAGGTTTACCCCTTTCCAGAGGCCTTTTGAGCCTGTAGATAAGAAAACTGACTCAAGTAAGGGAGAATTCCAAGTTAGATGCAGCTCAAACTCTTTAGTATAACACCCAGAACATTCATAGCACTGCGGGTTACACAGCCCAAACTATGGTAGGACAACTCATGACACCAAGCAAAACAAAGCCACCTTAATTTTCTGCTCCTTTTTTCCAAGTATTCCTCAATCTATATAGAAATCTATTGGAGGGATGAAACAACCCAAAAAGGAGAGAAAATACCATCTCTGACCACTTGGTCTGCTGCTATTTTTCGGATAACAAAATCAGCTTCTTTTATTGACCAAAACGCAGGCAAGATATTTGACCCAGTTCCATAACATCAGGAACTTGACATACAAACTGTTCTTGCTTTTCCTAAATCAAAGCAAAATCTGGGCAAATAATTTCCATTCTAGATCACTGGCACTACAGGAAGCTATTTTGGTGACTGTAAAAGCCACATGTTGAAAGGCAATACAGATTCCCTCCTCTCAATTACAGATGTGAACAACTAGTCAACTATCCGATAAGCAAATGCTTATCGGATAGTTGACATGCTAGTCGATTAGTCGCTTCCCTCGCCCCAGCTGCTTCTGTCAGAAAGAGACAGTGGGGGGTGGCGGGGGAGAGGGGCTCTTTCAAAGCAGCAGTGCCACATGGAGCATGGGGTCTGCCGCTTTGAAACACTGCATGCAGCCTGGGCTCCCTGGAGCTGTTGCTACACTTCAAAGGTGGAAGCACCCTTATCAACTAATCGAATAGTCAATGCAAATTGTATTAACTATTCAATTAGCCAATTAATCAAAATTTTACATCCCTATACACCCTGAAGTAAAATCATGGAAACCAAGATCCCAAGCCTACAAAACATTAAAGTTGCATCTACACTGTGGCTGGAAGGTGTGATCTCTCTCTCACACACACACACACACACACACACACACACACACACACACACACACACACACACACACACACACACACACACAGTGTGGCCGCAGCAGCACGGGTGCTAAGTTGCCCTAGTCACCCCAAATTCACCCTAGCAACCCTGCTATTTTTAGCACACTCCTAACTCAAGCAGAATTAGCATACATACACCTGCCCAAACAGAGAGCCCCATCTCTAATGCACTGCCAGGGTACTGGCTTGCTCACACCAGCAGTCCCACTGACTCTGACTGATACAGCTCAGCACGATACCCAATACAGGTTGTAGCTTCCTAAATTGGGACTCTCTGACCCAGCAACATCCGTGGTCTCGCGGCAAGTTAGGTGCATGGTAGGGGGAGCCGGCAACTCAGCCAGGAAGACTCTGGGGGAGGGGAGCGCGGCGGGGAACTCCAGCCCAGCCGCAGCCAGGGAGCCAGGCAGCTGTGGAGATCCAGCCTTGGCAGCAACCAGGGCAGCTCCAGCCCCGGCGGCAGCTAGAGAGCCCCTGAGGACTGGGGTAGCAGCAGGGCCAGGATCGAGCCCTCGCCCACAGGCAGCAGGACAGCACTGCCCATTAGGAGAGGGATCTGCTGTGGTCTGGGAAATCCCCTCATATGGGACGGGTCAGGTCCCAAGGGTGCCAGACCAGAGAGGTCCAACCTGTAGCGTTTTCTGGAGAGGGCACCAAGTCTCAAAAAATATTTTCAGAATCTTCACCCCTCTCTAAATGCATTCCTCTCCCCTCCCCCACCCCATTTAAGCATCACCCTTACACACAGGCTAACAACACTGCAAATTAATCTAGAAAATCTATTGTCTCTCCTACCACCCCACAGTAAACTATATGAATATGAGAAGTAGTGGAAGATGAGCATAGAGGGATCAAATACTAACTCCATAAGGATTAGGAGGGCAGGGAGCTTCTCTTTCATCATTTCAGGGCTATTTCTGAGCATGAATTAAAGATTAGTTGAGTCTAGACAGCCATTTCTCCATTATTTATGAAAATTGTAATTTCCCTAAATAATACAGAAAAAATGTGTTTAATCACTGAAACGCACCATAGGCAATACATCTGCTGGCCATAAACTAGCATCTCCATTGCTTTTCTTACTCAAGGATCGTTTTAAGGAAAGGGAGAGAAAACACTACCATTTTTTTAATTTATGGGAAGTACTCAGACATTTTCATGAGGGCTACATGAATACCTGGACAGACAAAGACCTCAAAAAGACATTGAACACTTCCATTAGCTGCCCCTAAAATTAGTATTCATAATGGAAGTGTGTCACCCCCAAATCTGACCTCAAGTGGAAGGGAAATTTTTTCTACAATAAACGGATTCAGGTTGGTGTGGATGGAGTTGAGCTATATGAAGAGGATTTCATTTTTTGAAGATAAGGTGCGAGAGGGATTCCAAGTCAAAACACAGGCTTTTTTCCTTAGCCTCTATTTAAGAGAAACTCCATGCACAGAATTTGCTTTATGCCAAAATAGCTTTTCGTTGATAGGAAAGGGACTAGCTATGCCAGGACAAGTCACCTTTTTACTAGTGTAACTGTGTACATGAATGGGACTTGCAAGGGTGCAAAAGTAAGCATGCTCTGGCTGGCCAGGGAAAGGCAAAATGGCATGCTGCCGAGCCTCCCTCCCTCGTGCTCTCGCCAACCAGGGGAAGGCTGGGACTGATTTCCCTGCTTACTTGGAGGGGACCACGGAGGGTGCATTCACACCCTTACGGTCCACATTTACAAAAAAAGCACACCCCCAGAAATTCCTGCATACGGGCCTGCACTGTACCATTAATTTACTTTTTTTAAAATCCTCATTCCGTCCCACTCTTCCCCCCCCCAAGTGGCATAATTCTGTCGGTGTAGCTTACAAGTTTACCAGGCCAATCTAAATGATTTGAGGTAGACTCTTTCCATACACTTGGGAAGGAAGATCTTTGCTCCATGGAGGTCCTACTCTAAGGACAAGGGTCAGAGCATGGGGAATTACACAACAGGCAATTTATTTACAGGTCAGTTTGATTCATTACAGGCAGCACAGCAGAAATGAATTTTTAAGAGCGGGTCTTCTAAATGTGGACAAGAGACTTACAGATAATGTCAGAGCTGCAGTTTTCACGCTGGGAGCAGCACTAGAAAAATGATCTACTCAGCGTTCTGTGCACGTGATTTATCAGAAAGTGAGATTGGTAAATGGCCTTAAAGATACTTAAGACTCCCCTCTGCAATGAAGCCTCTAAACATCATTCAGTAATGGTTAGGTGGCAGGTGTGCTGTCACTTCTACTCACTGAATAAATCAGAACTGCTTCTCTGCTTACCCTGTTCTCCCACTCACTGATTTGTTTTATTCACACCTGTTGTCTTATCCTACGTACAGATTCAAGCTCTTGCAGGTGGTGACTGTCTTTGTATTATCTCCGACCACAAGGGAATCCTAATCAGATTCTCCTGTAACAGGAGAGGCAAGTACAAATGACAAATTGTATAGGATTCCTCTGGAGGGCTGCAAATCCATCTTGGAGCATATTAGAATTGCCTAAGGCAGTGGTCCCCGCCATGGCGCCTGTAGGGGCATTTGTGTGCGCCCACCAAGAGCTCGGGGCTGGCCTGGCCCTGGACACGTGGCGCAAGCGCTGTGCCGGAGCCGGCCTCGGGCGCATGGTGCACGGTGAGCACCAGCCCCAGGCGCGCGACGAAGTGGCCGCCCGCACTCCGGGCACGCGGCTATTGGGGGGGGGGGGGGGGAGAAAAACACCGGCCCCGGGCACGCAGCTATGTGGGGGGGGGGGAGAGAGGGCCACCCGCGCTCCGGGCACGCGGCTATGGGGAGCGCCGGCCCCGGGCGCGCGGCTATGGGGGAGGGGGGAGAGGGACGTCGTCCCTGGGCACGCGGCGAAGCGGTCGTACGTGCTCCAGGCACGCGGCACATGGGGAGCGCCGGCCCCTAGTGCGCGGCTATGGGGGGCGCCGGCCCCAGGCATGTGGCTCATGGGGGTGTGGCATAAGCGCAGCCCTGCTCCCTGGTGCGCGAGTGTCCCCGCCCTCTGGTGCCCAGCAGGCAAACGGCCACGCCCCCTGGAGCCAGGCGACGTCAAATGGTTGGGGACCACTGGCCTAAGGAATGTTGGGGAAGGAAGAGAGGTCATAATTCTAAACGAGACATTAAACTTCCAAAAGGTGACCATATTTACAAGCAGCACTTTCTCTACAAACAAGAACAGAAACGGGCAGTGAAAAACTGATATGGTCTGTGTTGACCTTTTAAACTAATTTACTGGAAGACTTTAAAAACTAAAAACTGACTGGCCTGGCAGATTCTGCTCCAAACCATAGAGAAAACTAAAGTCTACAATGCCACACTGCAAGGAAATCCAACTCTCTGCATGAGCCAAATTTCTATCAGGACTGGGGTGTGTTGAGACAAAAGGTTTGTACCATCAAACCGTAAATTCTATTGTTTCATCAGCATAACTCTTTCCCCTTTGGAGACTGTCTTGCAATTCAATTCCAGAATCTTGCGCTATTTTAAGCAGCTCCATGTAAAAAAAAAAAAAAAAAAAAAAAAAAAAACCACACACACACAGGATTTCATGTTTGTTTTGCATGTCTATCAAAACTTTTCCATTGGAACAAAGATTTAAAAATGGTGACTCAAAATGACTTCACAATTGGGGGTATTATCATCTAGGGACTGTAATATCCTCTTATTAGACACATGTTCATTTTTCTTTCCTGTACTTCAAAAGGTGGAATAAATCTGACAGCTCATTAGTGGCATGCAATCAGGGATAACTCATTTAGCAAAAAATATTCTACAGCTTGTTTGGGACTCAAAAAGAAATAGAAAGAATTTCAGTAAAAAAAAAAATATAGGGGATCTTTATTATTGCTGCTCTATTTTTATAGCGCCTGAGGCCCCTTTGAGGAATTAAGGCCCCATCATGCTAGACGCTGTCCAAAAAACACAGCGAGACATCCACTTCCTGAAAGGATCAGAGTCTCAAACCTTGTCTGCATGAGAAAATTGCAACTTAGTTAAAATTGGTACAACCTCTTTCTAAGACACTCTTATTTTGGATGAAGATGGCTTTATGTTGATTTAGCTTAAGTCAATTCTATACCCATTTCAATATCAGTTGAATTATATTAGTACAACTTTCTCGGGTAGGCACGGCAGACAAACAATGGGAAAGAAAACAAGATGACCGAAGGGAAGTGGCATACCCACAACTACACAGGAGGTCAGTGGCACAGACAGAAGTAGAAGCCAGGCAGTTTTCCCAATAAACTGAGCACTTGGGCAGCCGCCCAGGAGAAATTCCGGTGCCACCCAGCTGATTGGCAGAGTACCCACAGTTGCTAGCATGTGTTTCTATTGGTGCCGTACATCCACACATGCCTCAGTGCACATAAAATTTATTCTGCACATAGATGGAAAAATTAGAGGAACATTGAAAGCAGGTCTCCTGAATCTCACTTCAGTGCCCCATCCACTGAACAATTCCACCTCTAAACAGTATTGAATGTTATACGACTAATTTGGCACTATTAAAGTCAACGTCTTGCATCATTGCCCCAGGGGGAGAAAGACTCACCTGCCTGACAAGGGACTTGAAATCTAACTCCTCAGATTAAAAGTCTGATGCATTACTGACTAAACTAGCCAGGCTAGGCTTCTGCCAGCACCTACTAACATCCCCACATTAGGGTACTCGATTGTTGGCCCCGATTAGAATAGAAATAAGTAAGTGGTGCCCAAATGATCAGGGCATCTCCACTAGCCATCTTCAGTCACTGAAAGGTTTGCCCTTGCGTCAGGGCCAGGCGTCATCAGGGGAGGGAGGACTGCAGTGGGGCCTGGTGATTTAAAAGTGTCAGGTGCTCCAGACACTCCCACTATCACAGTACCAGCCAGAGCGCCCTGAGCCCTTTAAATCACCAGAGCCCCGGGCAGTACAGATCAAGCAGCACTGAAGTGCTAGCTGGGGAAGGCTAGCCCTCATCCCCACCCCTTCTACTCAAGACCCTGGGCCTCCCCTGCAGACAGGGGCTGCTGCTGGGAAGCAACCGCCGTCTTTGGGAGCCCAAGCTGGCCACAGGCAGAGGCTGCTCTGGCAGTAACCCGTCTGCGGTGGTCCGGGCTGACCGCACACAGGGGTTGCTGCCAGAGCAGCCTTTGCCTGTGGCCAGGCTGGGCCGCTGTGAACAGGGGCTGCTGGACCCAGCACAAGCTAGGACCGAGCAGTCCCAGACCCGGTGTGAGCTAGGACTCCTCAGTCCCAGCTCGTGCCAGGTCTGTGAGCTACTCCCGCTGTGACTCTGCATTTTAAATGTACTAAGAGCCAGTTGGTTCTTACTACATTTAAAATTCAGTGCTGCAGCGGTCCCAGCTCTGTTCCAGCTCACACAGATCCAGGATCTATCCCCGCTGCAGCTCTGCAGTTTAGATGTAGGAACCTGGCTTCCCACATGCCCAGCTCCTACATTTATACTGCAGAGCCGCACAGGGGGTAAATCCAGCGTGAGCTAGGACAGAGTACCTTCCCTTATCGACTAATCATGTATTATATTGACTACACAATTAGTCAATTACTCACCTCTTAACATCCTTACAGGTTACACACAATGATCACAGTGCAGCCTCACCCATCAGTCTGTGCACTCACTTCACCAAAGCTCTAAGATACAAGTGACTTCTGTCACCATCAATCTGGGCTGGAACTAAGCTGTTTTATTAAAACGTGGCAAATGACAGAGAGTTTATAGGGATGAAGAAATAAAACACACTTGATGAAGTTCCCGAATAACGGACTCAAGCAATACTGGGTAAATCTGCTAGCTATTATTATACTTGGCTCAGCTGCAAAGCCATCTCCTTCCAAGCACAGTATGCTAGGCAACAGATGAAAAAAAAAAAAACAAATCCTCTACTGGTTGTGGCGTAAGCCAGTGAATGGTGTTCTAGCATGTAATTATTCTTAACCAGAAAAAAAAATAACAGCTCTTGCTAGGTTTTCCATTTTGTGTTAGAACAAAATCGCCACAAAAAGAAAAAAAGTCGAGCAAAGCAACAGCAGGCAAACTGTGCCCTTCTTTCATCTCACCCATGAAGAGTTATATTTATCACTCAACTGTAACATGAAAACAAATAGCGTGGGCCACACATTTAGATATTGCAAAAATAAATACTTTTTTTTCCTGCTGTAAGTTAACTCAGTGAATAGTAAGGCAACAGATCTCTAGCTCCATGGCTGGCAGATGAACTGTAGGCCAAAAGCCAAACTCTGGGGTAGTCCACAAGAAAATGATCCAATGAACAGGTTATTCTTTAACTACCGACTTCAGGTTGTTCTGTACCTTCTCCTGAAGCATCCAGTTCTGGTTACTGGCAAAGATAGGATATTGGACAAGATGGATCAAAGGTATGAGCTGACCTGACCTGGCAATTCTTATGGGGACAGATCTGTTGGAAATAAGAGATGAGGAGACAGACCGAGGTGTGTTGGTTGATCATAGGATAAGCATAACCCACCAATAGCCGTGAAAAAGGCTATTGCAGTTCTGGGATGCAACAGGCGAGTTATTTCCAGTGGAGACAGCAAGTGTCAGCACCATTTTACAAGGCACTGATAAGGCCCTATCTGGAATACTGTGTGCAATTGTGGTCTCCCGTGTTTAACAAAAATGAATTCAAACTGGGACAGGTATAGAGAAGGATTTCTAGGATTAGCGGAGGAATAAAAGAAGAAGAGACGCAAAAAGGATGGCTAGTATAAGGAAACCAAAAGAAGGAGGAGGGGAGATGTGATTATTCTCTATGAATACATCAGAGGGGTATAAATTACCAGGGAGGGAGAGGCATTATTTAAACTAAGTTGTAATGTAGACGCAAGTACAAATGGCTATAAACCAGCCATGAACAAGTTAAAGTTCAACATTAGGTGAAGGGTTCTAACCATCAGAGGAGTAAAATTCTGAAACAGCCTTCCAAGAGGAGCAGGGAACAAAAAACCTCACGTGTTTTAAGACTAAACTTGCTAAATAATTGGGCTGATGGAAGGAGCAGACTGACTGCAATGGCATGTAGCAGATCTGCCACAGCTAGTGAATGGCTGGCGATGGGACACTAAATGGAAAGAGGTCTGAGCTACTACAGAGGAATCTTTCCTACGTGTCTGGAGTGGTGCCTCTTGCCCACATGCTCAGGGGTTAAATGATCACCATATTTGGCGGCAGAAAGGAAATTCCCCTGGGTCAGATTGGTCAAACAGATGGCGGTCCCTTCTAGGTCCCACAACAGGAGACCTCGCACACTCCCCCGCCCCCAGGCCAATCAGGACCTGGGGGAGCGTACAAAGTCTCTCCCCCGACCTGCCCCCACCCTGCCAGGGGCATGCAGCAGCTAGAGAGAAATGCCGGCTTTTTTAGAACTTAACTGCTCCCCCGTCCGTCCCCAAGTCTCGATTGGCCTGGGGGCAAGATGGGCATAGGCCAGATCCACCGGTTTGGCAGGCCGGATCCGGCCCACAGAGGCTCCTTTGCCCACCCCTGCCCTAGCCTGAAGTAGTTTCCATTTTATACAGCGTTGACAGCAGGGATGCGCAAGTGTAACCATGAACATTAGGGCTACTCAACTCTGGAAGCCCCAGGGGCCACAAGCTGAGGGCCACAACTTAAGCGTGGTTGCATGTACAGCCAAATATACTGTATATGCAAACAGCTTCGTTCACACTGACGGACATGAATACAAAGATTAAGGCAAGACTACACAACACGCAGGCCCCATTTAAGTCAGTTCTTCTGCTATTAATAAAATGCAACATTTACTCGATTTCCACTCACATGACAGCACTTTTAATGAGCAATGTCAGTCCAGGAATTTAACTACTGAAACTCATATCAACAGAAGACCATTATATTGACTTGCCATTGCCATGGGCTGCATGTTGACTAGCCCTGATGTACATGGTTAACGTGGTTATACGCAGCCTTCCCCCACCCCGTGCTGCCACCTCTGTATCAAAGGCAGCAGCGCAGACGGAGGGAACAGGCCAGCGCAGAGGCTTGCAGAGAGCTCTCTTAAAAGCTGGCTCCCCAAGCGCACTGGCACCCAGGGAGCCACTGCCCACCCCACGTGTAACTGCTGAAATTTTCAGTGGTTACACGTTTACTTGGATGAACACATTTTAACATCCCAATTTGGTTCAGTGGCTCTCGACTATAAAACTTGTTGCCACAACCCTGCTTACATTTAATTTCCCTGTAAAGAATTTCATACCTTGCTAACAGAACAAGGAAGTACTTTTAACCTAGATGGTATCTTTTTAAATAGTGGCCAGACTAGATCATCCAAGAAGTTACTATCCAAAGCAAAAATTCACACTGTGCAGATGTATCTGCATTTGTTCAGAGCTCAACTTAAATGACCTCTGAAAGCAATGGTCTGAGGCAATGCTAGCACTGATACATGGCAAGCATTCTGGAAGCAGCTGCCCAGTCTGAACAGCGGCCTGGAATGAGTAACTTTCCCAGCGTTCAAACTGCTGCACTGGGGATACTTGGAAAAAGGCTTTTTGGACAAAGCCATCCAACAAGCTCACTCACTCACTCCACCGAACCTGACAGCCAGGAACAGACACTGGCAATGAAATGACAGCGAGAGCACTTTTCACATTTCCACCATCAACATGCCGCTGTTTCTACCATCCGAAGCAGTCAAAATAATCAGCGTTGCAGACCAAGGGTCAAATCCTAAAAGGTGCTGGGCACTTCTTGCGTCATGAAAATGGAAAGCACTGAGCAGGGGTTGGCTGCACGTTCATTTAAAACCCCCTCCCTTTCCAACACTGCAATACAGCAGAGCCAGAACTAACATGATATATTTGCTTTTCCCAGGGTTCATTCTTACAGGTATTGCAATTGCTCAAACCGTTAACACTTATTAACACACAAAGGAACCCGTTTATGTACCAAATACACAAGCATGAAAAATTCCCCTTGAAACCACTTGCTAAGCACCTTCTAATCCATGCCATGCTGGAATGACTGAACTCTGCTCAGTCTCACATGGGCAGCAATATCACAGCTAACCCCCTTTAGAAATGAGAATCAGCTAAGAAACTCGGTCAGAAGACAGAGGCTTCTCCTAGGAATGTAAACAAGTAGTCGAGTACTAGACTACTCTATAAGCCTAAGCTTATTGGGTGGTCAAGTCAAGTACTCCACTACTCGCTTCTCCACGTTTGCTGCATCTGTATCAGAAGCGGCCGGGGGAGACAGGATCCCATGCTGAGGGGAGGCAGCTTAAAAGCTGGCTCCCCCCAGCACTGTGTCTGCGGTGCTGCCTCCCCCATCCCCGCTGCTGTCTCTAATCAGAGCAGTCCGGAACCACTGCAGCTATGCATTTTAAATGTAGCAAGAGTTACTACATGGAGCATGCACAGCTGCAGTGGTCTGGGACCTGGCGCAAGCCAGGACTGCTCAATCCTGGCTTAACTCCCCTGCAGCTCTGCCTTTTAAATGCAGTAAGAGATGCCAGGCTCTTACTACATTTGAAAGACAAAACCGCAGCAGTCCTGGATAGGGATGTAAGCCACTACTTGAGTAGCTGACTACCCCTTAAGCTTAGGCTTATCGGGTAGTCAAGTCACTACTCTACTTGCTTACCCCACCCTTGCTGCCTCTGTATCAGAGGCAGCCAAGCAGGGGGTGAGGGGGAAGCAGGAGCCGGTGCTGGGGGGAGCCAGCTTAAAAACTGGTTCCCCCCAGCACCATCTCTGCAGTGCAGGGGGCAAGGGAGGCAGAGCTGCAGTGGTCCTGGAGCCAGGGCAAGCCACCCCGGTTTGCATCACCCCCAGAAGCTGACCCCAGCACAGCTCTACATTTTAAATGCAGGAGGAGCCGGCCTGGCCGCACGCCCAACTCCTAGAACATTTAAAGTGCAGAACCGCAGCGGGGGTAGCAAGCACCCTCCCTTCTCAACTAATCAAGCAGTCGATGGAAATTCCATTGACTACTCGATTAACTAATTAACTGCTACCTTACATCCCTAGTTCTGGAGCCAGCTGCTCCTTAACATCCTTAGCTTCTACCAAGCTGCACTGCCTCAAAGCCAGAAGCAGAAAAGCTGAGGACCAGGATTCTGTGCACAGGGCTACAGCAGTGACAGGCATCTAAGACTAGTGAGCAGACCTCATGAGTGCTAGAGATGTGAAAAGTTAACTGGTAAGCATCACCCTTAACAGGAGATGGTAACCGGTTCTGGTTAACTGGTGGGGGCTGGAGCAGCTCGCTGACCATCCTACTGATCCATGGCATCCCCCCTCTGGGGTGGGAGCAGCAGGGATGGCATGTCAATCAGTGGATTCATGATGGTCCAAAAGTGTTGGGATTGAGGGGGAGGAGTAGGAAGTGTGGGGTTTAGAGATGTAATAGTGTAGTTCAGCATTTCCCAAACTATGGGCCGCGGTGCGGTACCGGGCCGCAGGAAAAAAATACCGGGCCTCAGCGTGGTTGCCCGGGTGTTCCAGGCTCCTGGAGTGCCTGTGTGGCACCGGGTCCGCCAAGCCCTTGGCCGGCCCGGGCATAACCTGCAGCCCGATGTTCCAGCTCCCGGCACAGGCATAGCTAGGAGACGTTGTGGGCGGGGGAAGAGGGGGGGGAAGAGGAGGAGGGGAGAGCCAGCCACCAGAAGCAGCACTGGACAGGGGAATCAGGGCAGGCTTTGGAGATTTGGGGCAGGGGGACAGCCGACAGAAGCAGAGCTGGCCGGGGGGCAGGGGGCTGGCTGGGAGGAGGCATAGGGCATAAGTGGCTGCAGGAAGCAGGACTTGCCTGGGGCATTGGGGTAGGGAGGTAGGGAGCTGGCCGGGGAAGACACACTCATGCAGCCTGAGCACATTTAGCAGCCAAGCAGTTCGAAACTACAAAGTGATACATCTAGTAATAATAAAACATACCTAATGAGAAAACATGTTATATGTCTGGTATTTTCTCAGTTTGTTTTTTATGTGTTTATATTTTTGGGCTGCAAAAAACAGTACTGGAAAAAAAGGGTTCCAACTAAAGTAAAAAGTTTGGGAAACCCTGGTCTAACCAGCTTTCTGTTGCCATACACTCCATTTATCCAATCCATATTCTTTAACTTGATGGCAAGAATATTGTGGGTGACCATATCAAAAGCTTTGCTAAAGCTGGCACTGGGGGCTTTAGCAAACAACTTATTTGAATATTCATCATTTGATTAATGAATATGCAAATATATGTTACCAGTCCTCCAAAAGTTCATGAATGGATTTACTGGTCCCCATGTCAAAAAGTTTGGGAACCCCTGGTGTAGTTCATTAACCGATTAACCAAGAAGCAAAAGCTTATAGGTTAATGCTATAGATTACACGCATTCCACCCCATCAGTGAATTTTTTTAGCAGGCTAGCCAGCAGCCTGGCTCAGTCCTGTCATGGTGGGACCTACCCCTGCTGAGACTATGCATTTAAAGTGTATTACCAGCCAGGTGGGCTTGCACCAGGTCTGGGAACTCAGTCGCTCCCTGAACAGGGGCTGCTGGCACCAAGTCCACGAGGGGAGCTGGTTTTTAAACTGGCTCCCTCACAGATTAGCTCCTGCCTGGCACGCCACGCTGCTGCCTCTGATACAGAGGCAGCAATGTAGAGCGGCAGGGGGATCCTTGGGAATAGGGCCAGAGTTCACTGGCTACCAGCCTCGCCTCCGGGGACTATAGAATTGTTGATTAACTGATAAGAGAATTACTGTATAATTTGTTTACTGCTTCATTGTATCCCTTTTGTTACATAACAGTCGTGCCAATTCACTTTCAGAATATGATCTGAGGAAGTGGGTCTGCCCCAGGAAAGCTCATCACTTAATAAACCATCTTGTTAGTCTCTAAAGTGCTACATGACTGCTTTTGTATAAGAATTCGTGAGATTAATCGACTGTTCAATTAACTGATATTTAACATCCCTAGTGGGGCCCCACTAGGAGGCACTTGCAGGAGGAGGGCAGACAGAGCTGTGCAGGCTGCAGGTGCAATCCCAGTTGGCCACAGGTTCCCACCATTGCGCTACAGGAAAAAGCCACCTGTGAACAGACGAAGAGGTTTCTGCAATAAAGGTCCAATCCATTTAACCAAAGAGCTGGCCTATGACACAACCATAACCTGGCCTCAACTCTGATCACTGGGGCTTCCAAAACTCACTCAACCAAGTTGAGCTGTAATTTACAGCAGGTGAGTGGGGCCACAGAGACAAATGTTTTCATCGGGAAGATTTTACTAACTCAATCATAATTATTTTCTAGTTGATATAGTTAAATTAATGCAAAAAAGCCTGCACTGACCAGCCTGAAGACTAAGGCCTCTACCAAAGACACGTGCAGCAATGCTGTTCACTGCTCAGCTACTGCCATATTCCACCCCAGAGAAGTCTGCCTGTCACCTGAGTAATCCCTACACTTTGTGTATCAGTTTCTAAAGTAATCCGAGGCTGACTGGCATTAACGGTGCTAAGCGTAGCATTACAGGTCACAAGGGCATTCCGGGCCTTATGATGATGGGTGGGAAAGGAAAAAGAAAAAGGACTGGAGGGCTGTGCCCCCTGCTTGCCACCCCCCTCTCTGGGGGCAGGTGTCCGGCCAGGGGGAAGGTGCAGGAGTGGGATCTTGGTGGAAGGGGCAAGTAAGAGGGCTGGGGGTGCAGGCTCTCAATGGAGGGGATGCAGGAGGGTGCGGGGTATCGGCAGAGGGGGTGTGGGGTCTTGGCAGGACAGTGAGCGAGGAGGCTGGGGATGAGGAATCTTTTTCCTGTGGGGACAAGAGAATTACATCATCATTCTAGGCAGCCTGGGCAGCCTGCTTAGTGCCAGGACCCTTTTGGGGTTCCACCTCAAGGGCTCCCCAACTCAGCAGTGCACAGAAACCAGCCAAGGAGCAAGCAGCTGCCCCACAGTGGGCGGGGTGGGCACAAACAATGGCTGGAACCCGAAGCAGGGGTCTCCCATCCTGCCACACAGTGACCCGTGCCCGGCGACTCAACTGTTTCTGGCTGGAGCTGCACTCGCCAGCGCGCAGCCTGGGGACCGCGGTGGTGACAGTGAGAACAGAGCTCAGCCATCCCCTGTCCCCCACCACAGCAGGGAGTCCATGCCAGCCCTGGCTCCCCTACCCTCCAGCTCCAGCTGCTGCGGAGGGCTGGCACGAGGATGCCCCAGCTCTCCCGACCGGATGCAAGGAAGGCTGAGGCTGTGGCACAGCAGACCCAGTTCTCCCCCCAGTCGCTGGGGAAGGCCAAGGCTGAGGATACAGTGTGGCAGTCCCGGCTCTTCCCCCACCCCAAGAGAGAGAGACAGAGAGGTGGAAGGTGGATGGGAGAAAGAAACTCCAAAAGGAAATATTTTTTTAAACTACAAAGCCAAGGAATGCTAAGTCAGAAAGGCTGGCTTTGTGGTTAAGATACTAGCCCTGGGACACAACACACCCTAAATTTATTTCCCAGCTCTCCCAAAGGCTTCCTTTGTGACTCTGGGCAAGTTGCTTAGTCTCTCTGTGGCTCAGACTCCCCTCTCTGCCAAAGAGAAGTAACTTTTCTCTCTTAGTATTTGCTGGAGACATCACTCTTTTGATCAGGGACTGTCTCTTATAACGTGTAAGACAGTGGTCCCCAAACTTTTGGGGCTGCCAGCCACCTGGGGGCAGGGCCGCTCATAGGCCACGCATGCGCCGCGCGCCCAGGGGCAGCATCGGCATGTGCCACGACCTCGGGCAGGGGCCGCCCATGTGCCACAGGCCGGCACTGGCATGTGCCACGTTCCTGGGGGCAGGGCCAGACCAGATTGTTCCGCAGGTGCACATAAATGGCCCGGCGGGCGCCATGGCGCCTGCGGGCACCGCGTTGGGGACCACTGGTATAAGACCTAGAGATGTCAAATGTAGATTAACTGGCTAATCAAATAGTTGATGCAATTTGCCCCAAGGCTGTTGCTACACTTCAAAGGCAAAGTACGGGACTAGCGAGGGACTCAAGCAGTCCCCTGCTGGCTCCGGGCTGCACGTGGTGTTTCAAAGCAGCAGTGTCGCTTAAAGCCCAGGGTCTGGCCCCAGGCTCCACACAGCACTGCCGTTTTGAAGCGCCCCCTCCTTCTCTTGCTGCATCTTTCTAATAGCGGCATCAACTAGTCATTCCTGTCTTGGAAGGAGCATGGCGGAAAGAGATCTAGGGGTCATAGTGGACCACAAGTTGAATACGAGTCAACAGTGTGATGCTGTTGCAAAAAAAGCAAATATGATTCTAGGTTGTATCAACAGGTGTGTTGTAAGCAAAACTCGTGAAGTCATTCTGCCGCTCTACTCTGCACTAGTTAGGCCTCAGCTGGAGTACTGTGTCCAGTTCTGGGCGCCACATTTCAAGAAAGATGTGGAGAAATTGGAAAGGGTACAGAGAAGAGCGACAAGAATGATTAAAGGTTTAGAGAACATGACATATGAAGCCAGGCTTCATGAACTGGGCTTGTTTAGTTTGGAAAAAAGAAGATTAAGGGGGGACATGATAGCAGTTTTCAAATATCTAAAAGGGTGTCACAAGGAGGAAGGAGAAAATTTGTTCCTCTTGGTTTCTGAGGACAGGACAAGGAGTAATGGGCTTAAAGTGCAGCAGGGGAGGTTTAGATTGGACATTAGGGAAAAAATCCTAACTGTCAGGGTGGTCAAATATTGGAATAAATTGCCAAGGGAGGTGGTGGAATCTCCCTCTCTGGAGATATTTATGAACAGGTTAGATAGACATCTGTCAGGGATGGTGTAGACGGAGCTTGGTCCTGCCTTGAAGGCGGGGGCTGGACTCGATGACCTCTTGAGGTCCCTTCCAGTCCTATTATTCTATGATTCACGTCCCTAGTATGATCACAACGTGGCCACAATTTCAGTTAGGTCTGTGGAGTTGTAATACACACAATACTAAAAGATACGACAAGGAATTGTGCAGGGATGTGCGAGTGCAGTGAGCCTATGCTTCTGAGGGTTGGCTTTTAACAGTGGGGGACCCCAGGAAATGTAATCTCTAGAGGGACTATTGGAGCTAAACAACAGCAGAGAGCGCTGAAAGCCAAGACTAATGGCTGTAAACAAACATTATGTGAGCACAGGAAACTTGGCCACACCTATGATAAGTAAACGTCCGGCTAACTAAAATTATGCCAGACCACGGATGCTGCTAGACCAGAGAGTACCGGACTACAGTCTTATATGACTGAAAAATCCCGTGCAGAGCAACGGAAGGTATCTGTGGCTTGGTGAGAGAAATGGAATGGAGAGATAGCCAAGGGTTGGTCTCTCCACAGTAGCAGGTCTGGGGAAGAGCCAGCCAGGTTGGTGGAACAGAGCCAGTAAAGGGCTGTGAGGGCCAAAGGCACAGGATAGAGAGATACTGCCAGCAAGACGCAGCATGTGGACAGGACAGTGTGGCAGAATGCTGAAGGGAGCTGGTACTCATTCTAGAGTCCAGGCTGGAACTTCCAGCAAGGACAGAGGAAGACCTCTTCTCATGGCTCTGCACAAATAAAGACGAAGAACTATAGACAAACCTCTCGTCGGACCCCCTCAGGACTGGACCAGTGCCAAACCAGAGAATATGCTGAACCACGGCAGGTCACAGAATCATAGGGTTAGAAGAGAGCTCCGGAGGTCATGGAGTCCAAACCCCTGCTAAAAGCAGAGCTAACCCTAACTAAATCATCCCAGCCGGGGCTTTGTCAAGACAGGATTTAAAAACCTCTAGGGATGGAGATTCCACCCCCTCCCTAGGTAACCCATTCCAGTGCTTCACCACTCTGTTAGTGAAATAGCTTTTTCCTAATAACCAATCTAGCAGCAGCATCAATACTTCCACTGCTGGGTTCTTAGAAGACTTTAGGAGTAAATTAGAGCTAAACAACAGCAGAGAACGCTGAAAGCCAAGACTATGGCTGTAAACAAACATTATGCGAGCACAGGAAACTTGGCCACATCTATGGCAAGTAAACATCCGGCTAACTAAAATCATGCCAGACCACGGATGCTGCTAGAGAGTACCAGACTAGAGAGGTTCAACCTGTACTGGTCTGAGAGCGTAGTGACAGCGAGGATACATCCTGACTAAACAGGCAAATATGGTTCTATTTCCATTAGGCTGGTTCTGTTAACTCTGGAAGGGGCAAATTTTGGTGACTTAGACTGTTATATGTGCTACGTGTTGTGAAACACAGAACCCTGCCCCCGAATGCTTTATAATCATCTAACTGTAAGCACTTTAAAAACCTGTCATTCATTTGCCATTACACGATGCAATTTAATAGGACTCATTTGACTGTCTGTCTCATAAAATCTTACCTGTATGTTATCTTCCATTCTCTCCTCTTTACTGGGACACAGAGAATCTCTACTAATAGACCCTCTCCTAAGGGATGTCTCTGTCTGGATCCATCAGCCCCTCTGTACTGGTCAGCTTTTCCCAGCCCTTAGGTTGTAGAGCAGTTTTTAAAACTAAATGCCAGTAATCTGGTTCCATTTCAATATAGGTGGAGCCCATTCTTCCTGCATAGGCTCCCCCTTTCCCAAAAGTTTTCCCAGTTCCTAATAAATGTAAACCCTTTCTCCCCACACCCATCTCATGCATGCATTGAGACGAGGGATGTTAGATATCAGGTAAAAGAATAGTCAAGTAACTGCATGAATTCGAATCGGTTACTTGACCTTTCTACAGACCTTGGGAGCAGAGGCAGCATCCAGTCTAATCCGGCTCCACTCCTGGGGAGGCCCTTGCCCTGCTGCCTCTGTATTAGAGGCAGCAGCCCAGGCTGGCACCACAGTGAACAGGGACTGTTGAACCCGGCACAAGCCCGCACCGAGCAGTCCCGACTCGCACCAGCTACCGGACCTGCCCTGCTGCAGCTCTACAGAGCACCTCCCCTTATCGAATAATTGTGTAGTTGATACGAATTCTATCAACTACACAATTAGTCAAATACCTGCTCCTTAACATCCTTATTCTGATGGCCAGGTGTTCTTTGCACCAAATGCACACATACGCCAGCTGCCCATAGAGCAAGTCGTCATACATGTTACATTGGCTACAATAAACTAGATAGTTCTCCCCCTCTGTTGTTGGGCTTCTGCTTGCATTCTCTTTTTTACTCTTGGAACTTGTTCCTTCTTGGCATTTCTTTTTTTAAAATCAGATCCTCTTTCAAGGGTCTCAAACTAAAACTCCCAAGAGTACTACTCCTTTTTTTTTTTAAAAATGTGGCCTGTCCAGCGTAATGGAGGACAGGGTTTACAATATTGGAGACTATTATTATTCAAAGATTTAGAACAATTTTTATTTTAAAATGAACACTTTCAATTCCCCTTAATTCCCCAGGACAAGAAATTCATGGTGATACTGAGAGAGCCAGGACCTTCTCTCTTTCTTCAACTAAAATTTCGTTATTTTTTTGCCATGCCCAGCAAACAGCAACTAGGAAGCAGTCCTGCTGCAGGAGAGAGGGGTCAGGAAGTCTGTCTGTGTTGGCCTGCTCAGCCTGGCAAGTTCTTCAATAATAGAGCAGCTGCAGGAGTTCAACCACAAAGCACGTCAATTATTTACGGGCATCAGAATCCTCTAAAATCCTCTTTGAAGACATAAGGAACTCTGAACAGGCTTACAAGCTTTGTCACACCTACGAGACGCCTAAAACACATCTAGTCTGGACCTGGTGGCACACAAAGAAGTATGGAATAATGGACAGAGCACAGTCCTGGTAGACTGACATTCTGTATTCTTATCTTGTCTCTAGAAGTGATCTTGTATTATTAACCTTCTCTTCTTTTTCTTAACATTCCTCCCCTGTTGCAATAGTGAGAGCACCAGCATAGCTGGGGCATGTTGTTCTGCCACATGCCACTTAGGCTTGCTGTCTGAGCATGGAGAGGTAAAAATGCCAGTGCCTTGACTACACTAGGGCTCCTAAAGGGATGACCATAACGGAAGCTGTAGCAGAGAGAATTTTAAAGACAGATCTCAGCACAGATATAGCCTGAGACCTTTGGCAGGTGACTTGGTAGGTCTGCACTGTATTACCCTCCCCCTTCTTCAAAACGGGGATAATATCTACTTACTCACAAGGTAGTATTGAAGTGTAATTCAATATGAAGTGCTGCCTGTGTATTATTATACCCCTCCTAAATTCACCTGAGGAAATATCCACCTCAAGTACCTGAGAACATTAGGCAAAATAAAGCCCCCCCAAGCACAAACCCTAAGCTAATCAGGATGGGATTTAGAAAGGCGACCAATGAAGTTAGGCTCCCAACTTACTGAACATTGTAGCCTTTTTACCTTTAAGAAATCAAAGAGGTTTACTCAAACGTGTCTATGGCTGTGCCCTCACCCCACCCCAAAAAACTATTAGCTTAATGTGGAGAGTTAGGCATCTTAATTTTTATTATTGTTATTATTATTTAATACCTGAGGTAGGGATGTAAAACCCTGTACAATGTTAACTAAATGTAAGGTTTGGTGGGGTTTGGTTTTGATTTGTGTTTTTCCTTTCTAGTTTCTAAACCTCTGAAGAGAGCTTACAGTTTTCTTTACAACCATGAGACTGAAAAACTTACTGTTTAAAAAACAAATTTTGGAATTTTCTCCCCTCATTCCAGCATCCACAGCCTTTAGAAAGACACCAAATACAAGACCCTGAAAAAATGCAACTAGCAACTCTATGGTCAGCCCAGACTTTGCCTATAGTCGAGGAGCCCTCCTTGATTTCAAGCAGGCTGCTTCCAAGACCTGAAGAGTGCATCAGCAGTTCAGAGTGGAAACCCCACTCCTCAGAGATCTCCCTTCTGGGGAACCCCAAGTAGTCAATCACAGTAACCGGGTGGGAAGACATTTAAGGACAGCAGAATGCTAAGCAGACCCTGCAGGTTGGGCTCCTACAAGTTCCTTCAGCTGAACAAGGCCCATGTTTCCCAGGCACACACCCACCAAGAAGGTGGGAAGTGTAGAGGTTTTCCCCGTCATAGGCAGAGCCTTCCCTTCACTAGGAAGGGTTTTGCTAGTATAAGTTATACAGGTACAGTGGTCCCACCAAAACCTACTGGATAAGGATGTTAAGAAGCATCAACTAACCATGTACTTGATACAATTTGTATTGAGTACATGATTAATTCATAAGCAGGGAAAGCCCACAGCATTTTGGCACCTGAGGTAGAGAGCTCAAATGACGTCCCTATGCCCCCTTTTCTCCTGCCTGCCATGTCTCTTGTGCCCTCCTTCCTCCAGCACAGCACTTCACCATCTCTGCATCTAGAGCAGAGAGAATACATATTCACCACCAGCAGACACAATTTTCTACACTCTGGGTCCTAGTGGCGCTCCCTCCCCATCCCCAAGTCTGGCTCCAGTTCGCCTCATGATAAGGCCAGCCCTGTTCATGAGGGACTTTGCTGCAGCTCTGCAGGTTAAATGTAGTATGAGCCAGGCTGACTGCATGCTTGGCTCCTAGTACATTTAAACTGAAGAACTGCAGCAGGGATAGGTCCAGGACCTGGCATGTGCCAGGTCCCGGATGGCTGCACCTTTGCCGCCCCACCTAACTCCACTGCAGGGACGGTGCTGCAGGGAACCAGCTTAAGTCCACCCCCCCCAGCACAGGTTCCTGCTTCCCCCTTTGCTGCCTCTGATATAGCAAGGGAGGAAGAGAAGAGGCAGCAAGGAGGATGGTGTAGCCAGACACAAACCCCATCTTGTTTTTCCACAAACCCCATCTTGTTCCCCCCCCCCCCAGAGAGCAAGAGAAAGGCAGTCAGCCTTTGATGCCCTGGGAACGCAGGTGTGCTGCCTGTCCCTGACTCTACCATAAACAGAAACCAGACAGTAAATGGGCTAGCTGACGACCCAGGACCTCCCGTCGCCCTGATGGCTAGTACCAGTAATTGACACGCCTGCACTGTCCCAGAGAGGAATCTTCGCCCATCACATACCAGAGGTGCCCATTGTCTGCATTTTCCCAGGTGTGAATTATGCTTTGCACCCTTCGTGGGAAACTTGGCATTCAAAGCCATTTTTCCTAATTGGCCACTTGAGCCCAGGAAGAAGCCTACATGACCCAAGGGGTATAAAAGAGGTTCAGCAGCCCACCCCATTTGAGCTCCAATCATCTATACCTGCTGGCAGGTATTGATTGTCTCCCGAGGTCTGTGGGACGCCCAACCTCGCCCTACTTCTTCCCGAGGGATTGAGAGAAAGACGCTGGCCACGCCAAGTCTGGAACGCAGGGGTGAGAATATACCTGCTATGTGTCTATTTTGCATGCATTTAATAAGAGCTCAGAGAACCAAAGGGTTTCATGGTACCTGTAAGTGACTTCTTAGTGTAATTTCTGTTCTGTCCTTTGTAGTGTCTGTGTTATCTGTAACACAGTAGTAGCATTTAACAACTAAGTTTACCCTGTAACAATAAAATAGTAACTGTTTAAGCTTTAACCTGACTCCTTCAGTTGCTGTAACAGAACCAAGCACAATTTAAAAGAACTTCAGCCGGTCATAAGGGACTCACTGCCCTGACCGTCGGCTGACAGAATTGGCGTAGTCGGCAGGATTGTGCTACTGGTTCACATACAGCAACATGAAGCCTGTCATGATAAACATGGATTTTAGTGGTATAGAGAAAGGGTTTGCCCAGGAAGGTTGGGACAACCCAAAATGGGATAGAGAAATGTTAGAAAAGGATTGGGGAAATCCTGAGGAGTTGTGGGTGCACTTCTGTAAGTATAGAACTGCCTGCAAGCTAAAGAATGGGACAAAGCCTGAGTCTGTGGAAAGGAGCCACTTTCCATTTAGCAAGGAAAACAGGATCAGGCCCAGACAAGCAGGCAAAAATGGAAAACAGGATCAGGCCCAGACAAGCAGGCAGGTAACAGATAAGATTGAAAGCCTTGTGGTAGAACTGAGAAAAAGGCAGTAAGTACTGGAAATCTAAACCCTTAAACATACTTACAAGAGTAATATCTAAAACAAGGCCAGGTTTTTTTTTATTTTAGAGATAAGAAAGTGTTTTAAGAAAAGAGAAACACAGAGAATTTAAACTCTGCAGAGAATGAAGAGAATTGAGCAGTTGTGCGAATGCTAAAATGGTGTAGATAGAAAACTGTGGTTTCTTTACAGTCATTCTGAAGGAAAAATGGGCCCTTTTTCCAAAGGAATGTCTGTAAATAACCCAGGCAAATTTGACTCAAATCTGAACATTTGATTATAGATACTGCTAAAAGAACTCTAAAGGGAGGGGGTTCTATAGGAACTGAACTACCCCAATGAATAAAAAGGGAATGTAATTGTTGTACAGCTATGTAGAAATAGTGTAAGAAAGGTTCAGAGAGAATGTATGTGTACCTGTGTAGATATATATATATATATATATATATATATATATAGTGTAAATAAATGAAGTTTTAAGGTCCAGTAATCTTGTTTGTTTGTAGGTTTAAAACAGATTGGTTTGGTTTACTTTCAGTAAGACCATTTCAGTCCAAGTTGTTTAATGAAGGTACAGAATAACTGTGAGCATAAAGAGAGAGTTATAACCTATGCAAAGTTTAATGTGGCTAAGTAATGTTGTAAACAAAGATTGCACATTTTCCTGTAAACTATAGAATGAGTAAAAACTGCAAACAGACTAAAATGCTGTGAAAGCTCCAGGAGCCACAACAGGTTGTGATTTCCTTTGTGGTGCAAATGCCCTAGCTGGCAGCACAAAGAAGCTTTGCAGGTAATAGCTAAGTTTGATTAGCAAACTACCTGAGACCAGAAAGTTCAAATTGTAGCCCTCCAGAAAGAAAGAAAAAGGAAATGTAAGCAGTCTTTTAAGAAGGCAGAGAGAAGACTGAGAAATTGGCATTTGTAAAAGATGTTACCCCTTTTAAACAAAATCTTGCAAAGGTTCGGGCATAGCCCTTGGTCTGATCAAATGTTAACTGCTTGTCCATACAATTTCAGACCTAAAAGACAAAGTGGCTAACTACCTGTAAATATGTAAATCCTTGGCTCCAATGGAGAGGGAAACAGCTGCAGCTTTTGTCTTCTATGGAAAACCTGTAATGAGGTGTTCTTCAAAACTGACTGAATAAGAATGCAAACATGAAACTGGAAAAATGTAAAAGCCTCTGCTGCAGAAGTGGAGAGGTAGAAATGCATGTCCCTCAGTACCCAGACAGAGCAAGATTCCCTTAAGGATGGGTGCTGAGAGTTAAAGCAACTCTCAGATGTATTTATTTTTCTTCCCTCAGGAATATGCTTAAGAAAAGGACAAGGAGGTATGAGGCTTAGTGAACAAGCTCACCATCCTTACCAAATTAATAGTAGACAAACATGTGTCATTGTAAAAAGTCATTTAGCAGGAATTAGGATGGACCATAAGAAGGGGAAGGCAAAAAGTTTGGAGCCCTATAGGCATAGTTGAAGGAATAAGGCAGACATTGGAAAGTTACTAGAGATGAAAAACATTTTTGAAAGAACAAAGCAAGTAATTTGAGGGAATGTGAAGATAAAAGGTGGACTCCATGGGAATGTGGAAAGAATTAAGCAATGGTAGAAATATGTGAAGGGAAATCTTGTTTTAAAAATAACACCTTGTTTCTTTGCAGCCTCTTCCTTAAGCACTGTGCAAACCATGTAGGCAAAGAAACAATCAAATGTAAACATTTTGTCTATGGACACCTTTGTTAAATCTGCAAAGGAAAATTAAGGATTCTACTGAAACTTAATTGGTTAACTGCATAAAGAATGAGCTCTATATATTGTAACTCTATTTTGTGGGTTTCAAATGAACTAGTTTTATTATGTTTTGGATAATGTCCTCTTGCTTAAAATTGCAAACTGACAAGGCACAAATTGGTTAGTGCTTCTGTTGGGCATTCAACTTTTAAGGTTAAATTTAACTTTCTAGAAACCAAATTATTAGTTTAGAAATTCAAGCTTTGAAACTTAACTGTCTCTTTCGAGGCTGAGTTGATAACACTTTTGGCTTGCTTTTAAATTCAACATTATACGTAAATACAGGCTGCCTGGTTATTTCAAAGGAAAGTGGACAGGGAAGGCTATTGCTGTTTCAGCAGACATATCCACTGCACCCCTGTCCACAAACATAGAAGGAACAGCTCAGCTTGCAGAGCTGGCAGCAATCAATTAGCTTGTGAGGCAGGGGCCAGTACCATCTACACTAACTCCTGTGCTATATGGGCTGGAGCTACCCAGTGGATAACTAACTGGGAAATAGGAAAGCCTGTTTGGAGATTGGAATATTGGAAATGGATATACCAGTATGCAACCCAAAATGCCTTAAGCATAGGTCATGTGGCAGCTCACCAAAAGAATAACACCCTGACTGCATAGCTAAATAACCTAGCAGATGCAGCAGTACAAATTTTTGCTGCCCAGGTGGATTGGGAACGCCTGTACATTTGGCTACATGAAACCTTGGGACACACAGAGAGCGATAAGCTGGTGTGGCCTATCACCCACAAACAAGCCAGAAATCTGGTACAAGCTTGCACCCTATGTGCTGAACTCAGAAACATATAACAGAAAGGCAATGATTTGCCAGGCTAAGAGATGGAAAAATGCTATGGGCAACCTGGCAAGTAGAGTATATTGGTCCACCGCCCAGCAGTAAGCAAGGGTGGGAGTATGTTTTAACTGGAGTAAAAATTGTTTCAGGAATTGGTTTTGCTTACTCAACCCCAGTGGCAACAGGGTTGTTTACAGTCATGGGACTAAACCACTTAATAGTCCTGGTCCCAACACCCCAGTTTGGGAACACAAACCCATTTACTGCACTCCTACAAGGGAAAAGGAGTCTGGACCACTGCAGATGCTGGGCTAACACCAATAACCATTACTGAGGCTTGGATTGTATCCAAGACCGGCGAACCTTATGTTTTATCACAGGAAACTGAGGCAATGACCCTGAACAGTGCTCGAGTGGGATGGATCCCTCCCAATGCTGGTGTGGATCCGGGAAACCACCATGAACTTTTGTATATATATATACACCGCTTGCTGTTGTAGCGCTTGCAACCACTGTTGTTAGTTACAGACTATTGAAATGAGACATGGCACTCCAACTCGCCATGGTCTTCTTCCTCATCCCAACTGCTACTGCTGTACCAGAACACCTTACTTGACTCCTCTACTGGACTGGGAATCGAGTTTGTCCCTCTCAGCCCAAATGACTGGTGAAACAAAGTGACATCTTCCGTATGGTTCGATGACAGCGACTACCGCAATCCTCTAAATAACTCTGGGGGGAGGTTAAGGGGGGAGGCAAGGGAAGTGGCAACAAACGGTATGGGATAAGACATGCTGTAACTGAAAATGTAAAGCCTCATGGCTAGATTGTCTAGCCCAACACCTAGGACTATGTATTGTTAGGCATTTTGTGTACACTGCTACCTCCTCTGCACAAATCTGGTATATGGCGTTGGGAAGCGATCCTAATCAATCCCTTGATCCAAATTATCTGATCAGACCCTGCTGATAGGGCGATTTTAGCTTCCTCCAAGGAGGGCAAAGGGTGCTGGCATCACCGCCATCTTGCGTTCTGGGACATAGTGAGGCGTGTCAAGGGGGTGGAATGTAGCCAGACACAAACCCCATCTTGTTTTTCCACAAACCCCATCTTGTTCCCCCCCCCCCCAGAGAGCAAGAGAAAGGCAGTCAGCCTTTGATGCCCTGGGAACGCAGGTGTGCTGCCTGTCCCTGACTCTACCATAAACAGAAACCAGACAGTAAATGGGCTAGCTGACGACCCAGGACCTCCCGTCGCCCTGATGGCTAGTACCAGTAATTGACACGCCTGCACTGTCCCAGAGAGGAATCTTCGCCCATCACATACCAGAGGTGCCCATTGTCTGCATTTTCCCAGGTGTGAATTATGCTTTGCACCCTTCGTGGGAAACTTGGCATTCAAAGCCATTTTTCCTAATTGGCCACTTGAGCCCAGGAAGAAGCCTACATGACCCAAGGGGTATAAAAGAGGTTCAGCAGCCCACCCCATTTGAGCTCCAATCATCTATACCTGCTGGCAGGTATTGATTGTCTCCCGAGGTCTGTGGGACGCCCAACCTCGCCCTACTTCTTCCCGAGGGATTGAGAGAAAGACGCTGGCCACGCCAAGTCTGGAACGCAGGGGTGAGAATATACCTGCTATGTGTCTATTTTGCATGCATTTAATAAGAGCTCAGAGAACCAAAGGGTTTCATGGTACCTGTAAGTGACTTCTTAGTGTAATTTCTGTTCTGTCCTTTGTAGTGTCTGTGTTATCTGTAACACAGTAGTAGCATTTAACAACTAAGTTTACCCTGTAACAATAAAATAGTAACTGTTTAAGCTTTAACCTGACTCCTTCAGTTGCTGTAACAGAACCAAGCACAATTTAAAGAACTTCAGCCGGTCATAAGGGACTCACTGCCCTGACCGTCGGCTGACAGATGGAGGCACGGAAAGACAAGTAGTTGAGTAGTGACTTGACTACCCAACAAGTCTAAGCTTATCTGGTAGTCGACTACTCATTTATATCCCTACTGCTAGCGTGGAAGCAGTTATATAGGACTGGTAAATAAGTGCTTACATCTGTATCATTCATACTGGTTCCCCCAGCCAGCATAAACTATATCTGCAGAATTGCCTCTTGTAGGGATGTGAAAGTGTAACTGTGTAAACAGTTAACCGATGAGCCTGGGCATGGTTCATGGTTACATAAAGGCTCCCAGGGAATAAGCTCCCATCCTCCTCAGCATAGCCACAGCTCTGGCCAGAACTGCCACAGTACCAATGTGTCTACGTGCTTCCCATCCTAGCCCTCCTCTCTGCAAGCCTCCAGCAGAGGTTTGTGACAGGAGACCTTAGAAAGCAGACTGACAGCCCTACACAGTGCCTGTGCTAGGCAAATCCAAACATGGGGCTTTCAGGCACCTTTTAGCTGCTCTGTCCAGCACCCATCATAAAGGAGCCAGAGCAGGGCTGATCCCAACTCTGGCCCTTTTGAGTATGACAGTGGGTTCTCAAAGTGTGGTCCGCGGATCACTAGTGATCACAGGTCACATGCAGCCTGCCCCCTGCCCTAACGCAGGCTTGGAGCACCAGCTCCAGCTTCCAGGAGCACTGGGGAGGAGGTGGGGGGAGAGAAAACAAGTGAAGAAAGCCCTGACCAGACCAGGCACCCACTCGCAATCGCCCCAAGTGTCCCTGAGAGCCCCCCGACTCCCCACCTGCCTCCACTAGGTGGCATAGGGACCGCACGCAGAGCCAGGACACACCCCATGCAGGATTGAGGCCCGCTCGCATGCGTACCGCTGCTGCTCCACCTGCCCCGAGCCTGAGGGCATGCAGAGGGCGGGCTAGGGGAGGAGGTAGAAATGGGGTGGGGAAGTCTGCCCCTGGTGCTCCTAAGAGCTGCCCTGCCTCCCTGTCCCCCGCCACAGGCAGCACAGGGACCCCACACAGAGCCAGGACATCCCCCCGTTGGAGATGTGGAGGAGTGGGGGACAGGGGCAGGGGAAGCGGGGGCTGGGGTGAGGAAGCAGTGGGGGAATTGACCCCATCACACCTCAGTTCCCATACTGAGAGACTGTAGGACCTGGGGGCACATAGTAAAGCATGACCCATCCATACAAGCAAGGCTGTGCAAGGAGCAGACCTTGGGGACTGCCCACAGCTTGACTCATGCCAGAGAGCAGGGCACAGACAGACAGACAGACAGAGCATAAGCCCTAAACCAATGCAAGGGGAGAGCAGGATGCCCAGTCAATCTGTTGCTCTGAAATCACCCCCTGCTCTAACTATACCCCCTCCCCAGCTGGGGACAGATCATCACCCCTTTGGCATCACATCAGGGAACTGAAGTCAGCGTCAACCAACAGTTCTTCCTGAAACCCACTGAACAACTGTGCAGTGCTGCTTTTAGACAGCTCCATCCCAGAAGTGGCTGCATCTCAGCACTGAGCAGGCGATTCCTGCCTAAACTTCCCGACTCAGCCCAGGGCAGCTGCTTCTCTGCACCAGGTGAGAGATCCCAGTACAATCAGCCCTAGTGTCAATGTTGCTCACTCCTTAGCTGTATCGTAGCCTGTGAAGCGTCCTTAAGAGTCCTGCTATAAGCCAACATCTCTGGCAGGGTAAATGAACTGGACAGTCATGGGAGTGGGGAGCCCAGGAGCTACTCGCTGGACAGGAGGGAGCTGAGCTCCCTCTCACTCCCCACCCCGCTGGGGGAATGGCGGAGCAGTGATGCGCTGCCCACATGCTTTCCTCACTGCAACGGGGCGCAAAGCCAGGTAAGCATCCCCCCTCATGCTCAGACCCCCACACCTCAATCCCCCTCGCTCACTCCCCTCCCCCTGCCTCTGCCAAGACCCTGCACCCCCAGCTTGCTCCTGCAATTTTTCTTGCATCCTCCCTCCTGGCCAGACACTGCACCCTCGCTTGCTCTTGCTCCCTTCCCCCGGCCAGATGCCCTACCTCCCACCCAGACCACAATCCCTCACCCCCTCATGCCTCCCACCTCCTGTCCAGATCCTGCACCCCCATCCCTATCCCACTCGCTGGCAGCCCTGACCCACACACTGAACCCCTCATCTGTGACCCCCACACACAAAGGGGAGCCTAAGGGGGTCCACAAAATCCACTAACTACAGAACCCCAGAAAAGTAAATCTGGCCTGTGGGAAGCCCTGAACCTCAGTCCTCCCCATCCCTTCCCCTTGCCTCATGGAGCTGAAGCACCACACAAGGGAGGTGTCTCAGTTGGGGCCACATAAATGAGGGCTGGGGGGTTTTGGAGGAGTTTTTTTGCTTCTCACTTGTGTGGTCCCCAATGGATTTTTGTGGGTCAGTGACCTCTGATGCAAAAAAGGTTCCCCACCCCTGTCATAAATAAACAAAACACTGAAACCTTCTGTGTTGGACATAAATTAATATTTTACTTTATTTAAAATGAAGTTTGATAAGATAACATGAGAAAGTTAAAACGCTTAATCTGTTTGTTTTAATTTAAATTATTATTCTCATTAGCTACACAACTAACAAAATGGCTCAGGCATAATTATGTAATTAATGAGGAGTTTCTATTAGCAACTGGTGGTCCATGGAAAGGTTTGCATTGAGACAGGTGATCCACAGACCAACAAGCTTGAGAACCAGCGGATTATAAGATTGTTTGTTGTATGCCTGGGTCATACTTTCTCCTCCATCAGACTAAGATCTTTGGGGCAGGGAACATATTCTGTTCTGTTTGTACCACGCCTAGCACAATGAGGCCCCGGTTCTGGGATGGAGGGAGCCTCGGACACTGTGACAATTTAAAGAAATGTGTGAAGCAGCTGACTTCCCCCTTCCCCACGAGCACTGACCCATTCCAACCAGAGCCTGCCCACCTCCTTCCCTCTCAGGCCAAAACTTCCAAGATGGCAGAGGAAACAAGTTTTGTGCAGAGGAAAAGCTCCCAGAATCCCTAGGTTGTTTTATTGTATTAACAGACCACTCACTGTTTTTAAAGGTTTTTTGCATTAACAATGTTGGAGGCTTTTGGAGAGCAACAAAGTACTGATCAGCAAACCTTGTTCATACTGACTGACTGTGTAGCTAGGAAACAGTCATACACACCAGCTAGGCAACAAGCCAATTTCCAAATGCTTAAATATACGTAGAAACAAGGAGTAGTCCACTGGCACCTCAGAGACTAACAAATATATATATAGCACCATGAGCTTTCGTGGGCAAAAACCCCACTTCTTCTCTCATCTGAGTAAGTGGGTTTTACCAACGAAAGTTCATGGTACTACACACTTTTGTTAGTCTCTACGGTGCCACAGGACTACTCCTTGTTTTCAAAGTTACAGACTAACTCAGCTACCCCTCTGAGACTAAATATACGTAGGTTCATTTATAGGATGCAGGATTAGTCCTGAGTCCCCTCCACTCCCACGATCGGTGCTCAGCCCCTTGCAGGCATATTCAACACGTTCTAGCATTCATCTCTGGGCCTGAATTCTTGGGTCCTCTGGGCAACAGCGTGGCAAACTAGGCACATCTGGCCCACTTCTGCAAGATGGAGGCTGTGCAGACACAGCCCTCTGGAATGGGCACAACTTGGGCCAGCCCACTCTAACAGCATTGCTAAGCTGCGCTCAGCATTGTTGAATGTCTCAGTCACAAACCATTGTGCTAGCCCTTGTAGCAAAGGGGCACGGTGCCAGGTGGCACTAGGAGGCCGTGCCATACCCTTACAGATTTGCAACCCAGGAGGCAGCAGCTCAGTATAGTGATATTCCACACACCAAATTTTCTCATGCCTATAGGCTGACTGCATGGGGAGGCATCCCTGCAGACCAAGACCAAGCAAGGACCTGCAGGGTCCCAGCAGCCGAAGCACGAGCACCACAGAAGTACTAGTCCCTTTTGCCATATTGCACGAGGAGCACATGTTCAGCTGCTTGTCCCTATGACTCCTGAATCAAAGCCGGCCCTAAGGTATAATAAATCAGGGTGGCTGCCCCGGGCTCCAGGCTGCAGGGAGCCACATGCTCCGGGGCTGGTGCAGCCACTAGCAGCCACACTACCAAATTTTCTCATGCCTGCAGCCCCACTACCAGAACCTCCCCTCCCATCTACGCCTCCTGCCTCACTGGACAGTCTTCAGTAGCTCCCCCTCCCTCCCAGTACCTACTATGGATCAGCTGTTTCTCGGCATCAGGAGGCGCTGTGGGGAGGGAAAAAGAGCCAGGGGGAAAAGGGTACAGAACTGGGCAGGACAGGCAAAGGCGGGATGGGGGCAGTACCTTGGTGGAAGGGGTGAAATGGGGACAGGGCCTGGTAGAGCTGAGAGAGGGGGAACACCCGCTAGCAGAAGAAACTTGGCATCTGTGTCTGGGACCCTGCATTCCCCCCTAGGGACAGCTCTGCCTGAACACTTTCCAGTCACTGCTTTCCAAGATGTAGTCTCCTAATTCTGTAGATACAGTCAGCAATCTCTCTCGCTATATGTAAGCCCTTGCATTTGGCTGTATTAAAATATATCTTTTTGCTAATGGATCCAGTTTACTTCAGATCATTCTCTCTGACTGCCCTCTCCTCATTGTGATTTACCATTCTGCAAATCTCTACATCATCAAACAAGCCTTAGACATCTGATAGGACACATAACAATCCAACTGTTTTTCCCCCCCAATTGTTACATTGTCAACTATGGGGGGGGGGGGGGGAGAGGGGGGAAATCAGATTCCACAAAGTTCTCTCTGCATTTTCAAAGCAAAAGAATTCAAGATTTCTCCAAGAAGGCTACACTGACCTTACAGTAGTGATAATACCAAAAAATCATTTTCTCCACTGAACTAGGTAAATGCCAACAAAGTACATAGCAGGTACTCGATCTCCATGCAGAGATTAAGTATAGCTGCAGAACTAAAACTATATCAGTGGGCACTGAACTAAATGTCTTGATACATCTCTATACATAAACAAATTAGCTACAACAGTTACTTCTTTGTAAGACAGAGGCAGCAAGGGAGAAGACAGACAATGAAATCTACCAACAAATACTTCTGTTCCAAAATCAAATACACATCCCCTTGCTCTAAGGCTAAGCATTTAATAGCTTTCCAATCAGGAAACGCATCTTTCTCTCTTCTATTTTATATTATGCTCTGCTTCTTTCACAAAGAATAGTCTTTAATGTGCTATTATCACTTACTCAGTTCTAAAAGATCAAGGTTTCCACTGTGCGTTTTTTCAGTAGTTCTCACTGTTGCACAACTACCACCACAATCCCAAGGAGCTTAACAGTGGCAGCACTACTATGACAAGAGGTGTATCTATCCTAAAACTTAACTCTATTTTATGTAAATGAGTGTTATTTGAATCAAGTTGTGCAAACACGATTCGGTCCATCCTCATGTGGTATTCCCATTTGTGTTCAATGTCATTACGCATTTCATCCACACTAGTGCTGTATTTAATCACATTATCCACAGTGACCTACGGCAATTAATCCCTGAATTCCTAGCACCCTCCAAACTGTGCTGCACTGTAATTGTGAACAATCTTCTAGGACAGAGGTGGGCAGGGAGGGACGAACACAGCCCGCCAGGGTTAGCCTGTGGCGGGCAGCCAGATACTTTATTTATCTGAGCATCTGCAGGTATGGCTGTTCCCATTGGCCATGGTTAGCTGTTCCCAGACCAAGGGAGTTGAAGGAAGCAGGGTGGGCCAGTCCACAGCCTCCTGCAGCTCCCATTGGTTGGGAACACCTAACCACGGCCAATGGGAATTGTGAGTGGCCAGACCTGTGGACACCCAGGTAAATGAAAGTGCCTGGCGGCCCGTCAAACACTGGCAAACCACACCTGGCTCAGGGACCCACTTATTGCCTGCCCCAGCTCTAGGATAACACTTGCACGTTTAGAGAGATTGTGGGAGTAGGTCAAATTCCCAGAATTCCACCAGATTCCAGACATCCCATGACAGCAAGCCAGCCTGTTTACCACTGTGCTGTCGAATTCTATTCGGAAAAGATCTATGTACCCAGAGATAAGGACCCCGGTGAATACCACAATTTAGCTACACTACAACTCTCCCTCTTGCTCTTTATAAAGCAGAACTGCACTGGTGGTGGAACTTGGGAAATTTTAAGAAAAAGGTCAGTGGAAACAAACAGTTGCGTAAACCACGGGAAATATTGTTCTGGAAGGTGATTCAGAAGTTCAGAGATAACCAATTATTTCTAACCTTGGTTTATCATAGTTTGTGGCCTTCCCTTCTAGGAATTCCACAAACAAAAGCTATCCAACTTCCAAGATCTGTGTACACAGCTCCTCTTAGACCAGGGCTACTCAACACGAGGCCTACAGTGTGGTTTGGGTTTACACAGGGTTCAACATGCGGCCAAAACAAGCGGGAGCCAAAACAAAAGTCATCAATATAATTGTCTTCTGTTGATATACGTTTTAGTAATTAAATTCCTGGACTGTTACTGCTCATTAAAAGTGCTGTCATAGGGGTGGAAATCGGGTAAATATTGCATTTTATTAATATCAATAGAACTGACTTAAATGAGGCCTGTGTGTAGTGTAGTCTTGCCTTAATCTTTGTATTCATGTCCGTCAGTGTGAAAGAAGTTATTTGCATATATTTGCAACCACAATTTAAGCTTCAGCCCTTGGCATGTGCTATGAGTATCACTGCGGCCCCCAGGACTTCCAAAGTTGAGTAGCCCTGTCTTAGCCAATAGGATACTCTGTTTACCCAGAGAAATATAGCCCTAATCCTGAAAATTATTTCAATTAGGGTTTAAATCTGTAATCGCCAGTCTTTAATTTGACTGAGGCCTATGCCTAGGTTCCAAAAGGAGAAAGAGAGAAAATGAGGCTAAGTCTATACTGGCACTTTTCAGTACTGTAACTTTCTAGCTCAGAGGTGTGAAAAAACGTCCCAGCCCTGAGCACAGCAAGTTATACCACTGTAAAACGCCAGCGTGACCCAGGCTATAGCGCTAGAAGCCATGCTCCAAGCATTGTTAGCTACTCCTCTCATAGAGCTCTCTCCTGGTGCTCATGCCATGGCCACACTTTCAGTTTAAAGCGCTGCGGCGGCTGCGCTTTAAATTTTTAACCGTAGAGAAGGCCTGCATTATAAAAACAGAACCCCATGATTCAACTGCATTCTTAGGAGACACCATTCACAGCCATTTTATAAAGCAGTAAACACCTATGCAAGTGAAGAGTTCACACAAAAAGCTGGTCTTCTATTTTAAAGCAGAAATTGCTTCAGTTAAGTAGGCATGAATTCATAAGCCTTACATCACCGAAATCAAAAAAGGTTGGCTACTGACTTCAATAGAAAGAGTAAGCCGTTAGTTTCTCTGCTACTAAATTCCCCAGGCATCCGCAAGAAAACAGCATGTGGATTTGGCAGAGTTATGGTAAACAATTTAAGTCTAAAACAAAAAAAGTACCACTTTAACTATCCTGTCCTAGTCAAAGCAGTACAACCGTTCTACTGTAGACAAGTATCCGTACATTTTATTCCTGCAAAGGAATCACCCATGCCACTAAAAGCACACATATAGGCTCCGTGTTGTACCTCTACAACTATATTAGTAATAAAATAAAATAAAAAACTTCATGCACAACTGAAATAATTATATCAGTATAAGGCCTAGTCTCTGCACAGGTTTTCCACTTGTCAACACCAGGCAGTGGTGGGAAGGAGACACAGGAAAGGGCTGAGAAATTATAATAAATAATATTTTGTTTTAATTATATATACCATGTTTGTATTTCAATGACAATACAATGTATGTGCTGGAGTATTATGGTGTGTATATGGACAAATGCAGAACAAAATCCTCTGAAGCTGTTCGGGGCAGGAGCAGTCATCTAATAGACGTGGCCTTAACATGATTGGCCTCATTTAAACATTTAATAAAATAATAAACAATGGACAGACGGAAAGAAACACTGCATATGCTTTATAACAGAACCCCGAGCAATGAACATGGGCAGTAGCAATTTCTATGGGTTATTGCAATATTTTTAAGCAAGGCTTTTCTGAAAATATATTAAATATTACAAAACATTTATAACTTTCATCCCAACCAGAAATGCAGTGCATGGTGATGTCAGCTAGCTGAGACATTATAGGAGGAAAACAATATCCTCCCATGCTAGAAATCATAAGACATGCACATTTTGCATATTACATTAAACTTACAAATAGTGGTGGTTAGTTTACTGTAAAATATACCCCAAGACATGCAATTCAAAATTATAGTTAAAAACAGATTAACTAAATGAAATTGATGGACCTTTCATATCCATAAGACCTGATTACTCATTGTACCTGGCCATAAATATGGACAAGTGTACATGTCTAAACTTGTCCACAGGAACATGAAAAAAAAAAAGGTTTTACTAAATGTCTCAAATCTCATTCTGGGATTCTTCACCATACTCTTCTACAATGTTATTTCATTTACCAATTAAAATAGTTTAAACACTTCATGTGTTGCATCAACAAAGATCTCTAAATATGTGCAAACATATTTAATAAGCAGCCTTATAAAAACATGCATTGACATGGCTCTGAAAACACGAGCACGACTGGAAAATGTCCTTCAAGGGACTATAAAGTATTTTCCCTGTCAATTTAGTTACAGGACCCTGAAGAAGCATCAACCAGCAAAATTCAAACGCTCATATTGAAGATGGTAAAAGCGCCAGCATTCCAGATCTACGGGCTAGAATCTGAGTTCTAAAACACAGAGAAGCGATATTAAAATCGCTCCTAATACAAATCTGCACTTTGACCAGAAAAGAGCCTGCATAAATGTAATTGGTGGGGAAAAGCAAAGCAACAATCCACTAAAATATACACACTTTAAAAACTCAGACACAGCCACTTCCCTGACTCAAATATAAAACAAAATGTAAAAGTTGCACAGCTGCAAAAGTAAGAGAGGGAGTTTGCGTGCATTGATTTCTCTCTCTAGCCGTCCTGTATTTGGAAAATAATCTGAACAAGGCCGGGGAGGGGGAAGGGACAGGGATATGGAGGGGGATGGGCAAATCAAGCCTTGTCATTTCAAAGCAGTCTACTCCTCCAAACATTACCGAGGTTATTAAGGTGATTTTGTATGATTTAAAACAATCATGATCGTTTCTTGCTCGATCTGCACTGATTTCTGTTTCCAAATCTCTATTTTTAGCCCATCTTTCACCAAGTGCTTTGAAACCCAGGAATTATCTCTCGGCACACGCAATGTAATGACCCCACGAAACCGGCAAACACCCTGGCAACTTAGAAGTCCGATTAGTTTCAGTATATTTAAAGCAAAAACAAAACAAAACAAACCTCCTCCCCTCCCCCAATACCCCACGTATTTCAACCTTAGCAGATCACTGCGCATCTCTCCCGGGATTGCAACAAGAAGGTCCAACGAAATCCCAACTAATGCAAACTTACTGGCAATTTCAAGCTGTTTCCCACTATAAAAATCCATTCCAAAGTGGTGCAAAACGGGCTTCCGAGCGCGGCCGCTCTGCAGCAAGAAGCTCAGCCTGCTGTCCATGTGCTCGCAAGAGCACGCGCTCCGCGCTCGCCTCAATAGAACGTTGTGCTGGCAAGAGGCTCAGTGACGTCACTGCCCCCCCCGCAGCTGATCCTGCCCCGCAAGCTGCAGCCTTAGGCGGAGCGGATTGATTAGCGCCTCCGCCTTCGGCACCGGGGACATGCACAAGGAACGGGAGGGAAAGGTCAGAGCTGGAGCGGAGGGATCCTGCCAATTGAGGGCCCCAAAACTGTAGCATAAAAGCGGAGAACAGAGCTAGCAGCTCTTCCTGCACTAACCTCTCATCCTGGAGCATCCCAGGGCAGCAGTGCAGTGAAAACCCACATCCAGCACCTAGATCATGTTGGATCCAGCCATATTTTGGCCCCCCCGTCTCCAAATTCGAAAGCCTGAATAGACAGAGTGGCTGTTCTTATTATGCTTCAAAATACTGTAGGAGTGTTATTGACACATGCTAATATCATAGACTTATAGACTTACTGAACTGGAAGGAGCCTAGAGAACAGGGAGGAAATGCTGTGGGCAGGAGGTGTTCCCCAGCAGCTAGTGGGAAGACGGGGCGGGGGAGGAGGGGAGAAGGGGGTTAGAGCCCCCAGCAGAGTTTCCTCCCCCCCCCACACACACACTCACACTCACCAGCAGCAGCCTGGGAAGCCAAGTAAGGCAGCCCCAACTCACTTTGCTCTCCCAGGCTGTGTCTAGACTGGCCAGTTTTTCCGGAAAAGCAACCACTTTTCCAGAAAAACTTGCTAGCTGTCTACACTGGCCGCTTGAATTTCCGCAAAAGCACTGACGATCTCATGTAAGATTGTCAGTGTTCTTGCGGAAATACTATGCTGCTCCCGTTCGGGCAAAAGTCCTTTTGCGCAAAAGGGCCAGAGTAGACAGCCCAGATTTGTTTTCCGCAAAAAAGCCCCGATCGCGAAAATGGCGATTGGGGCTTTTTTGTGGAAAAGCGTGTCTAGATTGGCCACGGACGCTTTTCCGCAAAAAGTGCTTTTGCGGAAAAGCGTCCATGCCAATCTAGTCGCTCTGTTCCAAAAATGCTTTTAACGGAAAACTTTTCCGTTAAAAGCGTTTCCAAAAAATCATGCCAGTCTAGATATAGCCCCAGTGTATTGCTCTGGGCAGTGGTTTTCAAACCGTGGGCCATAGAATGTCAGGCACTGGGTCTCATTGCTGGAGGGTGATCAGGTGACCTGAGGGGGTGCTAAGGCAGCTGCCTTGCTGTCCTGGCACCACAGATTGTGCCGCACCTCAGAAGCTGCCAGCAACAGGCCTGGCTCCTGAGGGGGGAAGCACACAGGGCTCCACACACTGCCCCAAACACTAGCTCTGCACTGCCATTGGCTGGGAACCTGCTGCTGGCTCTTTCTGGGGTGCAGCGTGGTCTGTGGTGCTAGGAGAGGCAGGAAGCTGGCCTTAGCACCCCCACTGCACTGCTCACCAGCAGCGGCTCAAAGTAGGCCCCCCCTCCCCTGAAACCCCCGAGGGCAGAGCCCCTCCTACATGCCAAAGCTCTCATCCTCAGACCTACTCTGGAGCCCCCACACTATGTTGGGCCGCTGTCATCAACAATTTTCTTCAACTGGTCATGAAAAAAAAAGTTTTAAAACCACTGCTCTAGGAGAGGGGGGAGGACCATCCCCTATACTCAATGACAGCTGGGGCTACCTTGCTCCACTTCCCCCTGCTTCCTGTGAGTGCAGTTTATTCCAGTGTATAACCATCCTGACAGGAAGTTTTTCCTAATGTCTAAGCTAAACCTTCCTTCCTGCAATTGAAGCCCATTTCTTCTTCTTCTGTCGTCAGAGGTTAAGGAGAATATTTTTTATTCCCTTCTTCTTGTAACAACCTTTTAGAAACTTGAAAGCTGTTATGTCATTTCTCAGTCTTGTCTTTTCCAAATTAAACAAACCCAATTCTTTCAGTCTTCCTTTATAGGTCAAAGGTCTAGACCTTTAATAATTTTTGTTGCTCTTCTCTGGATCTTCTCCAGTTTCTCCACATATTTTCTGAAATGTGGGATACATGGGACACAGTACTCCAATTAAGGCCTAAGCAGTGCAGGGTAGAGCAGAAGAATGACTTCTCCTGTCATGCTCACAATAGTCCTATTAATGCATCCCAGAATTATGTTTGCTTTTTTTGCAGCAGTTTCACACTGTTGACTCATATTTAGCCTGTAGTCCACTATGACCCTTAGATCCCTTTCTACAGTACTCCTTCCTGGGCAGTCAATTCCCATTTTGTACGTTTGAAACTGATTGTTCTTTCCTAAGTGGAATATTTTGCATTTGTCCTTACTGAATTTCATTCTATTTACTTCAGACCATTTCTCCAGTTTGTCTAGATCATTTTGAATGATAACCCTATCCTCCAAAGCACTTGCAATCCTTCTCAGCTTGGTGTCATCCACAGACTCTACAAGTGTACTCTCTAGTCTATGCCAAGGGTGGGCAAATACCTGCCCTTGAGCCAGATACAGTCCAGCAGGGTTAGACCCTGGATGGCCACCACTACTATATTTACCTGCACCTCCACAAGTATGGGCGATTGCAGCTCCCATTGGCTATAGGCTGCCATGTAAGGCCAATGGGAGCCATGGGAAGCCGTATCCCAGTCTGCACTGCTTCCTGCCATCCAATTGACCAGAACAGCAATCTGTAGCCAACAGGAACTGCAATTGCTGGAACATGCAGAGGTGCAGGTAAATATAGAGGCCACATCCCACCAGGGCCTATCCCCGACGAACTGCCATCGTTTTATTGTCCACCCCTGCTCTATGCCATTATCTCAATCTGTAGTGGGGAACCTTTTTTTGTGTTGGGGACCACTGACCCACAAAAAAAATCAATTGGGGGCTAAACTAAAGAAAGAAAAAAAAATTGCCCTCACTGACCTGCCCCCCAAGTAAGAAGGAATAAAAAAAAAACCTCACAGATGTGGCCCCAAACTGAGTATCAGGGGAAAAAAGATTCTCTCCTCAAACTCCAGCCTCCCAAGTGTGGGGGAAGGCACTGATGCTCAGGGATTATCTCCAAGGCTAGATTAACTCCTCTGGAGGCCCAAGGATAGTAGATTTTGTGCTTCCCCGCCCCTTAGGCTCCGCGATGGGGTCAACATGAGAGGTTGAGTGTCTGGGAGGGGACTATCGGGGAGCAGGCTGAGGGGGAGAGTGTGGGGTCTGGATGGGAAGGAAGGTGCAGGCTCTTGTGCACAGGCGCTATAAAAATCCATATCCAGTATCTGGATCTTCAGAATTTTGGGCCCCAAATTGTGTACAGACCAACTCTTTGGATATGTCTACACTTCCCAGCCAGATTGATGGGCAGCAATCGATACAGCGGAGGGCGATTTATCAAGTCTGATATAGAAGAGATACACTGTCTACCAATCACTCTCAAGTCCAGTACTCTACCACAATGAGAAGCACGTGGGAATCAAGTGGAGAGCGTCTCCCCTTAACAAACCTCAGTGAAGACATCATGGTAAGTAGATCTAAGTACATTGACATCACCTAGCTGAAGTTGGTAACTTAAATTGATCTCCCCCAATAGTGTAGACCAGCCCTTAGATTCCATTTTTGTCCTACTCTAACTATATTGGTTTAGAAACCAGTTGTGCATCTCCTGACCCCACATTTGGATGTAATTGTACTAGTATAAAATGGTTATAAGCAGTTTAGTTTATTCCTGAAAATGTAGAAATAGAAAATAAGTGCAGCCACTCTTACTTTATTGATATAATCTGGACTTTGGGGCATCCTGACCCTGTCCTCTCGGTTCCCTGTGCCTGAAAAAAAGTACCTAAATCCTTAAGAATCTTGTCAATTTCTGTATGATTCTGACCCCACATGTTCAAAAATGAGTCAGTCCCCCCACAGCAAATCACAAAACTGGCTTACAAATCATTGCATTTAAAAAACAAATAAATTGTATGGTTTTTATTTGCCTTATGGTTTTTGACTTAAGAGTCCATTTAGGTCACATTTACAAGCATTTCTTCCTTTGTTAAAACTGAAATAGAGAGTCCCAGAAATCTAAAAGCTGAGCTGAATGAAAACTAACAAATATAGCAAGACATGCAATTAAATTGCAAGAGATGGCCACACAGCAATTTCTGAGCCCATCTTCCAAATTAGGAATGCCAGAGGTTTGGATTTTATAGAGACATTCCTGATATTCAGGGCTTTGCCTTATATAGGTGCCTATAACCTCCTATCCCTTGTCTCAATTTTTCGTACTTGCAATCTGGTCTCCCTATCTCAAATCATGCTATTTAACTAGAGAAAATAGTAGAAAACTGATGATACAACACAGCAAAACGGTCTATCCAGAACCTGCATCCCAGCTAATTTTATTATCCCAAACCCCAAAATTCTACTAGCTAACTAGTGAAGTGTAGCTCTTCCAATTCCATTATGAAAATCTTGATCCTAATGCATTGTAACTCAAAAGCACTATAAAGACATATGTGCAGTACCTGGTGCTTGTTGGATTCCTCTATTTTTTTTTATCCCCAAACCCCAATTTGTACTGTAATAAAAGCAAACCATATTGTCACTCCTACTTGATTGGAATCCAAGACTTGACACCTAAGCCCCAAAGCAACCCTGGAAAAAGTAAGGCAGAAAATCCAGAAAATTTGAAGCCAAACATCTCCAACTTCTACAGAATAAATGGAGACCAAAGGTAGCTGCTTCCAGCCCATTATACAATTTTGATACATCTTCACACACAGGCCCATCAATGGGGCAGAGGGAGGGACAAAGAGGACAACTGAATTGGGGCCCAGTGAGTCAAAAGAGCCCAGGGCTCCTGCAGCTTCAGTGGCCAGAAGCCCCGGGCCTTTCGAATCATTGCCAAAGCCCTGCAAGGTATGCTCCAGGTGGTGTTAAGGCCTGGCTGGGGGGCAGGGCATGGCGCTGAGTGGCACTGAGGGCTGGTTGCTCCCATCCCCCCCTCTTCGACCTGAGATCCTGCCCTTTCTGGGAATGTGGAGCTACCCTCCACCCAGGAGGGTGGCACTTCTGTTGCCCCCCACTTCATTCACACATGAACAACGGAAGATTCCAAATCTGGATTTTGCAAGATCTCACCCGTTTTTTCACCTAGATCTGCACAGTTGTACCTTCTAGATAGACAACAAGGATACGTCTAGATTACATGCCTCTGGCGACAGAGGCATGTAGATTAGGCTACCAGGCATAGGAAAATGAAGCGGCGATTTAAATAATCGCCGCTTCATTTAAATTTACATGGCTGCCGCGCTGAGCTGATCAGCTGTTTGTCGGCTCAGCGCGGTAATCTGGACGCGCGGGGGTCGACATCAAAGGCATTTGTCGACCTCCCAGGTATGCCTCATCCCAAGAGGTCGACAAATACCTTTGATGTCGACCCCCGCACGTCCAGACTACCACGCTGAGCCGACAAATAGCTGATCGGCTCAGCGCGGCAGCCATGTAAATTTAAATGAAGCGGTGATTATTTAAATCGCCGCTTCATTTTCCTGTGCCTGGTAGCCTAATCTACATGCCTCTGTCACCAGAGGCATGTAGTCTAGACGTACACCCCCATGTAGCCATCCTTTTACATCAGTATATAGTGCACTGAGATCTTCAGAGCCGTTTTGGGGAGTTAGGCATCCATCTTCCATTAACATTTGTTTAAAATTAATGGAAAATGTATGTCCAAGTCCCTTAGATTACTTTAACATCTCAGTCAAGAACTGATGCCCCAAAACTACATATCATGTGATCTTCTGCATGTGCTAAACCAGCTCTGCTGCAAAAATTCAATGCTATGGTATGAAATTTGGCTGCATCTAAAAAGATCAGTGTTAGGTGATATACATGCCTGATTTGTTGCATATAAGTTTAGAAGATAGGATACACAAAGAACAAGTTAAAAATCACGTAGGAAAGTTAGATGTCAGCAAGTCACCAGGTCCTGATGAAATGCATCCCAGGATACTCAAGGAGCTGATAGAGGAGGTATCTGAGCCTTTAGCTATGATCTTTGAAAAATCATGGCAGACAGGGGAGATTCCAGAAGACTGGAAAAGGGCAAATATTGTGCCCATCTATAAAAAGGGGAATAAGAACAACCCAGGAAACTACAGACCGGTCAGTTTAACGTCTGTCCCAGGGAAGATAATGGAGCAGGTAATTAAGGAAATCATATGCAAACACTTGGAAGGTAATAAAGTGATAGGGAATAGCCAGCATGGGTTTGTGAAGAACAAGTCATGCCAAACTAACCTGATAGCTTTCTTTGATAAGATAACGAGCCTTGTGGATAAGGGAGAAGCGGTGGATGTCATATACCTAGACTTTAGTAAGGCATTTGATACGGTCTCGCATGATATTCTTATTGATAAACTAGGCAAATATAACTTAGATAGGGCCACGATAAGGTGGGTGCATAATTGGCTGGATAACCGTAGTCAGAGAGTTGTTGTTAATGGTTCTAAATCCTGCTGGAAAGGGATAACAAGTGGAGCTCCTCAAGGGTCTGTTTTGGGACCCGTACTGTTCAATATCTTCATCAATGATGTAGATATTGGGATAGAGAGTACGCTTATTAAGTTTGCAGATGATACCAAACTGGGTGGGGTTGCAACTTCTTTGGAGGATAGGGACATAATTCAAAATGACCTTAGCAAGTTAGAGAAATGGTCAGAGGTAAACAGGATGAGGTTTAATAAAGAGAAATGCAAAGTGCTCCACTTAGGAAGGAACAATCAGTTCCATACATACAAGATGGGAAGCGACTGTCTAGGAAGGAGCATGGCGGAAAGGGATCTAGGGGTCATAGTGGACCACAAGTTGAATATGAGTCAACAGTGTGATGCTGTTGCAAAAAAAGCAAATATGATTCTAGGTTGTATCAACAGGTGTGTTGTAAGCAAAACTCGTGAAGTCATTCTGCCGCTCTACTCTGCACTAGTTAGGCCTCAGCTGGAGTACTGTGTCCAGTTCTGGGCGCCACATTTCAAGAAAGATGTGGAGAAATTGGAAAGGGTACAGAGAAGAGCGACAAGAATGATTAAAGGTTTAGAGAACATGACCTATGAAGCCAGGCTTCATGAACTGGGCTTGTTTAGTTTGGAAAAAAGAAGATTAAGGGGGGACATGATAGCGGTTTTCAAATATCTAAAAGGGTGTCACAAGGAGGAAGGAGAAAATTTGTTCCTCTTGGTTTCTGAGGACAGGACAAGGAGTAATGGGCTTAAAGTGCAGCAGGGGAGGTTTAGATTGGACATTAGGAAAAAATTCCTAACTGTCAGGGTGGTCAAATATTGGAATAAATTGCCAAGGGAGGTGGTGGAATCTCCCTCTCTGGAGATATTTAAGAACAGGTTAGATAGACATCTGTCAGGGATGGTGTAGACGGAGCTTGATCCTGCCTTGAGGGCGGGGGGCTGGACTCGATGACCTCTCGAGGTCCCTTCCAGTCCTATTATTCTATGATTCTATGATTCTATATGTATAGTCAGAGATTTCACTCAATTTAATAAAATTGCTAGAAATGGCATGTCCTGGGTAGTGTAAAGATGCGCACTCTGTGATATGGTAACTCCCTGTTAAACAGAGAAATCTGAATATGAAGCATGGGGCATGCATTAGATACAGATTCGTGTTTTAGCACTGGTTTCATTGTCAGAGGCGTCCACACCTTTATTTTCCTGGTCAAGTAGGTCTTAAGATCTAGGATGAGGTTGTCAGATCTATGGATGTGAACAGGTAACTGGTTAACTAGTTCCCTGGGAACAGCCCCCCTCTTGCAGCCTGCTGCAGATAGAGGGCTGCTCCAGCCCCACTGGGCCCCCATGTGGAGCCAGCAGCCTGCCCTGAGTGGCTGGGGCTGGGAGCTGCTCCAACCTGGCTGGAGATGTGCCCAACCCAGGATCCTGCTTAGTCTGTTAACCTAATGTTTAATAACTGATTAATTGAGATTTTACAACCCTGCACTTGTCAGAGTACTAGGCATGGTGGAGTTGGGGAAAGGTGGCTCTGACCCCAGATTCCAGTGGTGGCTCTGAACCCAGATTCCGGTGAAGCCCCGGTTTTAAATCCATTACAGTTCACTGGCCAACTACCCTTAGAGCCTGATGCAAACCTACAGAAGTCCATAGAAATGCTCCTGTTGAATTCAGTGGGCTTTTATCAAAATTTTACCTGAAAAGGAGCCATTTGAGCAGCCAAAGAAAATAAACCACAGGAACAGCCCCTTCCCCTCAAAACTTCTCTACTCCAGGGGCTGGGAGAGGATTGGAATAAAATCACGACACCGCCTCAGTACTACCTAGGATTCCCCCTGTGGGTTAGGCTGGCTTTGGAACGCCTAACAAGTGGAGTTGAGCACAACTCTATGGGTCCCTAGCATAACAAAAGGCAGTGAAAAAGGGATTATAGTCTCTCTCCCTCCCTCTGCTCGCTGTTTACCACATTCCAGGGGAAGAAAAAAAAAACCCTTGTGACAAAAACAATACACAAAAAACCCTGCATCAAACAGTCCAACATAATGTAATTTTTCACAGCACTCCAGACTTGCAGAAGTGAGCACTAGCACAGCTTTAAACATAGTGCTGAGGAAGTGTCGGGGGGAAGGGAATGGTGCACATATGTAATTTGCCAAAGATGATAAAGCATCAAAAACAAAACTAAAGAGAGATCCAGCTGGGGGATTGAAGGGCATTGTGGAAAATAGCTCTTATTTGATATAATCAAAGAAAATAATCTCCAAAATCATTGACGCCCACCCCAGAGTCCTGTAACTCCATTGAAATCAACAGGCCAAATTCAGAGTTGACAGGCAAGACAGGACGGTGTTAATTAAACATTTTTAAGCAGGCATAAATAGATGTAAGACTCAGAGTTAGATCAGGCCAACTGCAAACATCCAGAACTCATGGATTAAAAAGAAAATTATGTTTTTAGTTGTCTTATGACCCTTTAACTTCCACCCCCAATGCATAGTGCCCCAGCCTCCTCCCTCCATCAGCTCTGCCCATTCAGCTACACAACTATGCTACACCCCTTGCCTCCCAGCTCACTAGGGTTGCCAGTTTTCTTGACCGGATGCCATTCGCAACAATGGTGTCCAGTTGGAGAGAGTTGGCAACTGTGCTCTGCGCCTGCCACTGTGGCAATTCTTCACCCAGGCCTAGTGGGAGGCCAACTGTAACGTTCATCATAGTCCCCCCAGGCTTGTGATGAGGGCAGCTCTAGGGGTTCTCCATGTGCTGCCCACACTCCACTCTGAGAGGCAGCTGCAAGGGAGCTTGAGTCTCCTCCTTCCCAACCTTGAGTTCCAACACTAGAGAGGAGCCAAACCATTTTTCACAGAGAAGCCCTAAACTGCTGGGCTCTTGCTGCTGAATTCTCCTCTTAAGAAAATACTGTCCTGTTTCTCGCCCTCTTCTGCCGCTCAAACACTCTCTCTGCTCTGTGGGGAAAGGGGGAAGAGCACAACCGGTCTCCTGCAGCAGCTGCTGTGGTTGGCTTCAAAACCTCAGCTTCACGTGAAAAAAAGTAGCCCTCAGAGGTATGAAGATCAAAAACATGCCCTGCTGTGGTGGTGTCCACCTGAGACTGCAGAGTTGGACCCACTTGCTCTGAGAGGTGCGACCTACGCCCCTGAAAGGGAGGCAAGGTTTCAGAGAAGAGGATAAAGAGCTTGACTATGACATAGCCAATAATAGGAAGCCAGTGAAGAAATTAACAAGGTAAGGAGACATTAGCAGCAATAGCCTTTTTAGCTAGACAGGGCAGGAGGAGCCCTGAGATGAAGGGAGCTGAAATGAAGCACTGAGTTGGGCTGCAGGGTACGGATGTATCAGAACTCCCTTGGACCTCCTCATAGAGACTAGATGCTTTCCAACTTTATAAACACCCATGTGCTAGTTATTAGGTCCACTCCCTTACTACAGCCTTGTATAGCAACATACAAGTAGATGTAAACTTCCCCTTAGCCCATGTTCCACAAAGGGGAAGATGTTCTGACCCTACAAGCCTGTTCCTTCAACTCCTGCCAGCTTTCTCCCTTTGTGCTGCCTTTGGAACACCAGCAAATGGTTCTGATTAGCTCATCAGCCTCCGGCCCAATTAAGCCATGGAGCACCCGCCCCTCAATTAATCCTTTCCAGGAGAGAATAGTTTATACCTTGGGCTAAGTCTACACTGGCACTTTCCAGCGCTGTAACTTTCTGGCTCAGGGGTGTTAAAAAACACTTCCAAACACAAAAGTTACAGTGCTGTAAAGCAGTGATTCTCAACCTTATGAAGTACCTATTTTTAAATATATAGGTAAGTACCCCCTCTTTAAAAAAAATTAAGTACCCTCAGTATCTACAGTTTTCAGACACACAATTTTTTTTCTACCATTGCAACACATTTGTTTAAACAACTTCACTGTAGTCAGGTGGGTGATTAAATTTTTGAGTGTAAAAAGGACAAAAATAATAAAGTACTGTAAAACTTCAAACAAAAATTCAGTTTTCTCCAAATTTCAGTTGTGTTGACGTACCCCCACGCCGTCCTTCGGGGCCAGCCCCAGACTTCATGGCCACAGTAGTGGCACCTTCAGGGCCGGCTCTGTTGAGGAGTCTCAGCCCCAGCGCTGCTTCCTCTCCAGTGGCAGCCCCGCGGGTGGAGGGGCGGGACTGAGCTCCTCCGCACCCCCACAATGGACCTGTAATCAGGGGACAGGGCCTGTAATTGCCTTGTGGGACAGATCAAAGCCCAAGGCAGGCCAGATGCAGCCCGTTGAGAGGCTTTTGCCCACTCCTGCCCCAGAGGGATGGAACACAAGAGTCTAATCCTCAGGTGATCCCTTTCCTGTCACCCATTTCTAGACAAAGAGAGGTTAGGGACATCATTCCTACCCATCCTGACTAATAGCCATTGATGGACCTAACCTCCATGAATCTATCTAGCTCTTTTTGGATCCCTGTTAAAGTCCTAGCCTTCACCACATCCTCTGGCAAGGAGTTCCACAGGTTGACTTCTCTCCAGAGAAGGAGAGAAAGAAAAGCCAATGACATAGGCAGTGAGCCTTCAAGAGGAGAAGGAAAGGGGGGTTATCCTCAGGAGTAGGAAAGACAGAGAAAGGAGCAAACCTTGGCTGGGAGAGATGACTTTTTGATCTGGATGTACAAGGGTCAGTGTAATCCCATAACAATCAGTGCTATGGTACCAGTCCTGAATCTGAGATCCTAATCTAACGTAATGGAGGGATGTCCATGAGAAAATGACTGAGAAATCATAGATATGATGCTACAGTTAGGGATGTAGATCTGGTTCTTTGGGCTCTAGGAAGATGGTGACATATTGAAAAGCAGGTTAAATGCTGTGGTCTCAGAAAGCATCTGACATTCTGTTGCTAAGGTACTAGGCCTATATTATATCAGCCCATGGAAACTCTAGAAACAATGGAGAAACTTTCTCTCTTTCATTGGTGCTAGAAGGGATCCTATCTTCCTATTCCTCCGGCCTTGTCTCCACTTGGCACATTTTGTCACCAAAAACTGCCTTTTGGCAACAAACCAGTGAGAGCTTTTACACTGCAATGTGACTTTTGTCTGGAAAAACACCCAATCTTGGTGACAAAAGACTTCTAGCCTTGCAAAATACTTTTTTATTTTCTCCTCCCTTTATTGTCGATAAAGAGCCAGTGTGGACTCTGCTGTTTGTTTTGTCCAGAGAAACCCACAATGCCTGCCCTGATGGCTGTGCTCAGTGTTTTGTGATTTCTCCTGCCCTGCAGGCATGTGCCCCATCCCTTTCAGAGCTCTGGGAAGTATCTGACAGCTGAGTGAGCTGCTCCATTTGGGGAACAAAGGAAAAGAGCAAGTCCTTGGGATGCTTCTGTTCTGCCCTGATAGGACACAGCAGCATGCAAACTGCTGTTGCCAGGGGAGGGGGACAGATGCTGTGCTGCTTTGACATTCCTCAGTATGGAGAGCTTACAGTAGCTGAGAATGCTGTGGGAGAACTTGGAGGGAATCCCAAGAAGCGCTGGGTCAGATGTGCTTTCCCACACCACCGAACAGTAGGACGCTTACCCACAGTGCTTTGTTCTATCTGTCAATGACAGGGGAGCTAGCAATGTGGCTATGAAATGTTGACAATGGGAGGAAGAAAAAATAGTTTGATTGGTTTTCACTTTTGCATGTCGACAGCGCTTTTGTCGCCAAACATTCCCAGTGTGAACATAGCCTGAAAATCAGACCTCTTTGAGTCTTGCCCCCCACCTCTCAGTTTCCTACTCTCAACATTGGACTATGGAGAGGACTGAGCCACTTACTCAGATAATTGTAGCTGATGTCTGAAACTGTATCATGATTCACCTTAATCACCATTAAACAGATCAAAACAGAAATAACAAGTAATGAGATGAGAGCTGCAGATTCTAAAAATACAAGCACATTCTTCCCATCAGATCTAATTAGATTTGCCAAAAATCACTGTGCATTGATCTGCAATTTAAACAGTATGTTGATTACAAATTTCCATGATAGACATGATTACACAGATACTTGACTAGACTACGAATTAGCCTCTTCAGTGGAAACGCTTAGTACATTTTTTCAGCACTCTTCCACAGACAGCTTTTAATCCTAAAATCAACACACAATACAGTTGTTTAAGGTTTGCTTGGATTTCTGTTGAGCATCCAGCAAAGAAGCTAGGCAGCCAGAGTATTCATGTTGATCATTAGTCTTTGTTAATATCAACAGCTCATGTTGAACCACCCATTTAAGCAAACTGTAGTCTGCTCTAGGAAAAGATCTTTCATCTGCAAGGAGGAAAGCTTTTTTTGATGTCATGCTGCCTAGCACCATTTCAACAGTGATGTGTAGAAAAAAAGTCCTTTGTAAAAATGAACATAGCATAAATATAACATAATTCCAGATAACTGATGCCTCACAGATGTCATGCATTGTTAATTGCATTCTCTCCAGCATCCACTCTCTGTGCTCAGAATCTAGATGGAATGTTTAATTTCTGATCTCAGACCACAGTGTTAAAGTCATGCTGCTTCTCTGTACATCACTGTTCATATCAAATGATCATGATGCATACAAAGGAATGGTGATGAGACAAATCAGATCTGGGTATGTTTTTAGGGTGTAGAGCCACATTTCTGCAACACAGGACTTCATAAATTGGGAGTTTCAAATGCAATTAGCATTGGCCTAACTCTGCTCCCACTGAAATCTGAGAGCTTTTGAAAATTCTGCCTAGAAAGGTTGAGCAGCCAGGAGAGTTTAACATACTCAGAACAGTGGTGGGTAATACTTTTCTTTGTACTAATCTCCTGAGCTACCCATTCCCATGGATATAGATATTTTCAGCTTGAAAACCCTTATTGCCTTTGCCTGCAGAGTCGCAGAGATGTCAACTAGCCCATCATTATTTTGCTCTTGATGCTGGTTAGGTCATAGTGCAATTGTGTCAAGCTTTGGGGCATATTTTCTGATTTGTTACTTTGCAGGTGTAAGGCTGGAGGTCACACACAATACTGAGATTATAGATTAAGGAAAGCAGAAGTGGAATACGTAATTTCATCTCTAATCAAGCACATTAATACTGTAAAAATATCCAGAGTGTGGATAAATACTGATACCCTAGTAAGAAGACACAGAAAAAATCCATTCTAATCTACAAAGGCCTGTGAATCATAAAAGTTCTTCCTCTTCTCCAAAATAATATAGGGGAAAATGTTTTTCAATAATGTTCTAATTTTACAGTGAGGGGAAATTTAATCACAATACATTGCACAAATGATTTTGCTGTCAATTTCATTTCACAATCCTTTTATAAGTTATTCATTACAGCCTTTCAAAATAGTCTTGAAAATGTACCATTTAGGCACAATACAATAATATTATCTCACTTTTTAACATAATGATTTATGATAATGGAAAAGCCTAATAGGGTTTTACTTGCACTCAAAGAAAAATATTGCTCTCCTTAAATGAGAAAGGAATTTTGCAAGGTTGAATTCATATTGTAAAACAGTGTGATTTATCAAAATAATATGATTTCATGTCTTGGAATCCATTCTGAATCTCAATGTCTACAGTCAATAAGTGATGAATAAATAACAATTAGCAACTGATGTTAATTTTTATTCCTTGGCAGTGAATAAAATGAAAGGTGATTAGAGTAGAAAAAGAATATTTGGGAATAAACATTGCTGTTTTAAATCAGCTGCCTATTAATTTCATTTCATTGGTGACCCCCTTCTTCTTGTATTATGAGTAGTAAATAACACTTTGTTATTTACTTTCTCCACACCAGTCATGATTTTATAAATTTTCCAAGCCAAAAAATCCCAGGGTATGTCTACACTACCCTCCTATTTCGAAATAGGAGGGTAATGTAGGCATACCGCAATTGCAAATGAAGCCCGGGATTTGAATTTCCCAGGCTTCATTTGCATAAGCTGGGCGCCGCCATTTTTAAATCCCGGCTGGTTCGAACTCCGTGCCGCGCGGCTACACGCGGCACGAACTAGGTAGTTCGAACTAGGCTTCTTAGTTCGAACTACCGTTACTCCTCATTCCATTCCATGAGGAGTAACGGTAGTTCGAACTAGGAAGCCTAGTTCGAATTACCTAGTTCGTGCCGCGTGTAGCCGCGCGGCACGGGGTTCGAACCAGCCGGGATTTAAAAATGGCGGCGCCCGGCTTATGCAAATGAAGCCCGGGAAATTCAAATCCCGGGCTTCATTTGCAATTGCGGTATGCCTACATTACCCCGCTAGTTCGAACTAGCGGGGTAATGTAGACATACCCCCCAGTCTTCTTAATCTCTTCTCATATGGCAGCCATTCTATACTGCTAAACATTTTTGACGGCCTTTACTGAACCTTTTCCAATTCCAATATATCTTTTTTGCGATGGGGAGAGATCTGAATCATCTACATGTGGTATTCCAGATACAGGCATATCATACATTTATATGGAGACAACATGTTTTCTGACTTATTACCTATCCCTTTCTTAATTATTACTAACATTCTGTTTGCTTTTTTGGCTGCCCCGGCACATTGAGTGGATGTTTTCATGGAACTACCCAACGACTCCAAGATCTCTGTTTTCCATTGTGCATTACTTTGGTTTTATCAACATTTAATTTCATCGGCCATTGTGTTTCCCAGTCACCCAGGTTTGTGAGATCCTTTTGTAGCTACGCAGTCTGCCTGGGGCTTAACTATCTTGAGTAGTTTTGTGTCATCTGCAAATTTTGCCACCTCAAAATAGTCTAGCATGTTGTCCTGTTTCATTTTCTGACCTGAAATACAAAAAGACTGCCTTTTCAAATGCATGCTTGATAGACATCATTGCTTTTGAACAGCTAGGTTGCACGTATATATATATATATATATATATATATATATATATATATATATATATATATATATATATATATATATATATATATATATATATATATATATATATATATGGCATACTGGATCTTTTTTACTGGATATTTGTGGGGCAAATATCAATGAAAAATATAAAGACTAGAAATATCAAGGGAAAAGGTAGGCAGGAAAATGGGAAACTGTGGCTGAGGAAGATGCATAGATCCTACTCCTGCAATTGGAGCCACAAAAAGAGATCCTTGTGCCTGCCTGTAGCCCCACAGGGTAATCCATGCTGCAAACAAGGGACTACATTATAAATGGGACTTGCACAGACCCAAGAGATCTCCCACAGAGCTATGACTGCAGGATTTATTTGGGATCTTAGTCTGAGGCTACATCTACATTACAAGTGCTTCAGCTGTACAACTACAGCTCTGCTGCTCTAGTGAAAACACTTACCAGAACAGAAGGGGGTTTCCATCATAGTAGTAAATCTGCCTCTCCGAGGTAGAGGAGGTACGTCTACACAGCAGGTACGTCTACACAGCAGGGCAAAACTTTAATTAAGCTATGCAACTTCATCCAAGTAAATTGCGTAGCTGAAATCGAAATAGCTTAATTCGACTTTTGGTGCTGTCTATGTAGCAGGAAGTCAAAGGAAGAACTCTCTTCCTTTGACTTTCCTTACTCCTCATGAAATGAGGGTTACAGGAGTTGGAGTAAGAAGTCCTCCAGCTCGACATTATTTCAAAATAAAGGCTTGTAGTAAGGATGCACACTATGTTATTTTGGAATAACATAGACGTACCCTAGGTCAGCAGAAGAATCCTTCTGACAAGCTAGCGGCATTTACGGTAGGGGTTAGATTGACCTAACCACACACATAGAGCCTGACATTTTTCAGTTTTATATATAGACCAGACCAGAGTAACTCATCGCACAACTCTCTTTATCCTCCATTCAGTGAAAACTCCTGTAGTAACAGTGGAGCTATGGTTACACAAACTCTGAACCTTCACAATGACTGTGTAAAGTGTAGTACCTAGATTTTTTTCTGCCTGCTATTTCTGTCCTCTTTCATCATGGGTATATTAACATGAAAGAAGTCAATGGGGCTAATTAGTTTCCCGCAGGGAATTGTGCTGTATTAATTTCACTGCTTGAAACTCTTTGTTATCCAGTCAAATTGTTCCATTTTTACAGCTTATATTTTAAAACCTCTTCAGTTTTAAGCACTTCATCCTTTTTTCCCCCTTTTTGATCCTACAGTGAAATCATAATTCCATATAATTGGAACAGTCACGTGTCAGCTAGAAAAAATACTTGGTTTTGTGAGAAAAAGCTCTTGACCATCCTTGATGGGGTAGAGCTGGTGGTCATGGTACATATAGGTACCAATAACATAGGGAAAGGTAGCAGAGAGGCCAAATTTAGGTTGCTACGTAAAAGATTAACATCCAGGGCTTCCATGGTAGCATTTTATGACGTGCTTCTATTTCCATGTGCATGGCTAGTGAGGCAGGAAGAACTGCAGGGTCTCAGCACATGGATGAGATGATGGTGGTTGAAGGCAAAGGTGAAAGGAGGCTGGTGCACCCGGTATATTTTGCAAGTAAGAAAGTGTCTGGCTAGGGAAGCTGCAGGTGAAGGCATGTGCACTCCCAGCCAAGCTCCCCCAGCAGTGTGGGGCTCCCAGTCTGTCCTGATGACCCCGCACTGGCTGGATGCAGCGCAGGAGTATGTTGCCCTGTAGCATGCAGTTCCTGTGGGGAAAACAGTGGCTGAGGGTTTTTGTGTACTGCCTTGCCTGCAGGTGCTGCCCCCACTGCCACAGCTCCCGTTTGGCTGGGAACAGGAGTAGCGTGGGGCAGGGTAACCAACTGGGAGCAGGACTGCCCCAGCCCCGAGCCCCTCCCCTTGCATTCTCCCCTACACCCCAACCCCTGTCCTGTCTCCTGCAACCCTAACCCAACATCTTTGCTCTGATCCCCCCAATACCACAAACCCCTGTCCTGAGCCCCCCACATCCCAACCCCTTCTCCTGAGCCCCATAATGCTAAGAAATTAAAATTTCTTTCACCCCTGGTTGAAGGAGGGATTTACATTGACTAGAAAGTGGGGAACTTTTTGAGAAAGGAAGAGCTAATACTGGGCTCCACCTGAACCAAAATGGCACTAGATTGCTGGCATGTAAAATTAAAAAAAATTATAGGAGTTTTTAGGTTAAGCGCTGGGGGAAAGCCAATAGGTGCAGAGGTGCACACAGTTTGGACAGAGATATCCCCTAGGACAGAATTTGTTAAAAGGGATACTCCATATCCTAGCAAAGTGGAGAGGATAGAAGTTGATAAAGTACAGGTAAGAACTGAAGAAAAACAGTCACATGAAGCAGACATAAACTATGTTAATATTTAGCTAAGTACTTATGTACGAAAGCTAGTAGTCTAAATATTCAGACCTTGTCTACACTATGCTGGGGATGATGCAGCGATCAATCCATCGGCCATCAATGTATCGAGTCTGCTTAGACATGATAAATTGATCTCTAAGTGCTCTCCCGTTGATGCCTGTATTCCACTAGGATGAGAAGAGTAGTCAGTGTCGACGGTAGAGCAACCCCCACTGACTTTACCACATACAAAATACTGTGGTAAGTGTGTTGACTTCAGCTGTGCTCTTTATGTAGCTGAAGTAGATTGATGGCTTGACAAAGCCTACCAAGGGAGAACTTGAGTGCCTGGAGTTATATGGGGATATTGATGTAATACGCATCACAGAAACTTGGTGGAAATAATAATCCATGAGACACAATAGTACCAGAGTACAAAATATAGAGGAATGACAAATACAGGAAAAATCTTAAATTACTCCAGCTGCACCATCAAATCTATATGGATAGAAATTCCATGGGTGAATGATAAGGCTATAGCAGTAGGAATATACTTACAACCATTTGACCAGGATGACGATTGTGAAAAGCTCAAGGATATTAAGATATTAATAAAAGAAAACTCATTAACAATAGAAGATTTCGACTATCCCCATGTTGACTGGGTACATGTCACCTAAGGATGGGCTGCAGAGATAAAATTGCTAGACACCATTAATGACTGCTCCTTGCAGCAGCTCATTTTGAAATCCTCAAAGGGAGAAGCAATTCTTGATTTAGATCCAAAGGAAGCACAGAATCTGGTCCGAGAGCTGAAGCACTCAGCAATAATGACCATAATGTAATTAAATTTAACTTTAAATTTAATTTTAAATTCCCTGGGATTAAGGGGGGTGGAGCGGGAATACCAGAGAAACCTACCACAATAGCATTTACGTTCCAAAAAGGGAATGCCACAAAAATGAGGAAGATAGTTAAACAGAAATTTAAGGAACTCTCACAAGAACAAAATGTCTGCAAATGGCATGGAAACATTTTATAAGAGGCTAAAACTAAAACTAAATGTGCACCACAAATGAGAATTTAAAAAATAAGAGGACAAAAAAAATGCCACGATGACTAAACAATGAGTAAAATCATGACAAGTGCAGAGAAAGGCGAATCAAAAACAAATTGCAAACTGGGAAGGTTTTGCACTGAAAATCATACAGACAAAATGTCAAGATTATCATATTTCATGACCTAACTTTCCCTCCCAGATCCATATAGAAGAAGAGATAGGTTTACAGGGTGGCTGTGTCTAGACTGGCAAGTTTTTCCGCAAAATCATCTGCTTTTGTGGAAAAACTTGCCAGCTGTCTACACTGGCCACTTGAATTTCTGCAAAATCACTGACGATCTCATGTAAGATTGTCAGTGCTTTTGCGGAAATACTATGTTGCTCCCGTTCGGGAAAAAGTCTTTTTCCAAAAGACTTTTGCGCAAAAGGGCCAGTTTAGACAACAGAGATTTCTTTTCCGCAAAAAAGCCCCGATCGCGAAAACGGCGATCGGGGCTTTTTTGCAGAAAAGCGCGTCTATATTGGCCACGGACGCTTTTCCGCAAAAAGTGCTTTGGCACGGACGCTTTTCTGCAAATCTAGATGCTCTTTTCCGAAAATGCTTTTAACGGAAAACTTTTCCATTAAAAGCATTTCCGGAAAATCATGCCAGTCTAGACGTAGCCGGTGTGTATACAATTCAAAGCACTGGTTGTGAAATGAAAAGTCCCTATTGAAATCAGTGGGAGTTTTTTGCACAAATTCTAGTCTGTAGGAGGAACATTGGGAACAAACAACACGCAGATGAAATTGCAGTTTGGTTTCTATAACACAGAAGGTGATCTAAAGCAAAATGATTTGATAGTTACAAATACATAACTTTACGATAGAGGGTGTAGGATCCCAAAAGCTGGCAACAGAGCACTCACTGTTCATATACAGCACCTAATGATGGTCTATAAATCTTTATTTTGCCACTAAAATTAACTTTGCAGTCTGACTTCCCAGTGTGGCAGAGGTTGGGTAAACTGAAGAGGCTGTATGCTTGGTTTCTGTATAGAAGGGTGGAAAAGACCTTAGCATCACTTAATAGTGACTGCATACTAGGAATGTGAAAATGTAACCATGTACACAGTTAACTGATGAGTCTAGGCTCATTGGTTAATGTGCACGGTTACACACAGGCTCCTGGTATGTGCCGGGAGCTGGTTTAATAGCTGGCTCTCCATGTGCACTGGCTCCCTGGGAGCACCTGCTACCCTACTTCCTGACTGCAGCAGCGCGGGGGGTGATGGGGGAGGTGGGAGCTACTGTGCACAAGGTACTGGCTTTTAAGCCAGCTCCCCATGCACACTCCCTCCACCTGCCCCCCCCCCCCAGCCCATGCAGCACAGAAGCAGTAGGCGCTGGTTCCCGCCTGCCTACCCGCCCCCCTGTGTGTAACTGCTGAAATTTTTCAATAGTTACACAATTACTTAACTAAACACATTTTAACATCCCATTCCCTACTACATACAGGGAGTACCACTAATAGACTCTGACCAAAGGCTCACCCGATCCATGTTCTCAGCTAGATGGAACATGACTCTGACCCTTTCCTTATATTATTATTTACAATTTACTTAGTGACATTTTTACATTGTGTCTTTTCAGCCAATCATCATACTTTAGAATCATAGAACTGGAAGAGACCCCAGGAGGTCATCAAATCCAGCCCCCTGCCCAAGGCAGGACCAATTCCAACTATAACAAAATACTTACTTTTGCTTCACATGAGTATAGCACCAAAATCTGTAGCCAGAATAACTCATTCTCTGATCTTTCCAGATCTCTTTAGCTAAATAGGTTTAGGCATGGTATGTTTCAAAGAGAAAGCTAGTGGTGGTGTTTCAGTAAGCGGTGCTATTCCCCTCCAAATCACTCTTAAATCCATGCTGCAACATAGCTTTAAGAGGCACAGAACAGCTGGAGGTGCTGCTTCCTGTCTAACCTAAACTCTGGATACCCATGGTAATTAAAAATCCCAGTAGAGTAAATTGGTGAGTTAACTTCAGTATCCTATCTTAATTCCATTCCATTCTACCTACCTACAAATCTCCATTTAATGTACATTTGGACACATTATTCTTTACTTCAATTCCCTGAGCTGTTATGGAATATTATCAGCTGCCATGGTCCATGAGGTGAATGGCCACTATAGAGGTTGGGGATTGATCTCTATATACATACACAATGAGATTTTCAAAAGATCAGTGTTGTCCCAGCTGTTTCAGTGGAAAGTGGTAGTAAACTGCCATTGACTTTAATGGACACTGAATTAGGAGAACACCCAGGCTACGTCTACACTGGCATGATTTTCCGAAAATGCTTTTAACGGAAAAGTTTTCCGTTAAAAGCATTTTCGGAAAAGCACGTCTAGATTGGCAGGATGCTTTTCCACAAAAGCACTTTTTGCGGAAAAGCGTCCATGACCAATCTAGACGCGGTTTTCCGCAAAAAAGCCCCGATCGCCATTTTCGCGACTGGGGCTTTTTTGCGGAAAACACTACTGTGCTGTTTACACTGGCCCTTTTGCGCAAAAGTCTTTCGGAAAAGACTTTTGCCCAAAAGGTAGCAGCATAGTATTTCCGAAAAATCACTGACGATCTTACATGAGATTGTCAGTGCTTTTCCGGAAATTCAAGCGGCCAGTGTAGACAGCTGGCAAGTTTTTGCGGAAAAACTTGCCAGTCTAGACACAGCCCCAGTGCATTTGAGATTTCTAAGCATGTCTCCTAAAACATGATATGATGATACATATTTATAACTAGAAGATTTACTGGGCATTGCTCAGGTCATTCAGGGCAGGAGGCTCGGGGAGTGGGGGGTGCAGAAGTCAGGGCAGGAGCTTGAGGATGTGGGGGGTTTAGGGCAGCAGGCTGAGAGTGGGGGGGGGGTGCAGGAGTCAGGGTTGGAGAGTGAGGAGGGGCTCAGGTAATGGAGATGCAGCACTCAAAGTTTGAGGATTTGGGGTCTCAGGGCAGAGGGCTGGGGTGTAGCAGTTAGGTTTTGGGGGTGAGGACGGGCTCAGGGCCAGTGTGAGGGAATGTAGCAGTCACATTTTGGGGGTGAGGAGGGGCTCAGGACAGGGCAGTGTGAGGGGATGCAAGAGTCAGGGTTGGGGAATGAGATGGGGCTCAGGACAGGGGGCTGTGTGTGGTGGGATGCTAGAGTCAGAGTTTGGGAGTGAAAAGGGGCTGTTGGTGAAGGTGTGGGGGGTGCAGCAGCCAACAGGGGCTGCACAACCTAGGCAGATCCCTGGGGCTGGCTGCAGTCTGGTCCACACTGCCTGGGCAGTGACTCCCCGGCATTGGTTGTGGTGGCAGCTGCACTGGCCAGGGGGTGGCTCTTTGGGGCTTGCTGCAATGGGGGCTATGCTGGCTGGGGGGCAGCTCCCTGGGATTGGCTGTGGCAAGGGCTGTGCTGGCCAGGGAATGGTTCCCCAGGGCTGGCCACAGTGGGTACCACGCAGGCCAGGGAGAGGGTGGGGGAAGCTTACCTCCATTCCTGCTCCCCCAATGGTGTTATAGCTATCCTGGACCCCATCTCTAGTCCCTTGCTATCCCCTGTAGTCATTACACAGTATATATGTCCCTGCTAGCAGCCTCCTCCCTTTCCATGTTATGAAAAACAAGCATATTCCAGACATAACCTATTGTCCTGGGACAACCAAACTCTTACTTTAAGTTATAAGAGAAAGCTACAGCCCAAATTTGGCAGGCCTACCTCTTACCATATAGGAGGAGTTCTTGAACAGACAAACGGATAGACAAACTCACTTGCTCACAAACTATCTTAAATATAGAGATTAGTTGGTTAATGAGTTCTAATTATTAAGGACTATTGCTGAATCCCACCTAGTTTTCTTTGCCACAAGTTTGCACAATTTGTTTCATGCTTTTGCAACAGATTTTGTTTGAATGTTCAGGTAGAACTGGAAGAGCAGAGAAATGGAGATAAAATGCTGCTTGTAGTTTAAGCATTGTTGTGGTACAGCTGTTTGGCAAGCAGTGAAAGCTTCTTACATGTCAGGACCCAGTGCCTTCTTTTACAAGCTTATCAACCTGTATTGCTCCAAAAAAAGCAGCAGAAACTAACACTGTTTTCTCCATATTCACTGCCTATCTTGCATCTTTGCAGGGAGTCAAATTAGATGACCCTTGTAATTCCTTCTAACCCTATGATTTGTATGCATCATTAACTGAATATATCCCAGAATCTCCTTTGGGAGATCTCATTTATTCCCAAACTGTCACACTACCTATAGAAGTGGAAACAACCTCCTCTTTGCTGCAGGAAGGATTTTATGACACTTTTTTTTCTTGACCTCAGGCACTATTTTAATGCACTTTTTGCTATGACATTTAGAGACAATCATTTTAAAACAAGGAAATACCCATAAATCCCTGGGATCTCCTGAAGCAGATCAAAAGGTCAATTAGGAGTATAATAAAGATCTGCTTTGCTGCTCTGGCAGTGGGTCAGCACATGGCTCTAGTGAAGATTAGTACTGAAAAAGAGTAAAGAAAAAAATCCAATGTATTAAAAGACTGGAAATCTTCACGTCTGTTACTAAAGCAAGGATCACTATCTCTCAAATATGTCCCCTGGTTTTAGGAAGGCTCTATGTAAGAGTTACTTTGCTAACTTGTCTCTGCGTACTGATCTTATTAATGGGAACAAAGGTAATAAAAGGAATGTTGTTAGTGCAGGTGACCTGGAGCCAAAACCCAGAGCTCTGACACTTATGTATGTATCCATCAGGAACATGTGTAAGCTAACAACTGATTTGAAAAGCACTTTGAAATTGTTGGACAATAGATGCTATGCAAATTATTACTGAAACCTAGATATAATGCAGGGCAGAAAAGGAGAGAAAATGGACATTAATTACATACTCATTTAAGCTTAAACTACCTCCCCCAGTGAGTGGTTTATGAATGTAGAAACTGCTCTGAGGCTCAGAGATAGTGGAAAGCACCCTACTTACGGTCCTGACAAGATGGAACAGCTTGTTTCATTGCAAGGTCTTCTGTAAATCGGTATCGATCCTGCTTATGTAAAAAATGTAACTGCATGCCATTTTGTAAACTTACCAAGAGGGATCCAGATAAGTTCAACAAAGCTCAGTATTTTTCAAAGAATCCTAGGACCTAACACTAAAAACTCAATGGGATATATGACCTCTTAACACCAACATGCTCCATTGGAAATCCCAGACAGCAGTTGTATGCAATATGCTATAACTTTTAGTGTAAGAACTTCAGAGAAAGGACCTTGTCTACTTTCAAATATTAGTATTTATGATGGCAGTGTCAAAATGAAGTATGCTGTATCCAACCACAACCCAGGAAAGCGCAAAATGATCTCCATCAAGTCTCTACTTTGTGGTTACTACTGAAAGGTAGCGGATGTTTGACTGTCAGAAAAAGATGGGAGAGAAGTGAAGTATTTAGTCTAACAGGTTATTTGCTCTAATCAAATAGCAATCAAATAGCTTGTTTGTTACAAGTGTGTTTAAGTCTTCTTACAAATGTTAGCACTGTAAATCAGAAAGCTGAGATGGAAGAGATCATATTTTATTGGACCAAATTTTGTTGGGAAGATCTAGCCTTTTGAGTCACAGAACTAGAGTGTACCCACTTTGACAAATACTGTGGAATCAACAACTGCACTACATTCAATCACTGCAACTTTTCATAATTATGGGATCATCAGAGACAGGCTTTCATTATTTGAAAAAAATCCCCCTCAAATGTGTTTCTTAGATTGAGCAGGCTGCTTCAGCACAGAGATATCTAGAAGGGGAAAGGACTGTCACCTTATAACACTCATAAGATGGGGACCACCACCCAACCACCCTACTTTACTCTGACCCCATTTTCATCCCCACCACACCCCAGCTGTAGCCCAGTTAGCCTGTGCACATCCCCAGTAACCATACACCTGCTCCTAGCTCCAGGGAGGCATATAGGGAATAAGGAGGGACAGAACCCTGAAAAGTTTGGAGAAGCTATTAGAAAAGTTGTGTGACTATTACATACATGGAGACTGTTTCTAAAGGGAAGGCAAAGAGCTGAGTTAATTCCTGATTGAGAGACCACATGATGTAGTTAAAGCATTGGGGCAGATTCAGATGTGCAGTTAAGAAATGAGTGTTTTCTTTCTTTGCTGTAATTTGTAGAGTACATAAATGAAGGCATAAATGTTAGTGGAGTTTGGTTATGTGTCAGTAAAGTTAGTTTTTGTTCTTGGAAGAGTTTAATCCCCCCCCCCCCCCAGTTTGCACATGCATTTAGTTAAAACCATGCCTACCAACTGTAGATACTTTGAGCTTGAGTGGGCACAAGCCAACAATCCACTTCTTCATCTGAAGTGGGTTGTACCCACTCAAGCTCATTTTACTCATCTTTGATATATTGAAGGGAGCACAGCTGGACTGGCAGGCTAAACACTAAAATCAGTGGCCTAGTCATTTTGGTGGAAGTGATGTGCAATACCTTTCTATCTGCTTTGTCAATGGGTGTAGGTAACTAGTATCTATAAGGACTGTTAAATACGGTAGCTTCCCCAAAACACACTTATTTAAAAACAAATTCAATTTCACACTCATGATTTACCCTTAAGTGATGTCAGATTACTAACATTACATGGACCCAGATTTCATGAGTTGTATAGTAGTGGCAGTGAATGACAATACTTTGAAGAAAAAGCAAAGTCTTTACACATGGTTTATCTAATTATATTTTGGGCAAATTTATTTATCTAAAAACAAAATAAAAATCAATTTTTAAAAGAAATTAAATAAAACCCACAAAACTGTGAAATGTTCTGGCACAGAAGTTCAAGACAAATATAAATTCAGTTGGCCACAACTGCTGAGTATAGAAAAATGTGCAACATTAATAAAGATTTTATTAAAGGTATGTACATAGCAAGATATGTAAATATATACAGCAATTTGGGGACTTTTTGGAATTGTCAAGAAAAATGACTTAAATACAAAACTGCTGAAAAACAAAATTGAAAAAGTTCATCCCCAAGCATGAAGTCGTCCCATCTGTCCTTATGCCCAAAGTATTAATTATGAGGCAGTTTTGAGGTTATGGCTAAAACCTTTCCAAGTTCCAGCCAAGGTTGTGTAGTCTCAAGTTATTTTGCAAAGCATGCAATTGCAATGGTTCCGTATTTCATGAACGGGCATAAGTTCATGAGTAAGATTAGAAACATTAATATTTTCTTATTTCAGTCTAGATTAGATTCTAATCTATGCACAAGAGTTCCTTAGCTGGTCTAGTTTGTGTTTCAACTGATCTCGCCGCTTCTTCAACTGTTCTTTCTCTGCAATCAGTCTATGTTCATCTGTTTGAATAGAAATAACATACTCGGTGGCTTTTTTAAGAATGACAACTTTCGGTGCTTTTTCATTGTTGGCTACCTCAGGTATTTGGTCACGCAAAGCAAAGAAACTCAACTTCAGCTCATTTCTCCTTTGGCGCTCCAAAACGTTGTGCGTTCGCCTCTTGTCATTTTCTTCTGTGTCTGATGTGCGGGGACTTGAACACTTGCGATTATTACTGATCTGTTTGAGAACTCTGCCACTGTCCAACTTTATCCTTTTTGCTGAAGGATACTCAAGCTTGGTTGAGGGAGGAGCAGCATAGTTGTGTTGATGGATGGGGACATGACACCTCTTAAGAACTAGTGGGCTGTGGTGTGGCTTACTGTGCTCTTCTGTTGACTGTGTGATTGATTCAGATTCACTTGTTGTCACAACATCAATTTCTTCCTCATCTTCTTCTGGTTCTTCTTCTTCTGGAAGAAAAAAAACAAACAAACCACACACTCCTCCATAAGTCAATTTCTGTGGATATTTATAAACAGTATAAGTATTCCTTGTTGTATAATGGAGAACAAAGTGGGTAACAGAATGTAATCTGCTAAAACCTGCAGTTCCCTGAAAAAATTTTTTCCTCAGAAATCCAACATGCAACAGAAGTACTGTTAAAAGAACAGACTCCTCTTTTGTACTCCTTAACTCTACATCCCAGACTGCCAAACCCTGCCTCCCAGATAGCAAAAAGTTACGTAATTCTGAACAGACAGCAGTGAAGTTGAATGTTGACAGATGTTACAGCACAAACCCCCACCCCCTGCCAATCATGGAAGCCATTCTTAAAATATTTAATCAGTCTTTGGGCCAGGACCCAAAGCAAAGCTTTCTTCACTCTTGTATATTTTAGGGTCACCTTCGGAAGCGCCCTCCATCCCCATTATGTGAGTAAATCACAGAAAGGGAAAAAAAAGACTATAGACCTTGTCTGCAGACATTCAGTCCCTAACTATCCATGGGACTGTCTCAAACTGTTTGAAAGATACTTAAGAGTGCCTTTAAAAATTCTCAGACTCATTTACATCTTTTCAGCTAGCACTAGCACCTCCCAGATTACACACACTCCCTGTGGCTGTTAACACTTTCCCATCCCATGAATGTCACTGGAGGGCAAATTCAATTGGATAAGATTCTAGCTTTGGGGGAATGACTCAGACCCTGTTATGAAAGTTAACACCTCCTCCCTCTTCTCTCCCCCCACCCCAATGGGCTAGTGTCCCAGGAAATTTAATTCGCATGGAGCCTCAGAGCATGCCTTGCTAACGTGGCATTTAAAAAAGCACATGCAACAGGGGGGACTGAAATCCTTAGGGATAGGAGGAGTTATGCATGCCAGTTTCAGCAGAGAACAAACTGAGTGTGTCCTGCCCAAGCTCTTCTATGATGTTTAAGCATCCACATTGGACAAATTAGAAAGTAACAGAACCCAAGGGCATTGTTACATAGGTACACACAGAGCAGTTAAGTTTTAAGGTAATATACAAGGATATATTTAGCCCACCCCAAAACAAACAGAAAACCTAAAGGACATGCAAGGGGGGAACTTCCCTGGTATCTTCCTTGGTAGACCTGAAGATGGTTGTCCCTGACTCCACAAAAGGCAAGCAACAGCTGAGCTGGACTGTGCCCATGCCTATGTCCCCAGAAAGCCTGAGGTGGTGGGACAGTCTTGAGAAGGGACAATCGGTACTCACCAGAGTCGCTGCTGGTGGTGGGCGGCGTGTCATCGCCCAGCAGGGAAGCCGGGCTGGAGTCGGGGGAGCCGGGCTTGGGGGACCTCTCGCTGAGCGGGTAGGGGAAAACCACGGAGGGATCTATGCAGTCGGAGGCGGCAGCGCCCAGATCGTGCAGGTAGGTACTGGCGGAGGCAGGGGAGGGAGCCATGCTGGGCGGCTGCGAGGGCGGCGGCTGCGGGCAGAGCCGGGAGCCGGCACCCCCCTCTCTACGGGCCGCCTGGTAGGAGGCCAGCTTCTCGGACACCACCTTCTCCAGCTTGGCGGCGGCGGAGAAGCCGCTCCACATGCAGTCCTGGATGATGATGGATTTCACGAAGGACTCGTCGTCCGGGTCGCAGATGAAGCTCTGGTTCACCATGTCGCCCCCCAGCAGCTCCGTCACCATCTCCAGCTGGTCGGCGGTGGAGGGGAAATAGGCGGCGGCCAGGCTAGAGCGGCGGCTGGGCGAGAGCGGCGGCGTGGGCAACAGCTCGAACTTCTTCCAGATGTCCTCGGAGGGGGCGGGCGGCTGGAGCTCGCTGCCCCGCTGCTGCGCCACCAGGTAGAAGTTCTCCTCCTCCTCCTCGAAGTAGAAGTAGGGCTGCACCGAGTCGTAGTCGTAATCGTAGTTCTTGCTGGGGAGGGTCGAGGTCTGCGGCATCGCGGCGGCTGGTGCCTGAGGGGTCGGGGCAAGGGGGACACACACGGGTCAGGGCGCCGCGGGGAAGGGGGTGCAACCGACTGCCCCCCTCCAGGAGCACCCGACAAATGGTGCGCGCACCGGGGAGGCAGGGCGCGGTTGTTGCAGCTCCCCCCTGCACTGTGTGAGGGGAGGGGTTGCCACCCCCACCCCCGTGCAAACCCCGCTCCCCCTAAGCGGAGCAGAAGGAAACCGCAATCCCCCCCCCCCCCCCGACGTGCGCGGCAGGACACACAAGCCCGCAGCTCGCTCCGGTGCAAAACGGGGAACAAAAGAGCCATCAGCCAGTCCTCGCAGGGCACCGGCCGCCTCTTTAGAGCCGGCACCACCTTAACAGCGCGCGGCAACCGCTGCGCCGCCCCCCCAGCGGTAGGGGCTCCCCGGGATACTCTGCGCCGCCGCCGCCCGCCTCCGCCCCCAGTCCTGGACGGCTCCGCTCCTGCCTCGGCAGCAGGCTCCTAGTGCAGCGCGACCTGGTCCGTCCCCACCCCCTAAATACTACTCAGCCCAGCCCGTAGGGGGGGGGGGCGCTGTTAGTGCGCCAGCGGCCGGCCAGGACCCCTGTGCTGAGCACCGGCCCCACTTCCCCTAGCAGGGCAAGAGCCGCAGCGAACAGCGGAGCAAATCCTCCCAGCCTCGGGGCGGCTTCCAGAGCAGGTAGCTCACCCCAGTTCAGCTGGCCCCAGGAACTTCTCCCAGAAGGGGCAGGGGGCAAACTGTGCTACCCGGGGTCCCAGCGCCCGGTTACCACAGCAGACACCGCCGAGCGTAGCCCGCCTACGGCTCCGTGGGGAGACACTGACGGGCCCGGGAGAAGCCCCATTTAAAGCCCCCCCAGTGGAAGAGAATCCGGCAGGCAGAGCGCGCGTTACGCACCCAGGCTGCTGCTTCCACACACCTTGGGTCTCTGTGCGTCTCCACACTCCTTTGCAAAGCCAGCCTGGGGGAGGGGGGAGTCACCCAAGTTGCACCCCAAATGCTGCAAACAGACCCCCCCCCCCCGACCTACCCAAGGTGCAAACGCGTCTTTGCAAACTCACCGGCTCCTCCGAGGCACCGGCTGGGAACTGCAGAAAGGGACCGATTAAAGACCGTGCAAAAAAAAAATAAAAAATAAAAGTCGAGGAGGGGACAGAAACTCGGCCCCACAATAAGTATCCCACAAGAGCAGCAGGGGGACGCCCTTCCCGGCTGCTTTGCGCACCAGCCCCTCGCGCGGGGAATTGTAAGTCCAAGGCAGCGCCGCCGTGCCCGGGGCACTCGGAAGTTCGCTCGCTAGCTCCGCTTTAAAGCGCCGGCCGGCGCGAGAGGGGAGGGGGCGCTTGAGCAGGAGTCGCCGGCTGCTACTGCACGAGCCTGTTCGCCTCCCTCTCGTCACTGAGCAGCCAGCCAGCTCTTTGCAGGGACTTTTATAGAGGCAGCGGGATCCATCCGCCTTTCCCGCCAAAGGGCCAGCTCGCACACCGAGCAAGCTGTGGGCTTATCAAGTAGGCTGGGCCCCGCCGTCAGCGGGCTGGGACTCCTGCAGCCGCCGCCCCTAGTGGGCGTAGAGGGTCGCGAGTGGGTAGGAGCCACCCATTTCCGAAGGACTATTTTTCAGGGTTGTATTTTGAATGCCTCCGCAAAAGGGGGGGGAGGGGCCGCTGGTGTGCTAGCGGGGGAAAGGCGCTGAAGGAAAATACTGCTCCGACCGTGACAGGGGAGGGAAACGAAAGTAAACAGTAGTAAGCACAGTAGAGATGAATTAACGTGATCGCTGCATTTCCATTGCACTCACACACTGGACATTTCCCCTACCTCCTTTCCACTCGTGCAAGAGACGCACACCCCTGGCTCGTGCCGCACGGGTCGCTCTGTCAACCTCTTTTCCCGCTGCGGCCAGTGCATCTGAAGCGACGTTTATTATTTTATTTTATTCCATTTTGCAAAGGCCGGTAGCACGGACCACCACCCGCTCCCCGGCTTTCCTCGCAGCGGCGTCGCTCATCTCTTGCAAGGGCACCGCTGTGCCACACAAAAGGGTGCAGCGTTTTGGAAGGCGTCGCCTCTCAGGTGTGCATTGAAAGGCGCGCAGCAGTGCCGGGGCTGGTGCAAACAAACAAACAGCTAGAAGGCGGAGAGCAAAACGCAAACGGGGGGGAATATTAAAATGTTCTCAAACGAGCAGGCGCATTTATTGCCTGGCCACCTAGCCTGTCTCCCCAGGCTGCTCCCCCTGCATGCCTTTCCTAGCGCACGCGAGGGGTTAAAAGAGGTTACCAGCTTTGCAAGAGGGAGCTGGACATGGCGAAAGGTTAGGTAGGGTACTACTAGACGGAGCAAACTCAAAAGGCAAGAGAGAATTGGTTTTGCTGCCATCTGGTCCCCCACAGCCTCCGAGCCCCTTTAAATTTAAACGTATCTTCCCCCTAAAAATAGTGGGGGGGGGGGGTTAACAAGCCAGCTGGATCCGCCCAAATGACTCTCAGGTGCCCAGCCATCTCGGGGGAGACAGTAAAGGGAGAAAAGGATCCAGGTGCAGGCTGTTCTTGTCCCACGGGATGGGTAGCCCCGCCAGGTAAAGAGAGGGAGGGGAAACCGTTAACTCTTTCCTTTCTCAACTACGCAACAACCTCCGCCTGCTCTCAGCTGCTTTATTCTTTGCTACTGATCCTCTAACCGCCCACTTATCCCAGACACTTGGGATTTCCAGCACGCCAATTATTTCACGCATTCCTCCCCATTTCACCTCGTTGTCCCTTAATTAAGCTCTTTCTCTTCTTTTAAAGCCAATCAGGGAGAGACAAAACCCAAACACTTGACAGTGATTTACACCACCTGAAAATACAGATGGCTTCAAAGGGTCAGCCGAGCCGGGTCCTATCCCTAATGTGTCTTTTTAACAAACTTTTCTTTACCTCCCCGACACCTGCAAATGAACCTCAGGGAAGCAACTGGGGTAGAGGGAGTAGAAGTGCTGCATACCTATTGGTTGAAATGCAGTTAGGCTCGTAATGTAACTGCTACTCTAACTGATTTTTTTTTTTTTTTTTTTTTGCAAGCTGAGGCCCCTCGTTCTTTGCAGGAAATGCAAATTCGTAGCCAGGGTCTCCTGCACCTCTGCTGGCTTTGCAGACAAGGCTTTTCACCCTTGCAGTAAGTGAAGTGCTGTATAGAGTAAACTAATGGCGCCCTCTAGCGGATTGAGGTTACCAGGCGAGATAGATACCAAAAGGCGAGGGAGGCAAGCTGTGAGCAATCACGCACTTGGTATAGATTTGATAAGAGCATAGGCCTTACCATCACCACCTCTGCTATACTGTATTCTTAGAGAACCACTTGTGTCCTAAGAGAAACTTTGGGCAACATTTTGGTTAGAGACACTTCCTTTCTATAGCCTGTGAATGCAGGGGACTGATTTATGGAGAAACTTTAGAACAACTAGCCATGTGCAGTTTGGCTAAACAACCACCAAAAGTAGTAAATCTTTGTAAGCCTAAGTGTTTATCACTATTAGAAAGATAAACACTAAGGCTGCGTCTAGACTGGCATGATTTTGCCGCCTGTCTATACTGGCCACGAGTATTTGCACAAGAACACTGACTTTGTAATGTACAAAATCAGTGGTTCTTGTGCAAATACTCTGACGCTCCCGCTCAGGGATAAGCCCTCTTACACAAGTATTCTTGCACAAGAAGGCCAATGTAGACAGCCACGTTAATTTCTTGCACAAGAAAGCCCGATGGCTAAATGGCCATCAGAGCTTTCTTGCACAAGAGAACATCTACACTAGCACGGATGCTTTTGAGCAAAAGCAAATCTTTTGCGCAAAGGCACATGCCAGTATAGACGCTTTCTTGCACAAATACTTTTAACGGAAAAACTTTTCCGTTAAAAGTATTTGAGCAAAATCATGCCAGTCTAGACTCAGCCTAAGGGTGAAATCTTGGCACCTTTGAAGTCAATGGAAGTTTTGCCATAGAGAATTCAAGGAGCCCAGGATTTCACCTCAAGAAGGGAAAATAACTGTTTATGGTGATAGAATGGGTTTATATAACTAGGGTGAAAAGTGAAAAAGAACACATAAGGGGAATGTGAGGAAAACCTCAAGATCTAATAGATTATGGAACAGCTTGCCAACGGAAGGGTGAAATCCCCATATTCTCTAGGGTGGGCTAAGTGCTTCAGAATATGTTGTGAAGAACTAGATTCAAGTCCATTCTTGAAGTGAGTAGATAAACTAAGATGATGCTCTTATATCAGTTTAAGTCAGTTTGTATTCAGTTTAGATCTTTGCCTATTCTAAACATTTGTATTACCACTCCCCTAGTGGAAAAGCGGATCTATCAGAATAAAGCTGGCTTGTTCTGGTCTAATTTTTGCTGTATTGGAAGAGGAGCTTTTCAGTAAGATTTTAAGGGTGGACCAGCCCTTAGATAAATCAGTTTGAGTGCCTTAAATCAGTTTAACACTCCAGAGAGGGTAGGGTTATTGGGTTTGAACCAATTTAGGTTAGAGCTACAGTCTGTATGGATGTAATTTTTTTCTAATATAGACAAAACCACCACAGGCACAAACAAAGTTCTTATAATCAGTTTTAAATTGATAAGTGTATCTGCATTGGTGTGCACAAATACAGTCCAATGTTTTAAAAATGCATACCCCATTAATTGAAACAGGGTACATTCTGTGTGTAAAATTAATCTCCACACATATCAGCTTGGAAACACTGTGAGCCCTAGTATAGATGGGTTATTTGCTGCCAGACACTTTAAGGATAATGTTACTTATCCCTAGTCAGAATAAGCCTAAAGTATACAGTGTCCCCAAAACTACAGATTTCTCCCCAAACACCAAATACAAAGTTCCTCATCTATGCTAGAACTCCCAGTGGAGTGTAACCAATGTTGGCAACATTGGGAAATTTTTAGAAAATCCCCTGATTGTAGACAGAGTTGAGAGTCATAGAATCCTGTGTGCTGCATGATGTCACCAAAAGCAGAACAATTAATGGCAGTATCACAGATGATTATGACTTGAAGTGAGCAGTAAGAAAGATGAGCAGATGGGTCTCTAACTAGCAAAAACCCTATTTTCCCATGAGGCAAAAAGCAAAAAGCAACGGAAAAAGAAATATGATGCTGAAGCAACATAGTCTCTCAATACAGTGTTTTCCAAAGTACAGGTTGCACCTCTGTAATCTGGGACAACCTGGTCTGGCAACATCCGTCATCCAGCAGGATGTTCCAGGACCAGGGAGTCCCAGGGGAGGACTGGTGGCTGGACTCCCCGCTGCTGGGCTGCTTGGCGTGCCACAACTGGGCAACTAGGCACAACCCAGTGGGGCTGTCTGTTGGGGCCAGGAGCCTAGTGTGCTGCAGCAGCACTGCCCAGTGGGGCCAGGAGCTCAGCGCTCTACAAAGGGGCTACCCGGTGTGGCCAGGAGCTCAGTACTCTGCTGTGGGGCTGCTCCGCGGAGCCAGGTGCCTGGTATCCAGGAAGCTGGGCTGCCTGGCATAGGAGGGAGGGAAATGAGAGGACCAGTAGGGCAACGAGACTGGTAGGAACCAGTAGCAGGAGAGCCAGATATGACCTCTCCTGGTCCAGCAAAATCCCTCATCCAGAACTGGTTGGGTCCTGAGGGTGCTGGATCAGGGAGGTCCAATCTGTATTCTATTCATGTCTCCTACCGATAATAAATGTAGCCCTCTTTGGTAGCCACATATGACAACTTCAGCTTGGATACAGAAGGGACCCTTGGCTACTATAACATCCTTTCATGTTGTGACTAACGTGGGGCAAGATAACAGAGGGATAAATATAAATGTCCAGTAGAAAGACATTTGACAGACTAACCATTAGATTGGAAGAATAAGCACACAAGCATACTGCTACAGAGCTGATACCTTTTATATGAAAATCGTAATGCCAAATAAGAAATGAGAAGAGGACTGAGCCAATGACCTGCATGGAATTTACACAGATAAGTAGGAATAGTTGGAACCTGTGGAAACAAACCATCAGGAAAAGGTGAAGCCTGTGGAAAAAGCTACCATCTCTGCACATGTGAGTAAGACTGTAAATCAATTTGCCATCTCTATAAGTACCTTACTTAAGCACTGCATACAAATATATTTTGAAGAAACCCCTGTATAATTGTTTTGCAGCTAATATACTGCATGTAACTGTGGATCCCACACAAATCTTGATTTTCATCTCAAATTATGCAGGTCACTAATCTTCTATCCAGTGGGAAATTTAAAAAGTGCATCCTAAATGTTTTACTCTCCGTTGTAAAAGACTCAGAAACAAAATGGGGACAGTGTCGAGGGCCTAATTCTGCAGTAAGATCAATTAATGTGGTCCCCTGCACCTATCTTCTCACATTCAGTAGCATATCCACATGCACAGTAAGACACTTAGCTGATTATACAGGAAAGAGCGTCAGGTTCACTTGTTAGGTATTAAGGAGTCCTGTGGCACCTTATAGACTAACAGATGTATTGGAGCATAAGCTTTCATGGGCAAAGACCCACTTCGTCAGATGCGTGTCGCTTTTTGCAGATCCAGAATAACACGGCTACCCCTCTGATAGTTATTAGGTGTTGTCTACCAAATGCACAAGGGAAACAAACAAACAAAACCTGTTTCTCATCTCTTTCAGTTTTATTATTTCTTGAACAACAGAAGGTTATAAAATAATCAGACAGAAGGGTGATTCTTAAATTGACAGTGTCTCTTTAAACTGCACATTTTTGGCTAAATTAATAACCTTTCCCCAGCTGCCTCAGCTACTGCAGGAATGAGCAGAATATGTACAGGTAGATAGGCAGACTTGTCCAGTGCAGAGATAAAAATACGAGTGGGCAAACGATTCACTTGTCAGCACAAAATAGGAACCCTAATATAACCCCAGTGGCAACAGTAGTAGGAATAGTAGTGTACACACAGTGCTCAGAATAGGCTTATAAAATATGATGGCAAAATGCCTCAATTATGTCTAAACTCCAGCGTCTACTATCATTATTGCCAGTCTAGCTGCTGTGCCGGTGAACATGGTGTTGAATTACAGACCTTCTACATACTAGTAGACAGAGAGGAAAGGAGTACTGTAATGTTAATTGTGAATACATGCTGCAGAAGTTTCCATTAATCTGAGCTATGTTAATGTTGCAAACAAGAATTGTTATTCATTTTAACATACTGAATATGAAATATTGGCTGCTTTTGGAAGCACTGTCTGCATTTCGTATCACTTTCCTAAACTCCTTTCCCACAATTATGTTGTGGGGTTAATTCATGTAACACCTGGTATATTTTATTCATTTTAGTCTCCCTAGTACTCAGGATTGTGTCCAAAAAGTGCTTACAGCAAATGTTGCTGGTTCTTTTGCTGCCCAGGCTTCTCTTCATCCTACAATCTTTCCTAAACAGAGATTGGATCCATTTACTCCCATCCTAATGGAAAGTGAGAGAAAGAGAGGAGCAAAACGAGACAAGAGCAAAACAAAGGGACTGGAGGGGGAAGTTCTAAACAGCACATTAACTTTAAATATAGCTCCCCAGTTCTGCAAAAAGAATGTGTACCCACCTGGAATCCACTGAAGTCAAAAGGTGAGTTCCTGACCCTACTGATCCATATTTTGCAATTGACTTCAATGGAGCAGTGCTTTCACCTCAGGTGTAAGGTGTCCATCTTATGAAGATTTATTCTCAGGATTGGGCCCTTAATTCTCAAGATTATTTAAAAATAAATGTAACTTTTAAACTTGATCCCACTTCAGTTTTGTGTTTTGTTTTTAAAACTGGTGGTAGGGGAAGGTGTCAAATCAAGTGTTGCGTGACAAGATCTTAAAAAAAATCATTTGAAAAAGTTTATTCTGAAGTTGGTTTTGAACCCACCTCTGTATCTTGCTATAGTTGAAAGCGATAAAAACCACTATTGGTTAAGAAGTAATTAAAAATCCTGACCTCTCCCCTTTTAACATCTTTGATCGCTGAAAGTAATAGGGTTTTAAAAATCTAATTGACTTTTTGAGGGTTATGCTCTTTACTTGTTGCAATTGTCTAGAAAATAATCAATCAGTTAATTTTGCCTCTGTTTTCAGTTTCAGTCTCTGGTTCTCTTGCAACACCAAATTGTTAGGCAGACATGTAAACATCGCAGAGGACTATTTACATTAAAAACACATGCATTCTTTGAATTTTTGTATTTGTGTATGGAAACAATTATATTAATTCATATTAGATTTGTTTTAGAGTAAAAATCTCAATACTGGCTACCTGATGATAGCCATTTAATTATTTTTTAAATCTATTACTTATCATGTTATTCAGAACACACTGAGGTAAATCAAAATAATTTTATGGCTTTCCTGAGTTTTGGATCACACCCCTAATACTGAAATTAACACCGCCCTGAAGTTAATGAATGGGAACAGGATGAGTTAGCACCCTTACTTTTGTATTTGTTTGACTGGAGACTGATTCCTGAAGGGATAGATTAAAGGAAAACTGCACTGATTTAAATTCACAATAAAAAGAGAAGTTCAAAGCTCTTGTAAAAGATAAGCTGTTATTTTATTCAAAACTTTCATTGGAAGATGAGGTAGCAGAGCTATCACCATTGAAAGGCTTGTCATGCATTTCAGAAGGTCTCTGCTTTCCCTGAATGTTTGGAAGATGAGGTAACAGAGCTATCACCATTGAAAGGCTTTGTCATGCATTTCAGAAGGTCTCTGCTTTCCCTGAATCTTTTTACACACTTTCGGGCTACGTCTACTCTGCAGGCTTTTTGCTCCAGAATTGTTTTGTGCAAGAGTTCTTGCCCAAAAGATCTTGTGCAAGAGCATGTCCACACTGCCATGTGCTTTTGCGCAAGAGCTTCCATGGCAGTGTGGACGCTCTCTTGCGCAAGAAAGCTCTGATGGCCATTTTAGCCATAGGGCTTTCTTGCGCAAGAAACCCCTGTTGCCTGTCCACACTGCCTTCTTGCGCAAGAGCTCGTGCGCAAGAGGGCTTATTCCTCATGGGCAGAGGAATAACTCTTGAGCAAGAAGCCCTGTTTTCTGATGCTTTACTGTAAATTTACTTGCGCAAGAACGCGCGTGCAGTATGGACGCTCCATAAATTTTTGCGCAAGAACAGCCATTATTGCACGGAAAGCCTGCAGTGTAGACGTAACCTTGGATTGCCAAAACAGCACAACACTAGGGGTTACGTCTACATTGCAAGGTTTTTGTGCAAAAATAGGTGTTTTTGCGCAAAAACCCATGGAACGTCCAGACCTCAAATGTGCTTTTGCGCAAGTAAATGAATAGTAAAATGGCAGAAGGGAGGGCTTTTTCTGGCGTAGGTAAACCTCCTTTTACGAGGCACAACTCCTTTTTGCGTTACAGCTATTGTGCAAAAAGGCAATTGTGGATGCTCCAGAGGGGTTTGTGGATGCTCCAGAGGCAAGAATCTCCTATGGGAAAAAGGAAACAGGTGCTCTGATGGTCATTCTCTGAATGGCCATCAGAGCTTTCTTGCTGAAGAGCGTTCATGCAGTGTGGTGGATGTGCTCTTGCGCAATAATTTTTTGTGCAAAAACTCTTGCGCAAGAAGCATGTAACGTAGATTTAGCCTAGTTGATTAATACTTTAATATATTTAAGACAGTTAAGCTATTCTACTAGTGATGTAATGGGCTGGAGCTCTAGATGTTGATTATAACATCTTGCATAACATTGTGGCGATCTATTAGCAAAAATACACTAGTCTTTCCCATAGAGGTATTCTGAATGGAAGGGTTGCAAGTTTCACTTCCAGGGTATTCTGTAGCAAAGAATTCCATATACAAGGGAGCAGGCCAGACTTTTGTTTGTCCTCAATATTTGGAAGCCAGCATTGCATTGAGTGGTTATTGGGATGCACTATGTCTCTACTTGAAGGTAAGCAACCGGGATGGAGTAAAAAGTACAACTGCATGAGTGCAAACTCCAAGGCTGCGTCTAGACTGGCAAGTTTTTCTGCAAAAGCAGCTGCTTTTGAGGAAAAACTTGCCAGCTGTCTCCACTGGCTGCTTGAATTTCCGCAAGAACACTGACGATCTCATGTAAGATTGTCAGTGTTCTTGCGGAAATACTATGCTCCTCCTGTTCGGGCAAAAGCCCTCTTGCGCAAATGCTTTTGCGCAAGAGGGCCAGTGTAGATAACACGTTATTGTTTTGTGCAAAAAAGCCCCGATCGCGAAAATGGCGATCGGGGCTTTCTTGCGCAAAACTGCGACTAGATTGGCAAGGACACTTTTACGCAAAACGTGCTTTTGCGGAAAAGCGTCCATGCCAATCTAGACGCTCTTTTCTGCAAATGCTTTTAACAGAAAAACTTTTCCGTTAAAAGCATTTGCGGAAAATCATGCCAGTCTAGACGTAGCCCAAGAGTTGCCAAGAAAGGCTACCATTTGCCTTGGTGAAATTTAATCTTGTTTCAAGCAGGAGATCATGATGGTTACACTTGCAAGCGGTGGCTTTGGCTGTTCACGCCATGGGTTGCAAACTGGAGAAATGGTCTGAGGTAAATAGGATTAAGTTTAATAAGGAAAAAATGTGAAGTACTCCACTTAAGAAGGAGCAATCAGTTTCACGCATACAGAATGGGAAGCGACTGTCTAGGAAGGAGTACTGCAGGAAAGGATCTAGGGGTCATAGTGGAACACAAGCTAAATATGAGTCATCAGCGTGACACTGTTGCAAACATGATTCTGGGATGCATTAACAGGAGTGTTGTAAGAAGTAATTATTCTGCTCTACTCTGCATTGATTAGGCCTCAACTGGAGTGCTATGTCCAGTTTTGGGCACCCTATTTTAAGAAAGATGTGGAGAAATTGGAGTGGGTCCAGAAAAGAGCAAAAAAAAATGATTAAAGGTATAGAAGATATGACCTATAAGGGAAGACTGAAAGAATTGGGTTTGTTTAGTTTGGAAAAGAGAGGACTGAGAGGGGACATTGTAGCAGTTTCAAGTACCTAAAAGGGTGTTTATAAGGAGGAGGGAGATTTTTTTTCCTTGTTGCATGTTCTCCTAAAATGCTTCAGGTTGGGACTTATCTATCTCCTAGAGCTGGAAGGGACCTTGGAAGGTCATGTTGTCCAGTCTTCTGCCTTCAAAGGAGAACCAAGTACTATCCCTGACAAATTTTTGCCCCAAATCTCCTCTGTAAGGATTGAACTCACAACCATGGTCTTAGCAGGCTAATGCTCAAACCACTGAGCTATCCCTCCCCCTCACACAGGGTTCTTCTCTGATTATAAGACAAGAAGCAGTGGGCTTAAATTGCATCAAGGGAGGCTTAGGTTGGGCAGTAGGAAAAACTTCCTAACTGTCAGGGTGGTTAAATGCTGGAACAAATCACCTAGGGAGGTTGTGGAATCTCCATCATTAGAGAGATTTAAGAGCATGTTAGATAGGCATCTACCAGAGATGATCTATATCAGTGGTTCTGAACCTGGAGTGCATGCACCCCTGGGGGTGCGAAACATGCCAGATTTTTATGATATATCTTAGGTTTAAAGAACTGACCTACTTCAATGATTTTTAATAAGGGGTGCAAGAACATATTTTGAGATCCAAAGGGGTGCAGGCTGCAGTAAGGTTAAGAACCACTGATCTAGATGATGTTGTTTGTCCTGCCATGGGAGACTGGACTTGACCTCTTGAGGTCTTTTCCAGTTCTAGTATTCTATGATTCTGAAATCCCAGCTAGTTTGAAAGTGGTGGTTGGGTATGTAACAGGGTTGTTTGGGATAGCAGGGGACTGACCTCAGTGACCTGTGAGGTTCCTTCCAATCATATATCTCTATGTCCCTTGTACGCTGACAGCTACAATTGGGGCAAGTCAACAAAAGTCATCTAGATTTGTATTCTAGTTCAATCCATGTGTTATGATTAAAGAAGTTTTCTTCACTAATCTGAAAAGCTGCAAGAATAGTTGACTCTTAAAAAGAAGCAAGTTCAGTCGCTGCCATTTTATACAGCACTTCTCCCTTTGGAGGCACTCCTAGACAAATGCACAATTTTACATCATCATGTGTTACTTCCTTTGTCAAGACACTGGCAGGTAGGCAACTCAGTTTTTGAAAGGAGCCATTGACTTTGGTGGCTTCAGTTTTTAGGTATGGAACCTGACACCTTGGCCCTGACTTATATCAAGCGTAGGTGCTTGACATTTCTTGACATCACACCCTAAAATGCCTCAGCTTGGGACCACACACAATGCCCCGGTGCTTCCGGCACCTCCTCTCTGGGAGCTAGAAATGCCAACACCCTGTACCAGTCCGTTCCCGCTAGCTTGTCTGCTTGTGTCTTTCAATGTTCACCCCTCTTGGGAGATGCCTTGCTGTTGTGGAATGCATTCCCAGTGGAGGCCATGTTCAAAGGATTCTACCCACAGGCCACATGTTCAGCCCCACAGAAACCCAAATCGCACTGCAAGCTGCAAACAAACATGTGTTGAGTAGTCCTGCCATCTAGAAGCATAGAACTGGAAGGGATCTTGAGAAGTCATCAAGTGCAGTCCCCTGCCCTCATGGCAGGACCAAATACCATAGATCATCCCTGATAGATGTTTATCTAACCTGCTTATATATATATATATCACCACAATCTCCCTAGGCAATTTATTCCAGTGCTTAACCATCCTAACAATTAGGAAGTTCTTCCTAATGTCCAACCTAAAGCTCCCCTGCTGCAATTTAAGCCTTTTGCTTCTTGTCCTATCAAACATTAAGGAGAATAATTTTGATGTTAATAATATGTTATCTGAGAGCAGGAGCGTGTGAGCTAGTAGAATGGGGGTGTCTAGAAATAGGTCACTTGGGTTCTAACCTCAATTCTACCATTGCTGTTACTTGTCTTCTTGTCCTTTGGCAAATTAGTGCTTCTCGCTGGGTGTCTTAGCTTCTCCCTCCTAGATGAGAATGTGACATCTCCATGGGCACAGATAGAACTAGTTAAAAGCATAGCAGGAATGAACAGTATTCACTAGCCGGACAAGAGCAAGATACAGCATTTAGTTGCAAAATGGATGCTTAAGGGCTATAGGTAATTGCCTTTACCAAATTTAAAAGGCCAGGCCCAGGATAGCATGCCAGGGAATTAGTGGGAAATAGGAAGAAAGGTAAGTTTGGAGAAGTGGTACCCTAGGTAGTAACCAAGAATCTGTTTCTAGTGACTTTTCTTATCTCTCTCTGGAGTGGACTCTATTTCTGCTATCCTGACTTCTTTCGCCTACTTAAGATTACAAAACTAAATCATGTTTGAACATGGTGCTAGCTGTACATAGTTTAGCTGTAAGAGCTGCCAAAGACATCATGTTCAGCATAACTGTGATTCAACCCTCCAAATATACTTAGCCAAAATGATTCTGAACATGGTTTTCCTTCCAGCACTTACAGCTAAACCACATTCAGACCTGGTTCAGTTCCTGTGATTGCTAAGAGCTTTGCTCAAACACCATTACATATAGTATTATTGACAAGGTGTTCACATCACATCAAACTGGGAATGTGTCATCAATCTACTGCTTGCAGTGAAATTATAATCCTGGCATTTCCTCTCTCATTCTCTTCTCACCTATCCACTTGTTCATGCATTTGGCTACTGCACTTTGTGCTGATGTCAGATTGTAGGCTTATTGGGGGCAAGGGATGTCTTTTTATTCTGTGCTGGTACAGTGCCTAGCACTGTGCTGTTGGTCTGTGACTGGGGCTCCTAGGTGTCATTGTTCTGTAAAGAAATCAACCTAGATCAGAAGTCGGTAACCTATGGCTTCTGGCTCGAGCTTAGTCTCCCCCCCAATGGGGAGCCTGTGCTGGTGATCCAGCACCCGCCCCCCTGCAAGATTGGAGCCAGTGCCAGCTTCCTGGGGGCGGAGGGGGTTCTGGGGTGGAGAAAGCCCCGAGCTTCCCTAGGTTTTAAAATAATCTTTTAAATCTAGGACATCTAGGAAGTGTCTCTTGTCTCAGAGGACATGAACACCAAGATCATGTGAGCAAGCGCATCTGGCAGTGCTGTACATGCTGGTGATGCACATTGAAGATACCGGGGCTGGGTGGGGTGGGCAGCTAAGATGGCAGCAGACGATCCGGGCTTGGGGGATGAGGAGCAGCATGATTTCCTGAAGGAGCGGCATGTGTGCTTCTTCCAGTGCTGCCTGCAGATCCTGCCCAAGAGATTCTTGTCCCTGAAGATCAGCAGGTATTGGCCAAGCTGGGGAGGTGATGGGAGTGAGATGCTGCTGCTCCCGGTCTGCCACCAGGCAGTGCATGCAAGACTGAGGGGACCTGTTGGAGCTGTCTCAGAGCCCATCCCATCAAGGTGCCTCAAGGTCAGGTTCTGCTCGTGGCCAGCTCCCAGTCTGGGGATCCCACCACTGCTCCATTGGCCAGAATCCAGCCAGTGGAGCAGCAGGAAGCCATGCCTGGGACAAGGAGCCTGAAAGAAGTGCAGACCCTGCACACCCCGCTCCCCCACTACACCGAGACCATGTACCATAGCCTGCTTGCCCCCTCTCCCCTGTCCAGACACCCTACTCCCAGCCTGCTCCTGCCCCCTACCTCCCACCCAGATTCTGCATCCCCATCCCTATCCCACTCACTGGCAGCTCTGTCATTCTGGACCCCTCATTTTTGGCCTCACCCTAAGGGGAGGTCCACAAAATCCATTAACCCTGGAACTCCAGAAGAATTAATCTGCCCTGAGGCCTTGAACCTCAGTCCTCCCTGCCCTTCCCTCACCTCATGAGGCTGGGGCACCAGAGAAGTGAGGTATCTCAGTTGAGGGCCATATCAGTGAGAGTTGGAGGTTTTTGGAGGGGTTGTTTTTTTTGCTTCTCACTTGTGTGGTCTCCAACTGATTTTTCTGTGCAACAGTGGCCCCTGACCCAAAAAGATTCCCCACCCTTGTAATAAATAAAGACAATATTGAAACCTTTTGTGTTGGACGTGATATTTCACTTTATTTAAAAATGAAGCCTAGCCAACAAGCCCCCAATTGGGGTCCAGTTCCCATCTGTCTGCATCATCATAATATTTCTGCACCCCACCAAAGCCCAACCCTGAGCCCACCTGAACCCCCTGCTCTGAGCCCCTCATACTACCACATCACCAGTCCCCTGCAATAAAACTCCTGTACCCTCCCACCCCAACCCTGTGCCCTGAGCCCATCATACACCCAACTCGCCTGCCCTGCACCCCCACATCCTCAGTCCCCGCCATAAGATTGACAGAAGACAATCTGAATGCATGCACGAAGCTGGACCAGTTATGATGTAAACTTCAAATAAATGTGTGAAAAGATGCAATTGCGTAGCTGAAGTTGAAATATCTCAATTAGTCTTCACAGCAGGAAGTCGAAGGAAGAACACCCTTTCTTCGACTTCCCTTACTCCTTGTAAAATAAAGGTTACAGGACTCGGAGTAAAAAGTCCTTCAGCTCACCGCTATTTCAAAATAATGGCTTGCTGTGTAGATGGGCTCTTTGTTCCTTCGAAATAATGTCAGTTATTCCGAAATAACGCTGCTGTGTAGACATGCCTTGTGTCTCCTTTTCCCTTCCTGTCTTTTGTCAGTCCTGTCTGTGTAGAGGAGACTATCTCTTGCTGTGCGTTTGTATAGTTCATATGACGATAGAGTGACGATCTTGGTTAGGGCCTCCTGCACTGCTATAATACAAACAAAACTAGAGTTATGGCAGTTTGGTAATACTGTGCAGCCCTGTTTACACTGTAAGACTGAACCCAGCCATGAAATTGGCAAATTCCCCTGTCATTTTTGCAGTGTAGAGGAGCCCTTTGCTTTATTTAGTCACTCTTGTCTTGCTTCCCATCAAAGGATAAACTGCAACACTCTTTTGCACAGTGGTAAGCAGAGTAAGGGGCTCACAAACAGAAGAACCTGATTTTGAAATCTTTGTCTGTAGTGTTAGCTATAAAAGGATTAACTTCTTCAGTTAACCTCATCAGTGGTTGAAAGCTCTTTTAAAAGGGATCTTTCTAAACATTCCACTGTTTGAGAAACAATTGGTAAATAAGGTGTTCCCAGGATAATGCTAACAGCATTCTTCCTTGTGGGAGCTATTAACAGTATCTCTTTTCTTCCTACTTATCACCTAATTCAGAGAGGGCAGGGCATGTGTTGCATCTAAGGGATAAGAACAATATTTACACCCAGGTCTAGAGTGGAAGGAAGAAATAGTTAATGAGCTAAAGGAAGAACTGCTCTTGTGCAAAAGGAGGTTTTTGCACAAAAAGGCACCATCTACACAGTGCTTTTTTGCACAAAAACCTCTTGTGCAAAAGGAATCTGAGGAGGAAATACAAATGAGAGCGTTCGATATAAAAAGGAGTGCAATATTAGCATTTCCTCTTGTGGAAAAGGATTGCAGTATAGACTTAGGTTGAGGGCAGCACTCACCTCTTGAGTGCCTCCTAGCAGCTGAGGAGTGGTACTTCAATTTCCTCCATTGTTGGCAGCCCTGTAGGTTGTCTCCTTTGCTAAACAGATAGATATACAATGGCTCAGCCCTCTGACTAAATCACACAATGAAATATAGGTCCCTTCCAGGATAGGAGAGAGTTCACTAAACTGCCCTCACCATGATCCCCAACTCTGTATCTGGGCCCTTTCAATCCAAGTCTTTCACTCAGACTTCTAAAAGGGCCTCATCCCCTGTTTAGGGCTTAAGTCACTCTGGGTACGTCTACACTTGCTCCCTAGTTCGATCTAGGGACTCAAATGTAGGCGACCGAAATTGCTAATGAAGCGGGGATTTAAATATCTCGCGCTTCATTAGCATGACCTCGCTGGCGCGTTACTCAGCTCAACAGCTGATTTGAACCAGGAAATGCACGCTGGGACGCGTTAGTTCGAACCAAACCCCTTGGTTCGAATTGACGTTACTCCTCATTTTGAACCTTGCCCAGACCACCCACTACTCTATTGACCAAGGATCCTATAAAAACGTCCACATACTGCTTCCTTCTGTTAGCAGGTGCATTCCCAGGGCCTCTTCCAACCTACTCTCTTTATCTCCATCCATGTACCTCCACTCATGTATCTTAGGGCTAGAACTCTTGGGTTCTCTCACTACTAGGTTTAGCAAATATAGCCCATTCTGTTCCGTTGGCCAAAGGACTCTTTTGGCCCCAACCATGCAGTGACCTGCTAAGGCCTTGCACTCCTTTTACATGAACCTGCTGGGCTCTGCTTGCTTCTGTGCACCCTTTCTAGGCAGGCCTGGAGGACCCATCTTTGCTGCTCCTTTCCAGTGAAGTAGTGTAGTAGGACTAGAAGGACTCCAGCAGGGGGCCATAAAGGCCTGGTACGCCCCCATCAGAGTCCCATTTCACACTTTTGTTTCAAGAGAACTTTTTGAAACAAAATTCCTTATTTTTAATATGATACAATATTTAAAAGTTTTAAAAGATCAAAATCAGAATGAAATGTTTCCATTTCAAAACTAAATGTTTCAATCATTCCCCCTCTTCCCCCCCCAAAAAAAACCCTCTTAGGGTTTGTTTTGTAGGAAATTATGAACTGTTTATTTCCTTTCCATTTTGAAACAGAAATTGCAGAATTTCCTGAAAAATGGAAAAGTCAGGTTCCTGCCAAAGTCCAGGTGCAGGTTCTTTACAGCTAAGTTAGCTTAGCTCATTAGGGAGCTGACGTTACACTAAACACTGGAACTTTATTGTCTTCCAGTTTGGCTGTGACTGTGGAGCTGAGACACTTGTAGATGTTCCAGGGCACCCAGTTACAAGTGGATTATGCCCCAGAGTATTATAACAGTTTGGCTCTCTTGTGGAGATTTCGCAAACCACATTTCTGTGATGTAGCGCTACCCACATAGGCAAGGACACAGCTGACCAATAGCTTTCTGAACAATGTAGGAATTCGAATAATTTTTGAAAATTGTTCAACCAACATGTCCTGTTGACTAAATGGCCTGAGTACAAGTAAACCATTTTAAACCAGTTCTGTCTGTGTTGAATGTTGAATAATCAGTCTTCTTACTTAAAGATGATAAAACCTTGGGTCACAAATGAAATACTGCAATAGAGACAAGAATAGTACTTAGGGAGCTGATAAATACAGAGGGTTTGGCAGAAAGATCGAGAAAGGAATGAAGGTGGCCAGAGACATATGGATCAAAAGACAATGCTCTAAAATTGAAGAGTGTATCAATAATAAAAATAGCAAATGAGCCTTTCAGATTGTAAAAGATCTGACAAAGGAAAGAGGGACCAAAGCTAACACAATTCAAGACAAAGACTGGAACAGTCTTATAGAAGAAAGGGACATCATCAATAGGTGGACAAACTATTTCTCTGATCTATACAATCACCCAACAATGGGGAGATCCTGTTATCCTCAAAGTTGCCAGAAAAGGATGACTTTCAGTCTTGTGTGAAGAAATGGAGACAGCTGGGAACTCACTTAAGAATGGAAAGGGTACAGCTATTGACAACAACCCCCCTGAATTGATGAACTTCAGAGGAGAAATAGTAATAGATGTGCTCCACAAGATCTGGCAGACTGGTGAGTGGCTCTCCACATGGACCCAGTCATTAATCATTGCTCTGCCAAAAGAGACAACTGTGTCAAAGTAACCAGACCATAAGCTTAATTAGCCATCCCAGCACAGTGATATTGACCAGACTAAAGCCACAAGCTGCAAGTATCATCACTGATGAACAGGCTGACTTTTGTACTGAAGGAAATTCAGGTTGAACCTCTTTAGTCTGGCACTCTCTGGTCTGGCAACAGCCATGGTCCGGCAAGGTTTTAGTTAACCAGATATCCAGTTATGATGGGTGTGGCCAAGGTTCTGGACGTCCCATAAAATTTGTTTATAGCCACTAGTCCTGGTTTTCAGTGTTCTGTGCTGTTATTTAGCTCTAATTTAACCCTAAATGTCTTCTAAGAGCCCAGTTAACAGTGGAAGTGTTGGTCATGCTGCTAGACAATATGGACCTCCCGTGGTCTAGCAAATTCTCTGGTTCGGCACCAGTCAGGTCCCAAGGGTGTCAGATTAGAGAGGTTCAATCTGTACCACAGAACAGATTTTCAGCCTTTGCACTCTATGTGAGAAGTTACGACACATGCAGGACATCTACCATGTCTTTGTTAACTTTGAGAAGGTGTTTGACAGAATATGGCACTAAGTTCTCTGGGCAACCATGAAGAAGTACAGTGTTGATCATAAGCTTATTCTTACCATTGAACAACTGCATGCCAAGGCCAACAATTTTTGTCAGTGGAACAATAGGAGAGTGGGAGAGTGGTTTCACTCTGCCGCTGGAGTGCAGTGTGGCTGCCTTCTTTCACCTACACTGTCCAGCATCTACTTGGAGCATATAATAAGCAATGCCTTAAAAGTTCACATATGCACAGCCAGCATTGGGGGGAAGGGTCGAACAATCTCAAACCACTGATATCAATACATTACTTCAGATTCACCTGTGATTTGCCCTTCAGTATAATATCAGTAGAAGAATGACCTTGTGTGCTTCCAAAGTAGAGTAATTATTCCAGAATAAAGTGATTTTTATTCTCGTATAGTGTGTCCACATGTGGAGCTATTGCAGAATAGCTATTCTGGTCAATTTCCAGGTGTAGACAAGACTCCATAAAGGGATTTATACTCATCTAACTAAACTGATTTAATTAAAATGATATGGCTACGTCTAGACTGGCAAGATTTTCCACAAATGCTTTTAACAGAAAAGTTTTTCCGTTAAAAGCATTTGCGGAAAAGAGCGTCTAGATTGGCACGGACGCTTTTCCGCAAAAGCACTTTTTGCGGAAAAGCATCCGTGCCAATCTAGACACAGTTTTGCACAAGAAAGCCCCGATCGCCATTTTCGCAATCGGGGCTTTTTTGCGCAAAACAATAACGCGTTGTCTACACTGGCCCTCTTGCGCAAAAGCATTTTGGCTTTTGCCCCAACTGGAGCAGCATAGCATTTCCGCAAGAACACTGACAATCTTACATGAGATCGTCAGTGTTCTTGCGGAAATTCAAGCGGCCAGTGTAGACAGCTGGCAAGTTTTTCTGCAAAAGCAGGTGCTTTTGCAGAAAATCTTACCAGTCTAGAGGCAGCCATACAAATCTGTGCAGACCAGCCCCAAGAGACAGTTCTCCAGTTGAGCCTCATGAAGGCGAATATGCTGTTAAGACTTTACTCTGTTTATCCCATATAGAGAAAATGCTGTGGCTCCCAATTATCTCACTATCTGACATCTGAGTGCAAGGGTTTTGAAGACAGCTGTCTGTTTAGACAGGCTTTATAACCAAGGAAAGGGAAGATGGTGAATCTACAACAAATAAACTATCTGGTCATCTGTAGACTTTCTTAAAGATTTAATTCACCCTCCAATCAAGGCTCGACTCATGGTATTTATGGAATCTCAGAATGCCTGGGCATTGATGGGGTCAGTGAGGGATACTTGTTATTTCACCATCCAATCACATTACCAGAGGGAGGGGTGTAGAGAAAATCGCCCACTGTTCACTCCTGCTGCTGACAGATGGAGGAAACCACAGAACCAACCCACAAGTCCTCAGGCTGTGCCTGCTCTGGGAATCTGTTTCTTTATGCTGTTAACCAGTTTTCCAGCTAACTTTCTCCGTACAACATATCCATGTACTTCTTGTCCCACGAGAAAGCTCAGTGCCTGATACTGATCTCCAGAATCGCTCCACCAACGTCCTTAATGCTGCGCTGGGGTAAACTGGATGTGAATTCAGGGTAAAGCTCGCAGCCTGCACTGTTTTCCTCTTTGGTTCCCCTTAATTAGCGTCACCAACATTTTATTTTTAAAAAAGGGACTGTGTTCTTAGCACCCCTGCTCCACCCATCCGATATTATCATCACTATTACAATTTATAATAATAAGCAGTACAATTTGTACCTCCTTGGTCTGGCACCCTGGGGACCTGACATTATCCCAAACAAGAGGATTTGCTGAACAAGGAAAGGTCCCTTCCAAGATGGCCTGTGCTGCCCCTGGCTAGGACTTCAGCCAAACCCTGCTGCTGCCTGCCCGGCCATGGCTCCCTAGGCTGGAGCTCTGTGGCTGCCACGGCTTGTGGCTGCCGGGTTTCTGGGGGTCTGTTGCTGCAGTAGCTTCTGGGGCTGCCACCGGTCCATGGCTGTTGGGGTTGAGGTTCTGTGGCTGCTGGGACTCTGTGGCCACTGCCCACCCCCCCTACCGCCTGGCAGCAGGGGCCAGAACTCCCTGCTGTGCCCCCTTCCCTCAATTTGGGGCTCCTGGCTGAGTCATGCCCCTCCTCCCCTGCTCCTCCCTGGCCACCCAACCTCCTTCTACATGGACTCTGTGGTCCAAGGACATCTGTGGTCCTGCCAGACCATGGATGTTGCCAGATCACAGAGTCTCGGTTAAGGGAAGTACAACCTGTACTAACCTACCTTCACCAGGAGTGTTTTTTGCTGCTTTTTGCAGCACTCAGCATCTCCTGATCTTGTCCAGAGATGAAGAAGTAAGGGATGTCCCTTTTACTAAGGGACCATTGGCAATCTTACCCTAATGGTCTCTGGGTAAATTCTAGCAACATATCTGGTATTCCCCTGCATCACAAGCAAACCATTTGGATAATTTTAACCTGGACGTCAGATTGGTTTATCAGCAGCAGATGGCCAAATAATTATGCATACAGCTATCTAGGAAAACTGGGTCATCAGGACAGCAGTTCCTTCACTGTCCCATCATGGTCTCTATATTTATACCCAGGGTCAAACTCGAAGCAGAAAGATATGTGAATCAAACAGAGCAGTCATTGCAGCCCCTCTCTGATGTGCCTGCTTTCCTCTGATAATGGCAAATCATAACACTTTCTGTGATACAATCATTTGATTGCCATAAATAGATACAGGCAACACAATGTAACAAAAATGAACCAGATCAACATAATCAACTTTTTAAAAAAATAAAGACTAGCATTGTCATAGGTGCCTAAACTCACTCAGCACCTGCATTTTTGCAGTGAAAGTTCCCTGGGAAGCATGTATATTTCTGCTTCCAAGGAAGCACACTGCTGCCTCCCTCTCGGCGCCCAGCTGTCTTGCTTCCAGCCAAGCTGCAGTGCGATTCAAAGACTGGATGAAGATAGGTGTTTGGCCTCCTAAAATGCATGCAGAGCTCAATCCAGACAGAGGGTGCCTACCAGAAAGAGTCCCAGGGGGAAGGGAATGAAGAAGAGGCCCCTCAGAACTTTTAGCCCATTGGATACTTGCCTAGGATGTGGGAGACCCACATCTAGCCTCCCTGCTCAAATGATACTTATTTTTTTAGAGTGCAACAGATTCAATAAGGGAGACTGTGGGAATCCTGCATTCAAATGGCCCCTAGTCCAGTGGTTAGGGCCCTCATCTGAACAGTGGGAGCTCCCTGTTCACAATCCCTTTCCCTCTTTGGCTAGGTCTACAGTCGCGGCTTCTTGCGCGAGAAATATGCAAATGGGCTTAGCGTGGAATATTGCCAAGCCTCATTTGCATACCTAATGAACCGCCATTTTTGCAGAAGAGGCTCTTGCGCCAAAAGAAGCTGTCTAGACTGCCCCGTCTTGCGTAAGAAAAACCCTCTTGTGCAATGCCACTACACTGATTATTTTCAGGAATAACAGCATTGTGGAAGAGGGTTTTTCTTGCGCAGGAAGGGGCAGTGTAGACAGCTCCTTCTGGCGCAAGAGCCTCTTCTACAAAATGGCAGCTCATTAGGTATGCAAATGAGGCTCGGTGATATTCTATGCTTAGCCTCATTTGCATATTTCTCATGCAAGGAGCCGCGAGTGTAGACATAGCCTTCAAGTGGAGGGGGGACTTGAACCGGGGTCTCTATTGGCTCAGGTGGATACACTAAGCATTGGGCTAAAAGTTAGGAGGGTGCTCTAACTCATCTCCACCCACTCCTCAGTTTCGTGCTAATGGTGTCAGTGCCTAATGCCAAGAGAGGATTTGCAGCTGAGACTCCCGTGCAGAACTAGATACAGCCAGGCAGTCTGGATTTAGACACCTGTCTCCAAGAGGGGAGCGGGCCTTAACAACACAGTCCTCAGGCTGGCATCTCCAACTGGCTAGCTACTCCCCATTCCTTGCACAGGAGCTTAGGCATCTAACTCAGGTGTTGTGAATTGCAGTGATTTTCTAGGTGCCTAAAAGTTAGGTGTTGTGCCATTAAGCCTCATAATGTGCATTTAGGCCTCTGTATATGAAGGCTACAGTATGGGATGATTAATTAAGCAACAGGAATAAAAATAGATTTTGATCCAAAAATATGTATGAACAGCTACTAGTTTTAAGATTGAAATATGGAAACAGGAATTGCCATATCAGATCTATAGTCCATCTATTCCAGTATCCTGCCTCTGACAGTGATCAGTGCCAACTGCTCCTGAGAAATGTACAACAAACTCTGGAAAGGACAGTTAGGAATAAAAACCTAGATCCTCAAGAGTATTTAGGGTCCTAACTTCCACTGAGCCTAAATACCTTTGAGGATCTGAGCCCATTGAAGATGTTGCTCAGTTCCCTTCTATTGTCCTTTCCTATCAACTATAATTGGATGCTCTTATTATCTAGATACATGCCTAATACTTTTTTGAATCCTGTTAATCTCTGGGTCTAAGTGATCCCTAGTGGCAATGAATTTTACAGGCTTATCATGCATTACACAAAAAGCATCTCCCTTTTATCAGTTTTAAATGTGTCGCCTTTCAGTTTTGTTGGATGGCTTTGTATTTTTGTATGATGAGACACTGTAGATAGAAGGTCCGATTTACCTTCTTTATATCATTCCTTATTTTGTGTATCTCCCCCATGTCCCCACTTGTTCCTGTGCTCTGTTAATAAAACAGTCCTAATCTTTTCAATCTCTCCTCATACTGCAGTGTTTCCATGCTTCTGATCATTCCAGTCAGCTCTTCTTACCAAGGTTTGGAAATTTACAGATAAGATTCCTCTCATCACCTCCTTTTTATCACTCTCTCATTCTGCTTTCTCCCTTCCCTCTCTGTATCACCTGTATCTCTGCCCCTTTGCATGCATGCATCATTAAAGTGTTTAGGTGATCATTTAACGTTAGGATAAGATTGGACAAACTCCGCATCATCGAGAACTGTGCTACACACAGAAATTGCTCTGATTTAACTAAATTGATTTCTTCAATGATTTAGTTAAATCGGTGCCACCTCTTTGTATGGTCACACTTAAATCAGTTTAATTGTGGCTACCTATTTAGCTTCATTTGGATACTGGATCCAAATATATTATTGGATCAGTTACCAAATTAAGTTAAATCGACATGAACGGCTCCTAAACTGATTTTAGAATGTTCTCACAAGGGGCTTGCACCACTTTTAACTACATCAATTTGGAAACCATTTTAGTCAAGTTTGAAGTTTTTGTGTATAGCTTAAGCCTGAGAGCTGCTTTGGTAGTTTACCATGAGCCTGTGGGATACAACGTCTTGCATATAAATTAGACATGGGCTCAGGCCTTGAAGTTTGGATCCAAGTTGTAGCTGAACTTTTTTAAAAGTTAGGGGAACATGTTTAGATCTGGAGTTTTGGTTCAGCCATTACAGAGACAGGAGTCAGTGGGGATTGCATGCCCCATTGTTTTGAGCAGGGTTGACCCAATGTGAGGGAAAAGTCAGTGATACTATTAACAGATGAGATACCATGAGGATGGGCAACTTGAATAGAATAGATAGAACACATACATAGTGACTGTCAACTTGAGTGAGGATTACCACTCAGTACTCCATTTAGTGTAGTATTCTGTCTTTGACAATAGTCAATATTAGGATTTTTGGAGGAAAGGGCAAATTATGCTGCTATGGACAGTTATAGCATAACCTGCACCAGAAAAAGTTTCTTCCTGAGCCACACAAATTAGAGGTTGGTTTATGCCCAGAAGCATAGGGGTTGATGTAAGAATATGGAAAACTTTCTGGAGGGGAATTAAAATAATGTTTACCAGTTTATTCCTTCAATAAAATCATGCTGGTGTCTTGTACAATTCCTGTTTGAAAAAAGGAAATAATTTTGAGCTGCAGATGTACTACTACTACTACTACTAACTTAAGATCAGCGGCTTCTCTTTTTCCTGTGCCAGTTGGATTAAAGCTAGCACAGGAGGCCTATTTGCACTGCAATGACACCTTCATTTGCAGAGTCAGTGTATCCATTGGGAGGGGAAATGATTTGCTCAAGATCACTCAGCAGGTCAGTGGCAAAGCTGAGAGTAAAACTAGGTTTTCTGAGTTCATGTCTAGTGGCTTACCTATTGGACCACATTGCCTCTCCAGTAGAGTCTTTGTATTGCCTTCATGGGCTTGGAATTGGGCCCTTCTCTATTTCAAATATACACAGCACCATTGCTGCTGAGATTTGACTTAAGGATGTTAAGTATTGGGTAATTGACTAATCGATGCCGGGCTCCCTGTGGCATTTCAAAGCGGCAGCATCGCGTGGAGCCTGGAGTCAGCTGGGAAGTCTCCAGCTGATCGCAGGCTCCAGCGGTGCTGCTGCTTTGAAATACTATGAGGAGCCTAGTGTTGGGAGCCTAGTGTATCTATCTGATACAGGCAGCAAGTGGGGTGAAGCGACTAGTCCTTTCCCATCCCTAATTTGACTATCCCTAAGCTCTTGGGTCAGCAACCCTCTTTTTACTGAGTGTTTGCACAGCGCTTAGCATAATGAGGTCCAGGACTGGGACTCTTATGATGATACACATGATATCTAACAACAACAACCTGAGTGAATTTTCCTTCTGAGGTAGAGACCCCCTTGAAAGCAGTGAAAGACAGCACCACTAGACCCTCCACCATCTTCCTCGCAGCTACCAACACAAGGGAGATGCCAGATTTTCTAATAGAATTCCTGCCGGAGTTTTCTCTCTAAGGCTGTGTCTACACTGGCACCCTTTTCCGGAAAAGGGATGCAGATTAGCCAAGTTGGAATTACAAATGCCGTGGAGATTTACATTTTCCCCACGGCATTTGCATGAACATGGCTGCCGCATTTTTCCGGCTTGGGGCTTTGCCGGAAAAAAGCGCCAGTCTAGACAGGGATCTTTAGGAAAATAAAGCCTTTTCCAAAAGGTCCCTTATTCCTCTCAAAATCAGGAATAAGGGACCTTTCGGAAAAGGCTTTATTTTCCGAAAGATCCCTGTCTAGACTGGCGCTTTTTTCCGGCAAAGCCCCGAGCTGGAAAAAAGCGGCAGCCATGTTTATGCAAATGCCGTGGGGAAAATATAAATCCCCGCGGCATTTGCAATTCCGACGTGGCTAATCTGCATCCCTTTTCCGGAAAAGGGTGCCAGTGTAGACACAGCCTAATGGTACCAATGATGCCATTACCGAAAGATGGGGTGTTATTTTTATCACACATGCAGCTATCTTTTATAACTTGCCTGCTTATATTTTCCTCTTTTTAGTAAACAGCCTTATCACCAGACAGAGAAAGTGGGGGAGGAGAGAATCCATTAAAATAAAGGTGAGTAGTGGGGGAAAAACAATATTCTTCCTCCAGTGCCTAAGTTTGGCCATAAACCATAGTCCCATTTAGTAACCAAAATTGCCTCATTTTGCCCTGCTTCCCCTCTTCAGTCATATAAAGGGCAATAAAGAAAGACAAGGACAGAATAACCTCTAAATAAAAGATGAGGTAATTTTGAAAGCCCATTAGAGTTTTATGTGTATTATGGCTTTGTGTTTTTTTATATAAGTCCACTGGGACTTGCAGCATCTCCCGTATAAAGTCGTCACCCAGCATGTTTCACTTTACAGCAGCTCTCATAAAAATGCCAGCGTTTGAGATGCAAATCACACAGAACTCCATTCTAACTTATTTTTTTTAGGGGAAGAGAGAAGGGAGGGGGAGAGAATAAAAATGAAGCCATTTCCCTCCATCATTCCTCACACTTCACTTTGGAAAGAAATATAAGGAAGCCCTCATTGTACAATCAAAGATCCCACTGAAATTAAGGAGAATCACACAAGCCAAAAACTAAACTACGGAACCAGAACTTCTGGGCAGAATGACAGGTGAAATTCCAGGGTCTGCATTATACAGGAATCAGATTTTAAGGCAAGGAAAGACCATTGTGATCATATAATCTAAGACCCTGACACAGCAAGAGTCATGTTTGTGTGGCATGTGTGTATGGCATGAGCCCATAGTCACAAATGTCTGCTGGTCATATGCCATGCCAGTTTCGAAATGGCAAGATATATTTCACATAAGCTGAAAAGAAAAGATTTCTGCAAGGATTTAATGATGGAGAAATTCTAACTCTGTGTCACCATTTTATGGGTAAAGGTGGGCTTGGAGGATGAGTTTACTTGCTTGTGGGGAGGAAGAATGTGTCTGTATTTAAGGCCCAGCAGTGGGAGGAGGAGACCCAGGGCCACATTCAGCAATGATACATGCTAAAATATGGTAGGAGTAGAACAGGAGAACAGGTTTTCTGTTCTGTTCCATTCTCTTGTGCTGTGGAGGCAAAGGGAGTGATGAATGGAATTCTACCATCATACGGGAGTCCCCAGAGGTTCTAATGTCAGTGTGGCTTCATCCTACAACATCCTCCTCACAGCCAGTGATGCAAGGGGAAGTCACCCCTCCTGATTGGTTGATAGGACAGGTGTAAGTGGTCTGACTAACAGCATGATTGTATTAACCTGGCATTTTGGTGAGTATGTATAACTTAGGCAAGGTCTACACCAGATGAGAAATTTAAGATATGCAACTCCAGCTACAAGAATAGCATAGTAACATAAATCAAATTTCTCTGGCAGCCACACTGCAGGAGGTCCATGGGATAATCTCTGCCATCAACTTTCCTTACTACTCGTGACCCCGTGGAGTACTGGGGTCAACAGGGACACCATGTATATTCAATTTAGGGGGTCTTGACTAGACCTACAAAATTGAACCCTGGAAGATTGATCTCCAGAGCATTGATCCTTTTAAATATAGACAAGACCTTACAGATATAGGCAGTGTTTTATCCCAACAATGCAGCCAAGTTACACCAAGTGCTTCAACCTGGACTTCTAAAAATGGAGGCAGTAGCCACTTTTGAAAAAAAATTGGGCTATAGGAATACAGGCGATAGATAGGTCTGTATTTATGCTAGGAAAAGTAATGACAATTATATAGCCATAGAGTTTATGGCCATAAGGATCATCATATCATCTAGCTTCAGTCTTCATGATTCAGAGCATAAACTGATCAACAAACGAGATCAGGAATACATTTGCTCTCCCTTTATTTCACAAATGCATTGTTTTATTCTTTTCCTTCATATAAAGCATATAACAGTTGCCACTCTCTCTAAACAATGAAATAGATGAACCATTGGTCACTCCTGGTATCATGTTATATAGAATCACAGTCTTCTTAAATAAAAGACATTAATTAAAAGAAACCAACTACTAACTATAAACACCAATAAATAAGCTTCCACACAGCTCAAGTTCCAGCTCTGTCTGTCTTGTTTACCAGGGACCAATAGGTTAGAACACTGCCTAACACACAGGAACATCTAGTGGCAAAGAGTAAGCTCTTCATTACATTTGGCACTGCTCAACACACAGAATTGTTCTGAATTAACTAAAGATGTGGTTTTAAATTGATTTAATTAAACCAGTGCAGTTTTGTGTGTGGATATTCTTCTATTGATTTATGCCTGGTTTCTATGTTTTGACTTGTACCCTTATAAGCCAGGTTTAGCTAGCTATCTAGTCAAACCTATTCTAATGTAGAACTAGACTCAGAGGAGAAACAAGTGTACAGTCTGTTGCTGTTAGAACAAACTGATTATTACTTCAGTACTACCCAATTCTTTGGCCTGCTTTCTTCCTTTTTAATTTAAACCCATCCAGCAACAGCGGCAAGGAAAGATTATTGCTGATTATTTTAGAGGGACCAAAGCAAACACGTAGCAGAGCTGAGCCAAAGCCAGAAAAGAAATTCATATTCAGGAGCTCTTGGTATTCACACCTCCCAGGTAGCCAGAAGTCAACCTCCTTTTCTTTGACCACCAGGATGTTCCTATAGGATTCTCAGCCAGAAACCAGCTTCATGTCTCTGGAATCCAGCTGCAAGGAAGAAAGCAGCTGATGTGAATCTCCTGAGTCCTAAACTGAGTAGGTTATTGATGTCCTGGTTCACCACCTCTGTGCTGAAGGGCATGCCAAGTATGTCTTTGAAACCACGTCACTGCAGAGCTGCCATACTAAGAGTACCCATGTCTCCGAAGGAGTATTTAGGCTTTATGGCATGCATACAAGCAAGGGGCTTGTGTGTGTGTGTGTGTGTGTGTGTGTAGGTGAGGATATTTCTAACTATGTAATTCATTGGATATTTTCATTTCATTATTATTTGTTATTGTTTTATTTCTCATTTATATAGTTCCACAAATGTGTGTGATGCTTTGCAAGCTGTAGAAAATGAAGTCAGTTCAGGGCAGATCTTCATCTGGTATAAATCAGTTCCATTTAAATCACCAGTGAGGATTAGGATTAGTGACTGCAGTGCACTGGGAGTTGTCCTGGACAACTATATCTTTTCCCCACAAATTCTCATAATAATCTCAGATCCAGCTGCAATAAACAGTTTTGTAAGGACAGTAGAACAGAAATTGCCTATGAGTTTGTCCTGCAGTAAAAGTTGTAGGTATGGAGAATCTTGTTATCCTGGATTTTCCTGCCTGTCCTGGTCTCACCTTCACAGCAAAATAATTAGCAGTCTTTCATCTGTGCAGGAAGGAAGTCTTGCAAAATCCCATGTGATGTCTCTAAATTGGCACCCAAATTAATGAAAAAGGGAGCACCTCCATGTTGATGTGCGTAGTCCAAATCCATAAATAAGCTTCACAGCTCTCTCTCCATCCCTTAATGAGGTTTGTGGGTGTGTGTGTGGGGGTGTGAATAATGCATGGAATCACAGGAAATATTGGTAATTAGAAGGGTGTATCTGGACACTCTTTATCAATGCTTATTTTCATAGAAAACGGATTTCTTAACAAACCAATTCCTTTAAAATGGAAAAAATGTTGGCGTTTCACTTCTGAGATACAAAATAAGTGCTTTTTTTCAATCAGCTAAGTCTTTAACATTCACTCTACTAACAGAATAAACGTGAGCTTGGGACAAAACTGCCGTGATTCCCAACTTAGCATGGTTACTGCAGTGGTTCCCTGAAGTGTGCCTGCTCTATCAGGATTGGTTCACTTCACTGATATGGAAGTGGCCTTGCTGCTGGGACGGTGGATGATTTTGTGACACTGATACTTGCCCACAAGGAACAAGATCAACATCTCTGCTTCTAAACTCAGAATCTTCCTGTTCCATAGCTTCACCAATTATTTAGATAATGGCATGGAGAGTACACATGCAGGCTCCATCTACACTGGCCAGTCTTGTTCAAGAACATATGCAAATGAGGCACAGTGTTGAATATTGCCATGCCTCATTTGCATACTTAATGAGCCACCATTTTTGCGCAAGAAGGTGCAGTCTATACTGCACCTTCTTGTGCAAAACCCCCCTCTTGTGCAAGAGCCTTTCTGCTGCTTATTTTCAGGCAGTGTAGATTGCTCCTTCTTGCGCAAAAGCCCCTTGTGCAAAATAGCGACTCATTAATTATGCAAATGAGGCGTAGTGATATTTGCATATGTTCTTGAGCAAGACTGGCCAGTGTAGACGTAGCCATAAAATTTACAGATGATACAAAGCTGGTAGGGGTTGTAAGTGCTTTGGAGAATAGGGTTAAATTTAAAATGATCTGGACAAACTGGAGAAATAATCTGAGGTAAATAGGATGTAATTCAATAAAGGACAAATGCAAAGAACTCCACTTAGGAAGGAGCAATCAATCGTACACATATAAAATGAGAAAAGACTGCTTAGGAAAGAGTACTGCAGAAGAGCATATGGGGATAATAGTAGATCACAAGCTAAATATGAGTCAGCGGTGAACACTATTGCAAACTGTAGCCTGGTTAGATCTCCTGGAGAAGTCCTTCCGCCTCCCGGTCAGTGGGGTGGCCACTCTGCCCCACTTCCACAGGGACTGAGACAAACCCCCAAGTCAGTAGTCCAATCACTCAGTAGCCCGGTCCTAGATGGGCAGGGCCAGCCCACAACATTTTGGCACCTGAGGCGGGGAACTCAAATGACGCCCCCCTGCCCTTTCGCTGCACCAGCAACAGACACAATTTTCTACACTCTGGGTCCTAGTGGCTCCCCCTCACAGTCTGGCACCTGAGGCAGTTGCCTCAGTTTGCATCATGGGAAGGCCAGCTCTGTAGATCGGGGTGTGGCAACAAACCCACATAGTTAGTAGTCCAGGCAGGGCAGCAAACGACCACAGTTTGTGAATAGTTCAAAGCCCTGGCCCTGGTTCAGGGTGGGGCAACAACCAACCACAGTCACAAAGGGTTTGCGGTCTCCTTGTTCAGGAGGGGTGTGGGCAGCTCACCTGCAGTGGCGGAGAGGGGGAGACTGCCACCCACTGGGTGGGTGGCGGGGGTGGGGGCGGTGCAGGCCCGCCCAGTCCACTGTGCCCCAACCCAGGGCCCTGGAAGTAGCAGTGCAAGCTGCTGCTGGCTCAGCAAGAGCTCTAGCCCGAAATGCGCTGGCCCGAGGCCTTTAATAGTCCTCACTGTTCCCTGGGCCACTTCCTTTCTCCTCCTCAGTGCCTACCTGGGTATCAAGCTGGTCTCTTGGGGGTTCCAGAGCTGGCAGGTCTAGCTGGGTTCCGGGCGGTCCAGGCCAGTCATCGTCCACTTGCAGGGTATGTCTACACTACAGAGTTATTTTGAAATATCTTAATTCGAAATAGTTATTAATTCGAAATAAGATATTTCGAAATAACGCGTCTATACACAAAATGCCTATATGGGACCCAATGCTCCCAGGGTGGCCACTGGGGTGAATAATGTGGTGGAGGGTATGACCAATGTGCATATCAGGAAGGGTGATGAGGTCTGTCATGATAGTAGTATGACTGAGCCCTTCGGGGAGGAGTGCTGTGATGAAAAACACTCCTGTGGTCATCATCCCGCAGGACACAGTGCTGAGACAGCACCGGAGATCTAATAATACCTAGAGAGCTGTAGGTCGAAGATGGTGCCGGGGATGGGTCCCTGGTAGCAGGGCATGAATGGTAGTCTCTACCAGGACCTCCTGGTGGTGACGGTATGAAGTCTGGTGCTGCCCATGCCAGGTGGTGGGATGGTTCCATTACCGGTGCCATAGAGGCTGAAGTTGGCAGCATGGGGCTTGGTGTTGAGCTCATCGGTGCCAGTTGAGTTGTCTTCGGCAGTGCCGGTTTCGTAGCCGGTGCTGAACCTTTGGCGGTGCCGGGTCACAGTGCGGGGCCAGAGCCAATGATTGTCTGTGGGCTGTTGACGGCACCAAAGAAGCATGGGCCAGAGCTGGGGATGGTTTGGCATTGTGAGACCCGCACTAGAAGGTCTCAGTGCTATGGTACCAGACATACCTGGTCTATCTCCCCAGCTAATTCTAGGGAAAGATGAAGGAGGAAGAGAGTGTGCCAGGAAAGTTCTCTTCTTAGAAACCTTCCTAGGCAGTGGGAAGGCTGCTCTTTTCTTGGTAGACCCCTCCTGTGGCTGGGAGGTGTGTTGGTCTTCAGCTGGCTGCATGGTTTCCTCAAATAGAAACATTCTGAGGAGGAACTCTCGGTCTTTTCTGACTCTTGCCATCAAAGTGCAGCAGTACTCACACTTTTGTGGGATATGGGCTTTGCCCAAGCAGTGATTGTACAGTGAATGTCCATTGGAGGCTGGCATGGGGTTGTGACATGCGTTACATTTCTTAAAGGCCAGTGAGCATGACGTTTCTGCAACAGCAGCTTTTCTTCTTCTTTTTTTTAAGAAAAGAAAATGAAGCATGAAAAACAGAATAACAAGGAGGGGAGAATTGGGTGAATTAACAAGTTTTTGTGGCCGCCTGAGCAACTGGGGTCACATCAGGCTTCCTTGAGGGAAAGAATTTTTTTTTTTTGGCGATAACGAACTAAGTAAAACTAAGGGAAACTATTTATACAGAAAACTGTCTACAACTAACTATAAAACTAAGAACTAAGCAGTGAGGTAAGTACGCCTGAGGTGAGAGGTTGAAGCTCCATCTGCGATTGAGGGTGATTAGTGAGGAACAGAATGGTGTGGGTCAGGCCATGTGTGTGAAGTGCTAAGGCACCAGTGCCATGAGGCATCTTTTCATGCATGCGTGGCCGAATGGGAAAACTGCTTTGCAGTGCTCCGATCTGCAGCTCTGGGATGACCTATCACCAACAGTGGAGCACCGATGGGGACATCACCTAAAGAAGAAGTCATTCTACTGTTCTTTGCACTGATTAGGGCTCAGCTGGAATATTGGATCTAATTCTGGGCACCACATTTAAGGAAAAATGATGACAAATTGGAGAAAGTTCAGAGAAGAGCAACAAAAATGATTAAAGGTCTTGAAAACATGACCTATGAGGGAAGATTGAAAAAAACTGGGTTTGTTCAGTCTGGAAAAGAGAAGACAGAAAGGGGACATGATAATGGTTTCCAAGTGCATAAAAGGTTATTACAAAGAGGGGAGAGAAAAATTGTTCTCCTTAATCCCTGAGGATAGGATAAGAAGCAATGAGTCTAAATTGCAGCAAAGGCTGTTCAGGTTGGACATTAGGAAAAAATTCCTAACTATCAGGGTGATTTAAACATTGGGATAAATTGCCTAGGGAAGTTGTGTAATCTCTATTATTGGAGATTTGTAAAAGCAGATTAGACAAACACCTGTGGTCTGATAATAATCCTGCAATGAGTGCAGGGTACTAGACTAGATGGCTTATCTAAGACCCTTCCAGTCCTACAGTTCTATGAGTCTATGATTCTTGTACTCCTTTACTATGAACTCTAAGTTCAGCATCTTCATTTCCCAACTCTTAGGGTTTGTCTAATCCCAATTAACTAAAGATGTGAATTGAAAATACATTAATTAAACTTCTGTGTGGATAGCAGGGCTGTCCCTAGACCGAAAGGTGCACCCCTTATTTGTTACACTTTTGAATACCTTGTTTTTATTGTATATATAGTTCATTTCATGACATTGATGTATGATTCGCCTGCATTATTTATCCCTGTCATATAAGATGATAAATTGGCATGCTGGGATCTGTAAAAATGTATTTATTCATGCCATATATAAGCAAATAAAATTTGCTTATTTTAAGCTTACAAAAAAATTTAATTTTAAGAATAACCAAAATGTCATAAAACCAAGAAGTTGAACAGTGAACCAACACTGGGTAGAATAGTATTGAATTGTGTTATAGTAGGTGACAGATTCAGAATGTTAACTCTAGTCTGTCAACCTCCCTTCAATGGACACTTGAGCAGTGCCAATGAACGAGCAAAAACCCTCCCTCTTAAATTTTAATTTCAAGCTTTCCATCCCCTTATCTCTGACCTCATAACCAAACTGTCTCTTCTTCTTCTGAATATGAGGGGTTTTTTAAATACAGGATTAAATCCTAAGTATACTGTTGGCAGCAGTAATGGCATCTTCAGATCTGATATCTGTGTAGACCACAACGAAATCAAAGCAGCTTCTCATCAAAGTAGTAGTGGTCACGGTGTCCATCGACTCAGTTTGTAATGCCTCCTTTACACCATTTACTCGAAACAGGATATTCCACAACTGAGACCAGAAATTTGAAGTCAGTGATCTGGTTTGCTAGGCTTTATGCCTTGTGTCAGATTCCAGCCTCAGCCTTACTCAACTGTGCCAGTTCCATCCGGGCTTCAGAAACCTCAGTCAGTTGGTACCCCACTAGCTTTACCCTGTCAACGCAGCTGTCTCCGAGAATGTCATTTAGCGACTTCATGGTCAGACTTGTGAGATGGGCTATGATCTTCCACCTGATGCTGAAAACAGGATATATATCCTTTCCAGTTTTCTGAAGAGAAATACTCAATCTATAGAAGATACTGCTGCATCTAACCCAACCAGGTGGAGGGGATGACAGCCACAAGACCTGAAGAAAGCTCTTGGATTCAGCACAAGGATTCTTCCCTTCATATTCACGCCATTGTCATAGCTTTGGCTGGGGCAGTCCTGAAGCTTTATTGGGCTGGGGCTCAGGGACTCCCCTCTGCCCCTCTCCCATCATAGTTTCTGTCAGGGCTCAGGGCTTTCCTGGGCCAAGAGCAGAATTGCAGAGGGTCCTCTTTGTCCCCCAGTTTGGTAGGAGGGAGGTGCCCTTAGTGCAGTAGCCAGTTGGATGAGAGGAGCAAGTGGGAGAGGGGGAAGGGACAGAAAGAAGGTAGCATTGCTGCTGCCTGCAGAGAGAGCAGCTGGAAGAGGGGCTAGGCCAGAGAGGAACCAGTGGTGGTCAGGCATACAAGCTTATGCAGCTGTGTAAGGGCCCCCAGTAATGTGGAATGCCATTTTTTGAGTGCCCTACACAGCTGCATATGCTGTGTATGCCTAGTGAGATGACGCTGCCCATGAAAGTATGGCTGCCAACATTTTAGGAGGCTCAAGAAAAATGGAGTTCTCAGAAAGTCTGGAAGGTTCTACGAGCTTCTACACAGGTCAGAACATTCTGGGAGGTTAATGAAAAATGAATCTATATATGGAATACCTGAAACATGTCACTTCAAACATCCTGTTTTCCCTTTTGTCACTAACAACAAAAACAGCACCCCGAATCCAGCACCCCAGTCCACCACCCCCAAAGCCTGGCACCCAGGCAATCACCTGCCATTAAATCCAGCCATGGTGGAGACCATCATCCAGAATTAAAATGGCCTTAACACTTTAGTTTAATTCACATTCAGAATGAATGAATCTAACCTAAATTAAGGCCACTTTAATTCGGAAGAAAATCATCCATGTAGGGATTGGATTTAGCTAATCGACTTCAAAAATTAATTGGGATTAACTTTCCTGAGTGTCCCCATGCAGACAAAGCTTTTAACAAGTAGCAATGTACAGCTACTAGTAAGGACGTTGAAAGATGAACATTTTAGGACGTTACTCAAAAGAGCCACAGGAGTGTGAATTCCTGGTTTAATTTACTATAGTACTAAATATTCATATTTAAAGAGTACGAGAGGGGAAATATTTAGTTTATATATATTATTCTCACTGACCAATAGGGGAGCCGACAGCTTCCACAGGCTGTCTGGGCAAGAGGGGCCTGGCTCCATGCTGGTGGAAGGACAGCCCTCAGTGGTGCTTGGAGCATATTGCACCACTCCTTCCCTCGCCAGCCCTTAGGGCTGCCCAGAGTGCTCAATGTGGTGCTCCAGTGGTTATTTAAAGGGCTGGGGCGCCAGCTGCTGCCACTACCCCAGTAGCAGCAGTGCAGACCCCTTTGAATTGCTGTGCCCGAGGGCAGTTGCCCCCTTTTTCTCCCCGTGTCAGTGGACCTGCTGACCAAGTATTAATTTATCAACTACAGTTGGTTAATAACATAGTAAAATAATCCTGATTGGTTAATAATTCCCATCAGTTAATAATTAAGTCACACAGTGTTTTAATATTATGTGCTGCAAAGAGCTACAGGGGACACATTAAAGAGCCACTTGAGGCTTGCAGCCTCAGTTGGAATAGCACTGTTCTAGAACACGATGCAAACACGGTTGAAGTTAGTGGAAAGTCTGCTATTGACTCCAGTAGGCTTTGGATCTGGCCATAAAGTAAATATCATGTATCAGTTCTTTTTTGCTCTGCTGCAGGTTGTGCTTTGCACTTGGGTGTTCTGCTATGACTTAGTTAGGCTTTCAGTCAGTAGAATTACTTACCAAAAAAAAACAGTTCAATTAATAATGTTAAATCTAATCTAATCTAAAGGCGCTGCTGATTATGTGTTTATAAACTTGGCTTGCTGATCTTATCAGGGGGCTGTCGTTTTTGAGATTAGAAGGGAGAAAATGAAATGTAATTTGTGCAGATAAAAGTACCAGTAGCATTAAATGCAAGTGACAATTTGATCTGACACAGCATTTTGGAACACAAACGTGCTGGAGCATGATTGTTAATTTAGATTAATGTGTTTATAGAGCTCTGTATTTGTGACTGGTGTTTCACTGGCAAATCTAAAGCGCCGAGGAGTTTACAGTCAAGTGTCCTTATCCTGTGCTTTGGATCAGCGTACCCATACAGAACCATACTGAAGTCAGTCAGGCTCCAAAAAGGCACTAAGGTCCACCCAAGCAGCTCTGATTGTGGGGCTTGGCCTAAAAAACTCAGCAACATAAGCAGCGATAACGTAAACAAAGGGGCTGTGTCTAGACTGGCCGCTTGATTTTGCGCAAAAGCACTGACGTTCTACTGTCTGAAATCAGTGCTTCTTGCACAAATGCTTTGACGCTCCCGTTCGGGCAAAAGCCCTTTTCCGGAAATGTTTTTGCGCAAGAGGGCCAGTGTAGACAGCTAAAAACTGTTTTGTGCAAAAAAGCCCCGATGGCAAAAATGGCGATCGGGGCTTTCTTGTGCAAAACCGTGTCTAGACTGGCACGGACGCTTTTCTGCAAAAAGTGTTTTTGCGGAAAAGCGTCCGTGCCTATCTAGACACTTTTTTCCACAAATGCTTTTAATGGAAAAACTTTTCTGTTAAAAGCATTTGCGGAAAATCATGCCAGTCTAGACGTAGCCAGGGAGTAGAGTAGGATTATGGACGAGTGATAATGATAAATCAGGAAAAGAGTTGATATTATGTGGGTATCTGTCTCTCTGCCTTCCTAAAGCATTCATTTCTATAGCAGCCCTGAAATTGAAAAGAAATGCATGCATGTAATATACAACGTATATTGGTGGGTGGTGTCTGGAATGAAAGCTGGAGCAGAGGTCATGCTGGAAGGACAAATGAAAGCAGTCTTGAGCAGGGGGGACATACATGCAGTTTTTTGCTAGCTGCGTATGGGGGTTATTAAAAAACAGAGGCAGTTACAAAGGCTTCCTGATTTGTCACAGAAAATAAAAGTGTGTGTGTGGGGGGGGGGAGGAGGGAGACTGTACTGACAAAATTAAGCAACATCAGGAAAAATAAACACTAAATATGTTTGAATTTTTTTTACCTTTCTCCTTTGTGCATATTTATGGAAAGGAGGGAGGGGATTTGTTCCATCAATGGATAGAGATGGTGACAGGAACATAATTAATTTGGATTGTTGCCAGTTAGTCTGATTTCTTTAAACTGTGTGATTAACCTAAATGTCAAGGTGAAGGACACAATTTAAATATTTAAATTGTATTTTATTTAATGCTATTATCTTCATTTAATTTAAAGGCAACTTAACAATGCATGCTGTACAATTCCAGGTGATGATACATTTCCTGGAGAGATGGTACATAGTTTTCTTTTATGACTTATATTTTAGACCATATGACTACAAAAACAGAAGAATTGACTTATGTACATTTTATAGGTGTTATAGCTTGCACTTAGTTAACATAAATTTGGCAGCTCAAGAAATAATAAAGACATATCACATACGTACAGATTTTTCACTAGAGAAGTTATGAGCACACACATGAGAGCATGACATTTCTCATACTAATGTACATCCGTGAAATCCTTTATAAAGAAAACAGCATCAGTGATTGTGGGGGCCTTGATGGTACATAACTGAATACATCTCTGTGCATGAACCAGATATTTGCTTCAGCAACTTTACAGCAGAATCAAAAACTATCAGACAATACTTAGTAGAATGTTTTTTCTCTCATTTTATGCATTTATATTCATTTTCTCCTGGCGACAGTATTTTTCTCCTCTGCACAGTGAAACACATGGGCAGCATTTCTGCAAAATACAACGTGCTTGCAAAGCAGTGGTTCTCAAACTTTGAGTAGAACCTACCATGGACCTCTGAAATTCCAGTGTTGTCTTTGCTTGCATTAGTATATCCTATACTGATCTAATTATTCCAATAACTAACCTGACTGCAGCAATGCCCCTCTGCCGTGTATATTGGCCAAACTAGACAGTCTCTATGACAAAGGATTAATGGATACAAATCAGATACTCGAAATGGTAATGAACAAACCTGTTGGGGGAACATTTTAACTTGCCCGGGCACTCATTAATGGATCTAAAAGTGACTATATTCTTACAAAGCAATTAAAAAAACCAGCTGGAGAGAGAAACTGCAGAACTTGCCTTCATATGTAAATCTGACACATTTGACCAACATTTGAAAAAAAACTTGAACTGGATGGGCCGTTACATTCAACACACAAATGACATCAAAATCTAAGTTTTGGGCACTTACAGACCACTCTCTTAGCCTCATTTAGCATGGATACTCTCAATGACAAGATTTTTCCCCCTTTCCCTCCCCATCTCTCCAATTTTTCTGCTATTTATTTGCTTCTGGACCCCTTGCTCCATTAATCTGAAGAAGTGAGTTGTGCCCATGATACCATCTACATTTTTTGTTAGTCTCTAAGGGTATGTCTACACTACCCCGCTAGTTCGAATTAGCGGGGTAATGTATGCATACCGAACTTGCTAATGAAGCCCGGGATTTGAATTTCCGGGCTTCATTAGCATAAAGCCGGCGCCGCCATTTTTAAAAGCCGGCTAGTGCGAACCCCGTGCCGCGCGGCTACACGCGGCACGGGGTTCGCACTAGCCGGCTTTTAAAAATGGCGGCGCCGGCTTTATGCTAATGAAGCCCGGGAAATTCAAATCCCGGGCTTCATTACCAAGTTCGGTATGCATACATTACCCCGCTAGTTCGAACTAGCGGGGTAGTGTAGACATACCCTAAGGTGCTGCAAGACCATTTGTTGTTTTTTAAGTTTTTTTTAAATTGGGTGTATTATCCCTATTGTACATGCCACAGTCAGCCCTTATTGAAATAGACACCCTGCAATGGCCCCTCCTGCTCCTGCCCCTACTGCAATGGCCCCTCCTGCTCCTGCTCCTGCCCCTCCTGCCCACCTCTCCGTGCTGCCTGCCCCAACGCGGTCTCACCCCCACGTGCAGGCCTGCCCCCGCAGAAGCAGTCACAGGGATGACCCCTACCAGCCGTAGCTCCTCCCCCTCCCAGTTAAAAGCCTCCTCCCCCTCCCATCCTACATCTCCCTGCTCCCCATTGTAAATAAAAACTTCCAAGTTTGTGTTAAAAAAAAATGGTGTTGTTATTTATTGGGAGGTAAGGGGAGGGGAGGAGGGAAGGGTTGGAGATGGGAAGGAGTTGTAAAGGGAGACAGAGGTGACCCTACTATGGGGCCTGGGAGAACATGTCCGTTGGGGCGTCCCGGATGCGCACCCCATCGTGGTGCGCCTGGCGGATGGCAACTGTGCTGGGCTGTTCGTAGGCCTGGCCCTCGCCTGCCATCCATGCCTGGAGGAAGGCCTCCCCCCTCCACTCCACGACATTGTGGAGCACGCAGCATGCGGCCACTACCTCCGGGACATTCTGCTCATCCATCTCCAGATGGGTGAGCAAACAACGGAACCGAGCTTTCAGCCGCCTGAAGGCGCACTCGATTTGGTTGCGGGCCCGATTGAGGCGGTCGTTGAACTGGATCCGGTTCTGGTCCGGCTGCCCCATGTAGGGCCGCATTAGCCAGGGCAGCAGGGGGTAGGCTGCGTCCCCCATGACACGTGGACATGGGCACGTCCCTGACAGTAAATTCCCACCGGGGGAAGTAAGTGCCCGCTTCCAGCCTGCCAAACAGGCCAGAGTTGCGTAGGATGCGGGCGTCATGTGCTCTGCCGGACCAGCCTGCATAAATGTCCAGGAAGCAGCCACAGTGGTCCACGAGGGCCTGGAGTACAATTGAGAAGTACCCCTTTCTGTTAATAAAATGGGCCGCTCGATGCTCCGGGGCATGGATGGGGATGTGGGTTGCATCCAGGGCTCCCCTGCAGTTGGGGAACCCGAGGGCAGCAAAGCTGGCCACCGTAGCCTCCACGTCGTGCAGATGGATGACTCTCAGGAGCAGGACGTCATTGATGGTGTGGACGACCTGCAGAAGGGTGCAGTGAAACACAGGGGACCATATCACATAAGGCAGGGTGAGTGTGTGCTCCCTTGGGCCCCCCCCATGATGCCCTCTGTCCTCACACACACACACACACACCAGGGCCCCCTCGCCCCATGGGTCCCCCCCCACCAGCAGGCCTGTACAAGGGAGGGACGGCCCAAACCCCTGGGTGACCCAGCCTGCAGTCTTGCCTGCCCCTGGGTATGGAGTGCAGCACCCTCCCACCACCCCACTCCCCACTCCCCCTGGGACTTACTTCCATCACGACGGCACCGACGGTCGATCTGCCCACCCCGAATTGGTGTGCCACCGATCAGTAGCTGTCCGGGGTGCCAGTTTCCACAGTGTGATGGCGACCCTTTTGTCAATGGGGATGGGTGCCCGCAGCCGGGTGGTGGTTCTCTGGAGCGCAGGGGTGAGCCAGGCACACAGCTCCAGGAACGTCTGCTTTCACATGCAAAAGTTCTGGAGCCATTGCTGGTCGTCCCATTGCCCCAGGACCAGCTGGTCCCACCAGTCAGTACTGGTGTCCAGTCTCCACAAGGGCCTCTCCATGGTGGGGTGGGGATGCCACAGGGACGCCCTGGCCTCCCTGGTGAGGGAGTCCAGAGCGATCTGCACCTCCAGGTCCTGCTGGAGGAGTGCAGCAGCCTGGAGCACCAGCTGCAGGCACTCCAAAATGGCCGGAAGGGGCCAGAGCAGGCACATGGCCACCCCTAGCTCTATGGCACAAAAAACAAGCTAGATCCAAAAAATCAACCAAAGGCACTAAAAGTCACAAGACAGTGGTGTCCAAAAAGGCAGAGGGCAACCACAAAAACTGCTACGGCTGTCAGTCCCTGCAAGAGGTCCTATAGCACGCAGCAGGAGAGAAACGGCTGTCCGGGGAGATCCCTTTCAGCACGTGTCTCAAGGAGCTCCAGCCCCCATCCCTGGAAAGGGCCAGTGCCCTTTTGCCCTCTTCAAAATGGTTCCAGGCTTCTGCTTTTGCGCAAAAGTGTCCCGCCAATGTAGATGTGCTTTTGCGCAAAAGCGCATTGCTCTTACGATGACTCCTGGACCAATCCAGACGCTCTCTTGCGCAAATACTTTTAACCGAAAAACTTTTCTGTTAAAAGTATTTGTGCAAAATCATGCCAGTCTAGGCACAGCCCTACAGTCCCTTGGGCTGTGTCCAACCTCTCCCAGGATAATCTTAAGGAAGATCACTAAAAAGAATGTGTTTTCTTTTTGTTTCTGACATGGCCAGGCCAGAAACCATGACAGATTAGGGAATGCACAACTCTGCATACTAAGCAAGAGTGCTATGCAAACCTTTTGGAACAGAATCTGAAATGAGGCACAACTCACCTGATCTTTAGTTTTCATCTGAGAACTGAGCCAAGTTTGCTGAAGTTCAGAAAGCCTGAGCACATCACAGTCTTCCACCTCCCACCGCTACCTGATAGTGGGAAGTATTATTAGCTGCATTTTTACAGATAAGGCAAAGAAAAGTATTGAAGCTAGGTCTGTCAAGTGCTAGATTACAGCTTGAATCATTGGACCATCCTTCTGTTTTGCTCTGGAGTGGATGGTTTTGGCCAAATTTCATTCCAAAGCTTTCAGACTCTTTGATCCTCAGAGCAAAACTCAGGCATAAGGAGCCATTTGAACTGAAATGGGAAAAGAAATTCACACAGCTCTCCCTGATCTGCCTATTAAGTTATTCCTCGTTTCCTGAGCCCGAAGTGGAAACATACCAACAAGGTGGATAAATTATCAGGCGTTTGGGGTCACATGATTAAATGTGTTTTCCAGATTCAGCATTTTGCAGAAAATGGTCCTTTACTTCCCATCCTGCTAGACTGCAAAGAGAAGTGACTTTCAGGGAGCAGCCCTGAGTGCATAAAGAGTGGCAATACTTGTGAAAGTTCACTCTAAAGCAGTAAAAATGGCAGGTCAAGGACAACTGGGCAATAAATCTTTCCTCAAAGCAGTGCTTTGAGAAAAGCAGAGGCAGCCCCTGCAACATGTCTAACATGGGCATTATGGGCTAGATGTTGTAGAGTGGAACTGCCAAGGTGGAATCCCTCCCACAGCTTGCGGGTGCGAAAGAGTGCAAGTATGCTGCACTATATACACTTGGATAGTGCAGCCAGCCCCTCAGGCAGAGGGGTGGGCATGGCCATTTTGCAGTGATTTGTGTCACCGGGAATTCTAGTCTGGAGAAATCTCCATGATGTCTTGGGTGCAGGAATTGCAGACATGCCAGGCCTTAGCTAAAGAACTGAAATGGCAGTAGGAAGAATCCATTCATCCTTCTACCTCCTGCTGGTGCAATCTTATTCTACTTTAACTCCCCTGCCCCAGCTCCTTGTACTTTTGAGGAGACTTGTGGCATTTTAGGTAGGACAGGTTACTTGTTTTAAATGATGGAAGGCCAATAAGACTCCACCCAACAGCTGGGTTTATGCATGGGTGCCTGAGTCCACTAGCACAGATGTCATTGGAGGATTGGGGCCTAAGAAAAGCAGAGATGAGTCTGAGCTGCAAAGCTCCAATCTAAGTCTAAACTTGAGAGAATTCATATCTAGGAAGTTGGGTTTATCGCTAATAGAAAAGAGCACCCATAATCGCCATGACTGCATGCAGAGGCAGACCTGCCTCCCATAGTATCTAACAGTATTCCCTCTAATTTTTTGCCTCCAGTGTGAAATAAATTTTGTTATGTGCACCAAGGCAAGTACAGATGTGCACCATCAATAGAAACACATGCTGTGGGCACTCTGCTAATCAGCTGGGCAGTCCTTGACTCTCTCTCAGGTGCTCAGTCTACAGGGAACACTGGTACCAACCAAATTCTTCCTATTGCAAAGTTGCTCTCTTCTGGGAACTTTTTTCCAAGCATGCCTTTCTGGGAGTGAGCCCTTAAGATATGGCAGAGAGAAGCAGTTGCAGCCCTAAAGGAGTCATTTCTATAATTAGCTGCTGCATCTCTTTTCTAACAGGAGTAAGTGTTTTTTAACGTTTGTTATGTTTTCTCCTATTTTTCCCTATTCGTCTTTCTGCAAAGACTAGCAATTTGTGTAGTCAGCATGTACCACAGCTCTTGCTGATAGCATCGCATGGCTTTGCCTCTCCTCTAGTGGAGGCGAGAAACTAGATACTGGAAATGTTTCTGAAGCAATTGGCTCTCATGCAGACGTTTCTAATTTGTGGATTGGTTTCCACACAAGACATGTGCTATGGGTGAAATGCAAGGCTTGTACACTACTAATATCCCCCTTAAGCCTTTGAGAGAGGGCTCGAGTGATAGGGCCCTTTCGTTGGTATTTGGGATTTCACTCACTATGAGGATATATGTTAACCTTTGTTTGTAGTGGGTGTGTCATGATACAATTGCACTTTTTCACTGATCAAATTTGAATTGGGAAGATTATGGTTTAGTTTGTAGGTGTTCATGCATATCATATTTGTAGTCCTATTCTTGAAAAGGTCACCAGGAACATGTCACAACCAGTGTTCCCTCTAAGCTGCCAGGCAGCACAACTTCACGGGTGAGTTGGTAGATACTGATGTAACTACACTCCCTCTCAGGGGTGTCCTCTTTTTTTGAAAGTTCAGATATGGTAACCCTACCTAGTATGTGTGCATGTTGTGGAGGAGGAAACAAGGCAGCTTTCCCCCACCTGATACTCCCTAGAAATAGAAGCAGCAGAAGAAATAAATTAATCCATTTTTGCCTTATAAATCTAATGGAAGTCGCTAGAACAATAGCTGACAAGAACAGAGCTTCATGACCCTCCAGGGGGCTGACACTACCCACCATGGCTTAAACAGGCAATTTGGTAGTCACATACTTGGCACTACTTCAAAGAACATCTATGGGAATTGATTACAGCATGGATTTTTTCAGTGGTATTTCCCTTGTCTACATTGGATACATCAGTTTCCTTTTTCAGCAGCACCAAAAGACCCTGATGAGGGGGGCCTGTTCTATTTTGCTGGGTCCTGTATAAGCCATGATCCCAGCCCAGATGATCTTACAATCTAATTTATGACAAGGCACTGCAAGTTTGTCTATGACCAATAACAGTAGGGAGAGAGGATTAGAGTAGCAGTGGATATAACGCATGGTTACTTACGCTATTTGCACGCACAGTCTGAGGGGTCCAAATCATTTAAAAGTTCATTTTTGTATATCTAGTATGAGTATCACAGTTGTGCTTGGAGGACCCTGCTGAGAGCAGGTCCCTACTGTACAGGGCGCTGCAAAAACAGACAGTCTCTGCCCCCCAAAACTTACTCTTTAACTAGACAAGAGGATGTGAGAGGGAATGGAGGCTAAGAGGTGAAGTGATTTGCCCAAGGTCAGGGCAGGACCAGAACTCAGTGGAACAAATGCTAACAGCAGGTTTAATGATATGGACACAGTTGTCTGAGGCTCAGATTCTAAGGGTATGTCTACACTACCCTCCTAGTTCGAACTAGCGGGGTAATGTAGGCATACCGCACTTGCAAATGAAGCCCGGGATTTGAATTTCCCGGGCTTCATTTGCATAAGCGGGGAGCCGCCATTTTTAAAACCCCGCTGGTTCGAACCCCGTGCAGCGCGGCTACATGGGGCACGAACTAGGTAGTTCGAACTAGGCTTCCTAGTTCGAACTACCGTTACTCCTCGTGGAATGAGGAGAAACCAACTAGTGAAGCTGGTTGAAAAAGCAGGCTCTTCTCACTTGAGCCATACATCTTCCCACTGCACCTGGCAGGTTCCTTAAGATAAGGGCCACATTGTAAAAGGTTGAAAAAAATGCTGAGTGTGCATGCATTGAATGACAGCACCCTTCTCCGCTTAAGATTACCTGAAACCCAAGCCACACAAGCAGTAAGAGCATGACAGAGCCCATCATCTTTGTGTATAGTCGCTATTCTCATGTAGGCAGTAGTTGTCTTGCATATTTTCCTTATCTCAAGATAACAGTCTTATCCCTGATACTATTATGATTCTGTGGGTTAGTTTTGCTCTAGAAGGCCTGATTCTTGTCTTAATTTACTCTAGTGTAAATCTAGTAGCTCCACATTATTCAGAGCAGCTGCACTAATGTAAAACTGGTGAAAGTGAGATCAGAATTTCATCCTTTTGAGATTTTTTTGGATGGTAAACATAGGTGTGAGCTGTAATTGCTAGGAAGGCCTTGAAACAAAGTCCACTTTGTGGTTCTTAGCTTGGATTCCCGCCTTTTTTTCAAAGGGTTATGCGGCTGGCAGCCTTCCGTTTATCTGTTGTGTTTGAATTGTAACAACACACAAGTGAGCAAAGGCAATTAAGGACTGCAGTAATGATCAACTTTGGGAAATGATCGGCATGGATTAAAGAGAATTTAAAGGGTAATTGCTTGGTAACAAGCTACATAACCCTGAGTGTTATATACAGGAAGGGACTTTGAAACCAATTTAATAAAATCAGAGCAACTGTTTGTGTATTATGTATTGTTCTTTTAACTATTTTGGTTCCAACAAGTTAGGCTCTTCAAAATAATCCAATATTTTGTTTGAAGTAGATTCTATCTACAGTATCTAGGGTACTTATATGCCCCCTTTTCCAAAGTACTCAAGCACCTCAGAAGCCTCAATATATGACTGTCATAAATCACCCCTGTGAAGTTGGGAAGGGCTACTATTCCTATTGTTCAAATGGGAGCTGAGGCACTTGGTTTGCCTACATTTCAGTAAACCACATATGGCTGGCTCAAGTCAGCTGGTGCAGGCTTAGGCTTCAGGCTGTAAAATTACTGTTTGGATGCCCAGCTTAGCCTGAGTTCTGGGCTCTGGGACTCATCACCCCCTGCCTAAAGTTACACCGTCAGCCTGTGTTCAGGCAGGGATTTGAATCCAAGTTGCTCAAATCCTAGGCTAGTGCCATAACCACCGACCACGTACACTCTTTCATGCCCTCAATTTCTTTTTTTTTCTGGTGACTATGGAGATACCTAGATATTATGTTAATTTATTACCTCCTTAAGTGGCGTTCTGATTATGGACAAGAGCAAGGTTCCTTAGAGCTGTTTGGGCATAGCAGGAGGTGTGATTAAAAAAAAGGCACCACTTGTGTAAAAATGGACAGGAAAAGCAAAGTGTACATTCTAACGAAAAGCAAGATATGTTGCATTAAATGCAATTAAACTTTCATGTGTCCCACACTTACTGATTATTCCAAATTCAAAACATCTGCAGCTTTTTTTCCCCAGGATCCTTGAAGGATAATTGCTACAAACATCAACATACAGCAATTTGCTATCTTGGGAAGATTCTCTTTCATAGTCAATAGGATTTGTTGGGTTATATATTCCATCAAATAAAAATTTCCTTTAAAGCAGTTAAGCATTCTCCAATGCATATGCCACCGAGACGACTCCAAAAAGCCAGCAAAATCAAAAAAGTCCTTACTCAACCTCTGCAGCTCACAACCACAATTTTAACATTATACCCACAACACACATGCCTGTTTCTGCCACAGCTGCACAAAATGTGCAGCCTTCAGCTCTGACCTGTGGAGTGGTTAGAAAGGAATGTTTCCCATATGTCTGGAATTCTGAATGGAGTGTTGTGTTGCAATTGATGGTTAGGTGTCAGTCACTGTACCTCTCTTGATATCAATGGAGCTATGCCAGTTTGGGAGGGGACTAGGTAAGGGATGCAGAACGCAAATAGTTTTTTCTATTAATAACCCATTTGCATATAACTATCAAGTACAAATTGCTTCAGACATTCTACAAGGGCTAGTTCCCTATCTACGGGAGTCACAGAAATGTAATTTTTGGTCCTTCTCAGAGTAAGTACAAAAACAGAGAACACAAAAAATAATATCCTCTTAAAGTAGATTCACGATGGGCAACTGAACAGAGCAGTCACTTGATAACCTGCACTGCCTGGGCACTAATTTGCATGTAAATGTATATGTCAATCACATGCAAATTAGATGCAACCATCAGAATTCTGTCCGGCTGCCAATGCCACCCATACTTAGTGCTACAAAGCACACCTTCCATACATTAGGAAGAGGGATGCTAGTTCAATTTTGAACAGTGGGAAGTACACAAATGAGAACCTGACACTTGCCTATTTAGATTTATAAGAATCACCCACAGGAATTTGCTGATTGATGATGTCAGTTTGCCAAACTCACAGTCAGGCTGTGAACACTGGGTGAGGACTTTCCCTGCCCCATGCATACACAGGGTGAATCATGCAGTAAGTTCAGTGGATTTGTTTTCTGATGTCGCATTGACAGGTGATGTTAGACCAGGCATGTCCAAAGTCCGGCCCGCGGGCCAATTGCGGCCCGTGTTCCGGTTTAATACGGCCCCACAGGTAATTTGGCAATATCTATCTTTTATGGCCCCCAACGAATCCATATGTATTGAGAGGAATACATTGTAAAATCTCAGTTAATGTCAGTTGGTCTAAATCAGTTATAAATATATTTGGACACAACATGTATACTTGGTGTTATGTTCCTGTTCATATTTTTTTAACTTAAAAGTTGACAGACAACCTTTATTACCAATAATATGTAATGTACTTTACAATGTTCCTGACATATATTTCAGCTTCCTGGATTTTTTTTTCATCTGGCCTTCAGATATGAAAGGCAGAGTGATTTAACACCTGTTTAGATTTGTCATCCATGTGACGAAATGAAAAGTATGCTGTTTGCAATAAACTTTGCATAAAATAGTTAATTTGCATTTAATTTTAATGGTTCAAAGAATGTCAGGCAAAATGGTTGGCCCTCACGCATGTTCACTTCATCAAATCTGGCCCTCTTTGAAAAAAGTTTGGACACCCCTGTGTTAGACACTTCACAGAATGCTAGACCTTTGCTGTCTAGCCCTAAGTGTGACATGTAAAAGGCATCCCATCTGGTTTGTATGTGGTTGGGTGGATAATGCTCAATAATTTAACCTAGTAGGAAAAAAAATGTTGAAGATAAGTAATAAGAAATGGAAAGTTTTTTGACTGAAAATCTGAGCACTTTCAACACTGTAGTAAGAGGGAAGTCCCTAGAGAACTTCAGGGAGGCTCCGGCTCATCTCCCATGTTGGGATAACACCACGCTAGATAAAATCGGAAAAAGAAAAGCAGAGACTGGGCCCTGCTTCTACAGAAGTCATTGACAGAACTTGCATTGATTTCAGCCGGGGTTGTGACAGGGTGCTGCTGCAAGAGCAACTAATTAGCTCCTTCCCCCTCAATTCCAATCAAGAGGAACCAATTGGGGTGGCTAGTGGCAAAACCTGATGGCTGCTTGAAAATTGCAACACTTGCTGGCCAGAGGAGCCAGGAGCTACAAAAGATGGGCTGAGCTGGGCTAGATTAAGATGGCTGGGTGGGGCAAGGTATAGAGTTAGAGGGTAGGGAGGAGCAGCTAGGAAGTTTGAAGGAAGAGCCAGTCAAGGAGAGAGTTGGAAGCTGGTGACTGACTCTGCATGGAGGTGGAGAAAAACCCTATAAAGTTTGATCTAGTTGCAACTGAAACTGGGAAAGAATAAAGGAGGGCCTGGGCATGATCTCCATGACAAGGCAATAAAGAGGAGAGAAATGAGCATAGAATTAATGTTAAGCCATTTCAACTCAGTGGGAAAGTTCTGAGATTTTCTCCACACCTGGGTGGCCAGGGGAGCGAATGAGGAGTCTGTGTGATTCTTTCCAAGCACAGAGGAAAACTTGCTGCTTCTCAGAGTGATACCTCCTGCTAAGATTTAAGAGGAAGAGAGTTACTCGCTCTTTCCCCCAACAAAGAGCTTTACTGTTCATTCCTGCGAGAAGCATTCTGAAGTATAACAGCCATCATTGCTAAGAGGCTGATGGCTGAACAGACTCACAATGACAATAGTAGCTGACAGTTTCTATGTTGTTTCTGTTGGTGAGTGATCAGTGCAGAGAGGGTGACAGTCATTGTTCCTTCAGGGTGAAACTCTCCCGAGGTGTGGATAGGCAGCACAAGGCAGTCCACATCATGCAGATGCAGCGGAGGAGGTGTGCGTCTTAGAAGTCTGTTGGTGGAATGACTACACAGTGGTGCCTGTGTAACCCACACATCTGCTGGGTGTGATTCACTGTCGCATGTAGTGGCACTTCAACAACTAAAAGAAAGAAAGAATGAATTTCTTCTGCTTCTCATGTCTTGCTCACAATAGTCCTATGAATGCATCCCAGAATGATGTTTGCTTTTTTTGCAACAGTATCACACTGTTGATTCATATTTAGCTTGTGGACCACTATGACCCCTAGGTCCCTTTCTGCCGTACTCCTTCCTAGACAGTTGCTTCCCATTCTGTATGTGTGAAACTGATTGTTACTTCCTAAGTGGAGCACTTTGCATTTGTCCTTATTGAACTTCATTCTATTTATCTCAGACCATCTCTCCAGGTTGTCCAGATCGTTTTGAATTATAACTCTAACCAACACTTACAACCCCTCCCAGTTTGATATCATCCACAAAATGTGTAAGCACATTTTCTATGCCATTATCTAAATTGTTTATGAAGAACTGGTCCCAAAACGGATCCCTGTGGAATCTCAATTGTTATGCCCTTCCAGCATGACTGTGAACCATTGATAACTACTCTTTGCACTCAACTTATAGTAGCCCCAACTAGGATGTATTTCTTTAGTTTATTGATAAAAATATCATGCATGACTGTATCAAATGCTTTATTTAGCGCCTAGGTAAACCACGTTAACTGCTTTCCCGTTATTCACAAGGCTTTTTACCCGATCAAAGAAATTGATCAAGTTGGTTTGATATGATTTGTTCTGTAGAAATCCATGCTTACTGTTACTTATCACCTTATTATCTCCCAGAAGTTTGCAGATGGATTCCTTATTTATATGTTCCATTATCTTTCCTGAAGCAAAATGCAGGACAATGTAGCACTTTAAAGACTAACAAGATGGTTTATTAGATGATGAGCTTTCGTGGGCCAGACCCACTTCCTCAGATCAAATAGTGGAAGAAAGTAGTCACAACCATATATACCAAAGGATACAATTTAAAAAATGAACAAATATGAAAAGGACAAATCACATTGCAGAACAGAAGGGGGATGCGGGGGGGGGGAAGGGGGAGGAAGGAAGGTAAGTGTCTGTGAATTGCTGATATTAAAGGTAGGGAGAGTGGGATGTTTGTGAGTTAATGGTATTACAGGTGATAATTGGGGAAACTGTCTTGGTAATGGGTGAGAAAGTTCAAAGTCTTGTTAAGTCCTTGTTGGCAAGTGTCGAATTTTAACATGAATGACAGTTCAGAGGATTCCCTTTCAAGTGCAGATGTAAAAGGTCTTTGTAGCAGAATGCAGGTGGCTAAGTCATTTAGAGAGTGTCCTTTCTGGTTAAAGTGGCAAGAAACTGTTTTCTCTTTGTGATCTTGTCTGATATCTGTTTTGTGGGCATTAATCCTTTGTGGGCATTAATCCATTAATTATCTTTCCTGTCACTGTAGTTAAGCTCACTGGTCATAGTTTCCTGGGTTGTCCTTATTTCCCTTTTTATAGATGGGCACTATATTTGCCCTTTTCCAGTCTTCTGGAATTTCTCCCGTCTTCCATGACTTTACAAAGATGATAGCTAATGGTTCAGATACCTTCTCTATCAGCTACTTAAGTATTCTAGAATGCATTTTATCAGGCCCTGATGACATGAAGATATCTAACTTTTCTATGCTTCAGGGGGTAGTTGAGTTAGTCTGTACAGGATAAACTTAAAACCAACAAATGGTCTGGTAGCACTTTATAGGCTAACAAAACATGTAGCTGGTATCATGAGCTTTTGTGGGCACAGCCCACTTCTTCAGATGAGTGGTCATCTGAAGAAGTGGGCTGTGCCCATGGAAGCTCATGAAAACATCTTCACGTTTTGTTAGTCTATAAAGTGCTAGCAGACCATTTGTTGTTTTTAACTTTTCTAAGTAATTTTTAATTTGTTCTTTTTTTATTTTAACTTCTGAACCTACCTTCTTTTCTCCAGCATTCACTATTGTATGCATCCAGTCATCACCAACCTTTCTGGTGAAAACTGAAACGGCGACATCATTAAGCACCTCTGCCATTTCCAAGTTTCCTGTTATTGTTTCTCTCTCTTCACTGAGCAATGGACCAATCCCTGTCCTTGGTCTTCCTCTTGCTTCTAATATATTTGTAGAATATTTTCTTGTTACCCTTTATGTCACTAGCTAGATTGAGTTTGTTTTCTGCCTTGGCTTTTCTAATTTTGCCTGTACATTCTTGTGTTATTTGTTTATATTCAGCCTTTCTACTTTGACTTAGTTTCCACTTTTTATAGGACTCCTTTTTTGAATTTTAGATCATTCAAGATCTCATGGTTAAGGTACGGTGCACTCTTCCCATACTTCCTATGCTTTACTTCCTATGTAAGATGGATATAAATGAACAATATGTATTTTAGCATAGCTAAATATAAAAGTCTTCATCTGGGAACAAATAACATAGGCCATATTTACAAGAAGGAGAGACTCTAGCCTGGGAAGCACTAACTGTGAAAAAAATTTGGGGATGATGGTGGATAATGAGCTGAATATGACTTCACAGTGCGCTGTGTGGCCAGAAGTGCTAATGTGATCCTGAGATGTGTAAACAAAGGTATCTTGGGTTGGAGCAGAGATGTTATTTTATTTCTGTATTTGGGACTGGTGTAATTACTGCTGGAATTCTGTGTGGTGGTCTGGTGCCCACAAGAAGGATGTTGATAAATTGGAGAGGGCTTGGAGAAGAGCCATGAGAATGATTAAAGGATTAGAAAACTTGCCTGATAGTGATAAATTCAAAGAACTCTATTTAGCATCATAAAGAGAAGGCTAAGGGATTGACTTGTTTAGCCTATAAGTACTGTACCACCACGCAGTACAAATACATAATAATGAGTTCCTCAGTCTAGCAGAGAAAGGAAAAAACACGATCCAATGGCTGGATGTTGAAGATAGACAAATTCAGACAGGAAATAAGGCATACTTTTAATAGTGAGGGAAATTAACCACTGCAATAATGTACCAATGGTTGTGGAAGATTCTCCACCATTGTCAGTTTTTAAAATCAAGACAGGTTGTTTTTCTAAAAATATATGCTGTCAGAATGATTTTTGGGGGAGCTCTGTGACAAGTCAGACTAGATGACCACAATGGTTATTTCTGGCCTTGGCATCTCTGAATTTTTCAGGTACTTTAGGCGTCTTGAATCTGGGCCTCAGAGGTGCTGAGTGGGAGACCTTATTTTTTATGAGACCACGCTGCAAGACTAGATAGGAAAACTGTAGCTGATACCCCTCAAGAAAGGCCACACCTACTGACTCAGGAGGATCAGCTGACTAGCAGCCAACTGCTGATTGGTCACCTCCTAGCATAAAGCTTCCTATTCCTGCCATACTTCTTATTTGAGCAGCTAGTTCAGCTTATTTGGCCTCCTGCTGAGATTCTGAAGGCTGAGTTCCTGCCTTCTGGTTTGGTTCCCATTCTTGGTTCCAGTTCCCTTTCCTTGTTCTGCTCCTTTGTCCTTAGTCCAGTTATTGATGCTGGTTTTGATCTCTGAAGTGACTTCTGATTCTGACTCTGTTTTAATTCTTTGTGTCTAACTGTGACTTTGGTGTGACTGCTGATATAATTTTGACTCCAGTTTGACCCTTGCCATGTCTTCTGCCTCAGACCGTGAACTGTGTTGTGACTCATGACTGTGACCCTCATTTTGCTCTAGGCTTTTACCGTTCGATCGGGCTGCACCTGTATGAGCACTGCTGGAATCCTTGAAGGGGATTGGAAAGAGGCAAAGGCAGAAATGAAAATGAGGTTGTAAAGGTAGGGCCAAAAGCTTGAATTTTGTAGACGGAAAAGCTCAGGGGAGAAGCTGGAAAAAGGGTATGACTTGGTCCAAATGGCAGGTGACAATAATTATCTTGGTCTCTGAACATTGGGTGGGGAAGGGAGTGAGTTGGAAAATGAATACTAGAGTGGGGAAGGTTGCAGTAGTTCAGGCATAAGATGCCTATCTATAGCTTGGTTATTTCAGTTGTGAGGTCAGAAAAGATGAGAAGATTTTTCTCGAGTTTTGCAGAGAAAAGGACAATTGTCCATGTGCTTTGAGACTCATTCTGACCAACTAGCTGTCGCTTGTGTGCTAGAGGTTTACTTCAGTCAAATGTACATTGCTGTTCTGTAATATGGAAATCATAGAATGGAAATTAATTGGAGAGCATTACATTTCATTGGCAATGGAAGGATGGTTCTACTAGAGAAGGACTTGGGAGAGAGAGTTTACATTCTTTGCTCTGTCACAGACTTCCTGTGTGACCTTGGGCAAGTCTCTCAATTCCCCATTTATAAAATCAGAATATAGTCTTTACTCTAACCCTGTGTAGGAAAGGACATTAAAGGCTGCGCAATGTTTGGATACTGGGCCATATAAGTGCCAAATATTCAGAAAGCATGGCATCAAAAAAGCTAGAAAATCCTCATTACCATTATTATGAATTTTTTATCTTGATAACAGGAGAGTATAATTAATGGTTTTAATTCCACCTTCCTCATATGATGCAATATAAAATATTTATATTTATGAAATTCATCTCTTTCTTGAGTATTAATAAATTAGGATTTCTTTCATTCTCCCCGCCCCAGATTTATTACCAACAGCTGATTTGCTAGTAGCCTGAAATGAGGTAAAGGTCCAGACTGTTGCTTTCTTTTTTTAGATAAAAGAAGTAGACCAGCTTTATCTCTGAGATAATTCCATTAACTTTATCAGAATAACTCCAGAAATAAATTTGGCCATACATGTTTATAAAATAAATACAGATGGCTGATTTCTCAGCAGCAATAGGTTTCTATTAATACATCATTTTTTTCACAGTACAGTATGGTATTTTCCTTTTGCTTCTTAGCGGGTTTCTTATTCTTTTATTTAATATTGTGTGTAAAGGTGGTTCTTATGAATACAATAATGAAAAACGCTGGTACTGCCCCCCCAACAGAAGGTAGACAGCCTTTAATTTTTTTTACATGCAACAAGCAACAAGTTAAAGTCAAAATTATCCCTCAGTCTGTCTCTTCAATAATTCAGAAATCTTGTATGAAACAATCCATGGATGAATAAAATACCAGTCTCAATAATTCTGAGTATCCTTCTGTTTTCAAATGTTGACTCAATATTTTAATTAGGACTTCGCCAATATTGTAGTCTTGAGCAGAGCTAGGTATGTGAGTATCTGATATTGTCCTGAATAAGAAAAACACACAGTACATAAATATGTTATATTTTTAAATATGTCACATAGCTGAGTAAAAAGTAAAGCTAGTGACAAGTTTCAAAGAGATTAGACTGTTTCAGCAAAAACAAGGAGTCTGAGGGCACTTTAAAGATTAACACATTTATTAGGGTATGAGGCTACGTCCATACTGTGAGTTTTCTTGGCAAGAAATATGAAAATGAGGGATTCATTTACATGAGTCGCAATCTCATTTGCATATTTTCTGGCGATCCGTTTTTGAGCTGGGGTTTTTGCACAAAAACAAGCAGTGTGGACATTTTCTTTTTGCGCAAAACCCCCTTTTTCTGCAAGATCCTTGAAAAAGGGGTTTTGGCACAAAAAGAAAATGTCCACACTGCTTCTTTTTGTACAAAAACCCCAGCGCAAAATGGATCGCCAGAAAATATGCAAATGAGATCGTGATTTTTTTTTTGCCAAGAAAACTCGTAGTGTAGACGTAGCCTTAAAGCATGAGCTTTTGTGAGCTACAAGTTACTTCCTCAGGTGCTGAAGAGAAAAAGAAAGACAGAAAAAAAATAGATAGTGATGGGCATTATTGGATTTTTCCCGAGGTTATTAAAATACTTTTCCTGGGAAGCTTGGGCAGCTCAGAGGATGTTAACTGGTGTTAACCTTTTGCTTCTAAGTCATCAACTGAATGAAGCCCAGGGCAACACTGACCAAAAATTAACCCTCCCTGTTGCTTTTTCGGAAGCTCATGAAAAATGTGTTGGTCATCTCAGAACAGTTGCTAATAGATTGGTGTTAGCCCTCACAGGATTACATTGGCGCCTTTGTTGATGAACTCAGCACGCACATCAATTCATGCCTGGGCCTGGATATTGAACGGTTTTCAGTGTGAAGGTCTCTCCAGATTGCACTGGTATAGGCATCATAGGGGAAGCTTGTAGTGCAGCTACCCATGCTGTAAGTAGATAAATAAGCAAGTGCATTTTCTAAGGATTGTTAGTTTAGCAGTTGTCACAAACAGTCACTCCAAAGATGGCTTTCCACTGTGTGGTTAACAGGACATAGACCAAACTGGTGTTGAAATAACCCCCAAACTAAAATACCCAGCCAGTGTCTCTTAGTTTTATATATGGATGTGGAATAAGGGAGTGTATACAGAATGCTCAGATATCTTTCAACTCCTGTGATGAAGATCATTTCAGAATTCTCTGAAGAAGGCTGCAAAATGTCTATTGCGAATGTCTGAAACTGTCCATCAGTAAGGCCAGGGTGGCATTAAAACCAGGATCTCAAAAGTTCATCTGACATTTACATCTCTCCGTTCTTTTATCTGAAGTCTTGAAATATCAGCATTACATTGGAGGAGTCAGTGGAGTTACACTAAAGATGGATTTCTCCCATAGACTATGTTAAGGGAGACCATCAAATGTGGAATGCAACAAAGCATAAAAATGGGGATTCAGACTTGGTTTCCAATTTTAATCATGGAGATGCACTTTAGAGAGCAGCTAAAAATACTCATTCTTCAGAAACTCACTGTGTTTGGTTTTGTATAGTGCAGGCTTTGAAGCTGTATATTGCTATAATTTGAAACTAGTAGAATAATTATTGTTCTCTTTATTCTGATATGAAGTTGCTGTTCCTTGAAATTCAGCGGGATTATGATTAGTTTATTTGTTTACAAATGTACAACTGGTTAATTGACCACTTATCTTATCTCCAGTTTAATAACAGCTGCAGAGTCTGAGTTTATGATTAAATGTGAACATTCAGCATTTCTAAAAATAGAGAACAATTGGAATGAAAATGTTTGGGACAGTCTACTGACTTGGAATATAATTAGCCTCTAAAGCTTTGTCCTTGTATATGTTTATACTGCTTTGAGTCTCAGTATTGTAAACAGTCTGGGTAATGCTGCATCGGAGACAATTTTTAATTTTAGAAGGTTGAGAACACTATTGGGGGGAGCTGTTCTAGATTTGATTTTAACAAATAGGGAAGAACTGGTTGAAAATTTGAAAGTGGAAGGCAGCTTGGGTGAAAGTGATCATGAAATCACAGAGTTCAAGATTCTAAGGAATGGTAGAAGTGAGAACTGCAAAATAGAGACAATGGATTTCAGGAAGGCATATTTCAGTAAACTCAGAGACCTGGTAGGTAAGGTCCCATGCAAAGCAAGACTAACAGGAAAAACAACTGAACACAGCTGGCAGTTTTTCAAAGGGACATTATGAAGGGTCCAAAAGCAAACTGTTCCACTGCATACAAAAGATAGAAAGCATGGTAAAAAACCACTTTGGCTTAACCAGGAGATCTTAGATGATCTAAAAATAAAAAAAGAGTTGTAAAAAAGTGGAAACTAGGTCAAATTACAAAGGATGAATATAAGCAAACAACGCAATTATGCAGGGGAAAGATTAGAAAGGAAAAGGTACAAAACGAGCTCAATCTATCTAGAGACATAAAGGGTAACAAGAAGACATTCTACAAAGACATTAGAAGCAAGAGGAAGATCAAGGAGCGAGTAGGCCGATTGCTCAGTGAAGAGGAAGAAACAATAACAGGAAACTTGGAAATGGCAGAGATGCTTAATGACTTCTTTGTTTTTGTTTTCATCACTAAGGGTGTGTCTAGACTACATGCCTCCTTCGACGGAGGCATGTAGATTAGCCAGATCGGAAGAGGGAAATGAAGCCGCGATTAAAATAATCGCGGCTTCATTTAAATTTAAATGGCTGCCCCGATCTGCCGATCAGCTGTTTGTCGGCAGATCGGGGGAGTCTGGACGCGATGCCCCGACAAAGAAGCCTTTCTTCATCGACACAGGTAAGCCTCGTGAAACCAGGCTTACCTGTGTCGATGAAGAAAGGCTTCTTTGTCGGGGCATCGCGTCCAGACTCCCCCGATCTGCCGACAAACAGCTGATCGGCAGATCGGGGCAGCCATTTAAATTTAAATGAAGCCGCGATTATTTTAATCGCGGCTTCATTTCCCTCTTCCGATCTGGCTAATCTACATGCCTCCGTCGAAGGAGGCATGTAGTCTAGACACACCCTAAGTGACAGGATGCCTAACACAGTGAATGCTAGTGGAAATGGGGTAGGTTCAGAAGTTAAAATAAAAAAGAACAAGTTAAAAATTGCTTAGAAAAGTTAAATGTCTTCAAGTCACCAGGGACAGATGAAATGCATCAAAGAGCTAATAGAGGCGCTATCTGAACCATTAGCTATCATCTTTGAAAAGTCATGGAAGTCGGAAGAAATACCAGAAGACTGGAAAAGGGCAAATATAGTGCCCACATATAAAAAGGGAAATAAGAACAACGCATTAAACTACAACCAGTCAGCTTAACTTCTGTGCCAGGGAAGATAACGGAGCAAATAATTAGGGAGTTCATCTACAAACCTCTGGATGATAATAAAATGACAAGTATCAGGCAGCATGGATTTGTAAAGAACAAATCATGTCAAACCAATATGCTAGCTTTCTTTGATAGGATAACAAGCCTTGTGGATAAGAGAGAAGCTGTGGACGTGGTATACCTAGACTTTAGTAAAGTCCATTTGATACGGCTCACATAACTTTCTTATCAATAAATTAGGGAAATACAACCTAGATGTGGCTACTATAAGGTGTGTACATAACTGTCTGGCTAACTGTTCTCAGAGTAGTTGTTATTAAGGGTTCATAATCCTGCTGGAAGGGCATAACAAGTGGGGTTCCGCAGGGACTGGTTCTGTTCAATATCTTCACCAATGATTTAGATATTGGCATAGAGAGTATGCTTATTAAGTTGGCAGATAATACCAAGCTGGGAGGGGTTGCAGCTGCTTTGGAGGATAGGATCATAATTCAAAATGATCTGGACAAGCTAGAGAAATGGTCTGAGGTAAATAGGAAGAAGTTTAATAAGGACAAATGCAAAGTACTCCACTTAGGAAGGAACAATACATTTCACACACACACACACAGAATGAGAAGCGACTGTCTAGGAAGGAGCACTGCAGAAAGGGATCTAGGGGTCATAGTGGACTACAAGCTAAATATGAGTCAACAGTGTGACCCTTTTGCAAAAAAAGAAAACATGATTCTGGGATGCATTAATAGGAATGTTGTGAGCAAGACACGAGAAGTTATTCTTTCACTCTACTCTGCACTGATTAGGCCTCAATTAGAGTATTGTGTCCAGTTCTGGGCACCACCTTTCAAGAAAGATGTGGAAAAATTTGAGAAGGTCCAGAAAAGAGCAACAGAAATGATTAAAGGTTTAAACCTTAGACCTATGACGGAAGACTGAAAGAACTGGGTTTGTTTAGTTTAGAAAAGAGAAGGCTGAGAGGGGACATGCTAGCAGCTTTCAAGTATTTAAAAGGGTGTTACAAGGAGGAAGGAGAAAAATTGTTTTCCTTGGCCTCTGAGGGTAGGGCAAGAAGCAATCGTCTTAAACTGAAGCATGGGATGTTTAGGTTGGACATTAGGAAAAACTTCCTAACTGTCAGGGGGTATGTCTACACTACAAAGTTAATTCGAACTAACAGAGGTTAGTTCGAATTAACTTTGATAGGCGCTACACTAGCGCTCCGTTAGTTCGAACTTAATTTGAACTAGCGGAGCGCTTAATTCGAACTAGGTAAACCTCATTCTATGAGGACTAACGCCTAGTTCGAATTAGCTAGTTCGAATTAAGGGCTGTGTAGCCACTTAATTCGAACTAGTGGGAGGCTAGCCCTTCCCAGCTTGCCCTGGTGGCCACTCTGGCCAACACCAGGGAAACTTGTCTGCCCCCCTCCCGGCCTTGGAGCCCTTAAAGGGGCATGGGCTGGCTACACAGTTGTGCCAGTTGCAAGCCTGCCAGCACCCAGCCAGCAGACCCTGCACCTGGCACAAGATGAGCCAGCCACCCGATTCCACCCAGCCCTCCCCCTCTTCCCGGGACTAGCCTGGCAGGTCCCAGGAGCCTGCCCGGGGCCGCAAGAGGCGGGCGCCCGCTTGGTCAGGTGCGGAGATCATGGACCTTATCGAGGTTTGGGGGAAGCCTCCAATGTCCACGATCTCCGCACTAGCCACAGGAATGCGGCCGTGTACGGAGCAGGTCCGCTGTAAAATCAAGGACCTGCGGCAGTCCTACTCCCGGGCCTGCCTGCCAGGGGCCGACCTGGAGGCCTGCCCCCACTTTCAGGCCCTGGACCGCATCCTGGGGGCTCACGCCGTCCATGCTCCCCGGGTGGTCATCGACCCCGGGGCAGAGGGACCCGTCCCGGACACCGAGGAGGAGGAGCCGGAGGATGCCAAGAGCCAGGAGCCTGCTGGGAGCCTGCCCAGGACCCAGGACCCCTGAGGAACCCCACAGACCACATCACCTGTGTCGTCCGAGGTCGGGGAGGGCTCCACATGTGAGTACCATCATGCTCCCCTTATGTGTATGGGGGGGTGGACGGAAGAGGGAGCCCAGGGACCGTGTGCCTGGGCCTTGCCCACCATGGAGCAACAGCTGGGTGTCATGCAGGGGACTTGGCATTGCAGAGGGGGGCTGGGTTTCACCCACCTTGTCCCCAGGGAGAACTGACCGCTGCTCTTGTTTCACTACAGCCGCAGCACCTGGGACTGCAGGGCGCACCACCCCGCCTGCAGCAGCCACCCGCGCGCGGGCCAGCAGGTGTGCCAGGAACGAGGAGGACTACCAGCGGTGGCACCTCCGGTTCATGGAGCAGCTGCTCTGCAACCAGGAGCACTGGGTCCGGGAGGACCTTCGGCTGTGCCAGCGGAGTTTGGAGGCTCTGGAGGAGCAGGGCCGTGGCCTCAGAGGCCACCTCCAGACCCTGGTGGATCGGTTCCTGCCTCCTCCTGCTCCAGCTCCTGCGGCTGCCCCAGCTCTCGCTCCTCCTCCCACCCCTGCTGCCCCTGCTCCCCCTACCCCTGCTCCCCCTGCTGCCCCTGCTCCCTCTCCCGCTTCCTCCGCACCCCCCGTCCCTCCTGCCCCACCCACCACACTCATTCCTCCCCGAGGACCCCGTACTCACAGTGTTGCGAGACGGGAGAGCCAGCCGGACCCCCAACCCAGAGCTTTCCCTTCCCTTCCCTTCCTCCCCTTCCACCCCATTCCAGCTCCCTCCTTCCAGGTTTCCCCCTCTCCTCTCCCACCCTCACTCCTCCCTCCCCCCACCCCAGTTATGTAAAATAAAAAGAGATTTTTTTCCCCAAAACAGGTGTCTTTATTTGACATTAGGAAGGGAGGTTAGAAGCCTAATCCGAACTAGCTACTCCTTGCCGCGTGTAGCCACGCGGCACGGGGTTCGAACTAGCCAGCATTTAAAAATGGTGCCAGCCGGCTTCATGCAAATGAAGCCCGGGAAATTCAAATCCCGGGCTTCATTTGCAATTGCGGATGACTACATTACACCCGCTAGTTCGAACTAGCGGGGTAGTGTAGACATACCCAAATTGTGCAGCACACAACATGCTGCCACCATGGGAGGGATGTTGTGCTCTGCAAGGTCGAAGCGGTAAGAAGGCATCTAAATCGGGCGGTTCAGTCGCCTGAAGGCCCCCTCAGTGATGCAGGCCCTGGTCAGCCTCGCATTGAAGGCCTGGCGGGAGGGGTTGAGGTGCCCCGTGTAGGGCTTCATCAGCCAGGGCTGTAGGGGGTAGGCCACATCCCCCACCAGACACACTGGCATGTCCACGTCCCTGACCCTGATGTGGCGGTCAGGGAAGAAGGTCCCGGCCTGCAGCCTCCAGCACACGGAGGAGTTCCGGTACATCTATGCGTCATGTGCCTTGCTGGACCAGCCCACATTAATGTCCGTGAAGTGTCCTCGGTGGTCACACATGGCCTGCAGGAGGACAGAAAAGTACCCCTTGCGGTTCACGTACTGGGAGGCCTGGTGTTCCGGGGCACGGATGGGGATGTTCGTCCCGTCAATGGCCCCCCCGCAGTTGGGGAAGCCGAGGGCGCCGAACCCCCAGATGACGGCGTCCGGGTGGGCGAGGTGGACCACCCTGCAGAGCAGCACCCAGTTGATGGCCTTGACCACCTGCGGAGAGACACAGCAAAGCGCGAATCAGTGGGGCACCCGGGTGGCTGGGAGTGTTCGTGCTCTGGCACTGCCCTGCGCCCCACTCCCGGAAGCAACCCCCCCGGGCGGCGTGTAGTATGGCCGGAAGAGACCGGCCCCTCCGGTGCGGGGCACTTTCGCCTCCTCCTCACCATCCCCCCGTTTTCCCTGGGGCGGCCCATCCCCTCCTTGCAGCCTCCCTCGCCCCCAGCCTAGTGGCCGGCGAGTGCCATACCTGCATGAGCACTGCTCTGACGGTGGCTCTCCCCACACCAAACTGGTTCCCGACGGATCGGTAGCTGTCCGGCGTGGAGAGCTTCCAGAGGGTGATGGCCACACGCTTCTGGAGGGGGATGGCGGGCCTCATGCGAGTGTCCCGTCTGCGCAGAGCAGAGGCGAGCCACTCGCAGAGCTCCAGGAAGGTGTCCCTCTTCATCGTGAAGTTCTGGGTCCACTGTTGGTCTTCCCAGTGCTCCAGGACGATGCGGTCCCACCAGTCGCTGCTGGTGTCCAGATGCCAGATGCGGCGGGGCACGCCGGTGCCCGGGCGCTGCCGCAGCTGCTCCATTGCCCCCAGGGTGGCCAGGCGGAGAGGCAGGGGGCTGACGTGCACCAGATGGTGCCAGGCAGCCTCCAGCCATTGCTGGCAGGCTTGCAGCAGCAAGTCCAGAAACTGCACCAGAAACTGCAGGGCGAGCTCTGGCTCCATGTTGCCACCTGCGGTGGCATCCCCGAAGGGAAGCACCGACACAGACGGGCGCAGAGAAAAACGCTTTGCTGTCCCTTGGCGAGGTAGGCAAGCAAGCGGAAAAACTGAGAACCGGCTGTCCAGGGGGATCCCTTTAAGCACGAGCCTCAGATAGCCTCAGACAGCAGCCACACAAAGCAACCACTGACCTGATGCCCTGCCAGAACTGGTTTCAGCCACCCTTAAGTGCTCCCCAGCGTCCAATCAGTGTGGACGCGCTAGTTCGAATTAGCAAAACGCTAATTCGAACTAGTTTTTAAGTCTAGATGCACTAATTCGAATTAACTAAGTTAGTTCTAATTAGCGCTGTAGTGTAGACATACCCAGGGTGGTTAAGCACTGGAATAAATTGGCTAGGGAAGTTATGGAATCTCTGTCACTGGAGATACTTAAGAGCAGGTTAGATAAACATATTTCAGGGATGATCTAGACAGTGCTTGGTCCTGCCGTGAAGGCAGGGGACTGGACTTGATGATCTCTGGAGTCCCTTCCAGTTCTAGTATTCTGTGGTTCTATGAATACGACTAGGATTATGGAAAATTAGAGCTGTTCAAATTTTTTGGGCCAAAAAAATATAACAATCTTAATAGATGAGGTTTTTCAGGAGAATATTGTGGTGGATTTTTTTACTACTAACATTTCCATCTTTTCAGTGGGGAAAACTGAAACAAAATATTTAATTTCAAACTGAAATTTCAAAATGGTTGAAGACAAATACTCCATTGTGCATAGGTGACCTTTTTTCCCCACAAAATGATCGTTCCATATCTAACCTCTCAGATTTTGTTCTCAAAGGAAAAGCTGAACACTGTCAAAAGATGAGTTTGCTAGGCACTAAAAATCATATACTCAGTAGATACTGGGTTTGCTTCCTTTCAACACTCCGTAACTCACCAACCCTCCTTTATTTTATGACAGTGGCTGTGGTAATTGTCCACAATATTTTGAATGTGCTCTTGCAGTATGGCTTAACTCATTATGCTTAATAATCTTTTTGCATCTTGTATTTAGCTGTGACACTGAGAGTACCTTTCCCAGACCTGAAGAACTGTGTAGCTCAAAAGTTTGTGTCATTCACTTAATAAAAGATATTGCCTTACACATGTTGTCTCTCTCATATCCTGTGACCAACATTGCAAACACAATTTCAAAATGAAACAGTTCCAAACATCCATGAGGGATGGCCTGAGTTTATTTAATCCTGCCTCAGTGTGGGACGATGGACTTAGCTTAGACCACTTGAAGTCCCTTCCACCCATTGTGATCTGATTTCAACTGAAAATGTCAAAATATTTCATGTTAACATTTCCAAGCAGCCTAACCAATAAAAAATGAGTACAAAATGCCCCCTTTCCTTGCCCTTTTAGAAAAGCCCTGTAGAACTGAATAGAGCAACTTTTAAAGCAGTTTGTAAAACTATTCTGCAGAAAGATAATACCATTTAACAGTTTTGAAGTTGTTTTGGAACCCCACTGTTTTCATTCCTATTATATTTCATAGGAATTTTCCATACGAGTGAAGGAAATGGAAGGGAGGAATGTGCCTACACTTTGTCCTGTGAAGAGAACAGTGGGAATAGTGGGCCATTAACCACCTCCCTTTTTCTCCACTCCAGAAAACAGCCAAGGTGTAGCAATGACATTTGCGGTATGTCTGGACTACAAGCCTCTTTCGAATCGAAAGAGCCTCTTGGAAGGAAGAACACATTTTTTCGAAGAGCTCTTTCGAAAAAAGGCGTTCTTCCTCGTAAAATTAGGTTTACCGCTGTCGAAAAAATTTAATTTTGAAAGAATGTGATGGCAGTCCAGACGCAGGTGAAGTTTTTTTTAAAAAAGGCCACTTTTTTAAAAAAAAACACCTGGTAGTCTAGACATACCCTTGGTGAAAGGAATGGCAGAAGGTCATAGGGTCCAGCTGAGCCCTTCTGTTGGGTAGATAAGGTTCATAAGTGTCCAAGGTTATTCCAAATATTGGACCTTCTGAAGTGATCTTCTAATTCTTTTTACATTCTGGTCTTGAGAAAGTTCTTTTGAGACTGGGATCCTAGGTGCTATGATAAAACAAACAAATGCCTCTTGCAGTGTATCATAATTGTTACAGAACCTCACAGACTGATGCCACATAGCAATGCTATTTATACAACACAGTGTTTTGTACTTCTTTAAAACAAAATGACTAAAAAACCTCCAACCAAACAAAACACGTTCCAAAGATGGGAGTGTGTGTGTAAATTTGAGAAAATTGTTATAAAAAATAGAAGATGGGAGGTGGATTTGGATTACAATTTATTCAGCTCTTCTTCTGACCTTCTCAAATTGTATTCCAGTTCCACATGTAGCTCTCCTTGTCTCCTGGATCCTAGTAGCTCAGACTTTGTCTCACTGTGGGTGCATCTACGCAGCAGGACTTAACTTGAAATAAGATACACAAATTGAGCTATGTTAATTAGCTTATTTAGAAATAGTTTATTTCAAAATATGAAAAAGGATAAGTTTAACTTGAGTAAACAAAGGCTATGTCTAAACTGAAAAATGCTACAGTGGCACATCTGCAGTGTAGCGCTTCAGTGTGGACTCGTTATAGTGACAGGAGGGAAGATAATCCATCTTCATAGTTAATCCATCTTCCTCAGAGGCAACGGCGAATTCTAGAGATGAATTCCATTGACCTAGTGCTACGTTCACTGGGGGTTAGGTCAGATTAATTATGTCAGCCAGGGCTGTGGGTTTTGTTATGCCCACATAAATTTTCATCCCTAAATCAAAGTAAAATCCTCTTGAAAGTGAGGCGGTTTGTAGATTTTAGCAGGTCAAGGTAAGAGACAACCTAGGGTTAACTTGTGAAAATAATGAACTGTCTTGTCTTTACTAGGATTGTACCTTGGTGATGTGAGTTAGGGCTACACCTTGTTTCCTGGTGAAGATATGCTCTTAGATCTGATCTACACTAGAAAATAGTCTTAACTACATTTCTGACTATTGAAGAAAGTACTAGACAGGGTTCAAGAAAGTACTAGATAAATTCATGGAGATTAGGTCCATCAATGGCTATTACCCAGGATGGGTAGGAAAGGTGTTCCTAGCCTGTCAGAGGCTGGGAGTGGGTGATGGGAGAGAGATTGCTTGATGATTTCCTGTTCTGTTCCCTCCCCCTGGGGCATCTGGCATTGGCCACCATCGGAAGACGGGATACTGGTCTAGATGGACCTTTGGTCTGACCCAGTATGGACATTCTTATGTTCTTATGTGTCTGGCCTGAAGTGCTGCAGTGGTCTAGCTGTGCTGCTGTAGCATTTCAAATGTAAAGAAGTGCTTAGGTACGATGGTATATAAAATATTTCAGGGCTTGTCTCTTAAGCTGCAGGGCTCTAACTTATTTTAAAAACTGATTTAGGCAAACTGGTGCAAACCCTTGTGTGGATGCTCTTACAGTGATTTACCTTGTGCCTGTAAAATAGACACCACGTTTAAATCAGGTTGAGTGTTCACACATACATTTGCACTGGTTAAACTAGATTTAAAATCACATTTTAAACATAATTAATTAAACCAGGCCTCAGCTGCATGCATTGTACTTCTAGTAATATCGGAGCCATTATTTTATTAATTTTCAGAACAAATCTCATTGGACAATGATAAATAGCCCTTCCCACCTGCGCGGTCATGTGCACACACAGACAGAGCAAACAGATGCATTGGCAATAAGCAAAGAGTTGCTAAGATATGTCAGGACCATTTGACATAACTTGAGTATGATTCAGAATGGTTACTGACATGTGATGAATGATTTTTTTTTATTTCTACAGTTATTGCCAAGGCAGTGTAAGGAAGACTGGGTTTTCTTAGATAAAACTAAATATCACTGATTTATAATAGTGGCCTCTTTGAATTCCCTCCCTGAATGCTCTGCAATCTTCCCATGCCCATATTCATTCCTTTGTCTTGTATCTTCCCCACTGTACTCACATGTGAAATGTTTCAGCCACTGAAAAGGGTTTTCATGCTCATGTGTAACCACCCTTAGTATTGTAGTTATCTGCTCTCAAAGATGAAGATTGTAAATGTAATTGGTTATTGATGGCCTATTTGTATGCTAATGTTGTGCAATAAAAAAAGCTAAAGCATAATTAATACTCTTGCTTCTCTCTCTCACACATACAAGAAAGCTCTAAAAGGTCAATGGATTTTATGTAAGAAATTATGAAATAGAGGAAAACACAGGTGCAGCATCTCAAAATGTAATCTGCAATGTTTAATATCTGTTATTTACCTTTTGCTCCTGACATTTGTCATAGAATCATAGGTCTGGAAGAGATCTCAGGAGGTCATCGAGTCCAGCCCCCTGCCCAAAGCAGGACCAATCCCAACTAAATCATCCCAGCCAGGGCTTTGTCAAGCTGAGACTTAAAAACCTCTAGGGATGGAGATTCCACCACCTCCCTAGGTAACACATTCCAGAGCTTCACCACCCTCCTAGTGAAATAGTTTTTCCTAATATCCAACCTACACCTCCCCCACTGTAACTTGAGACCATTGCTCCTTGTTTTGCCATGTGACTGCTTTTAGTTCCTTAAACTACTGGGATCCTGTATTCAGCAGCATATTCTGAAGTTTACCAAATTTCAGTCATAGCGGTTTCAAGAAAATATCTTTCTTTCTTATTTTGGTTATCCAAGGACAGGGAGAGCGGTCTAGATTTTGGGACAGAAAGTGTTTATTGTTGGGAGGTAGCAGCTATTAGTACTGTAGTGCTGTATGATTAAAAATGGCCATTTATATAATTGATACACTATTACAGTGCACAACTGTAACAAAGCAGGCATAAAGTATGCCATGCAAGGTATCAATGGAAAAGTTATGATTTACAAAATATGATTATCTTGATTAAGTACAAGTATCATCTTTGGATGTAAAGTTATGAATATTGCTGTATATTTGTTTCTAAAACATGTTCCTGGGTGACACCTCTCAGATTTGCATTAGGGCAACACAGCTATGTTTTGATGGCCCATGAGAACACACCACTCTCACAATGAGCCACTGAAGAAACTCATCTAGTCCAGATAGCTCTTCCTGAGGATGCCTCACACAGGAAGGAGCCAATGGCCATTCTTTGTGGGTATATCTACACTTGCAGCCTATTTCGGAATAGGGCTGCAAATGTAGGCATTCAGAATTGCAAATCAAGCCTGGGATTTAAATATCCTGCGCTTGATTTGCATCTTCCTGGCCAGTCGCCATTTTTGAAATTTACACACCTGAAGTAACCGCCCGCATCTACACGTGGCAGGGAAACAGGCGTTTGAAATAAAGCCCTATTTTGAAATACCTGTTATTCCTCCTGCAATGAGGTTTATCAGGTATTTTGGAATAAGGCTTTCTTTCAAACGCCCATTTCCCTGCTGCGTGTAGACGCGGGCAGTTACTTTGGGCTTGTAAATTAAAAAAAAAAAAATGGCAACCGACCGGGAAGATGCAAATCAAGCTTGGGATATTTAAATGCCGGGCTTGATTTGCAATTCTTATTGCATACATTTGCAGCCCTATTCCGAAATAGGCTGCTAGTGTAGACATACCCTGTGATTCAGTAACAGACATAGGGACATGTGATAAAGACCTGTGACCCTGGTCTCCATGTTAGGTCAGTAATTTTCCATCCACCTGGGTTGTGGGCTTTGTTTGGGACAATACATTTCTAGGCATATGACAGAGGATATAAAAGGTCCCAGACACCTCCCTTTTGCTTCTTCCATGCTCTAATTCTTGAATGTGGATTTAAAAATAAAAGGAGCTTTGTGACCTATGGATCAACAATCTTCTAATCTTTTTGAAGTTACCTGAGAGACCCTTGCAATGCAGCAGTGTATTCCATCACTGCTACAAAGCTGATAAGGATTTTGCAATCATTTGTATGTACAGTAGAACTTCACTGATGAACGTCTCTGGAATGACATTTGCTCTGAAGAGTTTATAATTCTCTTATTTCAAAAGCTTCAACTGAACTTTGTCTTAATACATCTTTGTCACTTTCCCTTTATTTTTTTAGTAGTTTACATTTAACACAATGTGGTACTGTATTTGGGGTTTTTTTTGGGGTGGGGGAGTATCTGCTGCTGCCTGATTGTGTGCTTCCACTTCCAAATGTGTTGTGCAGTTGACTAGTCAGTTTATAATTTTGGTGTTCGTAACTTTTAGGTTCAGCGGTATATGATCTCTTAACCATTTTTTGTTTCTTTTTGTTTCTTTTAGTTTCTTAATAAATCTTTAGTTAACTACGGATTGGTTGACAGCATGATATTTAAGTTAGATCTAAAATACACATCGACCTTACAGCAGTGTTTCTCAAAGTGGTCCACGAAACCACTTTGAGAAAGCTGCTAACTGGCTGCGCTGGTTTGTTTACTTACTGGCATCACGACCACAGAGCCTTGCAGCTCCCATTGGCTCCGGTTTGCTATTTGCAGCCAAGGGGAGCCGTCGGAAGCACATGAGCCAGACCACCGCTTCCCACAGCTCCTTTTGCCTGCAAATGGCAAACTGGAGCCAATGGAAGCCAGGAGTCTCTATAGCCATGGTGCTGGTAATTAAACAAACTGGTGTGGCAATTTATCATTTTTCTCAAAGTGGTTTTGTGGATGACAATTTTAGAAACACTAACCTAGAGTAAGTATCTGATCCTTTGGGATTAGCAGGAATTTCACATATGGGGAACTAGTTTTTCAGTAACTTTTCACTATATTAGATTGGGTTGCCAGGATAGAAACCAAAGGCTGAAATGCCTCAGTAGGGCTGTTTGACTTTTTTGTTAATCAGTGTAATGATACAGAGGTTTGTTACCAATTTGATTAAACTAATTATAGAATAAACCACCAATTCTGGGGCATTGTCTGCCCTATTTCTTGCAGTTTGCCCTAAGTGTGGCATTCTCAGTGTGATCCATCCCAGGCACTTGGTCACAAGTATGTAATGGGTATAGGAGTCAGGATTCACTGGCGTGGCATCCTGACTGGTCTTCTGTTCCATTGAAGATTATAAACTTTCAGTTGCATGTGTGCTCCCCTGTCTACCATGTTAACCATGCACAATTAGTCAACACGATAGACTCAGAGAAAACCCCCAGAGACCGCAAAATCAGATAAGGATCGAAAGCACCCAGCCAGATTTATTGCCAAGTGAAGTACAGCAATAGTTGTCAGCTAACAGACCCACAGCTGAGCCACTACGCATATGGACCCCGTGACAATGGACTAGCTCAGTCAATACTATGGATCCAGCATTGCCCACTCGGCCAGAAAAAGACAATTCTTTGGGGTACACTTTTATACACAGGTAGAAACAAGTTACACAACACTCCTCACATATCAGTTTGCCACTCTCTGTTGCCTAGTTACCACCTCTTATCTGACACGAGCGGGGTTCAATTACACTCCATCATGCTGTCAATTTAGACCCCGTTCTGAATCTGGATCAGTATGTTTGTTATTTGTGGGGAGGTAGTTGGTACCAAGGTGTTTCTTAACTAAGGCTACGTCTAGTTTACGGTGTTTTTTCCGGGATATCAGTGGTATCCTGGAAAAACTCTGCCGCATCCAGGGAACATGTCTGCTCTTCAGACATTTTTTGCGGAAGAGCAGACGCGCTCTTTTGGAAGCTCTGTCTTCATAAGAACATAAGAACTGCCATACTGGGTCAGACCAAAGGTCCATCTAGCCCAGTATCCTGTCTGCTGACAGTGGCCAATACCAGATGCCCCAGAGGGAAGGATCACAATAGGTAATCCTCACATGATCCCTCCCCTGTGTCCCACTTCCAGAGAAACAGAGACTAGGGACACCATTCCTACCCATCCTGGATAATAGCCATTGATGGACCTAACCTCCTTGTTCTAGGAGGAAGAAGGGCTCTTCTGAAAGTGGAGGTTTTTCTGAAATTTGGATTGTGTAGATGGGCCAAATTTCGGAAAAGCCTCTTCCGACAAAACTATCGGAAAAAGGTATGCAAATTGCAAAGCGCAATTTGTGTACCTTTTGTCCGAGAAAAAGTGGCATCTAGACATAGCCTAAGTGTTCTGTTACAACGCTTCTGGAATGTGTTTTATGGTCTGTGCCTGGCACCTTTTAGCATTCTTTATGCTTGACCCTGTTTGTACTTCTTGTTAGCTAGGCCTATTTCCTGCTTGCAGTTTCACTGAGCAAAAATCTTGCTCATTATGTTTCAGGCTTGTGATATGTGATTTTATGTTACAGACCCTCATCTTACTACAATGGGTTGGGTTGAAAAAGGCAGATAGAACAGCTGCCCTTTGTTTGGCATAAATATAAGAAACAGTTAAAGTCCTCTAGGGAACCAGATTGCTGAAACAATAGATTTCTCCCCGAATATGGGCATGTGTTGCTGCTTGACATAAAGGCACATGTGGGCAGAAAAGTTTCATTGGTTATTATTTTTTGTGAAGGTTTGTGTGTCTTTTAAGAGAGGCAGAAATACCAGAGGTAGCGGAGAGAAGGAAGCACTAGAGATAATCACAGAAGTGCTAGTAGACTGGTTGGCCCTGACAAAAAGATAAGAGAAGAAAGCACTTTTGGGCCAAGTGTTGTCTAAAAGGGACTTGAAACTTTGAGCAAAGAAGGTGCCATCTCCTGTTTTTTTTATCCCTGCTGTATTCAGGGACATAGGACTTTGATGCACTCCTGTTTATTTACAAAGATACCTGCCTTCAACTTCCCTTTCTCCTCCAGCTGAAACAACCCACAGGACCCCAAATATCTGACTAATTGCCCAGGTCACAAAGAGGTGATAGTGCAAGATTTAGCTCTAAATCTTTATAAATGGCCACTCACTTTTGTAGTCCCTCAGGCCTTGAAGATTGACTTCAAAATTAATGTGACTGCTCATGTGTGCTGGGACCATTCCTATGCATAAGAGTTGGCATAACTGTCCTGTATACATTTAGTAAACATAAGCCACACTTGGAGCCTGATCCTGCAAATCTTTATGAGTTACTCCCACTGCAGATATTAGGAGCAGGCTATGTTAATTCAGGGAACACTTGCATGAAATAATTGACTTTGTTTAAATTTCATTGCAATTTATCCGCAAGAACAACACTGAAAAATGATATTTATCTTACTGAGTTTCCCACTCGTTTCTGTAGTCTGCTCTCATCATTCATGCCACTTGAGTGCATGAGACTTGCAGATGAATATTTATTACAGATGATGGAGTATCTTTTTGGCAGGGTAATATACTTGACTACAAAAAACCGCTTCTGTACTGGGCTGTTTATTCACAGTGTTAAGATAGATGATATTAGCAAGAAATACCTTGCTCTCCGATGGTACTTTTCAGCAGGAGATCTCAAAGTGCTTTACAGAAAGGGTCAATATCGTCCTCTCTGTTTAAAAATTCCATCATGTTTTAGTGGATTGTGTTGGCCAACCAATTGTGTGAGCTCCAAATCTTATTGGGGGTCTCTCTCTCAATTCCCAGAGTACGCTTAAGGGAAGCTAGGTTTTAAATGGATACAGGTTCCATGGTCTTGAAGAGAATGTATGGGACTCTGGTTTTGATATTTGCAGAAGGAACAACATGATGACTTTAAACTGGGATTACATTTGGTTCTTGAATCAATGATGGAATTCATTGAGTAAAATTCCCCTCCCCCCAGCTCCTCCTTTTATGCTGCACTTTCAACTAAATGATGCTGAGGGAAAATTACTGCAGTTCTGCCTTTAATTCTAACTCTGATCTGTTTCATAATTAGAAATTAAGACCCAGACCTCACAGTTCACACAATTCCGAAATGAAGGCACATGAAGTATATGGAATGACAAATTTGTTATGGGAGGAAATGATGCTGCAATTTGTATCTTGTAACAGGAACTCGATTTCCCCATAAAGAGAAAATATAGAAATTTAGTTTTGTGAGTGCCTACAATGGTAAATACATACTTAGGTATTTAAATAAGTAGTCTAATTTTAAAGTTATTACACACTTTAAATTTTCATTGATTTCAGTGAGTGCCGTGGAGTTTGAAATCAGTCTTTTTTAAATAGCAGGTAGTTACTAAAGAAAATGGCTGCCAATTACACCTTATGTTATACCTTCATCTCTCTTGTTTACCAGGAATACATCTTATCTGAATTTGGTTCAGCATCCAGCGTCATCCAGACAAATAAATAGTGCAAATAAGTTATACTCTTACAATGGGAAATGAAGGTACTCTGCACCAGTATTTCTGCTAATCTTGTCAATCCGTGTGTGGAATAAATTTTATGTGCACTGAGGCATGTTCAAATGTGCACCACCAGTAGAAACAAAAAACCTAGTTGTGGCCTCTCTGCTAATTAACTGGGAAGCGTTTGAATCTCTCCGGAGTGGCTGCACAGGCACATAGGTTACAGGGAACACTGCTCAGGGCCCTTGAAAATTAGGTTGTGTGTGGGGATGCTGAACTTTATGCAACCTACTTTGAAAAGTTTGGGTGCAATGATTTGTGCCAATCACATGAAATATAATTGTTTTCTCCAAAATTATCAGTATGGAGGAGACCCTTTGTGCTGTTCTCTGCCATCTGCACAGAAGGGTGCTAGGGGGAAGCGGCCAATGGGAGCTGCAAGTGACTGCGCTTTTAGATGCTCAGGAAAATAAAATGTTGGGTGAATTGCAGCCGGCCTGTGGGCCTCTAGGGTAAATCTACATAGCAGCATTATTTCGGAATAACAAATGTTATTCCGAAATAACAAAGAGCGTGTCTATACTGCAAGTCTATTTAACGTGGGATTTAAATATCCCGTGCTTGATTAGCATAGTCACGTCCGGTCGCCATTTTGGAAATTAACTAGCCCGATTTAACTTGCCGTATATAGATGCGGTACTCTGAGAAAAACCCCATAACTCAAATTAACTGGTACTCCTAATTGTTTGATTGTATGAGGAGTACCAGTTAATTTGAGTTACGGGGTTTGTCTCGGAGTACCGCGTCTATACGTGGCAAGTTAAATCGGGCTAGTCAATTTCCAAAATGGCTACCAGCCGCGACTATGCTAATTAAGCACAGGATATTTAAATCCCGTGCTCCATTAGCAACTTCGGTCGCCTTCATTTGCCTCCCTAGTTCGAACTAGGGGGCAAGTGTAGACATACCCTTAAGCTATTTCGACTTCAGCTACACAATTGATGGTTTTATATCTAATTTATTGCCGGAAGAAGGGACAGCCTGAAAATCAATACTCTCTCCCATTTATTCATTCTGGTTTCCCCTCCACCATCACCCTCCTTTTATATCCTCATTAATAATGCTTCTGTATGGTTATTTGTCCTAGAGAAAAATAGGAAAATCACTGTTTTGCCTTGGCAATAAATGCAAAAGGCTTAGTCATATGCAGGTTGAATCTCTGTAGTATAGCACCCTCAGGACCTGACTGGTGCTGAACCAGAAAATTTTCTGTATACGGTTGCCAGGTGTCTGGTGTTTGCCAGGACAGTCCGGTATTTGTGGCTCCTATCTAGTAAAAAAACCCAGACTTGCTCAACAAGTTTGGTCTCCTGTTTTTTTTTTTTTTTTTTTTTTAATTTTTCTCAACCAACTTTTTTCCCTGCCATGTTCAGGATTTTTTGTGAAAGTATCTGGCAACCCTGTTTCTGAACCAAGGGAGGTCAATATTGTCCTGCATCCTTACCAATGCTTCCACTGCTTACTAGGTTCTTGGAAGATATTTGGGGTAAATTAGAGCTAAATAACAGCACAGAAGACTGAGAGCCAGGACTGGTGGCTGTAAACAAACTTTATGGGACTGTGGGAAACTTGTCCACACCCAGGATAAGTGGATATCCATCTAACTAAAATCATGCTGGACCACGGATGTTGCCAGACCAGAGAGTGCTGGACAAGAGAGGTTCAACCTGCAGTTCTAACAGAACGACGGAAAGTGAGGACATGGCTTTTAATTAATGTTGAGTTGTTTGAGAAGGGCAGTGGTCCTGCGGTTATGGCCCAGGATGTGAGCTTCTGGAGACTCTTAATTTTATCAGTGACATCCTGGTGCAGCTTCATTGGTTTCAATGGGATTTAAACCGTTGTGAACTAGAGGTGGGTTTAGTTTCATTTCCTGACTCTGTCAGAGTCCTTGTGAGACCCTGGGGGTTGTAACTTCATTCCTCTGTGCCTCAGTTTCCCCTCTATGAAAATGGTGTTGATGATACTTCCTTGTCTGGCTTATCTATCTAGAATGTAAGTATTTTGGGTCCAGGACCATCTCTTACTATCAATGTGTAGAGGGCCTGACATCATGCTGCCCTACAATCAGGAACTGCCTTAATTCTGCCTTTTTCTGTCTATTGAGTTCTTAACTTTGCAGCATTAACTTTCTTTTAGTCTTCGTTTGGGGGAGAAGGAGAATGTACAGAGAGAAAAAGGGAGGAAACTGGGGGACTTTAGTAGAATCCCCCAGGTTCCTCCACCTTTCCCTCAGCTTTGTGTTTATGACTGAGGTATTCTTGGCTAGTAATTTATTACCCATCTTATTGTTAGGGCCCTACTAAATTCATGGTCCATTATGGCCAATTTCATGGCCATATGCTTTAAAAATGGGTAAATTTCACATTTTCAGACTTTTAAACCTGAAATTTTACAGCATTGTAACCATGGGGTCCCGACTCAAAAGGACATGGGGGAGGGATTTGCAAACCTGTTGTAGGAGGCTCATTGGACTGCCACCCTCACTTGTGTGCTGCCTTCAGAACAGGACTGTGAAGGCAGCAACCACAGAGCTTCCTGCAGCTGCAGAAGGTTCCAAATGATAGAAGTGGGTCTGACCTCCCCTGTGCTTCTGGGAGCACCCCAGTCAGGGGCTCCTTGCGGCTAGTTCTGGCCACCTGGGAAGAGAAAATGCTCTCTCTCTGCATTTCTGCAGAAACCCTTGCATCCCCTGCACCACAATCAACCATAGGAACCTCTGGCTGCTGCCCAGTCCCAGAGAGCATCCTGCAGCAGCCGGAGGCACCCAGAGGTGGGCCTGGTCAGGTCCCCCCTCCAAACCCCAGAGCAATTTGCAGTGGAGGGACAAGTCCTGTCCTTTTGATGCCCCGTTGGAGCTAGGAAGCGCTTGTGACAGATCTCCCTCCATGCTTTACGAAATTGACTTTTTGGGTACAAAGATGCATGTCTCAAAGATGCTTTGGACAAAGTACCTCATGTCACCTATCAATTCTCTGTATCTGGATCTGTATACCTTATTTTGGTGTATGTATCACTCTTGTATGTAAAGTTAGGAATATGGAGTACGGAATGCTTTAGTGTGTTATATGTGCAAATGAAAGCCATCAGAGGTGTTTCCCTCAATGTCTGGGTGATCACCTGTAAACAGCCTCCTTTGTCCTTTAAGTCTTAGCAATGTTTGGTCTTATGAGGTCATGTGACCTCCCTAACAGGTAGGGGCTGACCAGGTAATTTTGAAAGTGGAGAATGCAAAACAGGGCACGTCACTACCCAAATGACCCAAAGACCCCCGGGAAAAAGCTATATCTACACTACGGGGTTTTTCTGAGAACGCGTCTGCTCTTCCGCCTTTTTTTTGCAGAAGAGCAGACTGTGCTTTTTTGGAAGCCCTGTCTTCCTCCTTCCACGAGGAAGAAGGGCTTTTCCGAAAGAGGAGGCTTTTCCAAAATTTAGCCCAGTGTAGATGGGCCAAATTTCGGAAAAACCTCTTCCGAAATAACTATCAGAAAAAGATACGCAAATTGCGGAGTGCAATTTGTGTACCTTTTTCCGATAGATCAGTGTAGTCTAGACATAGCCAAAGGGACTTCCCTGGTTTGGAGGCTTAGCTTGGAATAAGAACAATTTTAGGGTAAGTTTGTAATAAGTGTTAGGACTAGTTCTGCATTTTCTGTTATTTTAAATTTTGCCCTGCCTGTTTTCACTTGCAAACACTGAAATCCTACTGCTTGTACTTAATAAAATCACTTGTATTTACTATCAAGCCCAGTGTAAATTATTGTTACCTGGGGAAGCAATCTGTGCACACATCCATCTTTCATTGTTAAAGGAGGCTTGCCTGAATAATTTAGCTGGGACCTTATCCTACTTGGGGAGTGGTTTTCCTGGAAGCTGGGCCCAAAACTGCATTTTCCTCGGATCTGAAGAGCTTCAGTGTCTGTATTGCTCCTGGAGAGGTCCATGATTTCAGCTCTGTGCCTTGGCTGGGGGAGACCAGGTGAGCTGGCCCAGCAGGACATGACGGTGAGAAGTCCCAAAGAGCAAGAGGTGAGTGTCAGTGGCTTTTTCAACACTCTGGGAAGCACCCCCAAGGGGGTCTTCTTTGACCACACTCCGTCACAGCCCCATTTGATGGGGCACTCCTCGGAACAAGGAGGCATCAGATTTCAGGGGGAAGGACTTTTTTCATGGTCTGTGACTCATTTTCCACGGGTGTGAAATTAGTAGGCTCTAATTATTGCACCAGTCAGACTCAGATATAGTTACAGCTGCACATGTCCAGTCACACCCAAGCTTCACAGGAGTCAGGGTGGAATTACTCTCCACATGGGCTATGTGAGTCTTCTACAGTTGCCCTCAAGGAAGCACCTGAAACCAGCTGCTTTATGCTTATGATAGGGCTGGCTAACTTACCAAATAACTTCTCAACATAATTTAACAATTAAGCCTTGTATAGGGCATGTTTCCCCCTTAGAAATGTCCCCTTCCAACACCCAAAGAACACTGAGCCAGACTCTCTCAAGGTGATGTCAGGAGTTGATGGTTTCTATCTTCCTGCTTTTGATAATCCACCTGGTGTACTGCTGAGATTCACCTCGTATTCTGTTAAATACTTGTAAGCCCCCAATTACCACAGTATCGAAGCACCGCAAACATTTCAGCCTGTGTACACCCAAATGCTCCTGTGAAGTAAGGAATTATCTCCTAATTATGAAGTGATAACAGAGGCACAAAGAGATGCAAATCACAAAAAAACTGTAGTAGACCATGGAATTGAACATGACTTACAGATCAGGGCTGTAACTATAGAACCAACTTTCCATTCTAACATAGTCACCCCATCTGCTGCCTCTAGTGTTTCAGCTTTAGCTGCTTTAGCTTATGACTTAGGCTTCACAGTAGCTTAGGTGATGAGTCAGTGCCTCTCCTGGCCATGCTGCTTTGCCAGCCCACTGGCCCCCTAACAACACCCTGTTGGAAGGGAAGTTGCAACCACTTTTCCATCTCTGTAAGCAGTGCACTTTCCACCTCAGGCGCCCTGCCTCTGGCAATGGAAAACTTGGTTGAACTTGGTCTATTTAAAAAAATAATCTTTTTCCATGTCAGATCAGTTATGTGACTAGAAATCTGCAAGCCCACGAACCAGACCCACAGAAAGGAAACAAGTGGCTGTAAATCTTCTCTTTCATCATGGTAAAGAGAAGATAATACAAATATATACAGACCCATTTAAACGGGGCCAGATTCTGCTCTCGCCATTCAGTGCCATTTTACACGGATGGAGCTCCATTGGCTTCAATGGACTTGCTTCAAAGGTTTACAAAGAAGTTATGAAAAGGGAAGGAGACAGTGTAGTCTAGTTACTATAAACACTCAGATGGAAGTGGCTGAGAGGAAATTTGAATGGTTTCAAAATTCAATGAGCCATTAAATAGGTTCTAATAATCTCTGTAGAAGTTTAGAAGAGTTAATAATGAGAAACAGGGCACTTAATTGTTACCAGACTCCCCTAGTAAATATTGCCAGAGGTTTATACGGTACATGCTCATGAAACACCTTCAAACAAAGAGATTTAGGGGGAAAAAATGAAGCAAATCACTTATAAACAAAGTGATATTTAGGACAGAATAGCTATTTTTTGTGAAAATTATTTTGGCTGAAGCTTTTTAAAACTACTTTCCACTTTTAAAAAAATAGGTGATAAGAAACATAATCACAGCTCTCGTTGCTAATGCTCTGCAATGACACTAGATTCGGTGAGATTATGAACTCTGAAGGGGCACTCAGACATAACTGTGGAAAGAATTTGAGGTTCTGTGTAAAGGAATCACTTTACCCCCTGATTGGAAAGCAGTCACCTCAGAATTGGAATGTAGCAGACATTATTTGTGGTACAGTGGCACATTAGTAGCCACCTTTTGCTTGGTACCATAGAAGTACATAGTGAGAGACAACTCCCTGCCCCTAAGGACAAATGGACAAAATGGACAAAACCAGAGTGGGAGGGGAAAATAGAAGGCAGAGGTGAAGCGACTTCCTCAAGGATACACAGCAGGTCTGGGCAGAATGAGATTAGAATTCAGGTCTCTTGACTCCCAATCCAATACCATAGCCAATAGATGAGGCTGCCTCCACGCTATCACTGTTACCCTATGGTTTATAGAGGAAAGCTGAAGGCTAATTTCTCTATTTGATTTTATAGGGGGACATTTAATTGTCCTAAGAGGAAGGCAATTGTCAAAGTTGGATTTTGAGCAAATAGTGCACAAATGTATGTGCTATCTTTTAAACCAATTTACTGTGATTGTTTTTCTTTTGTGTTCGCTTTCCACATGTGTTTCCATATATTTCTGTCAGGAATGTTCCTGGAACATTGAACTTTAAGCCACTATGACTGAATGGATGCAGACAGCAAATTTCAGTTCATATTCACAAATATTTGTACTAGAAATCTGATATTCTCTGAGTTAACTCATCCAGTTTATGGACACATCTAGGTATCCAGTCAAAGCAGCTCAAACAGTTCATTAGGAACATCAAGCCTTTGAAGCAAAGAACAGCTTGTGAGCAATACGCAGCCTGACAGAGGTTTGCACAAAACAGCTGTTGGATAATTCTGACCAATTAGCATATTCTGGAGTGTCGCAGTCTGTTTGCGGATGACTTTGCCAATAGGAAAAGGCTAAATTGATCAGATTATTTGTTATAAACTCTTGGCCTCACTCTAGTTGGAGTCTTGTATGTCTACAAAATGACATTCCAACAGCAGAATCCCCCTAATTGAGTGAAAAGCACCACTTCTGGAATCCCCAGTATCATTTCCTGCACTGTCTCTCTTTCCTAGCAATCTCAGCCAAAAGTTGCCCAAGTCTGACCCTCCTTACTGCAGATTATGATATTTGATGAGCTAGATCAGAGCCTACGGTGGTACAGCTGCAGGAAGCAATAAACTAATTATACATTCTCTCACCTTGCGTTAAGTAGATAAGAGAAGCGCATGTAACCTACTTTTTGTGGCTTTAAAGCTTGTGCAGGAGGAAGTGAGAGGGCGGGAAAAAGATGCTTTATCTATACTACACCTTCCCTGCCCTTATTGCCTTGTGAAAATGATAGACAGTGTTCTACACTCCTAAGCCCTGGTATGTGAACAAAAGAGAACCCATATTTTTTTTTTTTTCCAAAACATTCTTAATAAAATTGTGCACTTTTGCTGGGTTCTTAAGACAGGCACCAACTGCATTGTTATGTAGCTGTCACTGAAGACAGTGGAGTCCCTAAAGTCTGATTTTGTTTTTAGGACCTAATAGGTGATACTGGTATAACATCAACAGATCCAGGTTGTCTGCAGGTAGAATCAAACTTGGGACCGCTGAATCTTAGTATATGAGCCTTTACTGTATGAGCTGGTAGCTAAGTTAAAGCTGCTTCATTATTCTCTGTAAGTGGTCTGGCTGCTACTAAGTGGGACAGTATACCACACCCAGAAGGAGTGTGGGTTACACTAGCACCCAGGCATGTATTGTTTCTGTGCTGTGTGTGGATATGCACATCTTGCAGAGAGTTTGATAAAGAATCATCCTTCAGAAATTAGGATTTGAGTATGCAACAGTAAGGGAGAGGGGGTGTTGTGCCCGTTGCATATGCTGATCCATATTGTCTCTTTTTCCCCTGGTGCTTGCTGCATTTATTGCTTCTCTCTAATGTGTCTCACCTCATGCTTAGATTATATAAGCTCTTCAGGGCAAAGGCTGTTTCTTAAAGACTGCATGTTTTGTTAGTCTTTGAAATGCTACCAGTCTATTTGTTGTTTTTTAAGTTTTTTCTGTTAGGGTACGTCTATACTTGCTCGCTAGTTCGAGCTAGGGATGCAAATGTAGCTGATCAAAATTACTAATGAAGCGGGGATTTAAATATCCTGCATTTCATTAGCATAATCTCGTCCATGCGTTATTCCGCTCAATAGCTGATTCCAACCAAGAAGTGCACTCTGGGACGCGTTAGTTTGAATCAAACCCCTTGGTTTGAACTAACGTTACTCCTACATTTTTTGAGGAGTAGCGTTAGTTCAAACCAAGGGGCTTGATTCGAACTAACGCATCCCGGAGCGCATTTATTGGTTCAAATCAGCTGTTGAGCGGAATAACACATGGGCGAGATTATGCTAATGAAGCGCGAGATATATTTAAATCCCCGCTTCATTAGCAATTTTGGCCGGCTACATTTGCATCCCTAACTCGAACTAGGGAACAAGTATAAATGTACCGTTACAGAATAACTCGGCTACCCCTCTGAATCTTTTCCCTATGTTTGTACAGAGCCTAGCACAGAGGGATCCTGGTCCATGACTAGGTGATAGCATAATAATAATTATTAATAAGTCAGCTGTCAGCATGAGTTTGCAAGTATGCAGTCAGATGTATACTGAATATCGAGAGGTGTTACAGTAATGCTTAGTATGCATTAGTGGCAACCAAGTCAGCTAAAGAAAAATATTAGGTTTTATCCTGATCTTATTTAACTCCATTGACCTTAGGTAAGTTACTCCTGATTTATCCCCGTGTAAAAAAGATCAGAACTGGAACTAATAATGGATTTTAATATATTGACTTTTATTGAAAGATCCCAAAGTGTTTCACAAACTGTGTGTACTGAATCTACATGAGTTCCATGCTAGAGATGAGCCCTTAACCTGGTGTCAGTTCCATGCAGGAAGGCATGGAATTCCATTATCAGCAGCATGACTTCATGTAGGCACAGGGAGTTTATCCACATGGATTTGAATACAAGATAGTAGCACGTATCATCTATATCTATATATACACAAACATGTACAGGGATTAGTCACTAAAATATTGCCATCTTTGGGGTGGAAAAAAGCAGCCTTTAAAAACCTGTGTGTTAGCACTGTAAGACAACGTAAAAAATCTTTTATCCAGCTGATGGCACGAGAAGAATTGCAGGTAGCAGCTGTAATTGATGTGCTTGGAATTGAGCCAAGACACTGACAACAAGACACATGCCTGCTTTCCCTAAAAGTCCTTGGGATCTGAAAGACACAAGTGGCCATGACCCCTGTCTCACCTCTTACCCAAACAGTCATTAGAACATGGCTCACTTTTTATAGTTCACTAGAAAAGAGGTGGAAGGTTTCCTTAACTCTGAATATCTTTCCTTCAGTATCCAAATGGCCAGGGAGTCATACAGAATAGACACTTCCATGATATACCCCAGCCAGAACCATATGGGCAGCTGCTATTTTATCAAGAATGCCATTTGCTATACATTTATGTTTAGTGTCATTCAGACAGAGGTGCTTGTTTGGGAACCTAATCAAAGAGAAAGGGGAGGGTGGATGCACACTACTGAAATGATAGCTGGATTGGCTAGGGATAGACTTAGTTTAATTGCATGGGAGTCAACATGTAGACTGGGAATCAGCTAACAGACAAATGTATTTCCTATGGCAAATTGAAATTACAGTAGGTTTATGTAAAAGAATTTGAAGTCTCGCAAAGTATTGGGATCTCACACAGGGATTCAACAGAACAGTGCTTTCAATAATAAAAAACTATTTACAGTGTTCATATGCAAATCTACATCTCTGTATCCTCTCCATTTCTCTCTCTCTCTCTGTCATCCTGTCATGTCAGGACCTTTCCTCACTAATGTATCTGCAACTATAACAGCCTCATCATGCAGTTTTAGCTGTCACCTAGTACATGACTGCATTTGGCAGAGCATTGCCTGTAATTAGATACAACGGGCTAGTTTTTTTTAGTGTGCATTCTAAGTCTGGTCTGCATTTCACAACTTAGGCATGCAAAGTCATTTGTGTAAAACAACTGGAATGTTTTCTGAGATGTGCAACCGAAGAACGTTGTGCAGTGGTGCATCACAACTGATGTGTGTGAGTGAACATCTCCAGGTGTTGACATCTTCATTTGCACACCAAAACTTGCTCCTACAAGGTGCTGAAGGATCTTGACTTCACACTGACGTCAGTAAGAGCACTCAGAGCCAAGCAGGATCAGTTGCTGTGGAAATCTAGCCAGGTATTTCAGGATTCTCCATTCCCTCGCATGTTTGGCATCACAATTTTCACCCCTCTGGTGATGAAGAAGGCCTATCCCTAGGCTTGCTCATTCCTCTCTGCTACCTCCTGTGGAGGTCCAGTGAGTTTTCTGTATTTTACATGACCCCTGTTGAAAATGTATGCGCATGTGAAGCAGTTGTCAGTTGCACATGCAAATACACGTTTTGGGACAGATTTTTAGTCAGCCTTCCAGTTGCATCCTTATTCTGAAGATACTAACAGGTAAGTGGGGGCAAACAGGGTGTGAGCACTGCACACTCTCAACTCAGGCATTTCTTAGAGAAAATATAATCCTATCTGCTTGTACTATCTAGAGAAATGCAGATGCTGCAATGATCATCACTAGAGCCCCAACGCCTAGCTGGAATTATGTGCAGTAGAGAAGATTTGTTAGTTTTGCTCAGGGCAAGTTCTGTAAGCAGTATCCTGTCCATACTAGCTGGTGCCTCGTTCTCACCCCTGGAGCTTGGCTGACAAATATTTTGTGTAATTCCACCTGCTCCTTGAGTCAGACTTTTAACTCCAACCCTACAGAGTTGCTATGGATGAGCAACAGGGGTTGTAAAATATCTGAGGAGTAAGGTACCTGAAATTAACACTGCAGCCTGTATGTTGTAACTCCTGTCTTACAAGATGTTGTCCTTGCCCAACCCACTCACTTTATCTATCATGAAGATTATCCCAAGCTGCAAAATTGATTTGCAGCTCCCTCAAACATTAGGGATTGTTTGGGACTGGAACTCTGGCTTGGCTCATTTTAATATAGGGAACAGTTTTGAAATTTGATTCTTTCCCTCCCAAAATAAGGAGGTATTACAGTCTATGGTATTAGGTTGGCTCTATTAGGGTATGTCTACACTACCCCCCTAGTTCGAATTAGGGGGGTAATGTAGTCATTCGGAGTTGCAAATGAAGCCCGGGATTTGAATTTCCCGGGCTTCATTTGCATAAAGCCGGCCGGCGCCATTTTTAAATGCCGGCTAGTTCGGACTCCGTGCCGCGCGGCTACACGCGGCATGGACTAGCTAGTTCGGATTAGGCTTAGTTCAGATTAGTCCGGATTAGTTCGGATTAGGCCTCATGGAACGAGGTGTACAGCTAGTTCGGATTAGGAAGCCTAATCCGAACTAGCTAGTCCGTGCCGCGTGTAGCCGCGCGGCACGGAGTCCGAACTAGCCGGCATTTAAAAATGGCGCCGGACGGCTTTATGCAAATGAATCCCGGGAAATTCAAATCCCGGGCTTCATTTGCAACTCCGAATGACTACATTACCCCCTAGTTCGAACTAGGGGGGTAGTGTAGACATACCCTTACTTAGGAATAATGGATTGCCATTGTAGTTCCACTGTTCTATCCTAAACCCATTTTACAGCACAGAATTATGTGTATCTCTGGTTTTGTTTCATCCACATTATATAGGGACTGCTGAGCTGATAAGAACATAAGAATGTCCATACTGGGTTACACCAAAGGTCCATCTAGCCCAGTACCTTGTCTTCCGACAGTGGCCGATGTCAGGTGGCCCAGAAGGAAAAAGCAGAACAGGTAATCATCAAGTGATCCCTCTCTTGTCACCCATTTCCAGCTTTTGACAAACAGGCCTACGAGACTATTTCTGCCCATCCTGGCTAATAGTCATTGATGGACCTATCCTCCATGAATTTATCTAGCTCCTTTTTGAACCCTGTTGAAGTCCTGGCCTTTACAACATCCTCTGGCAAGGAGTTCCACATGTTGACTGTGTGTTATATAAAGAAATACCTCCTTTTGTTTTAAACCTGCTACCGTATTAATTTCATTGTATGATCCATGTTCATATCCCAAATTCTCAAACAGCAAGGGTCTGTTTGTATTAAAGGTTTTGATTCAACTCAATTATAGTGATAGGCATTACCCATCCTAGTTTGCCCCCTAAAGCTCCATATGGTGTAGAGCATATTTGTCTCTGGCAGTCCCATTATAGGGACAAAGGATGTCAAGTGGGATCTAGGTTCATATGCCTAACCCCCATGTGACAAGGAAGGGGGGTCAGATTCAGATTTCTGGTTCAGGCCCATCTCAATTTCTTATTCGGGGAAAATCCAAAACCCTACAAACTGGCAGCAAAGTGATTTAAATCCAGAATTTTCTGCTTCCTCTGATCTCCATCTTTCCTCTCCCTTGAAGATTACTGCTGAGCCAAATTTCCTAATAAGGTCCTGAAGCCCCCTCAGAGAGCCATCCTTTCTCTCTCTGTATTTGGAGAGGGGCTGTGTCTTTTATAGGAAACCTGTAAAGACAATTCTTGGCACAGAACCTCAAAGAAATCAGACAGAAAGAGAACCAGTTCTCTGGTTCTAAAAGCAGCATATATGCATGCTAATAGTCGCTCATGGTACATTTACAATCTTACATTTAGGATCTGTTAATAGACATAGAACAGCTCCTTTTTACCTCTGAAAAGACATGGCTTTATCCTGCTAACTTATACTGGGGGTAGTAGAGGGAAAGTGGTCCGAGGTCTGATTCTGATCGCATGCTAGTTTTATAACAGTGTGTATCGATAGGTCCAGATTTTTGGCTGCAGACATGCAGTGCATGTGAGTGGTTGATGGTAAACTAAGGTGGTGTTTACTTCTCCCAACTATGCTGGGATGTAACAGGAGAGAAAGAATCAGGGTTTATGGGTTCTAGTCTCAGTTCTGCAGCATATTCTGGCATTAAACTTAGTCAATGCTTGTCAACTGATTTGAGATCCCTTTAGTTATAAAGCATTGTAAAAATGTTAAATTATAATGGTTTGGTGGAAAAGGGATGTGCTGGTGGAAAAGGGACGTGTTGTTTCTTCACACAGGGCATGTCTACACTTGCCTCCTAGTTCGAACTAGGGAGGCAAATGAAGCATACCGAAGTTGCTAATGAAGTGTGGGATTTAAATATCCCATGCTTGATTGGCATATTCACAGCCGGTTGCTATTTTAAAATGCCAGTCGCCCGATTTAATTTGCAGCGTGTAGACACAGTAGTCCGATCCAAAACCCTTCCCTCGAATTAACTGTTACTTCTCATTGCAGGGACCGGTATTTTAAGGGTTTTGGACCGGCATTTTAAAATGGCGACCGGCCGCGAATATGCTAATCAAGCACGGGATATTTAAATCCCGCGCTTCATTAGCAACTTCGGTATGCTTCATTTGCCGCCCTAGTCTGAACTAGGGGGCAAGTGTAGACATACCCACAATGATTGATGTATAGATTCCAAGACTGGAAGGAACTGTTGTGATTATCTAATCCAGTGTTTCTCAAAGTGGTCCATGGATCTCTCTGAGAAAGCTGCTAACAGGCCGCTCCAGTTTGTTTATTTACTCTCTCTGCAGCTGTGTAGCTTTGCGGCTCCCATTGGCTGCAGTTTGCCATTTGCAGCCAAAGGGGGCCACGGAAGCAGGGGCCTGGGTCACACTGCTTCCTGTGGCTCCTGTTGGCTGCAAACGGCAAACTGGAGCTAATGGAAACCGCAAGGCTGCATGGCTGAGGAGCCGGTAAACAAACAAATTGGAGAGGCCCAATAGCAGCTTTCTCAGAGTGGATCTACGAACCACTTTGAGAAATACTGATCTAATCTGATATCCTGTAGTACATCCAGTGGAGTCTTGGTCCTGCTGTGAAAGCAGGGGACTGGACTAGATGACCTTGCAAGGTCCCTTCCAGTTCTAGGAGATAGGCAATCTCCATTAATATTATAATTATATATAATTAATAATTATAATTAAAAAAATTATAGTCTAATAGATTTAACAAAGGGTTAGGAACAGAGGTACAATGGGTGGGGAGCTGTGGGAAGCCTCAAAATCTAAGTAGGAAATGTAGAGTAACCTCTTCCCCACCTCCACTTTCTCAGGAGCGAAAAAGAAAATGTCACTTTGCCGTAATTTGGGCCTCAATATAGCCATGAGACCATTTGCAAGGATGATTCTCAGGGTATGTCTGTACCACATGGAAGATCGATGCTGCTGCAGTCAATTTTCCGGGGTTCGATTTAGCGGATATAGTATAGACCCACTGGATCGAACTCAGAGGGTGCCCCCTTTGGTGCCGGTACTCCTGCTCATCATGAGGAGTAAGGGAAGCTGACGGGAGTGTTTGATCCCATCAGCCTCCCTTGCGGAGATGGCGCGGAAACATGATGTAAGATACGTCGACTCCAGCTACGTAATTTACATAGCTAACATATCTTACTTCAATCTTTCCATTTATTATAGACCAGATCTCAGTGGGTTATCAACCTAAGTCTCAGGAGATGAATGTTAACACGTCCATTCTTCTGTTAATTAATCAGCTGAAATATGCATGCAATCCTCTGATGCCAGCTTGCAAAAAGTAACGTGAGTTTTAATTAAACTTAATCCCAAGTGTGATACAGCAGGAACTAGTGCTATATCCATACCAAAGGATAGTTTGCAAACATTCATTCTGACTAGCTGGCGTGTTCTGATTCTGATACATATCTCTCATTGCATGGAAGTATGTGGAGATAATTCAGCTGCGATGTGAAAATTAAAAAAAAATTGTGTCCCACATTTCTGTGTGGAGCTTTTTCAGTGGAAACAGGTGTGGTTTTAAATGAAGCGATATTGCATAAGTCCAATCTTTGTGGTTTTTGGCTCTTTTACTATAAATGAGATATTGGTTTGTATATACTTATATTTCTACTACAAAGCGTCGGTGGAAAAAAAGCTGATTTATTGTGCTCAGTACACACCTTTCCCAAACAGTTGATGTGCAACAGGTGGATGCAAAAAGCTTATCAATATGTCCCAATGTTATTTCCTGTCATAACTTTGCACAACAAAGGAAATGTATATCTTTGACAAACGGCGGCATTGTGAAATGTACCGCGATTCCTTTAGAGCAGCCCTTTTAATCCTTTGGCAAACTGAAGCTGGAGAGATAGGGGAAAAATTACTGCTGGTGTTGTTAAATACAAGATTATCAGCAGCAGTGGGTTGGGTCAGCCCCTGCACCAATGCAGAACTCAGCTGAATTCAGTGGGCAGGAGTCCACAGGAATGGATCCAATTGCAGAACTGGGAGCTATTCTCTTGTACAATAAAACAGAGGGACAATCAAAACAGCAGGGGAAGAAGCGGGAAACAGGCGTCCCAGTAATAAGATATGATTACTCAGAAAAGGCCTGCAAATACCATGACTGAACCAAAGCCAATGTGCTCTAAGTTTGATTTAAAAAAAAAGTCCCCCTTTTCAAAATAACACATCTTGGTTTATTCACTTCTTGTATCTATAATGGTAGATGTGGGGAGAATTTGAGGGAGTGAAAGGTATGCAAGAAAAACATGTATACCCCACCTCTCCTACCCACTGTCTCTCTTAAAAGTGCAGACATCCAATGGGACTGACTGAAGCATAAAGGGCATTTTGGAAGCAGTATTTAAGTGAGAGAGCACAAACTCAATGGAAGCTTATCTTCACACCAAAACTGATCCAACTTATCTGACTTGGTTTTTAAAGTTATGTCATTAAATCAGTGCAACTCTGCTAGTTGCCAATATCAATGTACTGAAGCTTCATCAGAATTGTATTGAGTTCATCAGAATTAAGCTATATCAGTATAAGTTGCTCCTTAGCTAATTTAAATGTGTCCACCCAAAGGGATTGCACCAAGTCACCAAATCATTTTTAGAAACCAGTTTAGTTAAACTGACGCAATTGACCATGCCTGGGGAGAGAAGAGGATCTGGGGTCAGCTCTTCAAAGGTATTTAGGTGCCTGACTCCTCAATTCTGTTGAGTATGTGGGCCTTGCTCTCTCCAGTGTATTGAAGGTGCCCAGACAGTATGGTAATGGGCAGCAGTGTCAAGTTCTAAGAGAGGTTTTTATTCCTCCTCTTCTTTTTCTGCTCCCTGGAGATGCCTGAGTGAAATGCCAACGCGATGAGGCTGACGTTAGGCAGCTTCGATGAACTTTTGACTTGTACAGAACAAAACTCCTTGGTTCCATGCTCTATAATGCTATAGCTTTGCAGTGGAGGAGTTCCATGTGTGTGTTTCTTTTATATAAACTGTGTGTCAAGCAAACAGCAAACCTTTTATTTCAAGCAATAGCTGTTGGGTAGCAATTAGACCCATACAGGGGCAGCTTTAAAAAAATTAAATTAAAATACTTTATTGGAGGAAACACTGCCACAAATCCCCTTCTTCTGATCTGGAAAGGCAAGCTCCTAAACATTTGGGGCACTGACAATATCTCCTTTATGTTTTTGGAAACATAAAGCATTGCCTAAAACAAGATGTAGAGCACAGACAGTCTGCTTTTCACTGCATTATTTCCCCCAGGAGTTTTTTTTGGATATTGCTTTAGTATATTTTAATAATAGGACAGTATTTCTTTACAGGATGCATAATTCAATTAAACATATTCATGAGACAGTCCGCTTTAAAATAAACATAGTCTTCAGAGCCACTGTCAGAAAAGAAAATGTTTTGCTTTGCAGATGTCAGCTGATATGCATTAACCGGAAGCCTGCTGCTAACCAATATAACACAAAATCTACTATAAACTGGTATGGAAGAACCAAGAAAAGAACCCCTCACATTCATGTAGAAATATGGATATATTATGCTATCCCTGGATATAATTATGGGGAAGTTTTATGGCTCTGTTATACTGGAAGTCAGGCTAGCTGATCAGAAGGGTCCTAGCTTTGAAATGTATGAAAACGTGTTCCTGTGGAAGACTGCAGACCATGATTTAGCAAATAGGGTACAGGGAAGAGTTCCCAGCATATTACGTTTTGAATAAACTCTTCCCCACTGGTCTCATTTAACAAGGCAGGATTTCTCTTTGATGTGCTCCAGCTGCAGATGGGAAAGCAGAAGAGTCTTGGTTTTGCTCTGTTATCAAAAGTCTCATTGGATTCAGTGGCAAGAGACTCAAGGCCTAAGATCCTTAAGAACATCAGAGGCTGAAGCAGTCAGGAGAGCAGTAAAAGTGCCTCTGCAAGGACCCCTTCAGTGGTTTCCCTTTAGACATGCGTGGTGGACAACAGAAGGTCCTTGTTTAGTAATGAATAAAAGGCCAGCAGTTTTGCTGCTCTGCAGCCAGATTTTTAAGCCATAATTGGCTCTTGTAACACTGCCAAGGTAAAGGCAGAGGGCCACTGCAGGGAAGTCTGACACTGCAAGTGAACTGAAACTAAATATAGTTCTCATGCAGTAAAAAAAAAAAAACGCAACAATCCACACACTTCAAAGCAAGGAGCTGCCTGTCCCCATCCTTGTTGCTTGCAATGGAACAAAATGAGAAAGTGACTAGGATAATATACGTGTTTTATCTGCAGAGTTGCAGGCCATACAATGAAACTTTTTGAGACAGTTGTGGCTGGTAGTGATTAAAGATCATTATGTGCCCAAACAGTTTCAGACCGAACCCAAACCCTGTTGAAAATGAAGTTCACACACAGAGGAACATCGGGGTTCTTTCTGGGCATTCATTTCTGATCCGAGGGCAGCTGAATATGAGATATTTGGCAGGAAGCAGTAGTGCATGTGCGCTTGTACAGAGTGATCAAAATGAACAGGAGCTGCATTCTGAGATTATATCAGTTCCCAAAACAGCAACAGAACTATCTCAATGCAGTCTGTTCCAGCCACTTGGTACTGCTTTTAAAAGCAGTAGCTCCTTTTTAAACAGGAGTGTCGGTTCAGAAACACAAGTCTAATTTAATGCTGAAACATTAGCCACAAGATAGCATGGCAATTTCTGACTGAGCTTTGGCAGTGAAAGTAACTTACAGTTTCTTACAGGTACTGTCCTATTGCAACTCAGGTCTCTGCTAGCTCTTGCAGTACCTCCCTGCTGGCTTTCAATAGCTCCATATCTCAGCCAGCTCTTGCTGGAGCTGTGTACCAGATGCACCCACTTACTTTCACTTCTGCTGAGCTTTCAAAGATTTATTTGGGTGTAGCAGGTATTTGGATAGTATTCTTAGGGCATGTCTACAGTACAGAAAAGATTGAGACTGCCGCAGTTGACCTCCTGAGGTTTGAATTAGCAGGTCTAGTGAAGACACGCTAATTTGAACTGAAAGGGGGCTCCCATCAACAATGGTAGTCCTCCTGGGTTTTCTTTTTTTCCTACGAGGAGTAGGGGAAGTCGAAGGGAGAGTGTACTCCTGTCAACCTCCTGCTGTGTGTGGATGGTGCCAAAGTTTGAATCAAGTTACATTGACAGCAGTTACACAATTAATGTAGCTGGAGTTGCGTATCTTAATTCAAATTTATCTCCTAGTGTAGACCTAACTCCAGGGAGTTAAGCAATGTTTGCAAAGTGCAGAGAGCTGCAAATGTGGATTCAATTTAGTTTGGCAAGGTACTTTTTTAAAGTAGTGTTTAGTAACACTCAGAGATAATTGAATATGAACTACTGAGAGATGAGAGTGGAAAGTTAATGATGGACATAGTTCTTGTTATTGCACAGATTTGATCCCCACTATGTTCAGATCTTGGGGTTTGGGTCAGGTCTTGGAGTCAGGTGGGGGCTTTTTGGTAAATTTGGATCTGGGTTCAGATTTCAAATAACTCTTCTTGCCATCTGAGAACCTACATTAATTCTTCATTTCAATATTCACAACAGAAGCAGAAAGACAAGATAAATGAAATTAGCATCCCAGTGGGAAAGTAAAATTGTGAAACTGAAAGCTTTTGCAGTATTTTGCATTTCTATCACACCTTTTATTCCAAAAGATCAAGCACTTCAGTAAAACCAGCTCCATCGAATACAGCTATCTCTGAGGAGGAGCACAGAGCACTGCTGAACAATAAATATGTCCAAGGAGATATAGCGAGCCATCGCTCTTAAAAAAAAAGGTTGTGGGATCTTTAACATCCATTAAGAACCTTCACTTCTAAAGTCACATCCAAAAGAGCCACACACAGAGCAAACTGCACGGAACATTTGAATGTATCTACTCTGGAAGTATAAGGGACTGAATTGACCCTGTATGGGTTGGAATAAATGGCTCCAGTGAACCAAGATATCCTTAACCTAATGTATTCAGTGTCTGGCATAGATGAATTATCCTAGATTTTTGAAGGGAAATACTAACATAAATAGCACGCTTTCAGTTGAGAGAGCTTCTGCTGGGCTAATTCTACCCTTTTATAGGAAAAACTGTGTTTGGAAATCATGTCAGCTTTCTGCATGTGACCAGCACAGAACTGTCCTCTCTCAAAATCTGCCCTCTAATTTCATTGGCATTCCTCCACATTCATGCTTCTGTCAAACTTGGCTAATGTTTAACTCATAGATGGAATTCTAGCTAAGCATGTACCATGTGCCTTCAGTTCAAAATGGGCTGGGCTTCCCATTTTTCTATTGGATATTGTTAATAAGATGTGTTAGATATCAGACTTCTTATTTTGCTTTTGTACAGCATCCCCTGCATCTGATTATATAGTCTTTGAGCAGGCTATTGTCTTTGAATCCCCTAATGTACTGAGGGGCACTATAAAATGCTTTCTATTAGTAAACCCAAGTATGCACAGATTTGTTCTAACGTGAAAGAATGGAACCAAGGGGGATTCATGTAACTCCAAACCTGCATGCTTAATGTTAGCTGTGGAGAAACGCTTATAAAGATATTAATGAGGGTAAACAAGATAGCACCCTGCCAATTGCAGCATGAGTAAATAGGAAAAAAGTGCAGGAAGCAGATCCGGTTGAAGTTTTCTGGCTAAGTGTCTTTCAGTGAAAAATGCAGATTCATTGAAAGACACCAACATTTTCCATGAATGTGTGCAGAATTTGCAAAATTGTTTTGAAAGAAAGAAAGAAAGAAAGAAAGAAAGAAAGAAAGAAAGAAAGAAAGAAAGAAAGAAAGAAAAAATTTCCTTTTACACTTTTGAAATGTTTCAATTTTTTATTCAAACTAACCTTTTATTTAGAACTTTTGTTCAGTTTTGTTTTATAAAGGGTAAAATAATGTCAAAGAATAAATCAAATGTTTAGTTTCAGGTTGAACTAAACATTTTGTTCAACCTGAAACAAATTTTCGGGTTTTCTTTTTTTCAGTTTGCCAAAAACCTGACATTTTTGTTTTGGTTCAGTTCAGCCTGAATCCAGTATTTTATTTTTTATCAATTTTTTAAAATTCACCCATGGAACAAAAAATCATTTGTGTATTTTGGGAGCCGCCCCCTCCAACCCCTGTTCTGAGGGAAGAATTTTAGGCAAGTGAGGGGAAGGGAAGGGGGTAGCAGCCGTGCACTAAGGGAGTAGGGAGAAAGTACTTGCATTCTGTGCATGCTTCTCACACCTGGCTGGTAAAGGGAGCTCACCAGCCAGGTGTGAGAGGCATGCACAGAATGCAAGCACTTGCCTCTCACTCCCTTAGGGTATGTGATAAGTTATTTCAAAATAACGCGTCTACACACAAAATGCATTTTGAAATAGTGCATCCACACTGAGTGGATGCTGAATCGCATTTAAGGTCGGCCGGAACCAGGTCTGGCAGGGCATCAGGTCAGGAGTTACTGTGTGTGGCTGCTGCCTGAGGCTATCTGAGACCTGTGCTGAAAGGGACCCCCCTGGACAGCTGGTTCTCAGGTTTCCCTGCTTGCTTGCCTACCTCCATGAGGGACAGCAAAGCATTTTGTCTCTGCGTACTCTGGTTGCCCTCACTCGGGACACCACAGTACTCTGCAACATGGAACCAGAGCTGCCCCTGGGCACCCTGGTGTTTCTTGTGGATGTGTTGCTGCAAGCCTGGCTGCACTTTCTGCAGGCTGCCATCCGGGAAGTCCATTGGGGGGCTGTTAGTATCCAGGAGGCCCTGTGAGAGAGCTTCCACCCTGAGGATCACTAAGAGCCTCCCTGGTCTGCCCCACTGGGGGCTTGTGCCTCATTCCTCCCTCACATCCTTCCACTTATCCCTCCCTAACCCCCTTCCAGATGTCAAATAAAATACATATATTTTCATGAACACAAACTGTCTTGATTTAACAAAACTGGGGTGGGGGTGAATGAAACTCTGGGGAAACTGGGGAAAGGATGTGGGAGAGGGGAGAAGAGAGGCTGGAAGAGGGGAGGGGGAAACCTGGGAGGAGGGAGCTGGAAGGGGGAAGCCAGGGGAAGAAGGAGGAGGGGAAGCTCAGGCCTCAGGGTTGGGGTTCTCGCTGGACCAACTTGATTTTCATGCGAATCTGCTTCTGGGTTCACATGTGGCCTTTGGTGGCCAGGCTGGCAGCTATCCTGCCATAGACGGCCGCGTTCCTCCATCTAGTGTGGAGATCATGGACGTTGGGGGCTTTCCCCCCAAACTGGAATAAGGTCCATGATCTCCACCCTGGACTAGGAAGGTGCCCGTCTTCTCCAGGCCCTTGCAGGCTCCTGGGAGCTGGCAGACTGCTCCTGGGGAGCGGTGGAGGGCTGGCTGCCAGTGGCTTGCTGGCTCATTTTTTGGGGTTACCGGGTCAGGGGTTGCTGGCTCTGGACTGGCAGGCCTGGAGCTGGCACAGGCACTGTGGCCAGAGTCAACCCCTTTGAGGGCTCCGTGGAGGGAATGTTCTTGATTGAGGCTGGAGTGGCCACCAGGATATCCTGGGAAGGCTGGAGGCCCCCTATTTCGATATAAGTGTCTACACAGCACTTATTTCGAAATAGCTATTTTGAGCGTTATGCCTCGTGGAATGAGGTTTACCAAATTCGAAATAAGTGCTCCACTATTTCGAATTAATTTCAAAATAGCAGTTTGGCTGTGTAGACACTAGTAAAGTTATTTAGAAATAACGGCAGTTATTTTGATATAACTTTGCTATGTAGAAAACCCATGGAGTCTAGAACCTCCTCTTTCCCTCAAATTTGGACGTGCCCTCCTCTTCCCCACAATCTTGGGCTGTAGGTCCAGGACAGTCTATATTATGTCCTGGTTCTGTCAGAAGTTCAAGGTCTGATGTTTCATGACTCTGCAGAGCTAGAAATGGCAACTTGACACCAGTGGAAAGGAGAGATTCTCAAATCGCTCAAGTTGTGCAAGGTCCCGTGATACTGGCATTATAATCATCATGGCATGTAGAACTACCTTTTCTAGAGTTGTTACAATTTTCTTCCCTCTCTGATCCCTTTGCAATTAGAGGGATATGAACAAATTCTGCAGCCTTAATCAAGCACCACTCTCTTTTACAGTTAGAGGATCTGATTCTGCTCTCATTTCCGCGGATGTAAATCAGAAATAATGACAATGAAGCCAGAGGACTCACACCACAATAAAATACACGTGAGTAGAAGGAAAAAGTGGCCCATGGTAAGGAAGGGGATTTGTCCTTGCTACAATACTTGGCGACCAGTCTTTTAGGTAGCTGCCCCAGTGCATCCCATAGCACAGGTTCTGGCTTTCTCTGGACTTGGGGGGTACTCAACCCTCTGCTCTGCTCCAACCCCCCCCACCCCGCCACCCCCACTCCCACTCCTGCCCCCAACTCCCCAGCCTTGCCCCACCTCTTCCTGACCCTTCCTCTAAGCATGTCCCATCCCCACTCTTCCCTTTCTCTCCCAGCACCTCCTGCATACTGTGAGGCAGCTGACTGTGGCAGGCAGGAAATGCTGGGAAGCAGGGGAGGAGTTAACCAGTGGGACTGCTGGTGAGCAGGAAACAAAGGGGAGAAGGGGGGAGTTGGCTGCTGGTGGGTGCTCATCACCTGCTAGTTTTTTTCCCTGGGTGTTCCAGCCCTGGAGCACCCATAGATCAGCACCTATGTCCCATAATGCAGTGGTTCTCCACCAAGGGTATGTGTACCCCTAGAGGTGCAGAGAGATCTTCCAGCGGATACGTGAACTCATCTAGGGTATGTCTACTCTAGCCCCCTAGTTCAAACTAGGGTGGCTAATGTAGGCATTCGAACTTGCAAATGAAGCCCGGGATTTAAATATCCCGGGCTTCATTTGCATGTTCCCGGGCGGGCACCATTTTTAAATCCCCTTAGTTCGAACTGACTGCCCGTGGCTACATGCGGCAGTCAGAAGTTAATCTGAACTAAGTCCTTTTACTTAGTTACTCCTCCTTTAATGAGGTGCTCAAACATTGGGCGCGTTCGTTTTAATAGGGTCAGCAGGGCCAGTGTTAGATCTGCTGAGGCCCGGGTCAGAAAGCCGATCTCTGCACCCTGCCACCTGGGACTGAAGCCAAAGTCTGAGCTTCTAATGAGGTGAAACTTGGGGTGCGCAGGAGAAATCAGATTCCTGAAAGGGGTACCATAGTCTGGGAAAGTGCAGAACCACTGCCTTAGTGTAGACCAGAAGTTCTCAACCCAGAGCTTGCGGGCTGCATGCAGCCCAGTTAGCACACAGCTGCAGCCTGTCTATGTGGTAAAGGCCCCCTACCTCTATAGTGGAGTCTGGGATCTCGGATTCCTGATGGGATGGGGTATGGGCTTCCTAGCTGCCAGGTGCAGCAGGGTCCAGGCTTCCACCTGGCCCCACACAGTGGGGGTCAGGGTCCTGGGTGGGGTTGCCACACTGTCCTGGACAATGAGATCAGAGTCCGGGGCTTTTGCCCGACCCCTCAAAGCAGGGTTCAGGGTCGGGGACAGAGCTACCACATGGTGGGGGCTGGGGGTGGGGCTGCACTGCCCCACATGATGGCATCTGGGGTCAGGGCTGCCCTGCCACCAGCTCCATGTGGTGGGATCCAGGAGTGGGGCTACTGCCCGGCTGTCCTGCCACCCAACCTCACGGTGCAGGATCTGGGGTCTCTGCTAGCCAGACAGAATGCTTGGAGTTCTGCTTCTGGACCCATTCTGTTGGAGGAAGGGTCTCTGGACAGAGGGTGCTGGGCATAGAGGTTTAAGGGGGACCTTGCTCAGGGCACTGTGGCTTTCATACTGTGTCCCAGGTAACATATTGAGGGCTGCATATGCAGCCCACAATGATAAATAAGTTGAGAACTGCTGGTGGAGACACTAAGGGATTTTGCTGTTTGCAGGGGCAGAGGTTGTAAGCAGAGATAATTTCCTCTGGTGCAAGGAGTAGTGTTGCCTAGTGGCTGGTCACTAATGACTTGAATCAGGGCTAACTCGAGTGTAGAGGAGGTCTCTGAGGCTTTACTGATGGAGGGGATACAAAAACCAAATCTTCCAAGAACACATTCAGAAATTCTCTGGTGCATCTCCCTAGTAGCTTTTCTATAGCAGAGGTGATAGACTCCGAGTGCCTACTGGTGCGGTGGTGGTGGGGTGAGCCAGATGTATTTATTGGTATGAGAGTGGATGGGTATGTCACTCCTGAGCACAGTTGCCTGAACATTTTCAGATAAATAATCTGTTTGACGAAAAATGCAGCGTTGGTCGACCTGGAACCATTCATGAATGGAAACATTTTGGGCATTCACAAAATGGCCAGAACAGGAGGGAATGGGGGTATTGATTTAGCTTTCAGCCCAGTGGTTAAGGTGCTCAGCTAATGAGCTTCCTGTCCCTGCTCTGGAATAGATCCAATTCACCAAAAATTCCAGAAACATTCAGATTCAGTTCAATCTGAACCAAATTTTCTTTTCACTTTTGCTGGAAAAGCCACCAAACCAAAAAATCACTCCTTTCTACTCACAAGGTCAGAGAATAATGCAAGTCCCAGATCCATCAGTCTGTCTAAGGCCTGGAGCCTTCACCACTTCATTGAGGAGTTTTTTTCCACAGTCTAAACTATTGCAATATTTTTTCCTGCTCTTCAGCCTATGTTTTCATTTCATCCCATTATTCTTAGCCTCGCCCTCTTGAACCAACATAAACAATTCCCTTCACTTCTTGGTGTTTACACCTTTCAAAGGCTGACACACATTTATATCCCCCTTAGTTGTCATCCAGCCAATCTCTACATATTTAGTGCTTTGACTCTTTCCAATATGGTATTCTAGATGAGACAAATAGGGGAGTGTGCCATATGTCAAACAAGCAGGGTCATTCTTTTGCTCTACTTGGCGCTGACAGAGGTTGGAACACTGAATTCAGTTGTGGACACGGCTCTTTAAGGAAAGAGATTTACAGATTGGAGCGAGCTCAGGGGAGATCAACAAAAAAGATAAAAGGCCTGGAAAATCAGACTGGCGAGAGGCTGTTGAGAAAGATGAGCATGTTAGTGTGCAGAGAAGACTAAGGGGAGACATAATAGCTGTCTGAACATACATGAAGTGATGCAATAAAGAGGACAGGGTCTGGTTATTCTCATTAGTCAGATAGTATAGAGCAGCAGAAATTGATTTAAGCTGCACAACAGAAAATGTGGGTTAACTATTATGGGAAATGTTTCAGCTCCCAGTACCAGGCCTGCCAGTAAGGGGCCAATGGGGGCAATTGCTTTGGGGCCTGGTGATTCAAAAGGGCCCAGGGCTGTGGCCGCTGCTACTTTGGGCCCTTATATTACCATTGGAATGCTGCTGGGGCGTGCTGGTGTGTGTGTGTGTGTGTGTGGCGCAGTGTGCACTGGGTGGTGCTAAGGGCTGGTTACCCTTAGCCCCGCCCCTTCTGCTTGAGGCCCCACCCCTTCCGGGAGCACAGAGCTACCTCCCCCCTTGCCCAGGGTCCCGCTGCCTAGTACTATCAGGCAATGGAACAAGCTGCTGTGGAAGGTGGTGGAGTTACAATTATTAGAGAGATCCCAGGCTAGATTCAGCTCTTATACACCGGGAATAGCAAAATAAATCCCTTCATGGTGCTAGGAAGGCAAGCACCTGGCTCACTGACAGTCCCCCTCAACACAAATACCATTGTTTTATTATACCCCATTGTGCTAGACACTGTATGGTAAGAATTAGCACTGCTCCACAGAGCAAAGGAAAGGAAACAGGCAAAATATAACACTGGTCCTATTTTGCAGCAGGGGCACAGAGACTAAGTGACTTGTCTAAGGACACAGAGGAAATCTGTGAAAGATCTGGGAACTGAGCTCAGCTGAGCTGGTTGGCAGTCCAGTACCTACCCCGTGTGACTAGCCTTCCTTTTGGGAGAGTACTCTCCAGGTAGCAGCCTTGGGATCCTTATCTTGCTCTCCTAACTTACCTTAGACTCCCAAGAACTTCAGTCAGAATTTTGGATGTGCCAAGTAATGCAGGGTCAGAGTCCTAGATGGGCCTGCCATCCAGATGTAATTAACTAGCTAATGTGTGTCTAAGAGACTGGACGACTGCTGGGTTGGTTTAATAAGAATGCCCCATCACAGACACTTACCTTCCTTCCTCCTCCCGCCCCCCCCCCCCCCCCGCATCTCCCTCCTGTTCTGCAATGTGATTTGTCCTTTTCATATGTGTTCAATTTTTTTTAATTGTATCCTTTGGTATATATGGTTGTGACTATTTTCTTCCACTATTTGATCTGAGGAAGTGGGTCTGGCCCACGAAAGCTCATCATCTAATAAACCATCTTGTTAGTCTTTAAAGTGCTGCATAGTCCTGCATTTTGCTTCTGCTACTCCAGACTAACACGGCTACATTTCTATCACTATTCAGTCAAAGGCTTTCATGCAAGTCTGTCTGTTGCACTAGAGTTATGACAATGCCATATGCTTTTTTCCCCCATGAGCAGTACTGGTGGCTAAGCAGAACATATCTAGTCCCTCTGCTTGCTCTGCCATATTGATACTGGGATGTGGCTTTGATCTGTGAAGTCTGAGAGGACGAGGCCTTCCCCTTGAATTAAGAGCTGTATTTTTCATGGCTTGGAATGTGGTTATCATATTGTAGGGCGTTACTGGCTGGTATTGAGTATTGAACTTGAAACTGCATTGCATAATTCAAAAGTATTGCATTAGTGCTAGTTGGCTAAACCGCTCTAGAAAGCCAAGATAATACACACTCTGAAGAAGGCTTTAGCAATAAAATTGCAAAATTGTAAACTGGGCTGTCTCCAGCCCGGGAGTTTTGTATGAATTATTGCTACTTGTTGGCCAGCATGTACTTATTCTGCTCAGATACCAGTGGCGAAATGCAATTGCTTCTTCCCTCCCCTCAGCTGTCACTCATGGCACAAACTTTACTTGAAGGACAAAGGTGAGGGTGCAGAATTTGAACTGCATTGACCGTAGCTCAGAATGCAAGGAAGCAAAAGTGGCCCATCTGCTCCCTACCACAAGTTAGAGGAGTCTGAATGCTGCTCTAATGTGTGCCTGGCTGCCCATGGTCCAAAGGATCTGTTGTAGTTGTCATGGATCATTAAAGTGTCCTTTCCCAGTCACACTGGGGCACAAAAGGGCTGGCACAGGCCCACTACATAAACTCCATGCCATCTGCTCATTACAGGTGGTTTAATTATGTTGCTGGGGGAGTTCTCTCCCATTGGCAGAGAGCAGCATCATGAAGATCTTACAGTAGCACAGTTGCACCTACACTATGGCTACACTGGTGGGTTGTTGCACCAGAAGTATGCAAATGAGGCTATGCGTGGAATATCGCCGAGCCTCATTTGCACGCCTAATGAGCCACCATTTTTTCAGAAGAGGTTCTTGCACTAAAAGGAGCTGTATATACTGCCCCTTCTTGTGCAAGAAAAACCCTCTTGCGCAATGCGGTTACTCCTGAAAATAATCAGCATAGCGGTATTGCGCAAGAGGGTTTTTCTTGCGCAAGAATGGGCAGTATAGACAGCTCCTTCTAGCGCAAGAGCCTTTTCCACAAAAATGGCAGCTCATTAGGTATGCAAATGAGGCTCGGCGATATTCCACGCTTAGCCTCATTTGCATACTTCTGGCGCAACAACCCGCCAGTGTAGACATAGCCTTAGTGTAGACATAGCCCAAGTTTTTTCTCCCCTTCTCCAGCTCATTTGCAGAAGGGAGTGTTGTGCATGAAAGCTCATGAGGCTATATATATGTATATATATATATATTTTGTTAGTCTCTAAGGTGCCGCAGGACTACTCGTTGGCTCCCAAGTAATCAGACAATCTCCCAATTCTGACTTTAGAATTTGCCATTAGGGCAAATAACCAGGAACAACCTGGGCATGGGTTTTGTGAATATCTGATGTTTTCATTCTGAGCTACTCGAACTGTGCACCAGAGCCACCATTGCTCTAGGAAGTGGGAGCAGGGAAAACCAAAACGGTCTTTTCCAGTATTTCAGAGGAAAAGAATTTCTAGGCACATTGCCTAGCAGGCACACACAGTACTATATTCTTAGAAAGCAATAGATCTATTTATGACGGCTGTATCTGGTAGGAATTTACTGTATGAAAAGAAAAAAAAAACCCTCGGCAGGAGCTAGTCTTTTGCACAGACTGAGATTTAGCGCGTCTGAGACTGACAAATGAATTTGAACAACACTTCCAATTAACTCCTGATTGCTGCACATCAGACCTTAGTAGGAATGCATTAAAACGAGAAAGGAAGCGGCCTTATTCCTGAATTCGGTTAGCACTTTCCCCAGACTGGAGGCTCAGGATTGTCATGTTCAGCATAAGCAAATGTATTCAAGCTCTCCCCATGCCCGCCCACTCCTGGTAAAAGCTCAGAGGAGCTAATTGATGTGGTGACTGACTTTTCATATTTTTGGCTCTTTTAAATAACCCTCAGTGGCATGAGCCCCATAATAAGCATCTGTTCCTGCTCAAGTCTGTTCCAAAGGCTTGTGGACATTAGTGAGTCATTTCATGGAATCTAGCTCCAGTTTATCGCTTGAGTTAGGAACGAGTGGAAAATGCAACCCTAACAGCAATGACTATAAAGTCTCAAATGTGCCCACGCTCATGTGGGGACACCAGGGGTCTTCCTTCTCCTTGCGACCTTGTATAGTGTTTGGGCACACCACTGTTTCTTCTGGTGCTCCCTCCATGAGTCTAATGCCAACAGCTGTGATAGAATCTGCAGACTGGATGAAGGGGCGCAGGGTAAGGCTAGGATCTTTGCTGGCCAATGGACTGGCAGTGTATGTGCAAGGCACTCTTTCAGAGACGTTAGAGATGGAGCTGATTCCCACATAGAATTCTGGGAGACGTTGTCCTGGAGTTGCTACTATAGGGGAGAACTCCTCACCCCCTGGCAATGGGGCTGTTGCTTAAAGACACAATTTGATCCTAAATAGATTAATGGGTTTTAAGAACAGAAGGGATCATTAAATCATCTAGTCTGACCTCCTGACTAACTCTGCCCACAGAAGTCCACCAGACTGAAGCATCTCTTCCAGAAAGGCAACACCAGTCTTGATTTGAAGACCTCAAGAGATGACAAATCCACTGCTCCACTTATTATGGGAAAAGATGAGCTGTGTACCGCTTCAAAGTGGCTCTCAGAGGATTTAGCCACATGACCGTCTCTGGCTATCAGGATTCATACAGACACATTCCCATGGAAAATGGTGGAGGCTACATAGTTCTTAGTGAGGAGAAATAAGAGTGATACTGTTGATATTGTGCATATATTGTAAGTTTTTTGGGGCAGGTGGATCATCATTTACAATGTGTGCAGCACCTAGCACAATGAGGGCCTTACCTGGCTGGGAACATTAGACGAGAATGCAATATAAATGTTAAATAACAATAACACTGTGCACTGGGGAGAGGGCACAAGCCCACAAGTCCACATTCAGAAGAGCCCAGATAAAACATGTGCCTCTTGCACTGCATCCAAAGAGTCACCAGACCCACATTCTGGAAGGGAGATACAAAGAAGAAAGTATCAGAGGAGTAGCTGTGTTAGTCTGAATCTGCAAGAACGAGGAGAAGTCCTGTGGCACCTTATAGACTAAGGCTGTGTCTAGACTGGCCAGTTTTTCCGGAAAATCAGCTGCTTTTCCGGAAAAACTTGCCAGCTGTCTACACTGGCCACTTGAATTTCCGCAAAAGCACTGACTTCCTATTGTAAGAAATCAGTGCTTTTTGCGGAAATACTATGCTGCTCCCGTTTGGGCAAAAGTCCCTTTTGCGCAAAACTTTTGTGCAAAAGGGCCAGTGTAGACAGCTGAGATTTGTTTTCCACAAAAAAGCCGCGATCGCGAAAATGGCGATCGGGGCTTTTTGCGGAAAAGCGTGTCTAGATTGGCCACGGACACTTTTCCACAAAAAGTGCTTTTGCGGAAAAGCGTCCTTGCCAATCTAGACGCTCTTTTCCGAAAATGCTTTTAACGGAAAATTTTTCCGTTAAAAGCATTTCTGAAAAATCATGCCAGTCTAGACATAGCCTAACAGATTTATTGGAGCATAAGCTTTCATGGGCAAAGACCCACTTCGTCAGATGCATGTCAAAGAAGAAAGGGACATTAGTGGACACCTTAGTTTTTGGGTGGCTAATTTTCATACCTAGGGGCTGGCTCCTCTGTTACTTAAGGAAGTCTGAAAAGCCAGCCAAAAGCAACAGAATAGATGTTTGGCTGGACCTGATTGTATTCCACCTGAGCTGCTCAAATGTGCCTTCAATCAGTGAGCGTGGCTTGCTTCAACTGTTCTTAAAAGTGTGGGCAGCACACTGGTGCTAGGTAGAAATGTGTTCCGCAGGCATTTGACTGAAAATATTTCCTGCTGCAGAAGGAAATCAAACATGGGGACAGACAGCATAATATTCCAGCCATTAACTGCAGTGTTGGCAGAACAGGTGAGAAGGAACTGTCTTCAACTCTTATTGGTCCCTTATTTAAAAGGGCAACTTCACACTGCACTGTATGCCTGGTAGCAGCTCCATTGACTCCACACCATCCGCTTTCCTTTAGCATACCTCTAACAGCTCCACTTTCCAGCGCTAACAGTCACACAGCATTCTGTGTGCTAGTGCCCCAGACCCTAAGCTGTCCATGGGGAAAACCTGTTATTGGTTTGGCACACCTCTTCTAGTCTAAAGTACTAGGAATAATGGTGAATTCTATAGATTGGGGTTGGGCAAAATACGGCCTGGGGGCCAGATCTGGCCCGCCAAGCCACCGGATCCGGCCTGCAAATCCCCCCCTGCCAAGATCCTCCAGCACATGCTGCTGCTGTGGTTTAAAATCCAGTCCCTGCTGCTCTCTGCTCTGCAGATTCTATCACAGCTGTTGGCATTAGGCTCATGGAGGGAGCGCCAGAAGAAACAGTAGTCAAAGGGTCATGTTCCAGATCTTCTGAAATTCACTTTCTGCTCTACTGCTTGCTACATGACAATAGGCCAGAGGTGTGCTTGTTACCATTCTAAGGCTGGGAATCAGAACACTTGCCGGGTTGCCTTTCCCAGGATGCAGTAGCTCAGCAGCAGGCAGATATGTCATTAGCAGACATAATGTCTCACTGGAGCCTAATTTGGAAATCAGATTTATAGCAATAAACACAATCAGTGGATTCATCATTCTGGGATTCAAGCTGCTTGGGTGGAACATCTTCAGGCTTTATGTAAAATCTAAGTATTCAGGCAGAGAGTGAGAGAGAGACCATTTGCTCCCTGCTGCTTCGGAGTCTGCTAAATCTCTGTTTTTACAGTGGTTCCAATGTCAGAACTGGTGTCTGCAGCCATGTGGTAATGCATCAGATTTGATTCCAGTATAAAGCTCAGCTGCAGTGTGGGAAAGAACAGGGATGAGGCCTTTAAAAACTAAACACGTGAGGGTTTTTTTCATGTTTGTAGTGTTTAGAGCAGTGGGTGGGTAGTTTGAATGCCCTGGTTCTATTCCTAGCTCTCCCTCTGATTCACTATATAGCTTTGAACCAGCTACCTCACCTTCTTGTGTCTCCATTTACTCATCCATAAAACAGGTTTAATGAATAATACTTACTTACCTCACTGGAGCAGTGTGAGGCTTAATGAGTTGTGTTGGTAAAGCTCTTTGAGATGAAAGATGCTAAGCATCAAGGATTATTATCACCTGCAGGACATGACAGGGTTAATGAAGATCTTACTCAGGGAATTTGTGCTTTTCAAACAATCAAGATATGTGCTCGAGGACTCGACATAATGAGAACCCAGTCTTATGAGGTGTTGTGTGCACCTCCTGTGAAATAATCAGTTCCCTTGTCTCCCACTGGGAGATTCTTTTCAGGAATCCAGGTTTTTAGAAGTAAATTTTAAATGTGAAAGGTAGTATCACAAGCAGGGTGCACGAGAGACAAAAAAGACAAAGGAACTATGCTGACGCTTAAAAATCTCTGATGGGGGAAAAAACTGCCACTTTCCTATTTCAATTTTGCTATCTTTTAAAAAGAAGATGGAATATATTTTAGAACTATTTTACCTATGCTGGCAATTAAGATTGTAATCTAAATGATTACCAGAGCTTGTAATGAAATTACATCCCCATCCCCCATTAAAAGTGTGCTCCAATGTTGTAGCTAAGAATGTTTTAACTCTGTTTAGTATGCTATCTGGCTTACCAAAAAGCAGCAAAATACATTAAACACACAAGAAAAAGGTTTTGTAGACACCGACTCCCAGTCTGAGTTTCAATGGTGTGAGCTGCTATAGAATTTGTACTTTTTTTCTCACTAATTCCTCTAAACAGAGACCTTCAGAAAATAGTTTTAATGATTCTCAGTTGTTCCATAACTCTCCTTTGGAAAGAGTAAAAAAAAAAACCTGGAATGGCATATTCCTGAGAGTTTGCAGATGATTTAGTGAAATCCAATAAAAAGATCAATCTGAAAAATGTGCTAAAGCTTTTAGGTTATTTATGTATTGGTTCTAGATATCTAGTTTCTTTTTTTTAAAATTATAGACCTGGTTCTAGAGTGTAAAGAGGGGGTGGGAAATGAAGGATAAAATATTCCATCATTACTGAACTGTGCAGGTTTATGAAGGATTCATAACTGCTACTGTAATCTACACACTTTCTGGGTGTGGTGTATTAGAAGTCCCAGGTTTGGCTCCACCTGTTGGCATTACATTACTACAATTCTGTTCTCTCTCCAACTTTTTTTCAATATATTTATAAATTATCTGTCCCCATTAATCTCAAGGCCATTCAAGTGTATAGATGATACCAGCCTAGCTTTAAGGGATAGAGCCTTCAAAAATATTGAGAGCAGCCTGAACCAAGATATTACAGAGACAAGGTAGATGAGATAATACCTTTTATTGGATCATCATCTGTGCAAGAGACAAGCTTTCAAGCTACACAGAGGTTTTTTTCAGGTCAAGATATGGCAGCCAACATATGATAGATATGGCTATCGGAAGAAGTGGAGATTCAGGTTTAGTGTGTGAAACACAATGTAGTCTTACTTCCACCTCAATCAAGCCAATGTTTGACAAAAACTCAACATGTTCTTTATTAGAGAATGACTGGCATATGATCCAAAGCAAGTATATTTAGAAATAACTCTAGCTTATCTAGATCCAAGGAACCCCTCTCCAAGATAGCTCAGAAGATTAAGAGCAGAGATAACCTCTTAATAAATTGTACGCTCAACTTGGGGAGTCTGTGTGTCTGTCTGCGAGACCATTTGAGCAAGAACTCCTCCTAAAGGGTAAGAACCAGGGCCACCAAATTTGGTATGCAGCTTTCTCGTCTCCTAACTTAAAGCAAGGTCAGGGTTTAGTTGTGCCAGGACAACTGGAAGCCCTGGGAAAAGGACTGTTTTCCATAATATGCAAAGGGAGGGGCTGCTGTTTGGAGAGATGTGATATGAGAGTGTCCAAGGGGGCAGCGAGCCTGCAGGGGAGAGTTATCCAGCAGCGTGCCCAGTAGGGCCAAAGCAGGGGCCAGCAGAGCTGGGGCTCCACCATCTTTCCTGCCAGTACATTGGTAAGTAGCCTCTTTGCCCCAAACCCTTCCCCCCTTCCTACCCCACAGTGCTGGGGGTGGGAGAAAACAGGCCCCTGGTGGTTGTGGGAGGTCTTGGGGGGGAGGCAGGAAGAACAGGCCCCTGGTAGGAGGCTGGGAGGGGAGAGAGAGAACAGGCTCCTGGTCCCCAGCCTCCTGCACTCTCTCCCCCCACATCCACAAGGCCTTTCCCTGAAGAGCCCAGGCAATGACAGGGAAGTCTGCTAATAGTTAATGTAAGAGGAGTAGGATCAGAACTGAATTGTGCAAAGTATGCCAACTGTTTTTGTGCTGTTTGTTTCAATTCCCACATACCTTGGAAATTCTAGTGATTTTCTTTAAAGCTACCTTTATCTTTAGGTCTCAATGCGATCAATAAAACATCCTGAATTTGAAAAGTTTCAGGCCGTGTTCCATTGGCTCCAACTGGAATTGTGAGTTCTCAGCAACTCTGAATATCAAGGCTACGGTGTCTCGAGTTGGGCACTGAAAATGAGTGGGCATACTTGAACATTTAGTGAATTCTGCACTGGTGTTGCCATATCTGGAGTATTGCATCCAATTCTGGACTCCCATTACAGAAAGGATGTGGACGCATTGGAGAAAGTCCAGCAGAGGGCAACCAAAATGATTAGGGGGCTGAAGTATTTGACTTATGAGGAGAGGTTGAGGGATTTGGGCTTGTTTAGTATACGGAAGAGAAGAGTGGGGGGGGGGGGGGGATTTGATAGCAGCCTAAATACTTTGGAGAATCTGGGCCAGAGAGACTAAGTAACTTGCTAAAGTACATACAAGAAGTCTGTGGCAGAGCAAGGAAATGAATCACATCTCCTGGTCCTAGGCTTATGCCTGAGTCATTAAACCATCCTCTGCTCTGTGCCAACACTTTCTCCTCACGGAAATCTGGGAAATGTGATTCTTATCCCTGCTCCTGCTTCTTTATGCAGGAGAAAAGGGCTAGAGTGGCATAAAGAGGCTCTAGCCACTCCGGTTCCAGACAGAAGAAAATTTCTCCAGTGCAGGAACTGTGGAAGACAGCTGTTAACTTGCTGGCTGAGGACCCCTCTTGCAAGCCTGGGAAGGAAGGCAGAGCTGGTGTGGGCAGGGCATGGTGCAGGTGAGGGTGAAGCACAGTTCTCAAGGCTGTGTACTGTAGGGTAGCCTCGGGAGCTTGCTTTCCCTTAGACAGTCTCTCAAAATTACACCAGGTTTTGAAGCAGCCTTTGAGTGGGAAGGTGTAAACCTGGTTTCCAACCACCCTCAACCCCTTCTCTTCCTGGTCTGCGAATTGCAGACTGTGCCTTTTAGTGTGCATTTACACGGCCCACGGCAGAGAGCCTCCCAGCCCAGGGGTGATAGACTCTGGTTTGCGGGGCTCCTTCTAGCGTTTTAAAAATAGCTGTGTGGACAGCACTTTTGAAGTTGTGGCTTCAGAGCTGAGCTAAGGAGGTGGTGGGCTTCAGAGCTGAGCTACACCTTCAGATCTTGTCTGCACAACTATTTTAGAGCACTTGCATGAGCCCCACAAGCTCAAGTCTGTCAGCCTAGCCTGGAAGTCTTCCTTATTCCTCTTAAAATAAGGAATAAGGGATCTTTCGGAAAAGGCTTTATTTTCCGAAAGATCCCCGTCTAGACTGGAGCTTTTTTCCTGCAAATCTCCGAGCCGGAAAAAAGCAGCAGCCATGTTTATGCAAATGAAGCGGGGGGGATTTAAATCCCCGCTTCATTTGCAATTGCAATGTGTCTAATTTGCATCCCTTTTACGGAAAAGGGATGCAGTCTAGACACAGCCTTGTTGTTTTGGTCTGTGCAGATGTACCCATAGAAGTGACACACAGAATCTGACCCTGAATCTTACCACTGCGTTTAGTGAGAGCAGGTTCAGGCACTCCGCCTGGCTACATGGACCATTGCTTCACCTCAGCAGTGATTAACAGCAAGGGACAGCACCGGAGCCAGGAACTCCACATGTGTTTTTGAAAGAATGGTAAGTGTTCACTAAAACTGGGAATAAATCTGTCAAGATCAATTCTATCTTCTTGTCACCGTGGGCAGTCCTTCACGTACATCACTGAGCTCTGGCGATATTGTTTCGTGAAGCTTTTATGAAGACAGAATAAATGAACATACGTAATCTGGAGGACGAACCCTGTTAACTGCACATGCAAATAATTTTTTTTAAACAGCCTATACTTCCTTAAGTGGTCTTCATTTTCAGTGAGAAGGGAGAGGTCCACGATGCTGTACAATATTTTAGTATTGACTCAATATATATATATAATGGATTTATTCTTTGGAGGTCATCTTGTCATTGTATTTGCTTTTCTGGCAACTCACCTTAAACGCTTTGGGTCTGATTCTGATCTCATATGGGTCAGGTTTTGCCCTAGTGTAAATCTGGATTTAAATGAAATTACTCCTATTTTACACTGGTATATTGGAGAAGAGCATCAGAGGTTTATTCTTTTAGCTGATTAACTTCTTTAGCAGGTATTCATTTAAGGGGCTTCCTAGTCTTTTGATAGATGTTTGGTGCATGCAGGATTGATTCTGTGCATCATTCTCTAACACTTAGTTTTTTCAGACATTAACTTTATTGTATCGCTTGCAGAATCATTTGCGACTTTCATATTGAAATGCTGAGTTTCAAACACAAAGCTGATTAGCACTTAGCAAAGAAGACATGAAGGAATATGTTCTAAAATAATCAAGTATGGTTATTGATTTATCCCCTAGATCTTCTCTGTGGTTGTATACACATGTCAGTTTCACTCCCATGTAGCTACAAAGTAATCAGAAATAGTGTTTTTCATAATGCTGGTGAAGTCAAGCAATCTGGGAGACACTTTCAGTAGCCATTCCAGCTCCACATTCCTCACGCTAATGAACCAATGTGCTTCTCCCTTGGGTTAATAAATCATTTCTAGTCTTCTCCCCCCCCCCGCCACAGGTGGAAGTCTGTGGCCACGTCTCCTCTTGCTGGAGGATCGGCACTCTGGTGATGGATCTTCCAGAGTTCAATTTAGCAGGTCCAGTGAACTGCCATTAAATTGAATGCTGAGGGTTCCTGTTGGCACCAGTACTCCTCACTATTGTGAGGAGTAAGGGAAGTCAATGGGTGCATTTCTCCCATCGACCTCCCACTGTGGGGCCACCCCAGAAAATTGGTGTAAAGTACATCAAGTTCAGCTATGCAATTCACTTAGCTGGAACTGGGTATCCTGCATTGAGTTTCTCTGCTAGTGTAGACCTGGCCTGTATGTCCAGGGTTTCAATGTCAGTGTTCATGGAGTGAAGATACCACTCGGTATGAAAATACTGGCAGAATCTAGATCTAATAAATGAACCTGCCAGGGAGGAAAGCAAATATCCCCATTTTACCGATCTTGCAGAGAGATTTAAAAGCTGCATCTTCACACTACTTATACTGAACAGCAAACGCACTGGTTTCTACTCCTGTGTTCTAGCAACAAGACAGCAGCAGAAATAAAGCCTTACACCCTCAGACTGAAATACTTGCTCTATCTGTAGACACAGGCTGGAGTGAACTGGCTAGACACTTTTAGAACACAGGGATCATGATGTAATCAAATCTGTTTGTCAGCTGATCTAATTTCTTGCTTGCTGCTTGTAACAAGAGACAGGCATCTCATTCAAAACTGGAGAGAACTCTAGGAAGCCAGCTTGCAAAATGCATTGTAGCAATAGAAAACGTATGACGACTCAGACATTTTAAATCCTCTTTAAGGCTAGACATACGGCACAGAGATGTGTCACAATGACTCTGGATTCAGTATAATGTAAAATCACTTAGGAATGCAGCAGTTGATCTGCCGTGGATCAGGATCATGGTCCATCAAAATTGGTATCCTGTTTCTGACTGGCTGACACCAGTTGCTTCACAGGAAGGCGCAAAATTCTGCAGTGAGCAGTCCTGGGGAAATATGCTCTCTGTAAGAAGTGTCTTACAGTTACAGAGGTTGGCCTAAGCCAGTGGTCTCCTATCTTCTTGAGCATGAGATCACTTTTTTGAATTTAAGTGCAATCCAAGATCTACCTCACATATAAATACCCTTGCCTCACCTCCTTCCCACCCCTTCTCCAAGGCTCCATCCCTGCTTGCTCCATCCTCCCTCTTTTGCCCATCCTCACTCACTTTCATCAGGCTGGGGCAGAGGGTTGGGGTGAAGACTCTGGTCTTGGATTAAGGGATCTGGAGCGTGAAAGGGGCTCTGAGCTGAGCTTGGGGCAGGCAGTTGTTATGGGGGGGGGGGGGCGGTTCTAGGTGCAGACTCTGGTGTGGCATTTGGATGCAGGGGTGCTCAGGGCTAGGACAAGAATTTGGGATGCAGGAGGGGGGTTCATGACTGGGGTAGGAGTTTGGGATGTGGGCGCCAGCTGGACACTGCTGGTGGCTCCTGGTTGCTGGTGCAGTGGAGCTAAGGCAGGCTCACTCTTGCCCTTGCCCTGGCCCTGGCCCGGGCCCTAAAGCAGCCAGCAAACTCCATCCCATGTCCTGTTGTGCCCCCTCTCTGCTCTGTGAAGAAAGGATACAGAGTGGGAGAGGGGCACCTGGACATCAGCACCCCTCATTCACCTCCCCTGCCCTGCACAGAAAGCAGGAGACTCCCCAGTGGGAGGGGCAGCTCCAAGGCAAAGGGCAGGAGATGAGCAGCAGTGAGGGGAGGGGCATCTGTACCAGCTGTATCAAGTACCAGCACTTGATAGCCCCCTGGCCAAACCAGTCAGGATCACATGACAGAGGTGCCAAGATCTACCAGTAGATCCTGATCTACTGGTTGGTGATCACTGGCCTAAGATCAGGGGCATGGATGTTTGGGCTCCTTTTAAAAACATTTTCAGCAATAATTATTGTAACTCTAGCTATTCCTGAACTGACGGGGTCAGGGAGAAATCCCGCCCCCCACTCCATCCCAATATATTCTGTTGTGGTGTGTGAGTTTTGGGGTTTTTTTGGGTCTCTTTCCTCTATCAAAGTTGGCTGTGGCTGGAGATGGGCAAGTGGATGGGGTGGGTCAGCACTGTGAGATGGCACTGAGAATCCTCTTGCTCAGATGCTTGGCTGACTGGTTCGTGCTCACGTGCTCAGGGTTTAACTGATTGTCCTATGTATAGTCTAAAAAGAATCCCCCCCCCAGATCAGATTGGCAGGTACTTTGGGGATTTTTTTTTGGCTTTCCTCTGCAGCATGAATCACAAGTCATTTTTAGGATCATCTGGGTACATCTCAATTCATCAATTCCTCGCCTCTGTAGGGGCCTCAAACATTGGTGCCTCTAGTCCTTCCTCTTCCCTGCTAGTGGCATGCACCATTTACTGTTGAGCTGGATGCAATACTTAGGTCTAATTCTGGCTGTTGGGATTGATGTAGATGTGGCTGATTAATGTACCTGTGAGACCTGATGATAAGGCCCTTGGGCCTTACATTTTATGACCTTATGAATCTTGTTCTCCAAATAAATATTTAAACTCTCTTTAAATCTGGGTGAATTTCTGGCCTCAACAATATAGTGTGCTAATATGTTCTAGTTAGAGGTGTGAGAAAGCATTTCCTTCTATCGGTTTTGGATTTTCTGCCTGTAAGTTTCATTGCACATCCCCTTGTTCTTGGGTTATGAGACCAGGAAAGGTCCTGTTCTGCCTCCTATAGATCATTGATTTTCATGAGCTCATAGACTTCCAGGCCAAAAGGGAACATCATGATCACCTAGTCTGACCTCCTGCACATCATAAGCCACAGAACCTCCTTTAGGTAGACCCATAACCTTTGGCTGAGGGACTGAAATCCTCAAATCTTGATTTAAAGACTTCATGTTACAGAGAATCTAACATTATTCCAGTTCAAACCAGCTACACAGGAAGATGGAAAAACCACTAGTTTCTCCGCCAGTGTGACATAAGGGAAATTTTCCTCCTAAATCCAAATATGGTGATCAGGTGGACCCTGAGCTGGGAAAGGGAAGGGATGAGGTGAGACCCACGATCCAGACACCTAGAGAAGAATTCTCTGAAGGAACTTAGAACCTCTCCAGCTAGTGTCTCATCTCCAGTCACTGGAGATATTTGCTGTAGCAGTTGCAGATGGGCTAGATGACATTTTAGGCACCCACTGCCTATCGCCACCTCCATAAACATACCAAGCATAGTCTTAACAACAAATTATGTTTTTTGACCTCTTTGCTCATCTTAGAAGGTTGCCCCAGAACTTCACTTCTCTGAAGCTATAGAAACCGTTGTCTAATTTCAAGCCTAAACTTTTATATAGGCAGTTTTTGTGTCAACACTGGTCCTTAACTTATGTAACTCCTCTGCCTTCCTGGTGTTCATACCTCTGTTGTATTTATAAAGACAAATTTTGTCCTCCACCAAGCCTTAGGTTTTTTAGGCTAAACAAGACAAGCTCCTTAAATCTCCTCTTATAATGTAGGTTCTCTGTGTCTCTAATCATCTTAGTAGCCCTTCTCTACACTTGTTTCAATTTGAATTCTTCTTGAATTCACCTGTGTCTTGTATAATGGTAATAGCACTTCCCTGTTTCTACTGGAAATACCTAGCTAGAGACAACCTAGGATTTCATTAGACTTTTTGAGGGCTGCATCACACTGGCAGCTAATAGTCCCCCTGTGATCAACCAATGTACCCAGGTTTTTCTCCTCCTCTGTCACTTTCATTTGATACATTCTTAACTTAGAGCAAAAATTCTTGTCTCTAAATGCATGATCTTACACTTTACACTATTAAATTTCTATTAAACCAATTTTTCAAGGTTATCCATATCTATGTATGGTAATCTGGTTCTCCTGCCTTTGTGTCATCTGCAAATTTTATTAGCACCCTCCCACTTTTTGTGCCAAGATTGCTAATAAAAATATTAAATATGTTTGGCTCCAAGGCCAGTCTCTGAGGAACTCTACTAGTAACCCCCCACCAGCCTGACAGTTTACTGTTCAGCAGTAATTACCCCTTTTTAACCACCCACTCAGTAATTCATATACTAATTCCCATCTTCTTCAGTATACCTAATGGCTACGTCTAGACTGGCATGATTTTCCGCAAATGCTTTTAACGGAAAAGCTTTTAACGGAAAAGTTTCAGCATTTGCGGAAAAGAGTGTCTAGATTGGCAAGGACGCTTTTCCGCAAAAGCACTTTTTGTGGAAAAGCGTCTGTGCCAATCTAGACGCGGTTTTGTGGAAGAAAGCCCCAATCGTCATTTTCGCGATTGGGGCTTTCTTGCGCAAAACAATACCGCATTGTCTACAGTGGCCCTCTTGCGCAAAAGCATTTGCGCAAGAGGGCTTTTGCCCGAACAGGAGCAGCATAGTATTTCCGCAAGAACACTGACAACCTTACATGAGATCGTCAGTGTTCTTGTGGAAATTCAAGCGGCCAGTGTAGACAACTGGCAAGTTTTTCCACAAAAGCAGTTGCTTTTGCAGAAAAACTTGCCAGTCTAGACGCAGCCAATAAGTTTCCATGTGGAACAGTATCAAATGTTTTACTGAAATCCAGAGAGATTAGAACTACTTATTTTCATTTGTTTAGAAAATCTGTTATCTTCTCAGAGAAAGAGATCAGACTAGTCTTGTACAATCTAAGTTTAGTAAAACTCTGTTGTATTTTATCCCAGTTATCATTTGCCTCTATGTCTTTAGTTACTCTTTTGAGGTCAAACTTCAGTTTAATGGATCCCTCCCTCATCCTGCTTCTTAGATAATGTACTTGCAGTTCTCCAGCTGCAGGATGTGACCCCTGAGTTTTGGGTGCAATTAAAAAAAATCCTTGCTATTGGGTTTGGAATTTCACATGACAATTCCTTTAGTATTTTTGTATGGGTCCCCAGTCTTGATCCCATTAACCTGCATAATTTTGACTTCTACCTTGGATGTGGCAATTTCCACTTCTTTATCCCTGTTCTCATTAATCACCCAGCCACTGAACAAACTCATTAAAAAGTAAGGCAAAGTATTTGCTTAAGTATGACCCAAAACCTAGATTGGTAATCTTCACCCCCTCTTCAGTGCTTAGTGCACCCATATCTTTCCTTATTTGTATGCATATGGCTAAAGAAGCTTTATACAATACAGTAATTTCCTTTTGTCTATTTTGGCAATTCTCACTTTTTCTCTAGATGACCTGTAGGATGTTACTTTCCTTGCTGATCCAGCCCTTCTTCCATTCCTTGCAAATGTTGTTCTTTCTCTTAATAACCTGTTTGAGATGCTTGTTCATTCAGTTTGGTCTGCAGTACTTCCTTATAACATTTCCCCCTTGCTTGGGATGCAAGATAGTTGATAGTTTCTGCAACACCGATGTAAAGTAATTCGAAGCCACCTCCACATTGAAATCCTTGAATTGTACCCTATCAGTAATATTGTTCCAAAGTGTTTGAATAGCACGGTGTACTTACCTAATTACATTATTTTTAAATTGCTCTTTTGAAATTAAGGTCCTTAGTTGCAGGCCTATTTTCGTTCCTTTGAGTTTAAACTGAATTAACTTACGATCATTTGAACCAAGGTTGTCCTCTACAATTAGTTCTTCTGGCTGCAAGTCTTCCTGCCTTATGTTCTCATTCACAATCTCCTGTGAGTTATTCTTTATCCTCTTGGGGCTCCAAACTTTAGTATCTCCATTGCCCCTTCTCTTCTTGTAAGATTAGCTGCTCTTCTTGTTTCCCACAGGCTGTAGCCTGCCTTCCCATTCTTTTTTCCAACTCGGCAAACTTGTTCCTCAGCTCTATTTCTCCTTCAGTTGCCTGTCTTTTCCTCTCCCTTGTTCTTGGATTCACATGCTTCCACCCACGTTCTTCATCCAGAAGTTTCCCCTCACAGTTCTCTTGTCTAGAATGTGTACGCAAGTCTTCAGTTTTCCTTTCAGCCTTCTCTCATCTTCCCTTCAAACCAGATAAATCCCCCATCTAGTCTCAACCATTGTTTCTAGCTGCATCGCCAAACCTTGGGTCTTCTGTTCTATCAGATCTGTCAGGTGGGATTTAGTACAAATGAAATACCTAGCAGGTACTCTCTCCAGGAAGAAGTACTCCTGCAGCTTCCGCATCTGGTCATCTTCATTGTCTCTTCCCTTCTTTGGGTAACTCTCCCTGCTGCATTTGAGACTAAGGTCACTTTTGCTTCTAAGCTACTGTCAAGTTAAAAACCAAACACACACATCCCCTCCCCCAATCTCCCATTTCAAACTCCTGCTCAAACTCCCCTCTTCCAGTTCTGTTTGCTGGCTCCTATGCCACTGCTCATTGTTTTATATACTTTTATGAATTTCCCTTCTTAGATATCTTTCTAAGATAAACAGGTCCACTTCCCCCCCAGTCTCTCTTCAGATGAGAATTTTTCAACGCCTTTTGATTTTCAACTTTTTCCTGTGGACCCTCTCAAATTCTGCCCTATCTCATTTGAGGTGGAAAGATGTAGTGCATACAGCATTCCTGAGGCCACACTATTGGTTTATATAATGACATTACAGGCAGTCCCCAGGTTACGTACAAGATAGGGACTATAGGTTTGTTCTTAAGTTGAAATGGTACGTAACTCGGAACTGGCTCCAGATTCAGCCGCTGCTGCTGAAACTGACCAGGGGCTGACTACAGGAAGCCCGAGGCAGAGTTGCTCTGCCCCCAGCTTCCTGGAATCAGCCACTGATCAGTTTCAACAGCGGTTGAATCTGGAACCTGGGACAGAACAGCTGGGGCGCTGCCGGGTAGGTCCCCCCAGGACCAACCCGGCAGCACCCCAGCTGCTCTACCCCAGGCGTCCACAACAAAAGCCTGGTCTGCTGGGGGGGGAGGGGCCGCACTAGCTGCGCCCCCCCCTCCAGCAGACCAGGGAGACCCGAAGCAAAGCCACGGAGACGGCGGGGTTCCGTGCCTCTGCGGCTTTGCTCCGGGTGTCCCTGGTCTGCTGGGGGGGGGTCCCCAGCAGACCAGGGAGACCCGAAGCAAAGCCGCAGAGGCGGCGGGGTCCTGCGCCTCCAAGGCTTTGCTCCAGGTGTCCCTGGTCTGCTCGGGGTGTCCCTGGTCTGCTGGGAGGGGTCCTCAGCAGACCAGGGACACCCCGAGCAAAGCCGCAGAGGCGGCAGGGTCCCGCACGTCCAAGGCTTTGCTCCGGAGCAAAGCCTTGGAGGCGCGGGACCCCGCCGCCTCTGTGGCTTTGCTCGGGGTGTCCCTGGTCTGCTGGGGACCCCCCCCCAGCAGACCAGGGACACCCGGAGCAGCTTTTCTCGCCCCGGAGGACGCGGTGGCGGGACTACTGCGTGTCTGGGTGGTCCCGCCGCCCGCGAGTTCTGGGGCGAGAAAAGCCCCGTTCCTAAGTGCGGATCTGACATAAGTCGGATCCGCGTAACTCGGGGACTGCCTGTATAATATTTTCCATATTATTCTCCAACCTATTCCTTATGCAGCTTGACACCTTGTTAGTGTGTTTTGACTGTAGCTGCACATTGACCAGAGGTTTTCAGTGTGCTGTCTAAAAAGATAGGCCCCTTTTCTGGATTAATGCTGTTAATTTAGAGCCTTGTAAAGGTGTGTGAAGACTTCAGTTTTTCTCCTTTAATATGCATTAGGGTCCATTGTTAACTATCAACAAAACTGTTCCAAGGTGCTCAAATATACTATGGCAACAGGGTCTAGGGATCTGATTTTCAGAAAAGTAGGATACCTACAGCTCAAGAGAGTCAATGGGGGCAGTAAATATTCAGCATTTTATTGTCTGGATAAGTCTCCAGTACATAGCTTAACTGCTAAACCAGGGTTTCCCAATTTTATTTGGCCATGGAACCCTTTTAAACTCAAAAGAATTTTGCGGAACCCCTAATAGCTGTCTTATATATGGAGCTGAAAAAGTAGACCACAAATAAGTAAGGATAATAATAAACAAATGCTAAACAAGGTCATGAGATCAACACAAATGAAAATTGCTTTCAATAAAATTCATAAATGCTTAATATTAAGTTTTTTTAATAACCTGTTATTATAATGGAATTTTTTCGCAGAACCCTTATTTTCAGTTTGCGGAACCCGGGGGTTCCCCAGAACACCATTTGGGAAACACTGTGCTACACACCTGTACCTAGCTAAGAGGGGACCTCATAAAAGTATATAAAATAATGAGCCATAGTATACAGCACCTGGGCCTCTCGATCAGAAACCTTTTTCTCTGCAGCTTTCCTGGCACACTGCTACGTTAAAACAGTCAGGGACTGGGATGGTGGAAATTTTTTAATCCCTTAAAGAGGTGATAGGCTGCAGATTTTTTACAATTGGTGTTTTATATATTAAAGTAGACAGTGCTCTATTGAAAAGGCACATGAATGCGATTGTTATAAAGACGTCTGAAATGCATAGACCACTCCAAGCCCAGGGTCTGAATGTGACCAGAAGAAGTTCAAATCCAGACCTGGATCAGAACTTTGTGCCTTAACCCACCTCTGAGTAGCAATAAATACCATCAGACGGAAAGGACAGAGATACATTTCTGAAAGGCACCCAAGGCTAAACATGCACTTGTCTTCCCTGGCTAAAATCCTGCTTTATGTGTAACAACAACAGATCCTGATTATTGGTGGGCAGAATCCAACCTAGGAATTCAAGAGCTAAATGAACGAGCCTCAAGCCACCCAGCTCTTAGCCAAAGCTATAATGGGCTCATTGATCTGTAGCTGGGATAAGTGCCACTAGAGAGGAACATAGTGCTACACCAAGGGGGCATGGTTACATAGTCAAAATGGCATATTTCAGTGCTAAAGGGAAAAAAAAATCAAAGACAAATCTGTACCCTGGCTAGAAGCAGATACACTGCTGAAACCTGATAGACACTGAAAGAAGCATATTTAAAGAAGGACTGCCTAATATACTCCACTGTTGACACTTTCTCTCTTCCTCTTGAAGCAAGGAGAGTGGCCCCAAAGCATCACTGCTAGTTAATTGTTTCATGCTTTTCCATTTTGTGTTAGGGAATCACACCAGTCAGGATGTTTTTTCTTGTAGCGTGCAGCTTAGCAAGCCTTCCATGACAATTACAAGCTTGTTTTCACCAATCGTATATGCATTATTTTATCCTGGTATCATTGCTAGATCTTAACACCCTCTCCTGATAAATTACGTTTTGCAAAATACATTTGCATATACTGACATTTTGGTGGGATAGAGCTGGTTTTAATAGCTGCAAGAATGACCCAAATTTATGGTAGCTTGACAAGAGAGTTATCAGAGCCATTCTAACTATTAATATGGAAGACTATAATTGTTTTATAATAAGAAATACAGTTACCTGATTGAGTATTTTAACTCTGTCCAGAGGGAAGTATGCCTTGTTTGAGCTATATGGGAACTGAATGAGGAAATTCTGGGAATGCACATTTGCATGATATTATAATAACTCGGCCCACAAATTTATCCTAATTGTGAGTTCATTTGTAAAAAAGTGAGTGTAAGTTGATAAGATATCACAATAACCTATAACAACAATTAATGGGAAAAATATGAAAGGGAGACAGAGGCTATGTCTAGACTACGGGGCTTTTCTGGGATATCAGAGGTATCTCGGAAAAATTCCACCGTGTCTAGAGAACGCGTCTGCTTTTTTTTGCGGAAGAGCAGCTGTGCTCTTTCAGAAGCCCTGTCTTTCCCCTCCCATGAGGAAGAAGGGCTCTTCTGAAAGAGGTTTTTTTTTCTGAAATTTGGCCCAGTACAGATGGGCCAAATTTTGGAACAGCCTCTTCTGAAAAACTATCAGAAAAAGGTACGCAAATTGCGGAGTAAAGCCCCATAGTCTAGACATAGCCAGAGTGAATTAGTCCAGACAAAGGCCTATTGATATAACTCAAAGACTTTTAAGATCATGCTTCGTAAGGAAGAAAACATGGGACCACAAACTAATGAAACAAAATCGCTGTCATAAACTAGGCCTAACTGGTGGACAAAATAACGAGAGGGTAGGCTCCCTTTTGGAGTCCTTACAGAAAGACTCTGGGGAAAAAATTGGCTACTGGAGTGAGATTCACCTTCATGGTAACTACCCCTGGGGCCCAGTGGCATAGCAAGGGGGAGGGCAGAGAGCAGTTGCCCCCAGCCACCATGCTGAGGGGGGGCACCAATTTAGTCCCCCTCTGTTCCCCCTGTCATCCCTCGGCTCACCTGCTCCTCCTCCACTCGCCACCACCGGTTGGAGCCTCCTCCCCACCTCTCCACCCCCAGCCGGACCCTCCTCCATCTCTGCCATCGGGTTAGGGCATGCGGGAGCCCAGCCCCAAACTGGAGGGGGCGGGGGAAGATGTAGTACAAGCTCCCCCCTCCTCCCAGGGTTGGGCTCAGCCATGAGCCAGTTTCAGGGCCTGCCACATGGCGGCAGTGGGGACAGGAAGGGGCACAAATTTTGCCTTTGCCTCTGGGCGCATAACACCCTTTCTGCACCTTTGCTTGGGCCCTTGATCTTCATTGTCCTAATCTTGAGAGATGTCCTGACCTTACTGAGCCAGAGAGAGGGATATGGACAACCTCTCCTGGCTCCATCAGAACCCCAGATAGGATTGGACTTTACCAGCAAACACAACAATAGCTTCAGCCCATCTCAATTAACTTCTTCTCCTTCCCCAAAAGAACAGTAGTTACCATCCCTGATGCTATATGAGTGGACGTCTTCATGGAAAAAACCAAACAAGCCCTCTCCCCGCAATAAGCAGTGTGTTGTGGAGCCTGGGCCTATAGACCTGGGCTTGAGACTCACTGCTCTGGCTCAGAGCCCCAGGTAGGAATATCTACATGGCTCTTTTTAGCCCTGCTAGCTGGGGTCTATAGACCTGGCCTCTGAGACTCACTGCTGAGAGTTGGGTGTTTTTGTTGTTGTTGTTGTGTTTATATAACCAAAGAGACAGACGAACGGAGGCATTTAATTCTGCAAATTTCCTCTAGCTCAATGGGGGGGTACTCTGTGGCCCATTGGGTTTCAATGTGTGGCCCATGAGGCATTTTGTTTACTGCTGACCATTTGTAGAGTTGCTGAATTGTGCTGGTTTTTGTCCCTGTAGTTTTTTTCCCTACCGGTATTACAAAAGTGACACACATAAAGCGAGGGCACGTGATGTGAGGGGCATGCTGGTGGCACACAACATCATGAAAGCAATGCACTTTGTCTGCAGCCAATCAAAGCGCTTCTACAGTTCATTTGGCACACCCTGCAAATTCTAGGTATGCGAGCGCAGTTAGCAAAACTGCCCTATCCCAAGAGAGTGTCATTTTTATGACAATCTTGCGGCGTGGTGAGATGATGGAGAGCCATTGATGTGACCCACTCTCTAGCCTATGTTACCTATCACTGCTCTAGCTAAAGGGGATCTTTGAATCCTAGGGCCGGGAGAGATCTCAGGAAGTCATTGAGTCCAGCCCCGTGCCCAACCAGGACCAACCCTAACTAAATCATCCCAGCCAGGGCTTTTTCAAATAAGGACTTAAAAACCTCTAGGGATGGAAATTCCACCACCTCCCTAGGTAACCCATTCCAGTGCTTCACCACCCTCCTAGTGAAATAGTTTTTCCTAATATCCAACCTAGATCTCCCCCACTGAAACTTGAGACCATTGCTCCTCATTCTGCCATCATGGTATAACTGTGTTGGATATAAAAATGTTGCCAAAATCATCATAACCTAAACATGGCTAAAACAGTAGGACGGTATGTCTACACTACCCCGCTAGTTCGAACTAGCGGGGTAATGTAGGCATACCGCACTTGCAAATGAAGCCCGGGATTTGAATTTCCCGGGCTTCATTTGCATAAGCGGGGAGCCGCCATTTTTAAAACCCCGCTGGTTCGAACCCCGTGCAGCGCAGCTACACGGGGCACGAACTAGGTAGTTCGAACTAGGCTTCCTAGTTCGAACTACCGTTACTCCTCGTGAAATGAGGAGTAACGGTAGTTCGAACTAGGAAGCCTAGTTCGAACTACCTAGTTCGTGCCCCGTGTAGCCGCGCTGCACGGGGTTCGAACCAGCGGGGTTTTAAAAATGGCGGCTCCCCGCTTATGCAAATGAAGCCCGGGAAATTCAAAACCCGGGCTTCATTTGCAAGTGCGGTATGCCTACATTACCCCGCTAGTTCGAACTAGGAGAGTAGTGTAGACATACCCGGAGTGTCTTGTTCATTGTTAGAGAGGTTACAGGGATTTCCTGGTGTTGGAGGCAGATTGTGATTCTATTCCTGAAAAGGAAAGTCAACTAAGCACAGAGAATAGACTCTGGTATGACAAGGTCTATTTCTCTCCTTCCCTATAGTCTGATATACAATCTAGTGGTATATCAGAAATTTTTCACCACACTGATGGCTGGCAACATTTTTTTTAGTTTCTACACAGAGTCTAATCCATATAGAACAGGGGAGGAGCTTTTATTTAACCCAGTTTAATTTGGCATGTAATTTCAGTTTGAATAACAGGTGTTCTGCCACAATACAGTGATAAAAGTCTCATTAATATGCTTTAATACCTATGTGTAAATCAAAGGCTTGTGGTCCAGTATTTTGGGTGCTGGTCTGTGATTTAGACACAAGTTCAATTTCCTGCTCAACTGCAGATTTCCTGCATGACCTGGGGCCAATTAGTTAGCTTGTCTGTGTTTCAGTTTCCCATCTGTAAAATGGGGTTAATAGCATAGCCCTGCCTCATAGGGGCATTGTGAGGATAAATATATTAAAGATTGATGGGTCCTTATATATGACAGTGATGAGGACCTTGAAAGCATCTAGATAAAATAGGGTAGATAGGCTACAAGTGATACTAGATGATAGAGAACATAGCCTATTGGGAAGAACTGAAATTTGTTGACGTGTGATTCTCAGAAATGGAGCACATTTCACAAAGGTAGCCGTGTTTGTCTGTTTCAGCAAAAACAACAAGGAGTCCTGTGTTACCTTAAAGTCTAACAAATATATTTGGTATCAGAGGGGTAGCCGTGTTAGTCTGAATCTGCAAAAGCGGCGAGGAGTCCTGTGGCACCTTATAGACTAACGGAAGTGTAGGAGCATAAGCTTTCATGGGCAAAGACCCACTTCGTCAGATGCCTGTAGTGGAAATTTCCAGAGATAGGTATAAATATGCAGGCCAGAATCAGGCTGGAGATGATGAGGTGGATCCAATCAAGGAGGATGGGGCCCACTTCTAGTAGCTGATCTGGAGGTGTGAATTCCAAGAGAGCAGAAGCTGCTTTTGTAGTTAGCTAGCCATTCACAATCTTTGTTTAATCCAGAGTTGATTGTGTCAAACTTGAAGATGAACTGTAGCTCAGCAGTTTCTCTTTGAAGTCTGGTCCTGAAGTTTTTTTGCTGCAGGATGGCTACCTTTAGATCTGCAACTGTGTGTCCAGGAAGATTGAAGTGTTTTGGTATAAGATTTCGTGGGCTACAGTTTACTTCGTCAGACACGTGAAGTGGAAATTTCAGTTTGGCAGGGTGTGGTGGGGTGCCCAACCCCACACAATTCAGCCTTGGGTTCGAGTCTTTACACACGCATGCCCTGAGGCCTAGTCCATTACTCCCGCAGGCCCGGAGGCCTAGTCCAGGCTCTGGGAGGATTGAGTAGGGGGGCCTGGGCCCTCCCTTTCCACCGGGCCCCAACTCAGGGCCCTTTCAGTGGTGGGTGGGGAGTTCGGGGAGTTCTCCCTGAAACGCGCCAAGCTGGCCAGGGGTTTTCCTGCCCTGGGTTGCTTCCTACCCCAGCCCTCTGGCTGACGGAGATCCCATCTGCATGCGCTGGGTTGGCGGTGGCAATGATGTTGGCAGGCCAGACGTCTGGGGCAGCTCTGACAGGGGTGTCAACAGCGGCTGGGTGGGCAGCCCACCGTAGTCGAGATTGCGGTTGAGCTCAGCCTGGGGACTGTAGCAGCGGAGGTGGCTGGCCCGGTGGGTCTGGCTGGGGCTTCAGAGGCTGGGCAGGAGTTCCTCCCCCCTCGGAGGCCAGCCCCAACTGAGCTGTCTCCCTGGCCTTTATACCTGGGCCGCAGTTGGAGCATGCCCAGCACTGCTGCGGGGGCGGGGCCTGCACAGCCCAGCAGGCCAGTTTGCTCCCCCCTTGGTCAGTGTGGGGCTGGACCGCCCTGTCACACAGAGATATATACAGATGTCAAGATGGGAGTGTTACATTACTATGTGGAGGACCAGTGTCTCTTTCAGAGCCAGGTGGTTACTCAGAAATCACTTACTACAGGATGGACCCAACCAAGAAAGCAACAGAAGACCACTGGCCATTACCCACAGCTAAAACCTCCCCAGAACATCATCAAGGATCTACAGCTTATCCTAGATGATGACCCCCCACTCTCATAGATCTAGGGAGGCAAGCTAGTCCTTTCTTACAGACAGTCGCCCAACCTGAAGCAAATACTCGCCAGCAACTAACCACCACACAACAGAAACACTAATCCAGGAATCAATCACTGCAGGAAATTCCGTTGCCAACTCTGCCCACATATCTACCCAAGTGACACCATCACAGGACTTAACCACTTCAGTCTCACCATCAGCCACCTGCAAGTCCCCCAACGAGATATATGCCATCATGTGCCAGCAATGCCCCTCTTCCATGTACATTGGACAAACTGGGTTTTTTGGACACACATCAGACATCAAGAACAGAAATATTCTAAAACCAGTAGGAGAGCACTTCAGTCTCCCTGGACACTCAGTAACAGACTTGAAAACTGCCGTATTTGAGCAAAAAAACCCCTTCAAGAATGGACTTCAGCATGGAACTGCAGAGCTGGAATTCATATGCAAACTTGACACTATCAGACTGGATCTGAATAGAGACTGGGAGTGACTTGCTCACTACAAACAGTAATTTCCCCACACCTCCCCTCGGTATTCACACCTTCTTATCAGCTGTTGGGAGTGGGCCTCATCCACCCTGATGGAATTGGTCTTGCTAGCACTGGTCCTCCATATAGCAATGTAACTCTTCCATCTTTGTATGTGTGAAATTTCCACTTCATGCATCTGATGACGTGGGCTCCAGCCCGTGAACGTTTATGCCCAAATAAATTTGTTAGAAATGGGGAAGCAACTTTTCCTGCTGCTGCTACTTCTCTTCGAAATGGGCCTGGTGCTATAGGCCTTTGGCTCTTATCGGCTTCTGTGGGAATTTTTCCTAAGTCAGGACTGCAGGATTAGTCTAAACCTAAGTGAGTGTAAACAAGAGTCTTTCTTAGGATTCTGTGGAATGACAATTCACTCCTATCTAAGAGAAATTCCCTCAAAGTCCAGCCTGCCAATAAAGATGGGGTGCTGGAGGACACTACATCAGCCCCTCTGGTCACTGTCTCACTGAGGAGTTTGCCTGAAGGTGGGAGTGTTTTGTCTAATTAATAGATTGGGGATAGGCTGGAGAGAGCTACAAGCCTAATTAAACCATGAGCCCAGAAAGTAGAAAATTCCCCGGGAAAGAAATGCCATGGGGAAAGAAAGGGTGTGAGAACAGCAGGCTCTCAGAGTTAGTCCTAAGAGATCTCGGAGGTAGGAGAAACCTCGTGTCTCCTATCCTTCACCTTGGGCGTTGAGGCTGATACACTGTTATAAATAAAGTGACAGGAGCACATGGTTTTTATAAGCCAAGGCTTCCCATGAAGTCTACATGGGCAGATGAAGACCGAAACAAAGAGCTTGCTCTACTCAGGGGCAGATGACCATTTTGCGGGGCCCAGGGCAGCACAATTTTGCGGGGCCCCCCTTTGCCACAGCGCATGCGCAGGGCTTCTTGAAGCATGGGGCCGGGGCGTCCGCCCCGCTCACCCTGCCCTATATCTGCACCTGGCTCTACTACAAACCCTCTTTAGTTCACCTCGCTCTGGTAAAACCACCAGTGACACCAATGGAAGTTGGCTCTGAATAACAAGAGGTGAACAAATCCCTAGGAAGATATTCATGGCAGCTTTGGCTTGGCCTAGGTGAGCATTTCATCTTGAACTGATGCTCTGCCTCGGATCATAACATGAGAAGCAAGTTCACGGATCAGGCAACCTACAAATTGTCTCAATTTCTGGTACTGTTTTAAGAAACAAAAAGAAGGGCACAGTTTCCTTCCCCACTTCTCTTGTGAAATGAGCTGGATATAGCTGAAAAAAGCACTGTCAAGATTACACAGGTTGTAAGCTCTTTGGGGCAGGGACTGTCTTTTTGTTGTTGTATTTGTACAGCGCTTTGCACAATGGGGTCCTGGACCATGACTGGGACTCTCAGGTTGTACCACAATACAAATATTCTATGACAACAATAAGATGCAGGCTAGCATGTTGAACCATGTTAACTGACTACTTTATTTTGTGTAGGGCAGGTTTCTTGATCCTGTTAAGCTTATTCAACTGAGCTAATGTTATTGAAAACACCCCACTCTTTTAGCCCATCCAGACAGGGGCCAGTGCTCCCATGTGGTTGAAAATGTGATCAGTTATCCTAGGAAAAATATCTGCTTTATTTGTTTGGTTCATAAATGAATGATGCCTTAGTTTCCCCTCCCGCCCCTCCTCCCCCGAGCCATTTCCAAATGTGCAAAACAGCAAAGTCGTGAGCACTAAAATAATTTGGCAGGCATCAGGCAATTGTGGGAATTAATAGTTAAAGCTGAAATCAGACGCAGATTATGAAAAAGCACTGCAGCAGTTGCAAGCTTGCTGGCGGCCATTCAAAAATCATTCAGCATGCTTTAGTGTAGCTATGGTGCCCTGAAATGCACTGCCAATCTGCACAGCACAGGCATTTTGTCAAGAATCCCTGTACAATACAGGTGGTATCAAGCATTTGTTTGATAAAAAGGAAGCCAAGCTGGTTGTTTCTAATGCAGTTTTGATATAGATTCATGCTTTATTTGATACATAACCATGGCTAGGTATTGTCTGCAATGCTGAGAAGGCTGCTTTTTGCCTGCCTGGCTGTTTTGGAGACAATCTGTTCGTTTATGTTACCTCTGAGCACTCTGAATAGACAGGGAGGGAGCAGAAAGGCAGAGATTTTTGCTAAACAGAAATATGGTGCTTTTAGTTTGTGGTTAACATAGATGGTAAAGGAACACATGTTAATAATAAAGATGTTAAGTGGATACCAATGAGCTGGACTGACTACTAAAGACAAATCTTAATCATAAACCTGGAGCTTTCAGGCCAGAGTCCTAATTATTACATGTTTTAGGTCTATTTGTCTCAGCTGTGTGAGATTTTTATTATTTGTAGTGATTTTCATTACATCTTGGATTTAAAAATAGACTGAATTATAGCTGGTCATTGCTCGGCTGTGATGAATTACAGTTTGTTGAAGCAATTGCTTATTTTGTCTTGTCCCATGGCATTATGTGAAGACAGACATTAAAAAAAAAGGAAATATGAGAGGCATTAACCTTTTGAAGTAGAGGGAAGAAGACCCTTAATGAAATAGAAAAAATCAGGCAATTATATTATAGCTCTTAGTGACCACATATTAAACAAAAGGACCAATGTAATTTAACTCTTTAACTTCTGCTGAAAGTTCAAAGTACATCTAAGAAAGCATATTTTCTCAACTGATGATGAATGTTTAAATGACAAGGCAATTTATAACAATAAAAAGAGAGATAATAATTTGATATACACAAGGGGCAAAGTTAAGGTTAAGATGGCAGCCTTAACCGTACATTTCCTGGTGATGGCTGAGTGACTGTCAGTGCACTGCTCAGCTTTAGAAGCTATTATTTTTTGCATGGAATTTCCTATTTTTAAAAAGGAAAGAAAAACAAATGATCAGAGTAGACTTTAAGCTCCATTGCCCAGAATGATTTGATTTGATACCTCTTCAATGATGCTAGGTGGGATTTTAAAAAACACCTAAGTGTCGAGTACAAATCCCATTGACTTTCAATGGATTTATGCTCCTAAATTTTGTAGGTACTTTTAAAAATCCCACCATCCCTTCTTCACTAATCTTCCATATCCCTACTAGGGTCCCATTGTTCATGAATAAGGCAACCTCATGGGTTAGGAATACAGGAATCACTGTCTATAGCCCTTAATTGTTATTTGGCAACATGAGTACTAAGAGACTAGAAACTTAGAGTTTCACATCTCTTTATCACCTGCTAAAACACTACACTACTATTGAACAGCAGCTAAATTCATCACCATTGAGCAAGTGTCATGTTAATATTGTCCCATTTAAACAAAAATCATTGCCTTTCACTGTGTCAGATGCTCACCTGGTAGAAATAGATGTAGCTGTAATGAAGTTTAAGGAGTTGTGCCAATTTTCTCAGCTGGAGATCAGGCCTATTCTAATGAGGCTAAATCAGGCTATGTCTAGACTACATTCCTCTTTCGAGAGAGGAATGTAGTTTAGACATGCCCTCAGTGTCCTTGACACCATGCCACCTGACAGTCTCTCTGCCCAGAAGAGCATAATATTGTACCTTATCTAACTTCTTTCAACCCAAAGCACTTTACAGATGATCTATTGAAAGCTCTGCTAACCTGCAGCAGCCCTGCAAAGTGGAGCTGCAGGCAGCCGGCACAGCAGATTGGAGCAAAAGGGATATTTTATTTCCTGGAACAAATTCCTACTCCTTCATGTCACATCGTAGACTCTTTAACAGTCCTAAAGAGAAGACAGAGCTTCAGTTTTTAAGATCTGGTCTATAAATCCAAAATGTAAACTGCCTGGGACTTAGTTTACCTACCATGAGAGCGAAGGTCTGGGCCCCACCATTGCCTGGAAGTCTGGCTGAAAGATCTGCTCTAGGAATTATTTGAGGAAGTTCTATGGCCTATGTTACGCAAAAGGTCAGAGTAGATGATCACAATGCTCCATCCTGGTCCTGGTTGGAATCTGTGCTTTTGAGCTTGCAAGGAGACTAGACGATTCAAATCGATATTAGATTATGGAAGTGGTATCTGGATGAGAAAGGATAGCTGTGTGATCAAGGTCCTGACATGGCCCTCCAAAGTTTTGGGGTTAATCCCCACTTCTGTTCCACAGTGCCTGTGTGATTTTACACAGATTACTGAAACTCTCAGTGCCTCTGTTTCCCATCTGTAAAACAGGAGTGATAATATTTCCTTTGGCCACCAATTGTCTATTGTGTCCACTAAGTCTACATCTTCAATAAGCTTTCAGTGGCGTCTAGGGCACATGTGGCTACATTTCACAGTGAAAAAACAGACTGCGTCCATGCTGTAATGCTCAGTTTTTCCCCACTTCTAGAATCTTTCTTTGCAGCAGGTCTCTAAGGATCGCAGCTCTGGTTGAATGTGAATCGCTGTTTGCAGCCAATGCAAGTGGCAGGAAGCCATTTTCCGCTGCTCGCATTGGCTGCAAATGGTGATTTGCGGCCAAAAAGAGCTGCGATCCTTTGACACCTGCAGAGGTGGGGGCCCATCAGGGATTAACCGTGTGGACCAGATCCGGTTTGTGGGCCGTAATTTGCCCACCCCTGGTCTAAAAAGTGTGTGTGTGCATGCAAACTTGTATGCACCGATTCTGCATTTGTTCCAAAGTGGGTTTTTTGGTAGAACAATTAAAATGCAAATTGTGATAAACTTAAGTGGGCAAGGATGATAGTAAGTATCTTACTGGCTTTTTAAAATGTTTCTATTTCAGAGAACTATTATTTCCTGCATCCTGAGGTTCTCAAAGCCCAGTTGGAAGATGAGTGGTAGTCTGGTGTCATTGAGTCAGTTCCTCTCACACGACTATTATCCACTTACTTGAGTACCGTCTAGTAGGTAAGTGCTTGCATAAGTATCTCTGGTATAGTTAGAGGAGATTGCTTAGGGTTTTTATATTACTGTCACTAAGTTTTGACAGAAGGAATGCCTTGAGGGCTGATGTGATGCTACAGAGACTTTCACTTCTAGGTTATGGGTTCTCATCTATCCCAAATGCTTGTTACTACATGAGCAGCTAAACCCATTTACTTCAGTGGGGTTACATATGTGAATGTTTGCAGTGTTAGGTTCCATGTCAACATTAGCTGAATAGTGTTGCTTATTGTTAAAATTTAACATTAGAGTTAAATGATCTAATGAGAACATCAGTTATTAGAACAGTGCCCCCCTTTATGCTAACTAATGTGCAAATGTATATAAAATGACACCACTTTTCCTTGCCTAAGGGATTGGAGGCAAAACAAGCACACAGAGGTGAAGTGGCGTGACCCAGGTAGATCTGGGATTAGAAGCCACTTCTCTTCCCAATGCTTATTCCACTAGAAGGTACTGCCTCCTCTGTAATCTACTACCAACTCAGTGAAATGGGTGGTGGTCTCAGATGGCCCCTAATGAGTAGGATTCCAGTTTTCCATGATAAATAAACAAAATTCTCAGATTAAAAACCATAAACATCGGTGTTTTCTTACACTTAAAATGAAAAGCTCAGCTTTTGTTTCCCTACTCACAATATATACAGGTGTCAGTGGAACACAAAGAGCTCCACCCATTTTCTCAAGTATCTAAATTCTGGATCCTCTGATCTAGCCCTGGTCCCAATTAGACTGGATAATTGGGGTTCAACTGCATGTTTTTATTTTTCACAAAATGTGAAAACTAAAGATTCTCTGGAAATGTGCCAGTTCCTGTTTTTCCCCCAAGTTTTTCTATGGCAAATGGATTTTTAGGATGTCTGCTTATGAGCTGGTATCCATATCACAAAAAGACAAAATCAAAGCAAACCTTGGCTGGTGTTTGTTTGATGCTTCTCTTGGTGGTCTTCCAAGACACTGGGAATTAAATGGGCACAGAGTGCGAACACTTCTTTTTATCACTCTCTGTGGGCCCCCTTCCCAAGTCAGGTTGAGTTATATTGACAGGGTGGGACAGGGTGGCTCGCAAGGCTGGAACCCACAGAGTGTGACTGCCACGTGGGTAGACATATCTGAGCTGACTTAAATCTAGCTAGTCTAGCTAGTCTGGCTATCCCTAGCCCCACCCCCTTTACTAGAGGCTCCACTGTTTTGGGGGGGATCCCAGAGACGAGCCCCCCACTTTGTCTGGGGCCTGGCAAAGTCTGTTGCCAGCCCTGAGTGTTGACATAGCCACATTAAATGAGTGGGCAGTACTTTTGGAAAAGCCCCCTTTCACATGCCTCAGGGAGGGCACCCAAAATCACGAGTCATGTTTGAAAGACCTAGCTGCTGTGAGTCTACCCCTCTCTTTGCATGTAGAACTCTTTGACAGTCAGGTGGAATTTTCAGATATGAACATTATGTTGCTATTGAGCATTTGCCTGAGAGCCACAGAACCTCTATAGTGCCTCAAATCGAAGGCTAATTAACAAAGCTAATACAGTTGATGTTCCTGTTGCTAAACTGGTCTCAAAGCTGCTCCTTATTTGGCATCCCCTGCTCTCAGAGCGAGAGGCGACTGTTAGCTTTTCAACCAAGGAAAGGAGAACCCTACTACCCCAATAGTAAAACAATACATGGCAGGCGTTTCCCCACCCTTTTATCCAAAGGATGCACATAACCTTTCACATGTAGTTTGATTGTACACTAAAGACTCAAGGAACCACTTCTGCCATGCACACATACCTAAGCACCTGCTACACAAATTATACAAGCCAGCGACTGGTTGATGGACAGTTAATTGGATTTCAGAATGTCTCAATCAACGCAGGCAGTGCGACACATGTCCAAGGAGCTGAAGAGTCAGCAGTAATGGATGCCCGTGAATTCTCGGTTGCAAAGTAAACCTTTATTTTCACCACAGCATGTTTTATAGTCCAATAAAAAAGGTAAGTCAATAGCTATATCTAATATAACTCTAGCTGAAAAGATACTTTACTGATTCAATATTGCCTGAAGGGCAGTGTAATATATGTATTTGACCTTAACCAAGGGCTCACAGACAGGCAGTGGGATCAGGCTGAATTGTTGACTAAAGAAGCAAAGGCTGTTGGACTAGTGAATATGATAAATATAGTTGCCTTGTTTTTACTGTTGAGTTACTTACTTATTCAGTTTGTCGCCTTCCATGACTTCTGCTAAAGTCCACCCACTCTTAAATATTTAATTCAAAATGTGCTCTGCTGTTTACATCAGAAAATTGATCTTTGGTGAAATTCAGAGTTGGCTATTTGCTGTCTTTAATTTTGTTTAATTTCTTTGTTGTGGTTCTCAGTGATAAAATGGCTTCTTAATTTTCCATTCTTTTGGTTATGACTGAATTTTCTATCCGTATGCAGTATCCGAACAAAAAGTATGCAAATTGTCGCGAGAATCACAGGTCCGATGATGCATACCCAAGGGAGGAAGGACAGAACCAGGTGAACTGTTTTATCAAATAAAAAATATTTATTTATAACAGTGATGAATTTATAGTATTTATTCTAAGATTTTTAATAGACCGTGTTAATAATGAATATACAATATTTATTATATTTATTCTATGATTTCTAGTTAAACGTGTTAGAGATATAAGTATGAGAATGGCAAGGGGAATAGTCTCTATTCTAAAAATATCCAGCTATACTAATTAAATAACAGTGATAACTACAAACTCTATGTACTACCCAAAACAACTACAACACTAACGGTACGTCTAAACCACATGGCTCCGTCGATGGAGCCATGTAGATTTGTTGTTTTGGCAAAGGTAAATGAAGCCATGATTTAAATCAGGGGTCTCCAAACTACGGCCCGCGGGCCGGATGCGGCCCGCGAGGCCCTCTCATCCGGCCCGTGGAAACTGTGACGGGGAAGAAACTCCCCGCACTAACAGCCCCTCCCCTGGAGAAGCGCCGAGCGGCGCAGCGCCGCGGAGCTGGGGCGGGGAAGAAACTCCCCACACTGACAGCCCCTCCCCCGGAGAAGCGCCGAGCGGCGCAGTGCAGCGGAGCCCAGGGGAAAGCCCACGGGGAGGGGAGCGAGGGCGCACAGCCGCAGGCGCGGCAGGCGAGGAAGGCGGCAGGACCCAGGAGGAGAAGGGGCAGGGACGCCAGGGTGAGCGGCACGCCCCGTGCGTGCCGGCTCAAAAGGGGGAGGGGCCGGAAGGACAGGGGCGGCCGGCACTCACTTTCTTTTGGGCAGGCAGCCAGGAGAGGGAAGCTGGAGGAGCCAGCGGGACGGAGGAGGGACTCTGGACCCGCGCAGCCCTTGCCCTGGGCAGCGAGACTCCCCGGCCGGGGGTGCGGGGGATCAGAGCCGCCAACGGACGGCCACACGCCCTGCGGACCGACGGCCGAGCCCGGGCTCTGCGGGTCCCTCACAGCAAGAGGGGTTGGGACTTGGCGTGGACAATTGCTCCCTATTGGCCAGTGCGTTCTTATCCTATTGGCTAGCTCTCTCATGAGGTCACTAGTGGGCTGGGCTCTATTTTGGCATCCAGGAAACAATTTCACCATTCACACTAATACAGGTGTTCATGTGTAGTGTATCAATGTGTTATTAAATAATAACTGAATAAAATAATATTAAATAAATAATTAAAAACAACATCCATGTTTTGATTGTTTTTTATTTGGACCTCAAGTGTGTAGTCGGCCCCCGAACTGCTGTTTGATAGTTAATGCGGCCCTCGGGCAGAAAAGTTTGGAGACCCCTGATTTAAATGATCGCGGCTTCATTTACATTTACATGGCTGCCACGCTGAGCCAACAAACAGCTGATCAGCTGTTTGTCCGCTCAACGCGCTAGTCTGGATGCTCCCCTGCCGACATCAAAGCCCTTTGTCGGCAGCCCCGGTAAACCTCATCCCACGAGGAGTAACGGGGCTGCCTACAAAGGGCTTTGATGTCAGCAGGGGAGCGTCCAGACTAGCGCGCTGAGCGGACAAACAGCTGATCAGCTGTTTGTCGGCTCAGCGTGGCAGCCATGTAAATGTAAATGAAGCCGCGATCATTTAAATCGCGGCTTCATTTACCTTTGCCTATGTGTCTAATCTACATGCCTCTGACGACAGAGGCATGTAGTCTAGACACAGCCTAAGCTTATACAACAAGAAAAAATCAAATCATACATACCAACTTACACAGCACACGGAACATTTCAAAGATATCGGTTCGGTTGTGAAGGCCTTAGTTACGCCTGAGAGTTGGGGGAGGTGGCTAGTCAGTTGATCAGGCCAGCAGCGCTTTGAGGTATACGGGAAGGCACACGCATAGTGGTACGTGTGTTGCAAAGACCTCCTCAAGCGAACTGTGCGATGGGTATTTATCTCCAAATCTGCACATCGCTTTCCCGCGCTTGCATATTACCATATATGACCCAACGGTCACCAAGTGGGGGGGGTCTGTGTTTCAGGGGTTGGGCCGAAACTGTGCAGGTTTCATGCGATCAGGTAAGCCCCGCAGTTCTCATGCCAAGGTGACTGGTGGGAGAGTCTGAGGATATTTTCCCCTTTTCACACCTTCCCTTTTTCTAAAGGCAATGGTATGCAGGAAGGGTGCGGCCAGTTTCTCCCAAGGAGTACTGCAGCCCACTATAGCAAGACCGGCCTGGCCAAACTTTTTACTGGGGGGAGGGCAGTTTGTTTTTTTTTAACAAAAATGACATGAGGTTACTATGTACCCTTTTGCACAAGAATTGCAAAGCACATTACTAACATTTATACTCTGAGTCTGCAAAAGCTTACGCATGTGCTTAACTTTAATTCAATGGGACTACTGACAGTGCATCAAGTTAAGAATATGCATAGGATCAGGGCCTGATTCATTAAGCCTTGAAGTACCATTAAAAGGTACTTTATACAGAGGCATAAAGTGAGATATAGTAGCTGTGTCTACACTGAGCGATTATTGCCAGCTTTACTACATTAGTTCAGGATGTAATGAGATGGTATTTTTACTGACAGCTACACTAATAAAAAGCTCCTAGGATAGATACACTGGTAAAACTTCATGCTTGTCACTCAGGTACGCAAGCTACAATGGCAAGACTAAGTTGCATCCCCACTAGCCTTTTGCCAGCATGGCTGTATTGGAAAACACTTCTAGTGGAGGCTATATCTACCATAGGAAAACTTTACCAGGCCCCGTCTATATTCACCCCACTGGAGATTGATCTTCTGGTGTTCAATTTAGCCAGTCTAGTTAAGACCTTCTAAATCAAATACTGACAGTGGGCTTGAGAGCGCTAGCTCTAGTTTGAGTCGTAGTGCCTGTACAGGTGTTTTTAGTACTGTAACATGAGCCTGAGTCTGTGGATCTGGTGTCAGATGGTATGTCTACACTGCAGTTAATAGCCCATAGCTAGCCAGTACTAGCTGACTTGGGCTCGTGGAGTGTGAGCCCAAACAGTTACACCTCAATTAAATAGGTGCTGTGAGCTGTGGGTTTTAAAACACAGTGTAAATGTACCCTTTATGACTAACTCATGTTCAAGAGTGATTGAATTGCAGAGCTGAGAGTAAAACCTAGAAGTCCTCATTCTCAATTTGAGTGTACCCAGACAGCCAGGGACTGATTTTTGAAAACAGAAGCCTAAGAGTTTTGTTAATCATGCCTTAAGGGTGCTAGTGGTTCTAGTCAGCATTTCTTAAATGTGTTAAGGACCTATTGACTTCAGTGAGGTTTTTAAGAAATAAGAAGATAGAGGAGAACACTGAATTATGTTAGTTAGGCAGAAATGGACTTTAAAGTGATTCTCCACTAACATTTCCAGTGTATTTGCTATGGTGCCTAGCTCATTTAGTGTTTTCTTCGCTAGTCACACACAGTATCACATTCAACTGCATGCAGTTCCTTGGATTCTTGCATGTCTTCTTGCTTCCAGTTCAGCACAGTATTTGAGATTAAATTCTATATCTCTGTGCTTGTGTTAAAAGTCCTTCCTGTTCAGTAAAGCACTGACGTGTCTGCTTTGCTGAACCAGACCCTCAAAGCCCAGTCATCTGGTAGTATCAGTTGGCATCTAGCATGTGACTTTTGATTTAGTGAAAAGGTGTCAAGTTCTAGCACTTGAATAGCTCAGTGGGTTGAGCATTGGTCTGGTAAACCTGGGCTTGTGAATTCAAGCCTTGAGGGAGTCATTTAGGGATCTGGGGCAAATCTGTCAGGGATGGTACTTGATCCTGCCATGAGGGCAGGGGACTGGACTTGATGACCACTCAAGGTCCCTTCCAGTTCTATGAGATAGGTATATCTCCATATATTATTATCTCACCTTTACATTTTTTTGCAGTTTGGATTGAGTTTTTTGTTTTTCTTTCATGTAAAGTTTGAATCAAAGTTGGAGGAAAGGAAGTATTGGTTGGAAAATGTATGATTCTGCATATATTTTTAAAAATAAACACATTCTGATGATCCATTGTCATTTATAAATTTCTCTCTCTCTCTGCTGCCATGGGGCTGGGTAGGTGAAAATGAGACCAGGTGAGATTATGACATTTGTTTCAAGGAGGTGCCTCAATGAATTGATTACAGGGTGGTATTTAAGGCTAATGGACCATTGAGCAAAGGACACAGGGATGAGCTGAACTCAGACAATCTAGGGGCCTGTGCACATCATATTACACCACAATTCTTCCCTTCCTCTAGGGATCCATGTCCCTACCATGACCTTATGTCACCCCCATCTCATTTGGGATAATGGCAACAATAGGACTTCCCTCTCCTTCCAGAGAGGCAATGGCAACATGATGGAGTGGCAGCAGGGATCCCCCTCTTGGGAGGAGCAGGGTTCCCTCTGTCCCCTGCAGAAATGCAGGGCTGGCCTAAGGATGGGACTCACTAGCATTTACTCCAATAGTCAGCATTTGGAGGAGGAGGCTAAGCCCACTGCATTCATCCTCTCTAGCTGCACAGCGTGCTTCAGCCAGGCTGGTTTTGGCTGGGATCCTCCTTGGGTCACTGCAATAAATGGGGTAGTTCCTCCTCTCAGGGCTATTGTTTCAGGCTTTCTGAAGATTCAGGCAGATGTCTCCGCATCAATTGCACCTGGGCCACATTTCCACGGTGCCTGTGCTTTAATGTGACTCTGACAAGGGGGCCCAGTGGTAAGACTTTGGGAAGAAGAAGCGATGAGCTGAGACAGGTTGGAAACTGTGCAGTTGCACATGTGTCAGGCGTTTAAAGGCTGGGAACTGAGCAATGGGGATGGGTGTCACTCCTTTCCAGTCAAAGGGGCTCAATTAGGGACATGGGATATGTGTGGGCAGTAGGAAAGGAAACAGGGAAAGGGAGCCCACAATAGTTGCCAAGAAAAGCAGCTGATTTCTGAGCAAAAGTCCTTCGCCTTGCTCCTTGTTGTGTGTGCATGTATGAGTGGCTCCAGTTGGATTAGCAGCAGGCTGGGATCGTAGCTGGTCCCCCAGCTCATGTAATACCACCTCAGTGACAAAGGATGTGCTCAAAAACAAAAAACTAAAATAACCCCATTAGTATATACCTAATGAGCACAAGTAATTCATCTGTGTAACTAGTTAGCAATCACATTTAGATGAAGGTTGCATATGTACAAGGTCAATAAATGATCAATACATGCTATGAGTCTGTGACAGATCTGAGCAGCCGGTATTATAGACACATGGCTAGAAGGTGTGATAGATGACTACAAGCCATGCTTATAAGTAATTTAGTGGACTGATGGACAATCTATAACAAGTCATTGGCCATTTATTAAATCATTGTATTAACTAAGTACCCAGAAATATAAAGCGTGACTTATTTAGCAGAGTAGCATTTAAACAGATATGGAAATGGAGCTTCAAATCTTGTACCAGGCCCACTAATTCAGGCTTTCTCTCTCTACTGAACAAGTAAATAGGTGCCCCCACACGGAGCCCTGTGACTTCAGTGGGGTTCTATTCAGCTGCAAGGATCTGGCTGCATCTATCTAGGTAGGGCCATATAGTTTGAGAGAGACAGCTGACAGGAATGTCTCCAATAGGGGAGTAATATAAATTCAATTAAGTGCCAGAGGGCCAGATCTTTAAAGGCATTGAAGTGCCTATCAAGATTTTCAAAGTATGTAGGTGCCTCATACCCATTTGAAATCAATGAGTTTTAGGGAACTTGGTACTCTTGAACATCCCACTAGCTACCTAAATACTTTCTAAAATCTGTAGCTAAGTGACTTAGGTGTCCAAGTCATCTAGGTGCTTTGGGGGATGTAACCTTTGTTCTTTGCTGAAATGTGGGCAAAAATGGTACAGTTGTCTCTGAGCGAGGGAAGTAGTAAAAAAATACTTTCTGGGAAAGCCTTATGACCAAAATGACCAGGAGCTGAAGCTGATGTTGAAACAGCCCTTATGGTAGAAATTTCTTTTACATATTATGGCCCCAATGCTGCAACTGGATCCAAGCAGGGCAACCCCCGCATTTTCATAAAGTGTGTGTATGTGTGTGTTTGGGGATGGAAGTTAAGATCTATAAGTAAATGGTCCAGACTTTGTGTTTGATCTGACCATGTGATGAGCCATTGGAATTGCATATTACAGAAGTGCAATACATAATGCATGACTTTTTCATTTAATTTCTAAAGTTAAAGGAAGGTTGTACTGTATGTGCTAACAGACACATGCTGAAACGTGTGTCAATGTGTCCCAGATTGATCAATGGGATAAGTCCCTGTGGACCTTGTAAGGTACAATAGGGGTAGGGAGGGCTACTTTCTGATTGGCAATATACACAAGAAACAGCACATGGGCAGAGTTAAGGTTATGCAACGTTATTTTTCACACTTTTTGTCTTGAGTGCATATAAAAAACTATAGAATGGTAGACAGCTTACAAAGGAAAATAATTTTGGCAAGTTTGAGCAAAAGAAAAAACAACCAAATTTACATACTGTGTTCAATACATTACACCTGTGGGGATTCTCCGGATGATAATGTAAACTGTTTGCTTGTTAAATATATTTGACTAAGATCAAATGTAATTATGGAGACGTATACATGAGAATGACAGTCAGAGAGAAACTTTCAAATTCTTTGTGTAGGACCCCAGCAAACAACCCCACAATTGTTAGATCTTTGACAATGCTTACTTTAGCTCTCATTAAGCTAGTGCAAGTATAAAAAGCAGGGTAGCATGGCTTAGAGATGCCAAGTATTTGTCTGTAAACTAGCGGGTATATACTTGGCACAGCTAGGTGGCTTCTCCTCTGTCACCACCTAACTTGTAGTGTAGACATAGCCTTTGTGTTGTCCTAACTCATAGCTGAAATAATTAACTGAAGTTGACTTTTAAAAACAGCTGGGGAGAAGTAGGGACATTTGTATGATTTGGAGCTGCTTGGAGGTAAGGTAAGAAGCCCCTTGATAGTGTTTGTATGTCTTAATATTTAACCTAGAGTGAACTTTTGTGGTTATGTCCTTATGAAATCATAATCTGAAGCATTTGGTAAGATGTACAAGGAAACAATATATGTCTGCTTAGAGCCAAATGTAGCCATACCTCTAAGTATAAAGAATGTAGGTCTTATCCGCAAAGTGGAGGGCAATGTAGACCAGGAAGCAAGGATGCTGAAATAGACTTGTGAGTCATGGTGGTTAATTAGCTGAACATGAGCTCCCAGTGTGACACTGTGGCCAAGAAGGCTAACATGATACTGAGATGCATAAGCTGGGGGCACTGAGTAGAAATGGGGAGGCTGCGCTACCTCTGTCTTTGGTGCTGGTGTGACTACTGTTGGGATACTGTGTTTCCTTCTGCTCTCCACAGTTCAAGAAGGATGTTGATAAGGGAGAGGGTTCAGAGAAAAAACATGGGACTGACCAAAGGGGTTAGAAGACATACCTTCTAGTGAAAGACTTAAGGGGCTCAAATCTATTTAGCTTATCAGGAAGTCAGACAAGGGGTGAATGGATCAGTCTATAAGTACCTACCTGGGGAACTTGATAATGGGCTCTTCACTCTAGCAGAGAAAGGTCTAACACAATCTAAGGGTATGTCTAGACTACATGCCTCTGGTGACAGAGGCATGTAGATTAGGCTACCCGGCATAGGAAAATGAAGCAGGGATTTAAATAATTGCTGCTTCATTTAAATTTAAATGGCTGCCGCTCTGCGCCGATCAGCTGTTTGTCGACTCAGCGCTGTAGTCTGGACGCGCTGCGGTCGACATCAAAGGCATTTGTTGACCTCCCTGGTAAACCTCATCCCATGAAGCATACCAGGGAAGTCAACAAATGCCTTTGATGTTGACTACGGAGCATCCAGACTACAGCGCTGAGCCAACAAACAGCTGATCGGCTCAGCGAGGCAGCCATTTCAATTTAAATGAAGCGGCAATTATTTAAATCGCTGCTTCATTTTCCTATGCTGGGTAGCCTAATCTACATGCCTCTGTCTCCAGATCCATATAGTCTAGACATACCTAAGGGGTGGAAGTTGAAGGTACACAAATTCAGACTGGAAATAAAACATCCATTTTTAACAGTGAGACCAGATAACCAATGGGTCAATTTCTGAAGGGTTCTCCCTCATTGGAAACTTGTAAATCAGGATCTGCTGTAGTTCAGCCTCAGCTATTGGCCTTGAAACAGGAATTAGTTTGAAACAGTTTGACAGGCTGCTGGCTAGGAAGTGTCAGCTCCAGCAGGAAAGGGTAATTGGAAGTGACCAAGTAAACCTAAACCTGAGGGGCAAGTGGAAGACAGCTGCTGGCTTCATTAGCCTCAGGGTTACATAAGGCTGGCAGGAAGGAAGGGGAGAGTGGAAGGGAGGGGGCAGGGAGTGGAAGGCACTGAAGGAGAGGTCTCTGGCTGGTTTGTGGGTGCAAAAGGGGCCAAAGGTGAAGGGTCCCGTGAGGATCCCTGTTACACCATGACATCAATGATTGGTTGGGTTTCTGTGAACATGTGAATGGCTGATCAGGCCAATTTGTGCCTCAAACTGTCTGTGACACACTGGGCAAGAGATATCACGGTGAGTACTTGATTAGGAGTGGACATGCTGCTGTTGTGAGATTCATACTACGGGTGCTTCTGCTATGCCTCAGTAGTTCACCTCTGCTCGTGGACTGTAACTCCAGTATGGATAAGACTTTGCCAGGTAGAATGATCATAAGCAACATCTTCCCCAAATTCCTGGAGGATAACTTGAGGGTGTCTTTGAAATGTTTCTTTTGGCCTCTCTGAAAACACTTTCCCTCCTTTAGCTCGCCATAAAAGATTTTCTTTGGCACTCTCTCATCTGATATTCTGGTGATATGGCTTGCTCATCTCGCCTTTGATTTCATTAACAGAGTATGGATGCTTGGACCTCCAGCCTCTATGAGACCCTTAGTATCTGGAACCTTGTCTGGCCATCTTATACTGATTACTTTCCTCAGACAGCCCATAGGAATGTGGGTCAGCTTAGAACATGGCATCTGTGCCCCTTCCAGGTTTCATATGTGCACATCAGAGTTGGCAACATGATGTGTTTGTAAACCTTCAGTTTGTTTGTTGATTAATGGCTCTGTGCTCCCACACATTTGCATGCAGTCTGTCAAAGACCACATTTGCTCGGGCAATTCTGCTGTTGGTTTCATCGCTGATGTGAAGTGTACATGAGAGTGTATTGGTGAGGTAGGTGCCTGCAGGGTTTGGCCATTCACTGATTATAGGCTCTACATAAGGTTTTCCTGGTGCAAACATGTACATCACGTCTGCCTTCTTGATGTTGATTGTGAGACCAAAATAATAACTCCCAAAATAACTATTTTGAAATAAGCTTATTCCTCTTCACAAGCAGGAGTTATTATTTTGAAACAACAGGCTTGGTAGTGTGGATGCTCACCTTGTTATTTTGAAATAAGGGGAGTTATTTTGCAATAACTCCCCAGTGTAGACATGCCCTTAGATACTAACAGATGTATGGACTCCCTGTTGTTTTTGCAGATACAGTCTAACATGGCTACCCATCTGAGGGTACGTCTACACTGTGTGGTTTTTCTGGGAGGTATCCCGGGAAAAACCCCACTGTGTCCAGGGAACGCGTTTGCTCTTCCACTTTTTTTTTTGTGGGAGTGCAAACGCACTTTTTCAGAAGCCCTGTCTTCCTCATTCCATAAGAAAGAAGGAATCTTCTGATAGAGGGGGATTTTCCGAAATTTGGCCCAGCATAGATGGGCCAAATTTTGGAAAAGTCTCCTCTGAAAAAAAAAATCGGAAAAAACTGCAGTGTAGACCTAGCCTGAGACATGTCTCTTGCTGATCTCCCAACACTGAATGAAACTGCGAAAGCAACTGACCTATTCTCAAATGGTAAAGCACCTGGAGCAGATGCTATAACAGCAGAAGTCTGTAAGGCCAGAGGCTTGCATGTGGCCTTGAAATTGAATTTTTCCAGTCAACGTGGACTCAAGGAACTGTACCCCAGGCATACAAGGATGCATCCATCATCTACTTGTACAATCAGAAAAGTAACAAAGTCCTGTAACAACTATTGGGCATCTCCTTGTCAAAAACGGAGAGAATTCTTGCAAGACTTCTGCTGAATCACTTTGCTGATATTCCTACTCATTTCTCTTTGATAAACACAGCACAACTAGACATCTTCACCTCTTTCTTTTAAAAATGTTGTTCAGTTCCTCTTAATTTCATTTCTTGTTGTATTTGCCAGCTCTCACTTCTGATCCCTGAATGCTGTTCTCCAATCAACCAAACTCACATTGATGGATTGGATTGACACAGATGCCCATTTACTCCATTTTTACCTCAGATTCCTTGTCGCAAACAATTATGGAATGGCAATAGCTTCCTGCTGGGCTGACAAATTCTCTCTGTCCTCTTCTAACACAGCCACACATTTTTCTCTGAAGATAAATGCAATGGGACCAAGTCATCTGAGCCTACGATATGTTTCAGCAGCTGCTGAAAAGAAATGATTAAACCAACATCAACCAAAAAGGTGGAAATGAAAAGTTTTTTTTTTTTTTGGCCAGTGAACTCAGTGAAAATGTGTGGAAGGGGAAAAATATATCTTGTGGTTCCAGAACTGAATATGCACATAAGCAAGAAGCAGCTAAATGAATAATAGAGCAGAATGACATGACACTGTACCACAGTCTTTGACTAGTAAGCAGCGCAGTTCAACCTCAAAAGCTACTGAGTAAGAAGAAAATGTCTCTTTAACAGTATTAGGGGACAATTTATTATGTGTATCCTTCGAGTGCGGCACAATGTCACTGCAGGCCCATTGCATTTGCATTATTTCCAGACAACGGCAGCAGCAGAAAGGGACACTGATTTATTTCAGAGCAGGCACAGGTGATTTTTATGTCTATTGGGACTCAGGCAGATATGGCTTAACCCATTCAGGGCTCTTCTGCTTACAAGAAGATCTGTCCTTTTGTAACTTGCTTATCTTAAATGAAATCCGAGCAGGGCGCTATCTGAGGATAAGATAGAGAATTTTGAAGTATTTTGCTCCTTCAATCATCCGGTTATGAGAAAAACAAGAGACCGATACCTGCTTAGTTTGTTTAAAAGAAAAACCATAAGGCCACACTGGTTATGATTCTAACCAGCTACTCGAACACATTATGGGCATGTCAGCACAAGGAAATTATTCTGAAATAAGTGAAATCAACATCGTAACTCTGGATTTAACAAAATCGAAATAGCGGGTCTGAAGCATCAAAATTAGTCAGAATTAGCATGTCCACGCTGATTGGAGCCTGTTTTGGACTTGGAGCCTCCAGAAGCACTCTGGGCAGAGCTCAAGGAGGGCGGCTCTTCCTGGGGTTGCTTGGCCAGGCAAGCTGCAACGCGTGATTTCAGGGCCTCCTCTCTATGGCTGTGTCTCCCCTCCTCCACTGCCTCCCCACTCACGGGACACACGCAGATTCAGTGTGCTCTGGTTGCCCTTGCAGATGCCACAGCACTCAAAGCATGGAACTGGAGCTGCTGCAAAGCAGTATGCCAGGCCTCATGGTGCAGTCCTTCCAACCTGCCCATATGTTGCTCCAGCAGGATGAGGACTAGCCTGGACCACAGGTCCTGATCACCCAAGTCCTGGTGCTCCTGCTGATGCACATGCCCTTCAATCCCCTGGACACCGTGGAACACTGCTTCTGGTAGAGGGAGGCCAGTTCAGACTAGTGGGACTGCATCATCCTGCAGCTATGGGACGAACAGCAGTGGCTCTAGAACTTCCGTATGCAGAGGGCCAATTTCCTGGAGCCCTGTGAGTGGCTTGCCCCTGCCCTCAGGCCACAGGACACACCCATAAGACCTGCTATCCCCATGCAGAAGTACATCGCCATCGCCCTGTGGAAGCTCGCCACACTGGACAGCTACTGCTCCATTGGGAACCAGTTCAGTGCTGGGAAATCCCACAGTCGGGGCCATGTTCATACAAGTAGTGAAGGCCATCAACCACGTGCTGCTATGGAGGGTCATCATTGTGGGGAACGTGGACAACATCATCGATGGCTTTGCCGCCATATGCATTCCGAACTGCAGGGGGGCCATAGACAGCACGCACATCCCCATCCTGGCCCCTGACCACGGTGCCTCAGATTATATAAACAGGAAGGGCTACTTCTCCATGATGCTGCAGGCCCTTGTGGATCACAAGGGACGCTTCACTGACCTCATTGTCAGATGGTCGGAGAAGGCGCATGACGCCCGCATCTTCTGGAACTTCTTCCTGATCAGAAAGATGCACACCAGCACTTTTTCCCCTGACTGAACCATCAGAGTTGGAGAGGAGGACATGCCCATAATGATCCTGAGCAACACAGACTATCCCTTGCTCCCGTGGCTCATGAAGCCCTACATGGGTAGCCTGGACTCCAGCAAGGAACACTTCAACGCCAGGCTGAGCAGGTGCCTCATAGTGATGGAATGTGCGTTCGGCCATTTAAAGAGGAGGTTCAGGAGTCTCCTCATCTGCTTCGACCTCAGTAAGCACAACATCCCCTTTGTGATGGCAGCCTGCTGTGTGCTCCACAACCTGTGTGAAAGCAAGGGGGAGACTTTTCTGCCAAGGTGTGGGGCAGATGCTGAACGCTTGGCCAGGGCATATGAACAGCCAGACACCAGGGCCATACGGAGAGCACATCAAGGGACTATCCTCAACAGGGAGACCTTGAGGGAGACTTACTCTTCCCTGTGCCTCTCCACTATGGGACCCTGCATTCCCTCTGTGTGCCTTTCCTCCCTCACCTCTTCCTTCCTCTGCCCTCCCTTCCCATCTTCCCCACCTGCCCTGCAGAGCAAATACAAGAGCTGGACTGTTTATTGGGCAATATACAACAGGGGAGGGACTGGGGAAAGAACCTGGAATGGAGGAAGGGGAAAAAAGAGGGAGGAGGTCTCAGGAATGGGGTTGGGACTGGTGCCTGCTTCTGGTTGGTCAGGAGTGTTCGGCTGCCCAAAAGGTCCCACTGCTACATGTTCTGGGGCCCTGGTGGCCCCTGGGGGAGGTTCTAAAAGGGAAGCCATGGGTGGGGGGGAAGTGGCAGATGGCCCGTTTCATGCATGAGGCCATGCTCTCCATCACCGAGGTAAAGGAGGAGCACATGGCCTTGTGCTGGCGTACCTGCTGGTCCCAGACAGCCTTCCTCTGCTCCTGATCAGTGGCCTGCTCCTGGTGCTCCTCCTCGAGCCCTTGGATGAGGAACTGCAGGCAGGCCATCTGCTCCCGTATCAGGTCCTCGCGGGTTCCCTTCCACTTGCAGTTCCTGTGGAATTGGATAGATGGCGTGGGAGGTGGTGGAAGTGCCAAGTGCACTTCTTTGTGCCTCAGTTTCCCCATCTATAGAGACGGGCTAATGCCATTGACTTCTGTTTTGAAATGCTATGCAATGATGTAAATTTCTATACAAGAAGGTAAATATTATGAAGTATTTATTATTCACATTCTAGGAGTGCCTCTCCATAGCCTCAGTCAAAGCCCAAGCCTTGTCATGAGATGTGCTATATTAACATACCATCAAACATAATCCCTGTCCTAAATAGTTTACAATCTGACATGAAGCAAGATGGAACAAGAGTTCATTAGAAAAGAACAGAGAGTGAAGGAGGACAAGGGTAGCAGTTAGAACACACACTGTTATATAGGCTAACAATCTGATTAGCCTGATGGATTTGAGTTTGGCCTCTCGTGTAGTCAGGTACCTTAGCCATAAACGGCGTATTCTAATTAGGAATTCTGTTGTGCAGTGGCGTATTATAATTGCTAACTGTTCTTGCAAATATGTCTGAAATTGGTAGCTAAAATCCACCGGTATTAAAATATGCCACTGTTTTTATTAATTTATTTAGCCAAGAAACATCCCCCCCCCCTTTTTTTTTAAAGGTCCTGTTGTTAAACACAGAACATAAGTGATGAATCAGATGGAGTGAGCAGGAAGAATCCTCTTTAAACAAAACATTCTAAGCCTCTGTCTTTCTTCCCCCATAACCACTTAAATACTATAGATCTTATTGTGGGGAAGAGAGGAGTCACATGCAGTGTCTGTGCACAGCACAATTCAATGTAGCTACGGTGAGCGCCAAAGCAAGCTGTATAAAAAAGCAACAGATTTACAGAGATTGTAACTTTTCCTTATCATGAGTGTAATGGAAACAAAAGAGCACAAATAAATATTGCACAAGATAGCACCAAAAAGTGACTTCAGCTGAAATACCTAGTATATTTGAATAGCACCTACAAACCAATTCAGAAATGAAGAACAAAATTTTCCTGGTGCCCAGAAATAGATAGCTGGTTCTTTTGGGTTCAATTGTAGAGAAAGGTATTTATTTGATTAGTGATAGGTTGGGAATGTCTTTACGTGGTTATTGTTTAATACAGGATGTTTATAAATGGTGTTAGGGTATGTCTACACTACCCTCCTAATTCGAACTAGGAGGGTAATGTAGGCATACCACACTTGCAAATGAAGCCCGGGATTTGAATTTCCCGGGCTTCATTTGCATGAAGCCGGCCGGCGCCATTTTTAAATGCCGGCAGTTCGAACCCCGTGCCGCGCGGCTACACGCGGCACGGAGTAGCTAGTTCGGATTAGGAAGCCTCCTAATTCCACGAGGAGTACAGCTAGTTCGGATTAGGAAGCCTAATCCGAACTAGCTACTCCGTGCCGCGTGTAGCCGCGCGGCATGGGGTTCGAACTGCCGGCATTTAAAAATGGCGCCAGCTGGCTTCATGCAAATGAAGCCCAGGAAATTCAAATCCCGGGCTTCATTTGCAAGTGCGGTATGCCTACATTTCCCTCCTAGTTCGAATTAGGAGGGTAGTGTAGACATACCCTTACAAACTGTGTGTAAGGCTAAGTCTAAACAGCAATATAATTTTGAAATATCTTAGTCTGTGTCTACAGAGCAGGCAGCTATTTTGAAATAATGTTGAAATATTGTCAAGCTAAAGGACTTCTTACTCCAACTCCTGTAACCCTTAGGCTGTGTCTACATTGGCACCCTTTTCCGGAAAAAGGATGCTAATGAGACAAGTTGGAATTGCAAATGCCCCGGGGATTTAAATTTTCTCTGCGGCATTTGCATGAACATGGCTGCCGCTTTTTTCCGGCTCGGGGCTTTGCCGGAGAAAAGCGCCAGTCTCGACAGGTATCTTTCGGAAAATAAAGCCTTTACCGGAAGATCCCTTATTCCTGATTTTAAGTAGGAATAAGGGATCTTCCGGAAAAGGCTTTATTTTCCGAAAGATACCTGTCTAGCCTGGTGCTTTTCTCTCACCACACACCCCCTCCCCTTCCCTTCCTGCCTCGACCCGGACTCCCCGCTTGTTCTGGCAGGGGGGCAACTCCCTCCCTTCCCCCCCCCCAACCTGCAAAGTTTTGGGAGGGGAGAGTGGGTCCGGGTCCGCTCCTAAAAGTGGAGCCACTAACGTGGCAGGATGGCCAGGATCGGGCCTAGCATACCTGAGCGCGGGCGTGAGCTGCCCCAGGCGTGGGGAGGTATGGTTGCCGAGCCCACGCTGCATGCCGGGCTGAGAGGAGCCCCCACAGACCGCCAACCAGAGCTCCTGCCCAGCCCTGGAAAAAGGGAAAGCAAGGCCATTGTGGTATGGAGTGTCCCTGGAGCCCCTTGCCGTCACGTGACAGGCGGCACCGTCAGATAAAATGGAAGGTCGGATAAGTGACGGTCAGATAACCAGGACTTTACTGAATTCCAAAATAACAATGTGAGCGTCTACACAGCAATTCCGTTATTTTGAAATAATATCAAAATAATGAGCGGCTTATTCTGACATCTGTAAACCTCATTCCATGAGGAATAACTCCTTTTCCGAAATAACTATTTCGAAATCTCTGCATTGTGAACCACTCTGGGTCATTCTGAGTAATTTCTCTCCAGTGCTTCCCGGGGCTCTAAATCGAATTAGCATGTCCACATGAGGGAAGCCTGCCTCGGACTAATTTTGAGGCTTCCCTGTAGTGTAGACGCTCTATTTCAAAATAAGCTATTTCAGACTATATCTTCTGGAATACCTTATTCTAAAATAAGCATGCAGTGTAGATGTACCCTAAGTGTCTAGTTTTTACATATGATTTGATGCTTTGGTCCAATGAAAGGAGCAAGGATAGTCCTGTGATGAAGGCCCTGGGATAGGACTCAGGCAATTTGGTTTACAGTTCTAGCTTTGCCACAACTCTGAATGACTTGGAGCAGGTCACCTGGCTTCTGTGCCTCCGTTCCCCTTCAGGAAAAAATGGTGACCATATTTCCATCCCCTAGAGGTGTGAGAAGATACATTAATATATGGGAAGAGCCACTGTGGCCATGGAGTCCATATGAGAACCTCAATAGAAACAGGTAAAGATCCTGTCAGTTCACCTGGAAAAGGATCTTTTGGCTCTTTCCCAACAAGTTCACTCACTGGTGAGCATATGGAAGTCTCCACATATGTGCTTGGCTGCCATCTTGGCCAGTACACTGGGGATTGAACAGGGGACCTCTACAGCTAAACATATGAGTTGCTGCAGCCTGACCTAAAGTAAGCTACAACCCCAGTAACGGAGCTGTAACATTCATATGCTTTATGGATTGGGCAGAGTGGGATCTGTGACCTCAAGCTTACCAGTGGGTTACACTCACTCCACTGGAAACATCCAGAAGAAAACGAAGCTAGGAAGACAGATCTTGAGAGTGCCCCAGAAAGTCTAACTTGTAACTGTACCCCCAGCAAGAGACAAAACATGCAGTGCTGCCACGTCCCTCAGAATGGAGCCAGTCCCCTTCCTGTTCTCTCCCATCCTTCCTTCCCAAAGGGCCATCATAATAACCCCCCCTTTTGAATAGCCTCATTTTATGTCCTCCTCGTCCCCTTCTCCCCCACCCCCCAAACCACAGCAGTGATGCGGCTCTGTCTCACAGTCTGAGCTGAGCTGAAATAGCTCCCAGTGAGTGGCCAGGAAGTCTCAGCACGCATGACTCATGAAATGGGTTCGGAGGCAAGAGGAAGCCCAGTGTTCCCTTTTATGCTGGGCCTGAGGCTGGCTTTGGGAAGTGTAATGTTGCATCCCTGACATTGATCATGGGAGTGGTGCCAGAGCAGCATGACACTACAGATCTTCAGTGAGGTGGACGGGTGCAGCTTTAGAGGCCCTCAGACAGGCTGGATTCATTGACCAATCTCATATAAATGACAGTTAGACTTTGAAGGGAGGAATCACTTGTAATGTATCAGACATCATAAAGATCAGTGATAGTTAGGGAAGCCAACAGGATCGTTGCTCCCCTAGGCAATGGGCGGGGGAGGGGAGCAACTTTGTGTTCCAGGAAGGGGTGGAGTATCAGCTGGAAGTGGCAGGGCTGGACAGCCAGCTCCCAGTGCCGCCCAACCGGCACAGCATACACCTCCCCCGGCCCTCAGAGCTGGACAGAGTGTGCAGTGTGGCACGGCGCTCCAGCAGTGATTCTAAAGGGCTTGGAACTCCAGCTGCCACTGCTGCCACGGTAGTGGAGGTGCCAATCTGGAGCACCAGGTCCTTTAGAATCCCTAGGCCCTCGTGGAACGAGGTGTAATGGTAGTTCGAATTAGAAAGCCTAATTCGAACTACCTACTCCGTGCCGCGTGTAGCCGCGGGCACGGAGTCCGAACTACCGAGGATTTTAAAATGGCGGCGCCCGGCAAGATGCAAATGAAGCCTGGGATATTTAAATCCCGGGCTTCATTTGCAACTTCGATTGACTACATTAACCACCCTAGTTCGAACTAGGGTGGTAGTGTAGACATACCCTTAGAGTGTCCATGCTAAATGAAGCTGATAGAATGGGTTCTAAGTAATGAATCTCAAAGTTATTGTATTATTACAAGCCAGTTTCAAAAACCAGCTTGAAAAGAAGCTGCAGAATTTAATTTAATTTAATTTATAAGTTTGATACCTACAATAGAGGTTTAAACAAAGACCTTAACTGGATTACCTGCTACATTCCACATCCTAAGGACATAAAAAGCCAAGTACCAGGTACTTTGTGTTTAATACGCTTCCTCTTACACTTCTGTTCCAGTTATAAGCATTTTGTAGTGTCCAAATGCCTCAGCTGAGGTCCCATTGTATATTAGGTGCTGTATAAACATATGGTAAGAAACAGTCCTTGCTCCAAAGAGCTTACAAGCTAAATAGGCAAGAGCGATAAATGAAGAGGTGCTGGAACCAGGGGTGATGGAGTGCTGCCACACGCCTGGCTTGAAGTAGAAAAAACCTCGAAATATGGTTTCCATCATCAGCATCTCTACAGTAAAAATTGTTCCAGCACCCCTTGATAAAGAGTGGAAGAAAAGCAATTCTGTCCTGACCTGGTACTATAGTACTCTAAACTATGTACCTAAAGTACACACTAGCTATAGAAGTTATGGCCAGATAGCAAAGGGACCCTTTCAGTCCAGTGTAAGCTATCCCCATTTACACCTCAGAGATCTGATGACCTGTAAGATTTCATCGAGTAACAGTAAGGGAAACCTATTACTTGGATGCTTTATGAGAAACCATAAACCAAATGCACATCATTTTTACTCGATCCTCCATGAAATATGGTCTAGTTTAAAAAACCAAACCAAACCAAAACAAAATAGGAATAATGACATACATATAAAATATGAGATTCTCCAGTATGAATATACATATATATTCATAATGTAGAGTTTCTTATATTAATAAAATAATTATTTGTTGGTTATTTTGTGTAATTCAATGAAGAATAATTTTCTGCACCTGGAATTAGGCAATATTTTACTGAAATCCAAAGATATGAAAAACTGATGGTATTGAATGAAGCAGAAAAAAACTATAATGAGATTTTTGTAATCTATATTCAGTCCAGGCAACAAGGAATAGCAAAACTGGTAGAAGGCAAACACCGGAACTCAGGAGTATGTGTATATTTTATCACTGGGAGGTACCACATTAAAGGGTAATATACATTTTTAAAAATCACTACTGGTTCCTTAGAGCAGATGGAAAACTATCCAGGCACATTTGGTGAAATTGGACCACTGCTACATTTTGCTACTCAGATTCTTTGCTAATAAGAAGTTGCTGTCCTCCGCTTTCCAATTCTTACAACAAAATCAGATCTTAAAATTAGGAGACCTAGTCAAAATGACTGTGTAGAAGAAGGAAGTGGCAGAAGAACTATTATTCTGTTTATTTCCTATTTGGGATTTTCACTAAGCTGCACAAGGTAGGTGTCAGAACAACGTGGAGAGGACCTGCTGTTTAGGATCCTGACCCTAGCTTTCAATAACAGTTTACTATCAGACACTCAGTTGTCCTTTTCCACAATCTCCTCTTTCTTAGGGCTGTGATATACGGTCACTTTGAAAAGTGCCCTCGGAAACAGTGTTCCCTGTTTTCTCCATGGCAAAGCTAATTCTGAGAGGTGCAAATCAGATCTGGGTAGTTATATGTGCATTCATCTGGTTTGCACCCACAAGTGCCCCCATGACAGTGCCACAGTGTGCATGCCCTGATTTAATTAGACACCATCATGCGTTCCAGGTAGTTCCAATGGACTGGACATGGCACCAGACCATATCCATATAGTCAGAGACCTTTGCGTGCAAAGATTCATGGCTGAGGAACTTGTTAATGCTGAAGCATTTTTATTACAGGTTGGATCTCTCTGGTCCAGCACCTTTAGACCTGAGTGGTCCCGAATCAGGTCAGTGCTCCCCTGCTGGTCACTGGCTCACTCCTAGACTCCTTTCTGGGCTGTGGGTCTCTCATAGCGGGGGCTTATCACCCTACTGCCAGCCCCCTGGGTGGTCTTCCCAGGGTCGAGACTCTCTGTCCGTCACCGGTTCCCTGGATGTTGCTGGCCCTAATCTCATTGGGGATTCCTGGCCAGGGCTGGGGTTCCCCACTCACCACTGGCCCTGCTGCTGCCGGGGGTTCCCAGCTGGGGGCAGGGCTCCTTGGCTGCCACCAGCTCCACTGCTGCTGGGGGAGCAGTTCCCAGACATGGTGGGAGCTCCCTGGCTGCTGCCAACCCCACTGCCCCTGGGGCTTCCCAGGCCGGGCTCCCCAGGACTGGGCTCCCAAGCCTGTGTTGCCTCAGCCACTGCTAGCCCTGCTGGGGCCCTCCCCAGCTCTCCGTGGGACTCCTACTCCCAGCCTTCAGGGCTCTTTGTTCAAGCACCATCTGTGATCCTGCTAGACCACAGATTTTGTCAGACCAGAGAGTCCCAGATTTGGGAGGTTCGGCCTGTAGTGAGAATGACTTTTACCCCTCTGCAAAGTCTTTCCCCCACCAGATGAAATATGACCCGAATCCAGAGGCACCCACCCTCTGTTAGGTCCTAGGGTCTAGGTCCTGAAGGTTTACTGGCCTGAGTCAGAAAGACTTGTGTGTGGACAATGGGGAGATTTGATCTCAAACCCAAGTCTGAGCCTAGGCTTCCACTGTGGTACAGACATACACTGTGGTACATCTACACAGGAACATTATTTCAAAATAACTTAGTCTTCATCTACACAGCAGGCAGTTATTTCAGAATAATGTTGAAATACTGTCAAGCTGGAGGACTTCTTACTCCAACTCCTCTAACCCTCATTGTACGAGGGGTAAGGAAAGTTGGAGGAAGAGTGCTCTATTTCAAAATAAGTGCTGTGTAGATGCTCCCAATTTCAAAATAAGCTATTCTGAAGTAAGCTATGCAATTGCGCAATTGACATAGCTCAATTTGCACAGCTTATTTTGAGTTAAGCCCTGCTGTGTAGACTCACCGGAAGTGTCAATGGGAACATCTCCCATTGACTTCAATGAGAATATTGCCTGCTCATGCTAGGGCTGAATTTGGCCAGTTGCCTTCACAGGGTGAACACCTGGTCCTAGAACATAACAACATACTCAGGAATACCACACGGCCTGTCTCTGTAGGGCAAGGCTACCAGTAAGGCACCTTGAGCTGTATTACCTTGAGAATTGAGACATAGGGATTGAAATCTGCATTGCAATGCGTTAGCTCAGCAGGGCAAATTCAGTGAAATGATTAATCAAACACATAGGACAGTCTCTGCTCCAAAGAGCTTACAGTATAAGAACAGATACCTAGATGGGGTACACCGATGTGCATTCATCTGTTTAACTTGCTTTTACACTAACTGCACTTTTTTCTCTTATCAGTAAAAAGAGGATTCTGGAATGGGGGAAAAAATAAGGAAACGCCTGTAATTAGAACATACCACACTTTTGGTGCGGACAATAATAGCTGCTTTAGTCAACCCATGTTCTTTATTTCATCCAGTGTGTGCCTGACTCATTCTCTGAATAAAAATAACATCTCTAGTTGCTGCAAGGATTATTTATTTATTTTAAACACAAGACTTTATAATTCATGTGGACTATGCAAATTGCGTATCTTATTTAAAATCCATTTCAAAATAACTTATTTTGAAATTTGGTGAATCTACACAGCATCTACACAGCGTCACATTTTGAAATAAAATGCTATTTGAGACATCCCTTAGCCCTCGTGGAATGAGGGTTACCAGGATGCCGAAATAGTGTGCCCATTATTTCGAAAAATATTTTGAAATAACAGGAGGCTTGTGTAGATGTGGGATAGCCTGCAGAGTAAATGTACTCTTAGCTACTGTGGGGATAAGCTCTTCAGCAAACCACAAGATAGATGGAACTTGACACAATCTGTATTGGAAGAAAGAAATGACCACTTTCAAAGCTGGTCACTTACATAAAAGATTATGTTATGGTGATCTTTTCCCTGCAGTGTTAATGTAGAGGAAGCCAGTAGCTCTTTTTTTATGCATATTAATTTATTTTGTTTGCAAATGTCTTGATTAGTGCTGACGATGCACAGTGTCACTGTTTTTTAAATATATTTCAACATGAAGGAAGTAGAAAAATAACTGTGGGTATTTCCATCTCCTCTCACTATTTACTCTGAATTTCATTCATTGTCTATTTATCTCTTTCTTCTAAGCACAAATGTCACTCCATAGCTTTTTTTTTTTTTTTTTTTTTTTTTTTTTTAAATAAAGGCAAATCATGTAACAATTAACCTACTGGGTTCAATTTGCCCCTGTGCAGAAGGCCTGGATGAGGCCTATATAGCACTAAGGTATCAGTGCTTTCTGTGAGACTTACAAGATCTTTTAGATGCTCAATCTATTACCTGAGTTTCAGCTGATGAAAATCAGGGTCTCCCCCTTGACTTCATAGAGCTACATCTGTCCTTACACACAGGCTTGGCAACAGCAGGGGGGAGGGGTCAGGAAGAGAGGGAAAAAGGCAGTTTTCCTGTAGCCCGGCGATTCAAAAAGGTCCAGAGTTCCTGGATGTTACCACCACTACCTCTGGAGTGGCAGCTGCCAGAGCCCCAGGTCCTTTAAATCGCTGCTGGAGCATCCTGCTGCATGTTCTGGAAAACTTTGAGGGCTGGCTGCAGTGGGTGGTGGTGGTGGGAGAGGAGGTGCAGCACGCTCTGGGTAGTGCTGAGAGTTGGCTGCCACAGCTACATCCCTTCTACTCGAGGCTCCACCCCCTCTAAGAGCATGGACGCGGCCCCCTCCACTTTGCCCAGGAGCCCAACAAGTCTGTTGGCCCTCATGCATATATGTCCTAAAAGCTTACTTTTTAGCTTCTATGGTTGAACAAGTGTATGTGATGTTAGATCTCTGTTAATGCCGTTTAACTAGTGTACAGGATGGACTCTGACAAATGTAGTTTTGTTTGTTTGATGACTGGAGGCTACAGAAGGAAGAGAGAGAATATGATAGATTTGAAGGCCAGAAGGGAACATTAGATCATCTAGCTTCACCATGCAAACTGCTCTTACAGAGTGACTGTAAGCTAAACTCTTGAGGCATTTTACGATCCACAATAAGCAATCAAAGTGCAAAACCCCCATGAATTTAGATATGCCAAACAAAGCAAATAGGTCTTTAACTTTGTCTTAGAAACATAAATAGCAAGTGTCTCAGAGGCAACAAGGGAGATAGGTTCTGCTCTGAACCAGCCAAAGATTTAAGACTCAGATCCTGAACCTACATAAAATACACTGGCTGTCCTGATGGCTAGAGTTCAGATCTAGGACTGACACATAAAAGTCACAACAAGATCCCTGATGGCACATCTATACAGCACCGTTATTTTGGAATAGTTGACATTATTTCGAAATATCAAAGTATGCGTCTACACACAAGCAGTTATTTCAAAATAATGTCAAAATACTGTCGAGCTGGAGGACTTCTTGCTCTGACTCCTGAAACCATCACTTTACAAGGATTAAGGGAAGTTGGAGGAAGAGGGCTTTATTTTGAAATAAGTGCTGTGTAGACGCGCCCAAATTTGAAATAAGCGATTTCAACTTAAGCTATGCAATTAGCGTAGCTCAAGTTGCCTAGCTTATTTATAGTTTATTCCTGCTGTGTAGAGATATTGGGATCAAATTGATGGAAAGCTTTAATGGCCTGAAAAAGTAATTGTGTATGTAATATGAAATCCTGGTTTGGCTAAGTAACGTTACCTAATGTCTTTTCGACTCAAGGCTTATTCCACAGATAGAATTGCACTACAACTCTCAGCAGCCATTCCAGCCTTAAAATGACTTTTTGTTTTATTAAAGATTCAAGGGGAAGCTGGAAAAGACAAGATTAATTGTCCATTTTGATATTTTTCTGGAATTTCCTGCTTACCAAGGCAAGCATTACTATTTAGGCCTCAGACACGTAACATGCAGCAGTGATACACAGCAGGCTCTCTGGTCATAAGATGCTCATCTCCAGAGGCTAACCACCATTTAAATATAGCTAAAATACACACACACACACACACCCTCTCTTAAGCAATATGTTGGCCATTATTTGGGAAGGGGAAGTTGTTTCTGTGATGGAGATTGGGAGAAGTGGTCTCCATCAGACATCAGAAATCTCCACACACAGAAATCTGTCAGCCAGCATTTCAATTAAACTGGCCATTCCCTTAAAGACCTGACAACATGCGTCTTACTACACAGAAACTTTAACACCAGAGTACAGAGGGAGACTTCATAACTTTTATTTATGCTAAAATTCGACCTGTTGCGTATGGGCCTTAATTATAGATAATTACAGTAAACATTACAAAGACTGCATCCCCACCTTTTGATATTCCTAGTAACTCCAGATTAGCCACTTAACTGACTCTTACAATAAGCAATTTCTTCCTTCCTTGTTTCTTCCTGGCCCTCTCACCCCCACCTTCTGTTCTATGTAGCTGATTTGTTAGTTTGTAATTTGTAATTTGTTTACAGGCAGTCCCCGGGTTACGTACAAGATAGGGACTGTAGGCACACTAGCTGCGCCCCCCCCCCCCCCAGCAGACCAGGGACACGGGGAGCAAAGCCGCAGCGGCAGCGGGGTGCCGCGCCTCTGAGGCTTTGCTCTGGCAAAGCCTCAGAGGCGTGGGACCCCGCCGCGGCTGCGGCTTTGCTCCCGGTGTCCCTGGTCTGCTAGGGACCGTCTCCAGCAGACCAGAGACACCGGGAGCAAAGCCGCAGCTGCGGCTTTGCTCCCGGTGCCCCTGGTCTGCTGGAGACGGTCCCCAGCAGACCAGGGGCACCGGGAGCAGCTTTTCTCGCCCCGGAGGTCGAGGTGGCGGGACCGCTGCCTGCGAGCTCCGGGGCGAGAAAGCCCCGTTCATAAGTGCGGATCCAACATAAGTTGGATCTGCGTAAGTCGGGGACTGCCTGTACTTTTTTCATTGTATCCCTCTGTTACATAATGGTCATGCCAATTCACTTTCAGAATATGATCTGAAGAAGTGGGTCTGCCCCATGAAAGCTCATCACCTAATGAACTATCTTGTTAGACTTTAAAGTGCTACATGACTGCTTTTTTTGTTTTACATTCCCTTCACTCTAAGTCAAGTCTTTGTCCACATTATGTAAAGTTTGAGACTCTCTGCATCAGCTGGACAGAAAACAGGACTGGATTGTTTATGAACCACAGAGTTTGTAGATACACATACTATGATGTGCAGCATTACAAAGTTGGCGGAGTGTGCTATGGATTCGCCCCTCCTCTCATCCTCTGGAGAATCAGATATAATTTAAAGATAGTACAAGGCTTTCAGCCTGGGTGGGCCAATGATCTGGTCTGTATGGCAAATCATCTTTTAGTATATGTTCCCACAGGGCCCAGTATGTGAGGATTAGGGTCACAGAGTTCTGGAGAATGATACAGGGGTCAAAATTGATTGCTTACTGTGAAAAGAACCATTTAAAAAAAGTATTTAAAAAAAAATCAAATGGAGAGAAATGAATCATTGTCGTGCTGGAACGAGAAGTTCTGTTTCATTTTGGAAGTGCCCAAATGAACTGTTTCAACACTTCCAAAATGTGTTTTCTGTTATTTTTCCACCAATGCAATTTGCTGAACAGACTCAGTTGGACACATTGTTTTGGCTGAGCTGAATCTGCACTTGCTTGTGATGAAAAAAGGTTTTGCACAAAAAATTGTCACCTAGGTCTATTGCTAAACCTTCATAAGGGAGGTCTTAGTGCTATGCCTGCCTGCAGCCAGACTGGAATCTATGAGCAAAATGATGTATATGGAGAAAGTACTTGCATTGTATTGCAGCAGTTTATTTGTGCTGTGCATTTTCCTTTTTTTCTGCACAGCTTGCTGTACTTCTACACAGAAAATACGTGGGCGGGTGCTGGGTGCAGTCCTTCTTAATACATTATAAATTCTTTGGGGCCGGGAAGGCTTTTTTTTTGTTCTGCACACAGCACCTAGCATGATGGGTTGCTAGTCTATGACTGATTTGGGGGCTCCTAGGCATTATGGCAATACAAATAATAATGGTAAATTCATAGTCTTCATGATTTTCACCACAGTTTTTCAATCTACTCTAATATAGTCCTCTGCTGAAAAACAGGAAGGCTGGAGGAGATGTGATAGGGAAGCTATTAAATCTGTGTCTATATCAGCTGTTTTATTTCTCCGGGGTTTATGCTAATACTTTGACTTTGTGTAGGTTTTTCTCTCCCAAGGTTCATTTAGATTCATATGATTAAAGAAAGCTTGATGTGAAACTCAGCTGAAAACTCAGAATTTCACGTTCTTTTGCATAAAAGCCATAGATTCTGTAAGATTTCAAAGCAAAATGTTAACTCTGCCTCGCTTTTTTGATCTTGGGCCTAGGTTCATTTGAAAGCTAATGGAGAGCCTTAGTTCAGTATTCAGGAAACCTAATCTGATTTGCAAGTGTGTACCAAAATGTGGAACTAGGGAAATTACCTGAGGTTACAGGTTTTCTTTCAGGAAATTTCACATTCCTCCAAGAACTTTCTGGCAGCCACCCTCTCCGTGCTCTTCCCCTCCCCTTCCAGTATTAATGCTTTTCCTGCTGCAGTTACGGGTTTGTTTTCAGGCTGTCTTTGAATTGGCATGGCATGTTGTGCTACATCAGATTATGTAACAAATGACCCTGAATGGGTAGCATGATCTCAAGTGCTTGCCACTGGTCTGCCATGAGGCTCACAAGTCCAAAGTTTCCTGGCTTAAAAATTCCAAATCCAAACATCCTTCTTGCATTCCGAGGATGGAGAAAATATAAGAGAACTGGGAGGCTTTTGTTTTAGTTTTTTTCTCCTGACAATGATTGCCATGAAAATCTTTACAAATGGTTTGACAAGTAATTAAAGTTATTACAACATTCAGAGGGTTCCTTTGCTAGTCCCTCTGCAAAGGGAGGGACTATTTGGAGTCTCTTTATCTATGTGTAACAGGTCAGGTCATCTGCAAGGATTAAATTTAGCACTTCTGGATCTAAAATAATAAAGTTCTGTTGCATTAGCTGAAGGACCAGATCTGCTCACCATCATGGACTCATAAACCTCTACAAGTGGAGCCTCTACATGTGTTTTAGCCACAAGAGTGTAAAAAAAAAAGGGGGCCTCAATCTGTTTTTTCACTCTTTTCACTCATTTTTGTTCTTCACTGTAATTAAAAGGACGCTGCTGGCTCATGCCAACAGATTCAGACTTGCAGGGCTTGGGCTAAGAGGCTGTTTAGCTGCAGTGTGGATGTTTGGGCTTAGGCTAAATGTTCTCTCTAATTTTTTCCATCCATGTGCAGAATAAATTTTATGTGCACTGAGGCACATGAGGCTGTGCACCACCAATAGAAACACATGCTGCCACCTCTGGACACCTTGGGCGCTTTGCTAATCAGCTGGGTGGCACCTGACTCTCCTGGGCAGTAGCCCAAGCACTCAGCTTACAGGGAACACTGATCAGCCCAGGTTCTGGGATCCTGTGAATATCAACACTGCAATTAAATAACCCCTTGGCCAGACGCTCATGTTTCCAGATCAGCTGTGGGTTTTTAATTGCATTGAAGACATACCCCTTATGTTAGCCTGGACTTTATATAGCACATGGGCAAATTATAAAATATTTAATAATTACCACTATAATTACTTCTGGTTATCCGGAACTTAAAAAAGTCTGCTGTTATCTGTATTGAAATAGCACCTCAAAGTCCTGGCCAGGGTGTGTCTCCCTTAGGTGAGGTACTATAATGACCTATCTAGTAAAAGACAAGCCTTGACACAAGAAGCTTCCGGTCCTAAAGACAAGCCAACAAATGGTGAAACAAACACAACTGGAGCGTGGAAAGGAAGAGGGTCTTGCAGACACTAACCGTGTGCACAGTTAATAGGCGAATAAGCCTATTAGCAGCAGTGAGGTCGGCTTGCTATCTGGCTAAGATGGCAAGGTTTTATAGTCATTGTGGTAAAGATGAGAAGTAAGTTTTTAAAGCATCTACTATTAGAGGTGGTGCTTGACTGAAAATGATAAAAATAACATGGCACCATCAAATATAGAAGCGGGTGAGGTAAGAATGAGATATTAATGAGGCTATTTTCTATTTAATGTTGGTGTTCTTACCACGTTACCCTGTAACCTGATTTAAAAGCAGTCTGTTACCCTATATGAGAGAAATGCTCTTTTTAAAATTGTAACATGCTTTTAACCTTTCATGTAACCCAATGCCTTAAGGAGCTCTGCAGAGGATTCATTTGACTTCTGTATAGCTACTAGTCATGCATGGGAAAAATAGCATCATCCCATACCGAGCTGTGAATATAGCTGGGTCAAGGATTGTTTGGAAATAGCTTGGCCATAATTTCCTGATGATCTGAATACAGTTGAAGTTGCTGCACCCAATCTTTAGCTGATATAAATCTGTTTAGCTCCATTGACTTTAATTGAAGCCGTACCGATGTACCCTAAAAGTCTCAGAGGGGTAGCTCTGTTAGTCTGTAACTTTAGAATAATGAGTAGTCCTGTAACACCTTACGGTATGTCTACACAGCAAAGTTATTTTGAAATAACAGCAGTTATTTCGAAATAACTTTACTAGTGCCTACACAGTGAAACCACTATTTTGAAATTAATTCGAAATAGCGAAGCACTTATTTTGAATTTGGTAAACCTCATTCCATGAGTAATAACACCAAATTCAAAATAGCTATTTTGAAATAAGTGCTGTGTAGACACTTATTTTGAAATAAGGGGCTCCAGCCTTCCCAGGGTGCCCTGGTGGCCACCCCAGCCTCAACACGCCTCTCCCTCCCCCCTCCCTGGAGCCCTTAAAGGAGTTGAATCTGGCATCAGTGCCTGTGCCAGCTCCAAGCCTGCCAGCCCAGAGCCAGCAGTCACTGCCCCTGACCCAGTGGCCCCAAAACATGAGCCGGCAAGCCACTGGCAGCCAGCCCTCCACCGCTCCCCAGGAGCAGTCTGCCAGCTGCCAGGAGCCTGCAAGGGCCCAGAGAAGGCAGGTGCCTTCCTGGTCCAAGGTGGATATCATGGACCTTATTCAGGTTTGGGGGGGATGACCCCAACATCCATGATCTCCACACTAGACGGAGGAATGCGGGTGTCTATGGCAGGATAGCTGCCAGCCTGGCCACCAAAAGCCACATGCGAACCCAGGAGCAGGTTTGCATGAAAATCAAGTTGGTCCGGTGAGATCCCCAACCCTGATCCCTGAGCTTCCCCTCCCCCTTCTTCCCCTTGCTTCCTTCTTCCAGCTCCCTCCTCCCAGGTTTCCCCCTCCCTTCTTCCAGCCTCTCTTCTCCCCTCTCCTTCCTCCTTTCCCCAGTCTCACAAGAGTTTCATTCCTCCCCCAGTTTTGTTAAATAAAGAGAGTTTGTGTTCAGGAAAATACATGTATTGTATTTGACATCAGGAAAGGGGGTTAGGGAGGAGTAAGTGAAAGGATGTGAGGAAGGAATGAGGCACAAGCCCTCAGTGGGGCAGACCAGTGAGGCTCTTAGTGCTCCTCAAGGTGGAAGCTCTCCCGCAGGGCCTCCTGGATGGACCTCCTGGATGGCAGCCAGCAGAAAGTGCAGCCAGGCTCGCAGCAACGCGTCCACGAGAAGCACCAGAGCGCAACGCGTTCACGAGAAGTACCTTCTCAGGGGCAGCTCTGGCTCCATGTTGCAGAGTGCTGTGGTGTCCCGAGTGAGGGCAATCAGAGCACGCAGAGACAAAATGCTTTGCTGTCCCTCATGGAGGTAGGCAAGCAAGCAGGGAAACCTGAGAACCGGCTATCCAGGGGGGATCCCTTTAAGTACAGGCCTCAGATAGCCTCAGGCAGCAGCCCTACACAATAAGACCTGACCTGATGCCCTGCCGGACCTGGTTCCGGCCGGCCTTAAATGCGATTCAACGTCCACTCAATGTGGATGTGCTATTTTGAAATAGCAAAACGCTATTTTGAAATGCATTTTGTGTGTAGACGCGTTATTTCGAAATAAGCTATTTCGAATTAACTATTTTGAAATAGCTTATTTCAAAATAACACTGTAGTGTAGACATATCCTCAGGGTATGTCTACACTAGCCCCCTAGATCGATCTAGGGAGGCTAATGAGGGCAACCAAAATTGCAAATGGAGCACGGGATTTAAATATCTTGCGCTTCATTAGCATGTTCCTGGCTGGTCGCCATTTTAGAAATTGACTAGCCCGAAGTAACTGCCCGCATCTACAAGTGACAGTGAAATGGGATTCTGAATTAAAGCCCTAAATCAAAGTAGCTGTTATTCCTTCTGGAATAAGGTTTAACAGCTAATTCGATTTAAGGCTTTAATTCAGAATCCCCTTTCACTGCCACGTGTAGACATGGGCAGTTACTTCGGGCTAGTCAATTCCTAAAATGGTGACTGGCTGGGAACATGCTAATGAAGCACGGGATATTTAAATCCCATGCTTTATTTGCAATTTCGGTCGCCCTCATTAGCCTCCCTAGATCGAATTAGGAGGCTAGTGTACACATACCCTTAGAGACTAACTATATATATATAGTAGGTTTTGTCCATGAAAGCTCATGATTCTCTCTCTCTCTCTCTCTCTCTCTCTCTCTCTCTCTCTCTCTCTCATATATATATATGAGAGAGAGAGAGAGAGAGAGAGAGAGAGAGAGAGAGAGAGAGAAAATCATGAGCTTTCATGGGCAAAACCTACTCTGAGAAGCTGGTCAGTTGTGTTTGAATCATTAATTAAAAGCCCATATCTGGAGAAGCAGAACAGCAACCAAACAAAAACAACAAACAACAAAAGAAACCAAACCCCACCAAATTGATGATCTTTATGACAAAGGAGGGAAAAATTATTAGCCAAACCCCTCTGTACATTTAGTAAATGTTCCTATTAAAGTTAAAACACTCACAAGATACCACAACTGGATGATGTGTTTGCCGGCTTCTTTCATTCAGTGTCATTTCATTACATTGCCAGAATTAATCACTGTCTTCAGCCACCTAGCCTGACTTCTTTACATCTCACTTGGTCTCCCTGGTGATTTTTTTTTTAGTATCTCAATCCAACATTATCTTTTAATATAAGATTTGATACAGGTTATACTGGGCTGGGGAACCTTTTTTGGGTTGGGGGCCTCTGACCCACAGAAAAATCAGTCGGGGGGCTGCACACAATTGAGCAGCAAAAAAGCCCCAAACAAGGCCTCACTGAGGTGGGCCCCCAGTGAGAAGGAGAAAGACACTCCCCACATTCTCCTCACAGACCAGTGCCTAGAGGGACCTAGCCTAATAGATTTAGCGTGCTCAAGCTCTGTGGTGCTGTAGAGGAAGTGCGAGCTCCTCAATGCTGGGGGATGCCCTGAGTCTTGGGGGCTGGACCCAGGTAAATGGGGGGCAGCATCCAGCCCCCAGGCCTTAGGTTCCCCACCCGAGCTATACAGGAGATGATTAATAGTGACTTAAGAACTGCATGTGTCTCTGTTAAACTCAAGTTTAATGGCTTTAACAAAATAATACATTCCCAGATCCTTATGTGTGAAGTTCTCTTCTCTCCACCTCAGTCCTTGCTAAATAGGGCTCTATGTAGTAAGTTCATAGAATCATAGAGCTGGAAGAGGCCTAGGAGGTCATCAAGTCCATCCCCCTGCCCAAAGCAGGACCATTCCCAACTAAATCAACCCAGCCAGGGCTTTGTCAAGCCGAGACTTAGAAACCTCTAGGGATGGAGATTCTACCCCCTCCCTAGGTAACTCATTCCAGCGCTTCACCACCCTCCTAGTGAAATAGTTTTTCCTAATATCCACCCTAGACTTCCCACAGGTTATTGAGGTTGAGGACAGAATGTGCCCTCGAAGCTATAGGCAGGGCTTCACAGTCTCTCTGCAGCTATTTTCCTTGTGAATGGATTGAAAGAGAAGCAATGACCTCCCTGCAACCCAGATTTGGATCTAGTGGCTCTAAAGTCCCATGCGATTGCACATCCAGTGGACCCCATGAGCAGCTTTTGTGCACTGGCTTGTGGGGAGTCCATATTTTTCCCTGCATTGCCATGCACAAGAAGTGCACAGTCATTTTCCGCATGAGCAGAACTTTCCACCTGTTGGAGCCACTCTGCCCACACAGATAGCTGTGGTAGTTTTGCTGTGTTGATGGTGTTGTGTTACACCACAGGAAACCTGGGTTTGATTCCGGCCTTGGCCACTGACCTGTTAAGTAACTGCAGGAAAGTCACTTCATCTCTTTCTCCTCTCACCCTTCTGTCTGTGTTGTCCTGTTAGGCTATGTCTAGACTGCAGGCTTCTTTCGAAAAATGCTCTTTCGAAAGAGCATCTTTCGAAAGATCGCGTCTAGACTGCATGCGGATCTTTCAAAAGAAAAATCCGCTTTTTCGAAAGAGAGCACCCAGCGAGTCTGGATGCTGTCTTTCGAAGACGGCCTCTTTACATTGAAGAACGCCTTCCTTCGAAAGAGGAACTTTCGAAGGAAGGCGTTCTTCCTCGTGAAACGAGGTTTACCGCCATCGAAAGAAAAGCCACGTTCTTTCGAAATAATTTCGAAAGAACGCGGCTTGAGTCTGGACGCAGGGGAAGTTTTTTCGGGAAAAGGCTACTTTTCCCGAAAAAACCCCTGAGTCTGGACACGGCCTTAGAGTGTAAGCTCTGGGCAAGGACTGACTCTTACTTGTTCATGTCTGCCACAATGGTCCATGCATCACTGTAATCTATACTATTGTAAAAGGAGAGGTGTCTCTCATGCCGTCTGTCACAGAGAACAGACTTCTCACAAGACTCCCCTGCCTCTGGCAGGTCCCGAGGCGCTGGGCAGAGGAGGAAGGAGAGGGGGAGGGGACGGTGCAACGCAGCTGCTTTGTGCACCTTTTACTTTCCTGCTGAGTCGCCGGAGACCAACCAGCTGCTGCCAGGTAATGGTGAATGCCTCTCCCTGGCAGCACAGCGCTGTGTCGCGGCCTAGCCCATCTTGCCCACCCTGAGTGCGGTGGGATCCGGGCAGGATTGCTAAGCTGCACAGCCAGCAGACTCGGGGGAAACTCACACCGAAGTGGGGTCCAAGAAGCCCCTTCCCCAAACAGCCACCAGAATCCAGCAACCCCCCGGGTGCGAGCTTGGACCCTGCCCTCCTCCCCAGCATCCCTTTGAACACCTGAGTCAGCCTCTCGGTACCGCCTTGAACCCCGTGCTCACAAACTTGGCCCAAAATGCTTCCCCCCCACTGTGACCCTGAAATCCACCCTCCTCTTGGTTCAGCTAAGTTAGTGGCCCATGGGCCGAGTGTGAAATGGAGGCTGTGATTCGCCAGCAGCATAGGGAGTCCAGTCGGCAGGTGTGGGTACGCTGGCCAGGATCTAACCCACTGGCACCTGGATGACTGACTCCAGGATCCCCATAGTGCTCTCTGGTGGGTGTGAGTGCACGGCGTTTGTGGATGGCACGAGGTGGAGACAGAGCAGCGGGGATATAGCAATGGCAGCAGCGGGTTCTTCATGAGCAAGATGGCGGCTAGGTCTGTTTTTGACCCCCATGGCAGGTCAACATAAGTGTACGGCTACCGTCACAATGGGTCGGGTAATGCTAGTACAAATAATAACAAAGAAGAATTAAATACTCTGTCTCAAACCTCTCGCCAGGCTTTAAGGTCAGACCACATCCATAATATGCAGATCTGGAAAGAGATCTATCATAACACAGAGGGAGAATGTCTAGCTCTCTGCCCAAAGTGAGCCAAGTTTTTGAAATGGCGGTGCAGGAAGGAGGAATCAGCACTCAAAGAAAAGGGGAAAAATTAACTCGAATGGAAGTCACCTGGCTGAATTTCCTTTGGAAAATATCCCCGTGTGTCAGTGAGAAAAGAATGAGAATAAGTGAGAATCTAGCTCAGCAAGGTGCGAACAAGTGAGCCTGTACTGATTATTCAAATATTAGTTCCCCTGAGAAAGCTGATGGGGGTAATTTGACAATCTGGCTGGCCATTTGGATGGTAGGGGTAACCACAGTGTGATACAGGTAGCCATGGGGATACTTGAGACATCTCTGGGGGAATCACACAGAACGAATTATACAGTGGTGGATTTAATTAATTAATTATTTCATATATTGCATTTTCATATTAGGCTACTCTGACAGAGCTTTAAAACTCGGAGGAAATTTGTTACATAAAATACAATAGTTAATTTACTTCAAGATGTGCCACTGAAAATAGACACAGAGAACCTGATATACAGACCCCTCACCACCAGTCACCATACAGGGCAACTTCAGTTGTCCAGCAATTGTGTATGACCGGGTTCAAAAAAAGAATTAGATAAGTTCACGGACACTGTGTCCATCAAGGACTATTACCCAGGCTGGGCAGGGATGGTGTCCCTTGCCTCTGTTTGCCAGAAGCTGCAATGGGCAACAGGGAATGGATCACTTCAAGATCACCTGTTCTGTTCACTCCCTTACGGGTACCTGGCATTGGTCACTGTCGGAAGCTAGGTTACTGGGATAGCTGGATCTTTGATTTGACTCAGTATTCCCATTCCTAGGTATGTTCTTATGTCCAGTCTGAGCTCAGAACTAAGGGTTTTTTTCTAGTCATATACCTCTGTAAATACTCTATCTGTACACAACAGTAAAATATGGACAGATGGCTAAAGCCAGGTGGTAAGAAGAACCATTATTCTATTTATTAATAGTTGTTTGGCCGTTACCTTTTCTAAATAAATAGGGTGAAAAAGTTTGACAGAAATCCTGCTGTGGAAAGTTCTTGCATAAAGCACTTTGTAGTTTTAGTCTAAAAAAAACTTACCAAAGTATCTGTGATGAGACGAGGTAGGAGTACAAAGGCAGCTGATAGATCTGGAAGGGGATAAATGATAAGAAGAGGTTGAAGACTTTTGGTCTAAGAAGCCAATTATCCCATCAATCCAAGGCTGATAAAGAAGCAGGAAGGAAGTGTCAAGGAAGAGAGAGAGGGAACCAGAGTTAGTGAAATGAAAACAAAGTCCTCAAGGGAGGCAGACCTCTGTTTTGTTCCCTTCTGATCCAGGGGAGAGGGCCAAAAAGTGCTGTTAGTGCTGTAAATAGATGTTTGCACAAGGACTGTTGTGGAAGAAGTGGAGGGAACAGAAACTAAAAGGGTGCAGTGAAGGCATAGCCACTAGAGTCCGTGCAGTTTCTGTGGGATGTGGGTCCTCTCACAGCTTGTAAATAGGCATGAGAGGAGCCATTCTCTATAATCCTCAGAGGGGGATTCTGTTGTGATTAGGGTGACCAGAGGCCCTGAGTTTATAGGGACAGTTCTGATATGTGGGGCTTTCTCTCATCTAGGTACCTGTTTCCTGTCCTGATTTTTTCACATTTGCTACTGGTCACCCTAACTATACTGTGATGGATAGCTAGTGATAATCAGTTTGACTTGCCATGTCTCTCTGGCTTTCTTGATCTTGACTAGTGCCAACCCATTCTTCTGTGGGCCAAGTGCAGACTTGGCAAACATGGGTGCAATCCCCCCCCCCCCGGGATTATCATTGCTCTTTATTATTCATGTTATACTAGTGACTAAAAGGTCTGGATCCCATACCCTGACCTAACAAAAGTCCTTCTATTAAAGATCTCACAATGCAGATTGACAAGGGAGGCTAAAGGGAGGAGTTGCTAATCCCGATTTTACAAAAGGGGGTAGTCGAGGCTCAGAAACAGTAAGGCTATGTCTACACTACAGCACTAATTCGAACTGACTTAATTCGAATTAGTTAATTCGAACTAAGCTAATTCGAACTAGTGCATCTAGACCTAAAAATTAGTTCGAATTAGCATTTTGCTAATTCAAACTAGCATGTCCACATTGAGTGGACTCTGAACTGAAGTTAAGGCTGGCCGGAAGCAGTGCCGGCAGGGCATCAGATTAGGACTTAGAGCGTGGAGCTGCAGTCTCAGGCTAGCCGATGGCTGTGCTTAAAGGGACCCGACCCCCACCCCGGACATACAGTTCTCAGGGGTTCCCCGCTCGCTTGTCTAACTCGATGGAGGACAGCAAAGCAGTCCCGGCTTGGAGTGCCCTGAGTGCCCACACTTGGCACATCACAGCACTCGGCCATCAGCCTGGCTACACTTGCCACAGGCTGCCATCCGGGGGGGAGTCAATCGGGGGGCTGCAGGAGAGCTTCCACCCCGAGGAGCCCGTAGAGCCACCCCAGTCCTCCCCATCGGGGGCTCGTACCCCATTCCTCCCTCACCTCCTTCCACTTACCCCTCCCTGGCCCCCCTTCCTGATGTATAAAATAAAGGACACGTGTGTTCAAAAATAGAAACTCTCTTTATTTAACAAAACGGAGGGGGGGTTAACCTCTGGGGAGACTGGGAAAAGGAGGTGGGAGAGGGGAAGAGAGAAGATGGGAGAGGGGAGGGCAACTAAATTGATCAGGGGTTTGGAACAGGTCCCATATGAAGAGAGGCTAAAGAAACTGGGACTTTTCAGCTTAGAAAAGAGGAGACTGAGGGGGGATATGATAGAGGTCTATAAAAGCATGAGTGGTGTGGAGAGGGTGCATAAAGAAAAGTTCTTCATTAGTTCCCATAATAGAAGGACTAGAGGACATCAAATGAAATGAATGGGTAGCAGGCTTCAACTAATAAAAGTAAGTTCTTCTTCACAAAGCAAATAGTCAACCTGTGGAACTCCTTGCTGCAGGAGGCTGTGAAGGCTACAACTAGAACAGACTTTAAAGAGAATTTAGAAAAATTCATGGAGGCTGGGTCCATGAAGTGGTATGCGCCAGGGGGTAGCAATGGTGTCCCTGGCCTCTGTCAGCTGACGGTCAGGGCAGTGTGTGTGTGTATGTTTCCGAGAAAAGGTTTAACGTCCATGCCTTTACCGGGGTCCCATCGCAGAGAGTGGCCAGCAGGCCAACAGACGCCCCGTTATATAGGAAGAGCTTATTACACCTTAGATTTTAGCTGCTAGAACACAGGGGGTTCCTTCGCAGAGGGCAGCCTAGGAAAGGCTGAAAAGGTGCCCCAACGGATCTTGTCACCTGGGAGTGACACAGATCCAAACGCCCAAGCTCTCCCTATGTCTGTCCCTTTATGACCGGCTGAAGTTCTTTTAAATTGTGCTTGGTTCTGTTACAGCAACTGAAGGAGTCAGGTTAAAGCTTAAACAGTTACAGGTTTATTGAGGAAGCTTATAAATCATATGGTTGCAATGGCTATTGTTCTATTTCTTAACTATTAGCAAAATATAGGTCTTAAAAATGGTTACAAAGAAGATAAAGATAGAAAAATAGAAATAATGGTACCAAGTAACAGCTTACTCTTTCTATGTGTACACTTAAGACAGAGGACCACATCCAGGTACCATTTTTACCCCCTTCTGTGCCTCTCGACTCCAGCATGTCAGGCCAGGGCCGGTCCCTCAATTCCTAGGAAAGACGAAAATACGAGGTGGCCGTCCCCATAGAACCTCGGGAGGTCAAACGCCTAACCCGACCAGCAGGTAGAGGGTAGAATGACACTCAAAGTGAGTGTGTGCTGGACCTATCTTTTATATTCATGGGGTCACGTATTTCTCTTTCTTGTCTGTCATGCCAATTGATGCTGGTCTGTCTGCTGTGAGACCAGTTCTTACAAGGGAGTTGTGAACTTAATTTACACTTGTAAGAGAGATTTGAGATGATTAAATTGGAAGTACAGGACATTGTTTTCTCACTGGGAAATTCCCCTTCCAGGGACTGTGTGTGTTCGAATCAACATAGGTGCCAGCCGCAGCCTCGAGGCCAGCTTATTGACTTAGCTGCTCTCTATCCACATATCTGTGTTTCAGCTTCTCAGGATCAGATGAGCCAGCATAGACTATGCTGATATTATTGCTCCTTCTCTGCCCTGTGCTTCAGAGAGACAAATAAGATGGATGATATAGGGGTTAGTCTGTCTGGCTACAGCCTCTGTTTGTGGAAGGCTGGAGATGGATGACATGAGACAAATGGCTTGGTCATTGTTTCGGTCCATCCTCTCCAGGGTCCCTAGTGTTGGCCGCTGTCGGCAGACAGGCTACTGGGCTAGATGGACCTTTGGTCTGACCCAGTACAGCCATTCTAAGCTCAGGGCTCAGGATCGGGGGTCTCACTGGACCACCCTGATTTTCATGCAAACCTGCTCCTGGGTGGCCAGGCTGGCAGCTATCCTGCCCTGGATAGCCACTTTCCTGTTCCTAGTGCGGAGGTCATGGATGAGGTCCATGATGTCCGCACTAGACCAGGTGGGCGCCCGCCTCTTGCAGACCTGGGCAGGCTCCCAGGAGCTGCCAGCCTGGTCCCGGGAAGCGGGGAAGGCCGGGTGGCAGTGGGTGGCTGGCTCAAGCTGTGCCAGGTGCAGGGTCTGCTGGCTAGGTGCTGGCAGGCTTGCACCTGGCATGGGCACAGTAGCCAGCCTGTGCCCCTTTAAGGGCTCCGGGGCCGGGAGGGGGGCAGAAGAGTTTCCCTGGTGGTGCCCAGAGTGGCCACCAGGGAAAGCTGGGGAGGGCTAGCCTCCCACTAGTTCGAATTAAGTGGCTACACAGCCCTTAATTAGAACTACTTAATTCGAACTAGGCGTTAGTCCTCGTAGAATGAGGTTTACCTAGTTCGAATTAAGCGCTCTGCTAGTTTGAATTAAGTTCGAACTAGCGGTTTGTATGTGTAGCGCCTATCAAAGTTAATTCGAACTAACATCTGTTAGTTCGAATTAACTTTGTAGTGTAGACATACCCTTAGTGACTTGCCTTAAATCACACACTAAACCCCTGGAAAAACTGGGCATGGGACCTAGTCTTCCTGGCTGCTAGGGTGATAATGTAATTACCAGCCTTCATTTCAGTCATTCCATTTCAGTGGAAATCCCAACTCCAGAGCAAGAGGCAGAGACTGGTACTGCTCCAGGTTCCGTTCTTTCAATCAGATTCAAGATCAAATGCCCTGTACCCTTTAGCCTACTGAAGTCATTGGGCACATTTCAAAGGGTTGCATTAATCTAGGACCAAAGGACAGAAACCCTGAACTGTGCCCAGTTCTAGCTCTCAGATCCCTTCTGCTGGTTATGTACTTTGAGATCTTCCACTGAAAGATCTTCTCTATCAGTAGGGGTAGTTATTTGGCCAGTAATGAGCAGAAAGCATAGAGTAAAGAACTGTTGTTTTAGTTTGTGCCATATGCCAATGATCTTAGAAGAGACACTTCAGGGTATAAGATACCAAACTTTTTAAAGCAATCAAGTTTTGCAAGGGCATATAATTATTGTACAATAATTCCTCATGTGTCATACAGATTTGCATGCCTTCTTAAGGTGGGGACTTGCTTATTACACAGCAAGCACATAGCCCAGGGCATCTGATCCTGAGTGTAATTGCTACATTAAAGAGAACAGTAATTTCTGAATTAGAAAATGTCCCATTTCTGTTTTCATATGGTTTTCTTTTTATACATATTTTAAAATTTCTGTGTGACCATTCTCTACCTCTTAACCCACAACGTTTAAAGGGACACACATGCTTATGGGTAAAATGTAGTGTTAAAACCATGATTAAAAAAATGTGGCACTACAGGAATAGGAAGGGAGTTAATAGTATTGTCAGATATACCGTATGAGGCCAGGTCTACTGTAGGGAGAAAGTCGACCTAAAATATGCAACTCCAGCTATGTGAATAGGGTAGCTAAAGTTGATGCTCCTTAGGTCAAATTTCCACAATGTCCCTACTGTGGAAGGTTAAGGGAAGAAACTCTCCCATTGACTTCCCTTACTCCTCGTGATCTGATGGAGTACTGAAGTCAATGAGGATGTGATCAGCAGTCGATTTAGTGGATCCTTGTTAGACCTGCTGAATCAAACCCTGGGAGATTGATCTCCACAGCCTCGATCTCTTGGTAAGTGCAGAAAAGCCCTGAGATGGAATGCCATCTGTTCGAAAACAGAACTTGCATGCACACGTGAGTAAGGAGTACAAGTCTCTCATCCAGGTTAACTCCCGCTTCTCCCCGCCCCCTGAGCTAATGCCAGAACTGTCTGGAAAGCAGGCGGGGAAAAAATGAAAAAGAGTGTCACGTTGCTTCCATTTTTTATTTTTTTTCTCACCAATGCTAACACACACACACACACACACACACAAAGAGAGTGAGAGAGAGAGAACAAAAAAATACCTGACGCAGCACCTTTAGTCTCAGAACTTCCCTTCTATAACCAGCTTATGCAATCAAAATCAAATCAGCAACACTTTTGCTGCAGGTTTCTTGTATTTCTCTTCCTCATAAGCTCAATGTTGGCATGTCTTATTATTTTTATGGGGAGCTCTGTGAAATTTGGTGCTTTTCTAAAAGCCCCAAATGCAGGAATTCTCTGATTAGGAGAGACAAAGAAAACTAGTTCTTATGGTTGCACAGAATAGCTTAAAAATATGACCCAAGTTATACCATAAGCCTAAAAGAAACAAAAGCTAATTGATAGAACACAACCCAAAATAAGACACCAAATCATCTGATGAAGTGGATTATGCCCATGAAAGCTGATGCCCTAATACATCGGTTAGTCTCTAAGGTGCTACAGGACTCCTCTTTGTTTTTGCAGATATAGACTAACATGGCTACCCCTCTGAGACTATTTTAAAAAGAAACTCATTATTTTTAAGCCAAGTTCATGATTTTCAGGGGGTTTGATTTCTAATTTTTATAATTTCAGGTTGCAATACTGTTGGCTTACTGTTCCAGATCCTCAGTTGCTGTAAGCTAGGGTTATGTTGTTCTAGTCAGTGAAGGTACACTGGTTTACACCAGTTCAGGATCCAATCCAGTGTCTCTTTTCTTCCCTGCCCTCTGAAAAACAGTTCAACTCTATCTCTATTGAGCTCCAAAATTCTAAATTCTAAGACCTAGGTGAAATTCTGGTCTTACTAAACGCTTATTGACTTTAAATGGAGCCAGGATTTAACATCTGGCTACCCTGCCACTTGACTTGCCCAAGGCAGGTCACTTCACCTTGTTGTGCCTGTTTCCTCTCCCCCCAAGGCTGCATTTGTCTCCTTAGCTCATAAGCTCACTGAGGCTTCATCTAGACTTCAGGCTTTTTGTGAAAGAAGCTTTTGTCGGAAGAGATCTTCTGCAAAAACTTCTTGCGCAAGAGCGCATCCACATTGCAAAAGTGCATTGAAAAAGCAATGCGCTTTTGCGAAAGAGAGCGTCCAGACTGCATGGACGTGCTCTTGAAAGTAAGCACTGATTAGTATGCACAGAATGGCCACCCGGTCACCTGTGCTTTTTCCTCTTTCCTCTTTTTGCGCAAAACCCCCCTCTTCCCCATCCACGCACGCCTTTTTGTGAAAGAACTCTTTCGCAAAAAGGCTTTTTTCCTCGTAGAAAGAGGAATACCAATTGCGCAAAAACCCTTCTGTTGTTTCGATTCTCTTGCACAAAAACAAGCTTGAGGTGTGGATGCTCTGCGAGTTTTTGCAGAAAAACAGCCATTTTTCTGCAAAAACTCTGTAGTGTAGACATAGCCTGGAAGCCAGGAATGCCTCTCCTGTGTTTGTACATGACCTCCAGTAGAACAAGGTCCTAATGACAGTGATAAAAAATGTTATGATAACATTTTTTTCTTCAAAAAATGCTGTTTTGTCAAAAACAAAATGTTTTGTGGAAAGTGGGGAAGGGAAGGGAGGAAAGGAAGAGTGAAAGAATGAGATTCTCCCCTCTCTCCGAATAGTCAATTGGATGGGGTACTCACCTGTGATGTGAGAGACCCACATTCAAGTCCTTCTTCAGAATTTAGCGCAACACAAATTTGAAGCGGTGTTTTGTGGGCAAATGCTCTAATCACTCAACTCTCTGGGATCTCTCTTGGGCTTTTTTTATGAAAAATTTAGCATACCCCATTTCAACTTTTATCAGAATGAAAATAAATGTCAAAATCTCAACATTTTCAATAAAATAGAATCAGTTTTTTTCTGCCTAACCCTAATTCCAAAGTGTCTAGGTACTACTGAAATACAAATAGATAATAGTGGGCACATGCATTTTCTAATACCAATGCCATAAAAAATCCTGTTCTGTTACTAGAGATGGGTGAACAACAAAGTTTGGAATTGGAATTGAGTTTCAGTAAACACCCAAATGCATGGATGAGTCTGAACTTGATACAAATAGCCTACAACTTTTGAGAGATTCCTATCTTCATTCAAGCTTATTGCTCTGTGTCCTCTGTGGTATTTAATCACCAGAGCCTGGGAGTGGAAACTTCCCAGAAAAAGGCATTCTTCAGAGATTTCTGCCATTTCCACTTCCAGTTGGAAATGTCACAAATAAAGCCAACATGTGCAATTTTCATCTTTCTCACCTACCAACTGCAAATAAAGAGGATGCTTATCTAAATAGTTTACAATCTTCCAAAAGTTTTGGCTGGGGTTTGTTCTAAAAATGGATAGAGGGTAAGAGGACATTTCTGATTTTTTCCTAACTTTTTGCTCATCCCTCACAGATGATTTTTGAGTAATTATTTGAATTCCCCTAGTGCCCAGAGGGTAAGGCCAAGAACAGAGCCCATTGGGCTGTAAATGGCACAAAACACCCAATAAGGGACAGTTCCTGCTCTAAAGAGCTTACAGCTTAAATAGATAATTCAGACAAATGGTGGGAAAGCAAATAGAGGCATATAAACATGTAAAGAATTGTCCAAAAGTCACACAGTGGGTCAGAGCAGAGAACAGAACCCAGGCCTCTGAGACTAGAAGGTGCTGAACAAGTGGCATCACTAAACATCATTCAAAGTTTTCCTCAATTTGCTCCTGCAAACCTTTCATTTCCACAAGAGATCTTCAGGACTGTGCTCCGTGGCAAGAAGGGAACTTTGAAATGAGTGAGTTGAAGCGAGAGCAAGATTCTTGCCACCACACCTTTAAAACTACAGGAGTATGTATACTTCTGGGGAGCGAGGGGATATGTGTGATAGGTTGTGGATACCTCAATGAAAAACATTTTCTCTCCCCTTCAGTATCATTCTGGTATTTCTTCAGTGTCATTCTTGGGGCCTGATCTAGTAACCAGTCTTTCCTTGATTTTAATGGGAGTTGTGCCTGTGAAGCAACTGAGGATTGACCCATGTTGTGGGTAAGTCTAGAAATCACAAGCTGTGACAGTCCAGGCTCCCAGGTTGTTGATACAGCTGGTGTACTGCAAGTCAACAGTTGTGTAGTTTTCCTCCAGGCACAAACTAATGAAGGTGAGTCGATGACTAATGACTGTTTGAAATGTGCTAGCAACCATTTCCAGGAATGGATTATGCTGCTTGCAATCAGCTGTTGTTATTCCAAGTCTGGACTTGGACCGAGTGTACCATAGGAGCCCAAACTCTTACTTGCAGCTGTGCTTTACATCACTGAGTTTCTTTTCATGTGGGTACTTCTCTAAAACCATGGGGAAGACATTCAATGATAAGTCTAAGTTTATAATAATAAGAATAACAGCTTTTATTTATTAAGCACCTGTTTGCCAAAGGCATTGTAGACACAGAAAACTAACAATAAAAACAATTAACTGTCCAGCAAAGATAGGCAAGCAAACTATGATGAATAAAATACAACATTCAACTTGTCCTGATATGAAATAAGAGAATAAATTTGTGATATATTTATGCAACTGTGATTCCTTTTGTTTTCTGTGTGTCACACGTTTAAATTTCTCAGTTATCTGTGTATGTTGAGGTTGGTAACCATTTTGTTATTGGAGTTCAGTGTTGAGTGTTGGTGGGATACAGACTGCACACTCCCTCAGGGAGACCTTTATTTTTGTTCTTTCTTTATTATTCTATTTATTGAAAGTTGTTTGGCCATTACCTTTTCTAAATAAATAGGGTGAAAAAGTTTGACAGAAATCCTGCTGTGGAAAGTTCTTGATTGAGCTAGAGTCTTTGTTGAGCCCCCTGCGTAAAGTGTCGAATTTAAGCATGAATGACAGTTCAGAGGATTCCCTTTCAAGTGCAGATTTAAAAGGCTTCTGAAGCAGGATGCAGGTAATTAAGTCATTGAGACAGTGTCCTTTCTGGTTGAAATGGCAAGAAACTGTTTTTTCTTTGTGATCCTGTCTAATATCTGTTTTGTGGGCATTGTACGCGGGGGGCTCAACAAAGACTCTAGCTATCTTAACCATTACAAAGATAGCTTCCCCAATTATCACCTCTAATACCATTAGCTCACAGACATTTACCTCTCCCCCGCCCCCCACAGCCCCCTTCTGTTCTGAAATTTGATTTGTCCTTTTAATATATGTTCATTTTTTAAAATTGTATCCTTTGGTATATATGGTTGTGACTATTTTCTTCCACTATTTGATCTGAGGAAGTGGGTCTGGCCCATGAAAGCTCATCATCTAATAAACTATCTTGTTAGTCTTTAAAGTGCTACATAGTCCTGTATTTTGTTTCTTTTTAATCTATTCTTTTATTTTGTCTCATTGGCTTTTTAATAAAATGTGTTCCTCTCCTCTCTAATTTCAAAATTAAGATCTGAAAACCAAGGTAGGTTATTCCTGGAGTGAATTTCATGACCAAGACTAAAGACAAAACAACCCTTTTGGTTACACCTGCGCTTCATTATCTTTCATGGAAGCACCAAGGACTCTGAACATCTGAACATAAACAGGATTTGTACTAATTTTTTTTTAAAACGTGTCTTTTTCTGTACATAGTCACTTTTCTCAGTACATTGCTCTTTGAAAGTATTTCAGCTTTAATCAATGGGCACATCTCAGTCCTTCTTGAGTTATAAAGAATTTTTGCAGGCTAAAAAAGGTCAATGCTCGTCTTGAAAAGTTTAGCTAATTACACAGTGCTGGCAAAATTGTCCTCTTCCAATGGAAGAACATGGCAGTGGACTCAAGAGCTAGAAGGAGGTGGTGTGGGGAACATGGCTGGAGTGAAGAGAGCAAGAGGCTGGAAACTTGAGCGTCTCTTGACAAAAAGGAGTGAGGAGATTCCAGAAGCTGATTGAGAAAGGGAGGGCTTGGAAGGTAGGGGGTATTCACCATTATGGCTTCTTAGACTTGGGCATTCACCTTTTCCTATTTATTCAAAGCAACAAGAACTTGTTGACTTTCACGGCACCCTGCAAACTCCACCTATTTGCACAGGCTCAAGTAGGGGGGGCCTTGAGAATCAAAGCTATGCATTGTTGTATCTTCTATTGACTTTTCTCCAGGTAGGATTTGCCCACTGTTCTCCCATTGATTGGCTTTCTTGTGGTCTTTGTTTTTAATGATTTGTCAAACTGGTTAGAGCTTAGCAGAGGTGCTTCATAGTGTGTCTACATTGCAATAAATAAAATAAAGTAACTTCTGTGATAACAGAAATGTGGTGCTTCAGAGAAAAGATCATCTGGCCAGCTTTATTATACCTGGTTTTATTTTTGTCATAATCAAATGTCAGAAGCTGGTCAACATTTTCCCATTTACATTGTTCAGGACAAACACTCTAGTCATTAGTGGATGGCATCCAACAAGTTGCCTACACCCATTTCTATCTGGGAGGGGGAGGATGGGGCAGTCTCTCATCAATTATTCTTCAACACACAAGTAGTGGCAGCCTCACAGTCTACTGTAATGCAGATTAAGGAATACAGCTGCTATTCTGCATCAGATCATTAACCTCTTGAATCCACTGTCCAATGCCTAATGCTTAAGGGAAAGTCAGCCACTCCTGCTGACTAATGCATGTAGCTAATTGTGCAATGCTGCACCTGGAATGTAGGCTTCCCATCTAACTATCCAGGTCCTTACACTGATCACCATCACTGGAGTATCTCAGCACTTCTCAGGGGTAAAAGTGATTCTTACTAGTAACTGAGGTTTATCACTCCCATGATTACCTTGACACCTATAATTACTACTATTATTAATGGCCATTAAAGTATAGTACTTGTGCATTCTTCAGGATGACTATCTGCTTCATTAAATAACATTTCCTTGTGTTTGGAGAGACTGCTCTAAATGCAGATTCAGAGGATGAAAACATCAGTGAATAAATAGAAAGAGATTCAAGATATGAATCAAAAGGGCTAGATGAAATATATCTACTGATATGTGTGCAGTTCTTATAAAAGTGTAGCAGGAAGTAAGTTAGGAGTGGGGTTGACAAAGGCCTAAACAGAAGCTTTTTAGTTAACCCAAAAGTGAGAGAGAACAGCGTTGGGACTGAAATTTTTTTGTGTGTGTGTTAGCAAATATCCTTGTTCAGTGTTAGCAGAAAGTGACTGTCATTCTTTAACATTGTAACATGACAGAGCAGGAAAAAACACTCAACAACATCCTTGCATACAGACAGAACAAAACTCAATTTAAATTATACAGCATCCTTCATTCTGGGGAGATACTTTCCAGCTGCAATATAAACCTTTATCAGTATTTTTAACAGAGGCTGAATCAAATAGAAGTTTTTTCATTTTTGCTTTTAATGTCAACACTTTGAAGGGAAATAGCAACATTCTGAACTTGGGAAATGCCCTTCACTAGAGCATCTCAAAGTACTTTATCTACAGTGCAGTCATCAGAAGTGGGCCAAGTTTTAAATGGATATGCTTACACCACTAGCTTGCACTACTTTTGTGTTCACTTTCCGAGAATACTTGAGCAACTAATTTTTACTGGCACAGGTATTATTGGAAAGCTAATGTCAACATTGCTTATGGGTACATCTGAGGAAACCAAATTTAAAATTTGTAGATGTGCCAGCATTTTTTTGCACACCCATCCAATCAGGAAGCAGAAACAATCCCATATGACTTTCCTGACCAATCAAATCCTCAGTGACACAGCTCATATGTCAAATATTGGATCCATGCAGCAAAATGTTAACTTACTTTCTGGGACTGTGATTTCTGCTTGTGTTGAGGTCTGCCCCTTTAGACATTTCTTGGCATGTATATTTTCCATAACTATAGCCTATTATGTGTGTTTTCTGTCCACCCACATGCACAGCCATATAACTGTATTATGCAAAAAAGACTGCAATACAAATAAAACTATAGATTGCATCTTTGCATACCTATTTATATGCACTGGAGAATACAGAAAATCATGTTGAAATACGAAATGGGCCCTGAGCTAAACCTTGGATCTGAACCTAGTATCAGTATCTAGTTCTAGTTTCACCACAAAGTCTGTTGACAGATCAGAATTTTGCAGGTTTAGCCCATCTCTGGTTGGAACACAGGATTTGTTGTCACTAACTGATGGTTGACAAGTCCGAACTGCTTTGGACTAGATTAGAATGAACACAGTACCTTTCAAATCTGGCCTTTGGGAAGTGAAAGCTTCCTTTGGCTGTCGTTCAAACTTTCCTGTCAGGACACTTCAAACACTCCCATTGCATGAGTTATTGCTCACATGGGAAAAGGCATGTTAACATAATCTTGGAAAATTGCCAGGCGACAGATCTCATAGCTCAAGGAAGGCATTGAGGGACTTTTACTCATGTTTTTAGAAAATCTATTTTAACAATATCTCTAATGTGAATGAGAGGAAGTGGCACAAGGGATGTTTTGTTGAGAGCTGTACGCAGCATTTAGTTTCACAGGCAGAGCCGTCCCATCTATAGGATGATTTGGGGTGGCCACCCAGACCCCAAGCTTTAGGGACCCCCACAGTGGCCGTCTCAGCTCTCCTATGCATGTCAGGGACTGGTTCAGGGGACGGTTAAAGGGGCGGAGCATGGGGAGCATGGGCGAGGCTTGGGGAAGAAATGGAATGGGGGTGGGACAGGGTGGAGCAGATGCAGAGCAGGAGTGGGCCTATGGCAGGGGGGTTGCCCTGGACCCCATGTCCACCTAGGGATGGTCCTGTTCATAGGAAAGGTTAAGGGGTGACTTAATCCCAGTATATCAGTACCTACAAGGGGACAAGAAATTTAATGAGTGGATACGTCAGTTTGGGAGACAAAGGAATTACAAGATTGAATGACTGGAAATTAAAGCTAGACAAATACAGATTAGAAATAATGCACACAATTTTTACCATGTGGGTAATTAACCTTTGGAACAACTTACCGACTGTTGTGGTGGAATCTCCAACACTGGTTGTTTTTAAAATCAAAGAAATGTTGTAATTCAAACAGAAATTAATTTAAATAAATCCTATGGCCTTTGTTAAGCAGCAGGTCAGACTAGGTGACTACGATGGATTTTGACCTTATTTAGCTAAGAGTCTTTCAAATTTCTTCAAAAATCTCACCTGGGCTTCAGGGTCTGTCTTCTGCTTTGATTTTGGAACTTTACATTCCAGAAAAGGCCTGGTCTTATATGTGGAAACTGCAGGTGCTCATCAGCTCTTTTAATCAGGTGCCTAAATATTTATTTAGTTACCTCACTTCAAAAGTGTGAAGGTTTTGTCCTATGTGAGTTTCCAAAAAACGCTGCAGAGCAGAATGAGTCCGGCTTTTATTAACCTCATGCTAGTCTTCTGTACTCCCTGTCTAAAGTGTCGTATGCTAATATATTGCTAAATGTAAGCCAAGTTTCCTCCCAGAGCTGGCTAATGTCTTCTAGGTGTGTGAGAAGAAATTCCTGTTCACATCCATTGATGTTTTAATTTTTTTTTTTTAATTCTTAAAGGTCTGATCTCACTGAAAGATCCCTTTACTGGTGGCGGTGGCAGTAGCAGTGAAAGGACAAAGAAGCTTTGAATCAAGAGATGCTAAATTGATGAAGCGAGACATTTTGAAGGACAATGATTTTGAGTAGCCTATAATAAATACACATAATATTATTATTTCTTATTATTTATTATAGCACCGAAGAACCTCAGTCCTGGATCAGCATCTCGCTGTGTTAGGTGTTGTACAAACATGGAACAAAGAGCTTGGAAGGCCTTCATAGCTCAGGATAGTGGTTTACAATGAAAGCCAAAACAAGTCTTCCTCATTCACATCTATCTTTTAAATGGACTAGTAGTTAGGGAAACTTCTAGGTGGGTAGACGTAATCAGAGAGAAAGAGAGAGATACACATCAGTTACTTGATAGAGCAGTGTGACCCCCAAACCAGGGCAATCTATCTACCTTTAGCTGGTTCACTTTAAAGGTTCAGACATTATAGATGTACCCAATAGATTGGAATGATTTATACAGAGCCAATCTGATCTGACATTAACATCCAATACATTTGTGTACATGGTATGTTATTCATGCCATTAGATCTTTGCAATTTATTTTGCGGCATATTTAGGGCAGGTGAGATCTAGTAATACTTTATTTTCTTGCTGTTGATGTTGTGAAGACCAGGACGTTAACAGAATTCAAAAAAGAACTAGATAAGTTACTGGAGGATAAGTCCATCAATGGGTATTAGCCAAGATGGGCAGGAATGGTGTCTCCAAAGGTGAAAGTAAACAAGAGCGCCCTGGTGTGCAGCTACTTCAAGAGTTGGTTTGAGCTGCACGAAAGCCAGCAGGAAGCTATTAAAGAGCTGGCATGGACCAGGTTGTAATAGGAATTGTAAGAAACTTTTAAGTTACTTTCACATCCCTAGCCTCTGTTTGTTAGAAAGTGGGAATTGACAACAGGGGATGGATCACTTGATGATTCCCTGTTTTGTTCATTCTCTCTGGGGCACTTTGCAGTGGCCACTGTTGGAAGCCAGAATACTGGGCTAGATGGACTTTTGGTCTGACTCAGTATGGCTGTTTTTATGTATTAAAGAACAGCAGAAGTGCTTCACTGGTGGCCTTAGAATTTTAGAAATATTTACCCAGCCGGTCTATTTCACAGCACACTGAATTTCACAGTGCCACAAGTCAAAAGTAAAATCAGTGTACTTCTTTTTTTTTTATGGGCATGCCCAGAACTGTTCGACTTGGTATGGTAAATACATGTCCTAGTGCTGTCAGTGCCATACAAGAATTGTTACATATAATTCAGGGAATAATTCTCCACTAATTGCAAAGCTTAAGTGTTCAAAGAATGACTGCCAAAAAGAGTGAGAAATGTGCATAGTCATGAGATTTCCTCAGTATGGGGAATTTGCCCAAACATCATATGATACATCCAGAAAGGAGAAAAGTTTGGCATCTGCCTTCTTTGGAAATTGGACACTGGAAATTGCTTCTTTGAGATTGGGGTACAAATGGAAAGATCCATTTTTTAAAATACAATCTTTAGCAGATGTGCTCATTCAATAGGTTCTCCCCAGCTGTCGGGTACAGCTGTGCATCTGAGACTCTGCATTTCCTAGATTCCTCTGGGTCTCATGTACAGTTGCACAAGGAAGGTTGGGAATCTCTCTTTTAAGGGCCCAGATTCTTTGCTGTGGAGCTTAAAAGTGCCTATAGCCCTGTAACTGTGGTACAGTGTTATATAGGGCAGTTTGTGCTTCTTTCTTTTGTGAACCCAGTTCTCTTCTGTAAAGTATTTCTGCTTGATGTGGCAGAAGAAAGGGGTCTGCCATTGATCTTGTAATGGTTTCCTGGGTGTCAAGGTAGTTCTGTGCCCGCTATAGGCTAAAGGAGCCTTGAGGTGCCTCTAACGTCTGCCACTGTAGGCTAAAGGAGCTTTAAGGTGGCTCTAACTTATGTCAGATGGCAACATCCCTTAAGGGATCATATGTCAGTTGAGCATTGCCAGAGTGCAGCATCCTCTGCCCAGACCCCCCTCCTCGACCTGTACACTGGGGATAAGTGGCAGTGGGCCATAAGTCATAGCCATAAGGCGGCTATTTAGGCTCTGTGCCAGCTGAGTGTCCCCCCATGCCAGGGAAATTTTGTGTGAGCCAGTTCCAACGGTTTTCCAGCCGTACTGTGCTGCACAACTAGTACAAAAGGGCTGGAGCGAAACGAAAACTGGTCCCAGGTTGGTTTATGCATTTTTGATAACTTTCCTGGCTCTCTAAACAAATTAAAATAGTCCTTGGATATGTGCTTTGTCAAATCTTGTTGTGTAATATACAGGTTACATATCAGTCCCAATTGCTGGCTGGACTCCCTGCTTCTGAGGGATGTTATATCACTTGTAACAATAACAAAGAAAACAAAACTGAACTTCATGTTCATTCTGAGGGAGGACCTCATCTTCCTTCTATGGGAACAGAGTGTCCATGGACATCCATCTCCTTCATCAAGGGAGACACGCTTACATGGGAAAGAAATCTTCTGTTGTCATTATTCCTGCAAACACCATCAGTTTGAAACTGCACGATAACTATGTTGAAATCTCCTCGATCTGTTGGACTGACAGGAAAACTATTGAAGGTACCTAATATAAGCATACAGGCAAGAGTTCCCATTAAAGTCACTTTCCTTGGACTGTGCATTAACTCTACATCTGTCACAGTCATAAATTGTGAAAACCGCTGGTTTAGTTAAGTCCAAGATTCTTCTACAAAGCCCACAAGCTCAGCACAGTAATTCAGGCTGTGGTTACAAACTGTCCATCTTTTCTGGCTGTGTTACCTGTGGCCTAGGTTGCTGAAATTGTGCTCACCTTAGGGGTTCTCTGGACAACTGGCTGTTTGAAGCATCCGCTAACCCCCTTTCTTTTAAACTGACCATTTCTGTTTGCAGATCTCTGTGCTCCATCCATTCTTGGTACCAGCTATTTTTGCAATCAGCCCAAGGAATAATTTACACTTAGTGCACTGTTTTATTTTTAAGATATGTGTGTAAATCATTTAGTAGGACAATTGTGTTCAAAAATAGAATCTCTCTTTACTGAACAAAACTGGGGGAGACTGGGAAAAGGAGGTGGGAGAGGGGAAGAGAGAGGCTGGGAGAGGGGAGGGCAACTACAATGATGAGGGGTTTGGAACAGGTTTTGAAGAGAGGCTAAAGAGAATTTTCAGCTTAGAAAAGAGGAGATGGAGGGGGGATATGATAGAGGTCTATTAAAGCATGAGTGGGGTGGAGAGGGTGCATACAGAAAAGTTCTTCATTAGTTCCCATAATAGAAGGACTAGAGGACACCAAAGGAAAGGAATGGGTAGCAGGCTTCAAACTAACAACAGAAAGTTCTTCTTCACAAAGCAAATAGTCAACCTGTGGAACTCCTTGCTGCAGGAGGCTGTGAAGGCTAGAACTAGAACAGAGTTTAAAGAGAAGTGAGATCAAGTGATGGAGGTTGGGTCCATGGAGTGCTATTAGCCAGGGGGTAGGAGTGGTGTCCCTGCCCAAAGTTTGTGGAAGGCTGGAGAGGGATGGCATGAGACAAATGGCTTGGTCACTGTCTTCGGTCCATCCCCTCCAGGGTCCCTAGGGTTGGCCGCTGTCGGCAGACAGGCTACTGGGCTAGATGGACCTTTGGTCTGACCCAGTACGGCCATTCTAAGCTCAGGGCTCATGGTAGGGGGTCTCAGTGGACCACCTTGATTTTCATGCACACCTGCTCCTGGGTGGCCAGGCTGGCAGCTCTCCTGTCCTAGACAGCCGCTTTCCTGTGCCTAGTGCAGAGGTCGTGGACAAGGTCCACGATGTCTGCACTGGACTAGGCGGGTGCCTGCCTCTTGCGGTCCTGGGCAAGCTCCCGGGAGCCGCCAGCCTGGTCCCGGGAAGAGGAGGAGGGCTGGGGGGCATCGGGTGGCTGGCTCGAGCCGTGCCAGGTGCAGGGTCTGCTGGATGGGTGCTGGCAGGCTTGCACCTGGCATGGGCACCGTAGCCAGCCCGTGCCCCTTTAAGGGGTCCGGGGCCGGGAGGGGGGCAATAAAGTTTCCCTGGTGTTGGCCAGAGTGGCCACCAGGGAAAGCTGGGGAGGGCTAGCCTCCCACTAGTTCGAATTAAGGGGCTACACACCCCTTAATTTGAACTAGCTAGTTCGAACTAGGCTTAATCCTCGTGGAATGAGGATTACCTAGTTCGAACTAAGCGCTCCTTTAGTTCGAATTAAATTCGAACTAGCGGAGCGCTAGTGTAGCGCCTATCAAAGTTAATCCGAACTAACGTCAGTTAGTTCGAATTAACTATGTAGTGTAGACATACCCTAAGGGAAGACTGAAAGAACTTGGTTTGTTTGGTTTGGAAAAGAAAAGGCTGAGAGGGGACATGATAGCAGTTTTCAAGTAACTAAAAGTGTTACAAGGAGGAGGTAAAAATGTTCTGCTTGGCTTCTGATGACAGGACAAGAAGCAATGGGCTTAAATTGCAGCAAGGGAGGTTTAGGTTGGATATTAGGAAAAAGTTCCTAACTGGCAGGGTGGTTAAACACTGGAATAAATAAACTACAAAGCCTCCACATCTGGAGTTATTCAAGAGCGGGTTAGATAGACATCTATCAGGGATGATCTAGCTGGTGCTTGGTTCCACCATGAGGACAGGGGACTGGAATGATGACCTCTTGAGGTCCCTTTCAGTTCTAATATTCTGTAATTCTCTTTCTCATCCCCTCTTCTCAAATTATTTGTGTGGGGTATCTATCTAGCTGTCTATCTGTCTATCTTACCTGGACCATGAACAAAAATACACATTTGGTTTGGGGAGGAAGTTTTTGTAAAGGAACTGCTCAATGCAACAAAAATAATATGCTTCTCAGGAGAACTTGCTCTGTTATTCAACTGCATCACAAATGAGTGTGGGAGGGAAAAACTCACTGACAAAGTAGGAAGTAGGGATGCAGTCTGGGTTCATTCTAGTATACTCTGGGTAGGATGGTTAAACCCACAATTTCTTCTTTCCTATCAAAGTGTTGTGGGGAGCAGGGGAGAGTAGGACAAAACTATCCATTTCTCCCTGACTCAACCATTTTCTTAGTTGAAAAGGTTAGTCTTTGGAATTTTCTCATGACAGTGGCTTTTTCACACATTGGAAAGTTTTACACTTTTAGATCACAACTGGTTTTTGATGAAAAACCTCATTTTTGTCCAAAAGAAATCTTTAGCATTTTCGTTTTGCTTAAAAGTAGAATCCATTTCTGATTACTGAGCGAGGGGCTGGGGGCTGGATGCAGGGAATGGAGAGAATTTATTTTGGAGGTTTCAAGGTTTGGTTTTGCATTTCACACAGCTCTAGTGGGAAATGTGAGATATAACAGGTCAAAGTTTTAAAGGAGACCAAACGAGATAGGCACCCAACTCTCACTGGCTTTCAATGGGATTTTTGGTGCCCAGCTCCCTTGAACTTTAAAAGTTACAGCCTGAAGTAGTTTAGTGGCAGCACGTGTATAAATTAGAGATTTTAGTGTGTGAAGAAATATAAAAGATTCATACTCCTAACTCTGGGCTTCGTTTCTTCACCTATCTGACTCTGAAAAGAAACATTGCCCTTTTAGTTCCAAAGAGTCTTCTAGCTGTAGACCTCAGGTGAAATCTTGTCCCCACTAAAGTCCATGCAAGTTTTGCCTTTAAGGGGGGCAGGATTTCCCTTCTACTCTATGAAGTTCTGGAACGGCCTTCCAAGGGAAGTAGTGGGGGCAAAAGATCTATCTGGTTTCAAGATGAAACTAGATGGATTTATTAAGGGGATGGTTTGATGAGATAAGATGATCTTGGTAACTAATTGACCATTCATTATCAGTGGGAAATAGGTCAATGGAGGGATGATAGGAGTTACTATAGAGAACTTTCTGGGTGTCTGGCTGGTGAGTCTTGCCCACATGCTCAGGGTTTAGCTGATCGCCATATTTGGGGTCGGGAAGGAATTTTCCTCCAGGGTAGATTGGCAGAGGCCCTGGAGGTTTTTTGCCTTCCTCTGTAGCATGGGGTACAGATCACAGCTAGAGGATTCTCTGCATCTTGGGGTCTTCAAAGTATTTGAAGGCTTCAATATCTGAGATATAGGTGAGAGGATTATTCTAGGAGAGGGTGGGTGAGATTCTGTGGCCTGCACTGTGCAGGGGGTCAGACTAGATGATCATAATGGTCCCTTCTGCCCTTAAAGTCTATGAGTCTATGATATCTCCTATGTTTTGAGCTAAACCTTGAATTCTTAAACATACCAGTAACTTCTTATCAGATACAACATGAGATGAAATATCGCACCCAAAGGGCAGTCTGCTGGATTGAGGGAGGGTCTGACTCTTAACTCAACTTGATCACAGAGGTAAAGGTGATGGGGGGAAATCTATGTCCACCTGTGGGAACAGCAGCAACTGTAGTTCAGTAGGACCTTAGGTATTCTGGATGGGATACTGGGGACATGTCAGAAGTCACAGTGAGTACACTCCATCTCCTTAACCAAAGGCCTGGAAGAGTGCCAAAAGGGAGCCAGTAGAGTGCATGTGTATGTTGCTATATGTGGGGATGCGTCACTCTTCTGTCTGAAGACAATGGAACAGCTTGAGGAAGCTATTGGCCAGGTCCCAGTTTGTCTGTGTGAGACTTGCAACAGCACTTTTGGAGAAAGTGAACTAGGCTGGACCAGTTTACAGGTTCTTTCAAAAAAAGGTTTTATTTTCGAAAGATCGCCATCTAAACTGCCGTTTTTCTATTGAAAAGCCCCGTTTCGAACCCCCCCCGCGGCCGTCATTATGCAAATGAAATTCAGGAAATTTAAATCCCAGCTTCATTTGCAATTTCGAAGTGTCTAATTTATATCCCTTTTTCGAGAAAAGGGATGTAGTCTAGACACAGCCTAAGTGTGGGCACATATGCCTATGCGCATGTGGTAAGGTAAGTAGGCACGCAGACCGTGTTCATGCAGTCGTTTGGCAGCACCTTCCTTTTCTGATGGGTTACTACAGGGGGTTGGAGATTCTAATTTTTGTAAATACAGTTTGCTTTATTGTAAAGAGAACATGTGCTGGGCCGAAGGGCACTGTACCAAAGTATTTGTTGGCCCAGCTTCTTACAACTGGTCATGTGCAATAACATGTGTAAACTCTGTTCAGTACTTAGTTCCCAGAAGTGTGCACTCCAATGAGCAGTTAGACACCTGACTAGCCAAATAGACAGGCCATTGCTGTGACTGCAAATTAAATATAAATGCAAACTTAAAAATCAGGGTCATAAATGGTTACAACTATTTTATTTCTTTTAAAAACTGGATTAATAAAGAAGTAGCTTTTATGTTGCAACAACATATTCTGCATTTCAGTCCATACTGAATAAGTGAAAGAGATGTTATTGATTTCCCACTCTTTCCCATTCTACTAATAAAAGAGGGATTCATGATGAAAAAATGCTGACACATTCTAACCAAAGGCGTGTGCATAGCTGGCATCACTATAATTTTGTTATTCTGTTGCCAGGATACTTTTAAACGAATAATAATATAACATTTTATTAAGACATTGGAAGATAACTTTTTATGACTTTTTTTGTTAATTATGGAAGCGCACTGACGCTTCAAGAACAGACAATGTGCATATTTGCTCTGAATGGGCAGGGACATTCGTAAAGAAATGTATTCCCGCGGTTGGTACAGTAAACACCTTGTGGTTCAAAAAGAGATCCAAGTGCTATTAGCTCCTAGGAAAACATCAAGCAGAGACTAGAAGGAAGGGAGTGTGCTATGTGAACCCAGCCGACTTCTAGGTTTATGGTGACAGATTGAAGTCTAGCTTGCCCTTTGGAGCTGGGTTTGGAAAGGTTTTTTCACATGCTGTTCTCTGGTAGGGCTGGAATTTGGCAATTATTTGTTTAAACAAACAAATGCAGAAAAATGCCAACATGCTGCAATGGGACATTGTCTCCAGTACAAAATCCAAAAGCAGTTTTGTACCAGCTGAATCCTAAATCCTCTGCCCCCTATCCTGTTTGGATTATATAGCAGAACTCTTGGGCAGGGCCCATGTGGGATTACTTTGTTTAAATTAAATTCTTAAAGTTAATCTGCTTGCTTGCTTAAACTGCCTTATGTTTGCATATAGGAAACTTGCTTGAGATGCACTTTCCCTCTCTTCAGCCCTCTCCCATTCCAGCTTAACTTTGAAGAGTCGTGTTCTGACCTTGCCACTGTTTCCGGATATTTTGTAAGGCCCATGTATGATAGTCACCCTGGGTACGTCTAAACTACGCTAATCTTTCGAAAGAGGATATGCAAATTCCTGTGGAATTTGTTACAAGCTAGGGGTGTGAATTTCCTGCTCATATACATGGACCTGGGGTAGCTGGATGAGAGCCAGTGCAAGTATCAGTAGTAAGGTACTTGCAGTAGCACAAGCAGTGACAGTGGAGAAAGGTCTGAGACGCGCCAAGTACGCAGCAGGCCATTCATCCATTTTTAAGCCGGACAATCCTCTTTGTTGATAGTTTTGATCCCTGTCTGGTGCAGAGAGATAACAGGTTGAGGGTTTGTCTGGCATCAAGCCGGGAAAGGTCAGTCCAAAGATGTGCTGCTCTGCCGCCCACAGGGTGGCCTGCCCCATTCCCAGAAGTACTGGAATGTCCAGCATTCTGGGGATGTGGCAGAGGCCACCCCACTGAGTATATATCTGCCATTTCCAGGTGAGTTTCTACATGGGAGGGCTCAGGTTTGCCTTCTCTGCAGCTGCCTGGCTATCACACTGCTATTTGTACTTGTGCCTAGTGCCATGACAGCTACCGTGTGAATGCATACACAGGCCAGGGAATCTCACCCTTTGCTTGGGGTGTAGGTGTAGCCTCAGAATCCCTCTCCACATGTCTGAACCTAGTGAGTAGGGCAAAGGATGGTTGTTCAGGGTGCCATCCTGGGCGCGGAGGTCAGGCTAGATGATAACAATGGCTCCCTTGGGCCTTAACATCTATGACTCCATGAACTTGAAGCAGGGAGAACTTTGTCTTGGTTGGGTCTAGAAACTATGAGCATTAGGAAAAACTTCCTGTCAGGGTAGATAAGCACTGGAACAAATCGCCTATAGAGGTTATGTCAAGGAAGGTCTAAATCAGTGTTTCTCAACCTTTTTTTGCTCATGGCCCCCTTCTGAGCCTCATTCATCATACGCCTGGCAGTTAAGTTTGGGTGGCTCCCTCAGAAACTTATTGTGTCCCCCTAATGTTCTGTTTTTTTCTATGTGGCCCCCTAAAAGTAAGCCATGGGCCCCTGGGGAGCCATATGGCCCACATTGAGAACCACTGGTCTAAATAATACTTAATCCTCCCTCAGTGCAGGGAACTAGACTAAATGACCTACTGAGGTCCCTTCCAGTCCTACATTATTATGATTATGTGAAGGAAAGATGTCCACCAGGTGGGAGGACAAACGGGTGGATTCTTTTGTGGGACTGAGTTATTTTAATCTTTCTTTAATGTAATTTGTTCTCTCTTTAGTTATTTCTATTGAACCCAGTGCTAACCTGCTACAGCTGGCATCCCTCTTTGATAAATGTGCACAATGGGGAACATCCATTATGGCTGATTAGCAGAACTGCAACCCTACAAATGTATATTGCTCTGAGGCCTGTTGGCACCTCAGGCATGTTCCTCTGAAAGGCCTTGGTCAAATATCCATCCCATGTAAACTGTTCACTCAGTTCCTGTAGATTGGGGGAAAACACCCTCAAGACTCTTCCACAAACATCTTCAGGAGGAGCTTGTCAAAGTCACGAACAGAAGCTAGACACCTGTGACCCAGGAACTTCTTGATGCCAACTGGCAGAGGACACAGGGCATGCACAGGGCTTTATGCAGATCTGTTGGGTCAGATGTACGCATATTAGGACTGTATTTGAGATCTCTGTTGAGAGCCAGTAGCCCACTGTGGTCAGCCATCAACAGATCCAGAAATAGGAGGGTGACAGGAAGACATCCTACTCGTTATCAAGTGACCACTGGAAGAGAGAGAGAGAGAAAGAGCAGTTGTTATAATTGCTGCAAAATATACATATATACAATATTTAAGAAATTATGTACCCATAGAAAATTATATTTTTCAAGTAAGAATATAATTCATCAGGAATTAACATGCCTCAGACAGGTTCCTTTCAAATGGAAGGTCATTGACACCTATCTCCCTGTGTTGTTATGAATGGGTTTTGTGTTGTCTGCTTCACAATGGTGGCCTATTTACATATTGAGTCAGATACTGATGAAGAGAACATATCGGAATAAGCAACAAGAAGCAGGACCTTCTTCTTATGAATAGGGAGAGTAGATTGTTCTGAACTATCTGGGGATGCAAATGGTCACCCTTGGTCTTTCCTAAAGGAGGACTGGCTTATGAATGGAAGATCACAGCCAAGTCTGTCTGCAAAGCTCTAGTGAGTAATACTTCAGCCATAAGAGTGTCTTGTAAATTAAGTCTAGGCTCTAGAATGTGTGTTATAATTTTATTTTACATTTGCTTACATTTGTTTCCAATACTTCTATTTGCTATCTTTGAATTTTTTTGTTCTGTTAAATAACCTATAGTTGTTTTTGCTATAAATACATCGAAGCACTGTGTCAACGTCTAGACTACCATGTTTTTGCGGGATACCGGAGCTATCCCACAAAACCCCCGCCGCATCCAAGGAACGCATTTGTTCTTCTGCTTTTTTTTGTGGAAGAGCAAACACACTTTTTTGGGGAGCCCTGTATACCTTGTTTCATGAGGCATAAGGGCTCTGCTGAAAGAGGAAGCTTTTCTGCCAGTTGGCTCGTCATTTGGCCCCATTTTACGTAGCTTTTTCCGCAAAAATGCCACAATCTAGACCTAGCCTGGGTATTAAGCAGACTAGTGACCTGAGGGGAAATTTGTAGGCTACGGATACTATATCTTTGAAAACAGTGAATTTGTGACTTGTGTCCAGTGGACCGGCAGCTGGAGTGTGACTGTTGCTAACCTGCAGAGGGACAGTGGGACCTGTGCATGCCTGGAAGGGAGTGCTTATGTTTCCCATGGCCAGTGGAGCTGGGGAGTTGACCCACAGTAGTTACAGGCAAGCCTTCCTCATGCTAAGGGCAGGTGGTAGCAAGGTGCATCAGAACCTTGGGTCTCCCGGAGAAGTGTCACAGTGCTCAACTTCCATTGACATTTAATGGGGGGGTCTATCTGCCTGTCTGCCATTTGTGCCTTTGAGGATCCCCTCATAAGCAGCATAGTGCTTTGGGCCATCCTTACCTGCAGCTATATTATTTAGCCTCTCATCTAAATAATGCAGCAAGGCTTTTTCCTGATGTACAAGGCACGTGAAGCCCTTCTGTTTTGTGAATGAACTCTGTCCCTCGGGATCAGTGATGGACAGCCTGTGGCCGATAGGCTGCATATGGCCCATTGGGATTCTACATGGGGCCCATGAGACTTTTTGTTTACCATTGCCCATGTGCGGGGTTTCCAGATTCCACTACTCTCTGCCTGCATAGTTTTTGTCCTACAGATATTATTAAAGTAAGACGCATGTAAAACAAGGACACTTGTGTGCTGATTGCACACAACATTGCCTGTAAGAGCTATGCGCTCCCTCTGCAGCCAATCCAAGTGCTGCTACGGTTCAATCGGCACACCCTGCACATTCTAGGTATGCAAGTGCAGCTAGCAAAATGACCCTATCCTGGGAGACAGTCTTGGTTATGACAATCTTGCGGCCTACTGAGCTGAAGGAGGGCCATTCATGTGGCCCACTCACTAGTCTAGGTTGCCCATCGCTGCTATGGACCATTCAAGGTGCCCCCTGTTTCTTTCAGTCTTCGTTTTCTCCTGGGACACCCTCATCAGAATTTTACCTATCACCACTCCCAAAATACCCTCACATGGAACCATGCACACCTGAAGGCCTCAAGCCTTTATTAACTTTTGACACATTTTGGACTTAAGCGAGATGGGACTCATTCTCACTCCTCAACAAAGTGTTTCTATCTCTTAACACATTGGCCAGTATTTGTTTGGTTGCATCAAGTTTACATTTCTGTCACTTGAATGTCGATGCCCTGGCTCTCCCTGGTATTTTATTTGCCATGTTTCACATACCTCTTATTATATACAATTACATCTCATTAGTGACCAATCTGGTAGATGTTAGCATTTAATATTACAGGAGCTGTGTGCTCTTAAAAAAATCCACCTTTCATCTAGCTCAAATTAACCTGACACATATATAACACCTCAGAAAAAGCTGACTCGATGGAAGTTATCTTATGTAACCCCATTAGGCAATCTGCTTTAAACCCGATGACTTTACAACATCACCTGCAGCTGACAATACTGTAGACAGGTTTTGTTCTAGAAGGAATCTGGGTTAAAGTGGGGTTGTTTTAGGATACAGTCTTATCAGTTGCAAATTACCATAGGATCCTAACTTTCTGCATTCCTCTTCTTTCATTTAGACAACTGCTAATCCTCTGGGCTCATTGCTGTTTGTTGTTTGTTTCTGATTTTTCCCTGCTTAGTTCTTCATTGCTTATCAGGTAGCACCTCTCATTAGAAGCTAGTAGTCTGACCCAAATCCCATTTAGTCATTGGGAACACTCCAAAAATTCAAGACCCAAAGGGTGGGACAGTCCATTCCAAGACAGAAAGGAGGGATGTTGTGGAGCAGATTCGGACATGCCAACCCAGAAAGAGGGCTGGCTGTACTGTAAGGAGAAAGTTCCAAAGATTCCCGGTATTCCAGGGCACTCATGGAGGTGCCCCCCCTTACCTTGGTACAGTCTACAATGCAAAATGGGTGCAATTTTAACCCTAAGTGGGGCACCACCTGCTTCTTTGTCCAGTCATCCAATCTTCTCCCCTGCTGCTCCTTGCATGGTCTTCCTGAATTTCTCACTGCTGCCTTAATCTGCCATCAGAGCTTGGAGTACCTTCGATCTCCTGTGCTTGTATGTCTTTTCCCTCTTGTTTATTATATGCCTCTGAATTTCTCTCTGCTCTTGTTATTGGCTTCTGAACTGAGTACTTTGGCGACCATCCAATATTCCTTTGTTTCTTGTGTAAAAATAGTTGCTTCATCATTTGGCTTTTCTGGGCACCACCATCATTAATACAGAAAAGCTTAGAAGTTCTAACAGGTGTTCAGCAAGGATGTGGCTCCTGCCAGGTTATCATGTAAATGGTACAGCAAGCAGTATTTGCAGGGTGGAAATGGAACTAGAGGGTCGAGTTTTAAGAGGGATCTTGTTCACTATATCACCTATCACCAGGGGTTCAGAATTGTAAACGATGGCGTGAGAAGGGATTTGGAAGCATATCAGGCAACTGAAACACATGCTGGGGCTATAAAGTGTAACACGAGAGTCTCAACTACAGCTAGCCAAAGAGGGAATTCATTTCTGCAAAAACTTTTGCATTAAAAAAACCAACTGTCCCAAATTGAGATGAAACATCAAAAATGCAGAAATGGCGGTGGAAAATTTTTGCCAAAAGGGCCTTTTTCATCAGAAAATCATTGACAAAATATGTTCCCGCCAGAAATAATCTTGACATGTTTAATGAAGATACCTGTCCCACAGCTGCTTACAGCATCCCCCCTGGCTAGAGAGTGTTTTGTGTGATTGGAAGGAAGTTAGTTATTTGTTGTTAATTTGAACATAAAAAGGGAAAGGATATTAGTTAGGGAGTAATGAAAGATTTCACCAAAGCTGCTTTCTGAAGACACCTAAAGCCCAGGAGGAGAGTAGGAAAAATAAATACAGTGGAAATCTATCACAGATGAACAAACATTGACTGCACTTTGTCTTTTTCTGTACTTAGGTGCAATATTTTCCAGGCTATTAATCCATAGGAACCTAATAACATGTTAGCAGGAAATCAACAAAGCAATAATGGCTGCAAACCCTACTCCTTGTTATGTCAATGGGAGTTTCATCTGACTCCAGGGGAAGCAAGATCAAATCCTATTATTGCACAAATACCTACACATATATATTAGATTGCTCATTATCACAAATACACATGCAGACCAAAATACTAGGATGCGATTGAAAATGAAAATCTATAACACCATTTGCACTTAAGTCTAATGTAACCTTCTGTGTGATTTTAGATGCCAGGGGCCATATCATAGTGCTGCATCTTTGTACCAGAGGAAGGAATGCAGTCTATTTGTGATGTCACCACCAGACTCAACGAGACTGATTCTGCTTTTGATACATTCACGCAACCCCTGTGATTTTAATGGGGTCTTGCAGTTTGCCTGTTGGAGGTGAGGGATTGTCATTTTTAGTTCTGGGTGCCAGTGACTATAAATGTTAAACAGAACATATATCTCTAAGTATTTGATTATTTGTACTACCACTGTTCCTAAGAGCCCTGATCCTGGACCCAGGAGCTCACTGTGATAGGCTGTACAACTACAGAATACAAAGATGATCCCTGCCCCAAAGAACTTACAGTGTAAGCATAAGACAAGAGGCAACAGCTGGAAACAGACAAGGGGAGGTGGACAAAGAACCCAGGAGCCGGTATTGGTCTGCACAGAAAGTGGGAGACTCTGCACATCAACAGAATACAGGTTTGTTACTTTCTATTTCTATTTATCAGTTTCCATTTTTTAAAAACAGTGGCTAGCGGAGGAGGGGCAGGACCAGGCACAGGACCAGGGAAGGCCGTGGCCTCCCGGATTGCTGCGCAGATGTCCCTACGCTGCTGGGCGAATTCGGCCAGCAACTGCTAGTGCCACTCGGCCTCTGCCTCCTGCCTTCTCTCCATTGAGTCCTGCGTCCTTTGCAGGACTCCAACATGCTGGCGCACCAGGTCTAAGTAGCTGCGCCAGTGCCGATGAGTTCCTTGTGGCCCTCTGGATGGTGGGGCAGGTGTGGCACCCCCCTCCTGGTCAGCTGGTCCGGCTGTGGAGGACAAGAGGGAAAAGTCGTCAGTCATGCATGCTCATCCCTTCCCTGAGAGGGCATGCCCTCCTTCTTGTCAGCAAGCAGTGCCTGTCCTAGGGTCAGAGGCTGCTCATGTGCATCTCAGTAAGACATGGTGTGGCCTGGCCCACAGCCACGGTGTCCCTGGAGCCCAAAAGTTGTGCAGGCCACCATCCTGCCCCCCCCCCCCCCCCAATGGCCAAGCAGCACAGACAAATGTCAGGCCACGGTTGGGGTTCCTGCAGAGTACTGAGAGGCCTGCAGCCGTGAGGCAATCCTGGCATCCCTGACCCATGCCTACCCCTGGCATCACTGCCTGCGTAGCAGCCATGCAGGTGCAGGGGGTAGCACGGCCCTCCCTGAGGGCGGCCCCGGGCCGTGATCAGCATGACATGTCACAGCACTGCACCGTCCCCTTTGCTCCCACATGCCCTGCCCTGTGTGTGTTGGACTCTCACAGCACTCACCTGATGTTCCCTCACCGGTGTCCGAGGTGGTTTGGGAGGCCTCCTGCATCTGGGTGCCTGGCTCCTGGGTGCTCTGAGTGCCATTCTCCTTCTCTTCCTCCTGCTCCTGGAGCTCCTGGTCCCCCAGCAGGTGTTGCAGCTGCTGTAGCACAGGGATCTCTAGTCTGGACTCCACGAGCCTCTCAAGATGCAGGGGTTCCCTTGGTCCCAGGATCCTGTCCAGCTCCTCATAGTAGACACAGGCGTGCGGTGCCTCCCCAAAGTGGGAGCTGCGCTCATGGGCTCTCACATACCCCTGCCGCAGCTCGTTTACTTTTGCCCTGACCTGCTCCAGTGTGCGAGGGTGGTGACCTTTCTGGGCAAGGCCTTCTGCCATTCGGCCATACACGTCCGCAATCCTCTGCTTGCTGCACTGCATGGCCTGTAGGGACTCCTCCTCAGCCCAGAGGCCCAGGAGGGCTTTTATCTCCGGACCTGACCAGGAGGGTGCCCACCGTTTAGTGCCCCGGGGTTCCCGGGGGGAAGAGTCCCTGGAAGGGCCAGGGAAGTCTTGGGGATCTTGTTCCTGGGACATGGCTCCCACCTGGCTCACCACAAAAGAGCTGTGCCATCAGGGTCTGCTCTGGAGCTGGCTTGCTGTCAGAGTGCTGATCCTGGGTGCCTGTGCCTTTTAAAGATGGCTGCAGGCAGGAACAATAGAGTTGAAAGCTGTGGCAGGAGTGTCCACCAGGGGTTCTTCCTGGAGGCCTTTTCTGTCGACATAACTTCTCTCCTGCATCTACACTTACCTTTTGTCGACAGAACTCTGTTGACAAAGGAGTTATTCCTCATAGAATGAGGTTTACAGCCGTCGACAAAACTGCTGAGTTATGTCGACGTTATGTCGACAGAACTCGATGGCAGTGTGGACGCAGGTATAGTTTTGTCAACAAAAGGCCACTTTTGTCGACAAAACGCTGTAGGCTAGACCCACCCTAAGAGCTGAAGTCACTGGTTTGGCCTGGAGCCAGACCCATTGCAGCCAGAGGAGCGGCTGGCAGGATCGACCAGCGGGTGGTCAGCAGACCGGCTGGTGGGATTGACTGGCACCAGTAGGAGCGGCGGCAGGTGGCCAGTGGAGCGACTGGCGGGATCAACTGGTGGGCGGCCAGCAGGAGCAGCTAGCAGGAACGAGCGGCCAGTAGGAGCGGCGGCAGGTGGTCAGCAGAGCGGCTGGCGGGAACGACGGGCGGGCAGCAGGGGCATCACACAGGTGGCATCACATCAGGGTCTATGAAGGAAGTCATCAGGGTGATGTGTGTGGGTCTGCACTGACTGAACAGAGCTGTAAGTGGGGCGTTTGAAGTGGGGTACGGGGAAAGTTTGGGTAAGTGAATGGAACCCTTACATTGTTGGACTAGTGAACCTGAGAGGCCAAGGACATTGCTCGATCCATTTGAGCTGGGACGGTTACTCATGGGGAGTTATGAACTCTGTTCATGGTATTTTCCAAGTTAATGCCATGTCACTTCTCTCTCTCTTTCATTAAAAGTCTCTTTTCTACGCTCAGACTCTGTACTTGAAAGTGGGGAAGCATTGCCTCTCAGAGGCGCCCAGGGGTGTGTGAATTTCCCAGGCTACTGGGTGGAGGCTCGAGCCGGTTCTGTGTGAGATGGACCCCTAGATATTGAACCCGGCCCTGGTTGCTGCCGGCCCTATCCGGCAGAAGGGTTACACTCATAAAATTGTTTGCAGTATTGGGACCTCATGTTGTAATAATTATAAATATATTGTGTAGCCCCATAAATGTTCATGGCACTTCACAGACACTATTCTTAGTGAAAAAATTACAGTCTAAGGGAATATAAGCAGATAGCTCCACATGTCCGCCTGTTCTGTCTGGCATGTGCCTACTCCCTGTTCAATCACCCTTTCAGATGAAAACCACTAAGCACAATGTTTTCATTATGAATATAGGAAGAACACTTAAATTATGGAGAACTTGGGACCTGGATTTCAGACCAAAGTAAATTTATACGAAATTTCTCAGAAATGTTGTTATTAATGGGCACCTTGCTGGTTCTGTACTGCTTATGATGATGAGCATTGCTCTCGCCACATTTGGGTTCGTTAGAGTAAATCATTATCGCACAGGGATGGCTGCGCTCCAAGGGCTGTTTTAAAATTGTAAATAGTGAAAGGAAAACATCTCATGGAAGCAGCCTATTCCTGTCTTGCACTGCTTGGAGCAAATAAATTGAACTGTGGAGCCAGGGGGTGTGTGCAGGAATTTAAATGTAACAGTTTTTGGAGGGGCACAGCAGCACAGTGGCTGGGGGTTGGGGTAGCTACCAGGGTTGGATCCAGGGCTGGAGCAGAAATACATCTTTTTTAGATGAATGTTGGGTGCGGGGGTATGTGTCCCTGCTCCCCCGCTGGGAGGGGATCACGGTTGGGGAGGGGTGGGCTCAGGGGGGCAGGCTACAGGCAGTGCTTACTTCAAGCAGCTCCCAGAAGCAACGGCATGTCCCCCTGGCTCCCTTTAGACTGGGTGTTCTGGTTGAAAACCAAACACTTGGCAACTCTAGTCATCTCCATAGCAGTCATGCATCTCCTTGGACCATCCCATTCTCCTTACTTCCTCACAAATGTACACTGAGAAGGGAGGTGAGCTAGCGTTGAACCTCCTCTTCGACACTGATCGCTAGTGGCTAGAGGCCCTGGATTTTAGCACACAGGATTCATGAGCCCTTGTCAGCCCCTCTTCCTCTCACCTCCCTGCCTCACAGGGGAACCATACTTATAGGGTAGGTCTAGATTACAGGCTTTTGTCGACAGAGGCTTTGTTGACAGATACTGTTGACAAAGCTTCAGTCGACAAAGTGCATCTAGACTACATCCAGTTCTGTCAACAAAGCAAGCCGCTTTGTTGACATGACAGTGTAGATGCAAAGGACAGTGTAGCTGCAATAACGCCTTCTGTCGACAGAACTCTGTCGACAAAAGGTGTTATTCCTCGTAGAACGAAGTTTACCGCCGTCAACAAAACTGCCGAGTTCTATCGACATTATGTTGACAGAACTCAGTTGTAGTGTAGACACAGGTATAGTTTTGTCGACAAAACTCTGTAGTCAAGACACACCCATAGATTCCAAGGCTAGAAGGGACTGTTGTGATCATCTGGTCTGACCTCCGTGCCATAGAATTTCCCCAAAGCAGCTCGAGAGCAGATCTTTTAGAGAAGCCTCCAATCTTGATTTAAAAGTGGTCAGTGATGGATAATCCACCACAAAGTGACAAATTGTTCCAGTGATGAATTATTCAGACTGGCAAAAAAGGATGCTTTATATCCAGTGTGAATTTGTCTAGTTTCAACTTCCAGCTAGTGAATTATATTATCTTTGGTAGATTGAGAGCCCATTATTAAAGATTTGTGCCCCATGAAGATACTCAGACTAATAAAGGTCCCCTGCAATTAAACGTTTCTTTTTTAAGCTAAAGAGACTGAGCTCTTGAATCACTGTAACACGTTTTCCAATCCTTTAATCATTCTTGTGGTTCTTCTCCAAACCCTCTCCATTTATCAACATCAACATTCTTCTTGTATTGTGGAAACCAGAACTGAACGTTAGTTTTGCTGCTATTGCAGTATCCTGGAGAAAGTTTTGAGCGGGATATGCCCCTTAGAAATGGGGACACTTCGCCATCTTTGCTGAAGAGCAAATAAGTCTTCTCCCTGGTGTGGGGAAGCAGCATTTTCCCACAGCTGCCCCTTCTCGTAGGCTGGTGTCGTGCAGGCTCCTCCACCTGCTACTAGCCACTTTAATCATCATGTTAAAGTGACCAGCTGTCTTATTTGCCCTAGGAAATAAGCACCATTTTCTGCTTGTCTCTCCTGGGAGTTATTTGAGAACATGGGAGTGATTTTTAGAAAACAGAATCACTGTTAAGCATGTTGTGTTCTAAATATGTATTTTTCAAAGTTTCAATAACTGGTGGTTTCTGTATCCCTATAAAAGTACTCAGCAAATATAATTAATATATATTGTGATAAATTAGAGCTGGCTGAATTTTTTTTAAACCAACAGCTTTCATTTAAAAAATGCTGTCTTTTTCAAAATTGAAATGTTTTGGGAAAATGTGTCATTTTTGATGGAAGAGTCAAAATGTTCTGTTCAAACTGTTGTAATATTCTGTGGAATAGAAATTGTGGTTTCTGACCAACTCTATCCAAAATGAGGATGCTCAGGGAAGGGGTAAATTGATTTAAAGAGTAAAGTAATCTACTTGGAGAGGAACAGTGATCTAGCAGATAAGGCCTTAGGCTGGGAATCAGAATCCTAGGTTGTATTCCCATCTCTGCCACTGACTTGCTCTGTGACCTCGGTCAAGGCACTTTCTATTTCCTTTCCCGTCCACTGTCTGCCTAGATGGTATGTTCTTTAGGACAGGGACTGAACTCTTTTTACATGCACATATTATGCCTAGCACATTGGATCACCTTGGATGAAGCCTCTGTGTGCTATTATATTTAGAATACTCAGAATTATCACCTATTTTTAGACTGAAACTCAACTTTTTATGGCACTAAAATATTAGGGTATGTTTGTTCACTTTTCATTTCTGGATGCAGTGGGATTTGTCAGAAGTCTCACAAGAATGCTTACCGTTGTGAGATTTCCAGCAGAAGATTTACAACTTAAGATCCAGAGGTTTTACTACAAATCCAGACTTTTGAAGCCATCTCTGATTTGTGCCTGAAGTCCAAATCTCTGGCCTTTCTACCATCATTAAGCAGTTTGTATGGGTTAGAAAATGCCCCTTTAAACTCCATCTCCAGACCCAGCTCAGTGAACTTTCAGGAACTGTACTCCACTTAAGGCCTAGGTAGGCTCCAGGGGAAAGGCATTACTTCTCAGAAAAATGACTACACACAAACATTGCTATCTTACTCAACAGGTTTTTCCCTGTGCATATTGACAGTGACATCTACTTACTTCTCATGAAAATTAGCTTTTCCCTACCTTTTCTTCTGTTATCCCAGATACACAACTCCCTGAGAACCAGCTGTTCTGGCCCTTGAATCATCAGCAGAATAATTAATTCTTTCCAGTCGTGTTTTAGAATAGTACCTCAGTCTGGGAAACCTTGTTGTGGGGAGCATGCAGTGAACTGTGCTTTACAAAGTGAATTCCTGGCTTTTCCCAAGGCAAAATGCTCTTATTGATTGTGCATCACAAACAAATTGCAAATCCTGGTGATGGATTGCTAACCTCCTGAGTGAATAGCAATGTTTGGTGTAACTCTCTCCATGGTTCTCACATTCATACTGTATTAACGGCTTAATACAAATTGAAGTTGCACATATGTATCTTTAAAAGGCAAAGGGAACTGTGGGTCTCTTGAAAACCTAATACACCTGGGAAAATAAATGGCATAAACTATAAACAAAACACAGCACAACGACCACATGGCTAACTAGAAACTGGTCTTACAGCTCACAGGGAAATAAGTATCTTTCCCAGTAGTGATACTTTGCATAGTATAGTGAGAACCGGGAATCACAGGAGGTATAAAGCTTTCTTGTTTGAACTTGACTGTAGAATCTGATCATGATGAAGGCATGCCAAGCCCTTCCCTTATTAACTGTTTGACTATTCCTACAGGCCCGTACATATAATCTCTGTGTTTGCAAAACAAGAACAGTTGCAGGACAAAGAACTTATTGTTAAATTAAAGTGTTTCACAGTTATTGCCTGCACTATGCACGGAAAAGAAACATAGCAGGGGATTGAGAAGGCATGTACATAAAGGCGAGAGGGAGAACATTGAATCTAAAGGAACTTGCTGAATTTCTGTTTCTGATTCGGAGGAACAGCGGGTTTAACAGTCTCTGTCCTTGAGGAATTGTAATATCTGAATACTGCAAAGTATTTTTTTAATTGGAAGGGGTTACATTACATTGTGGTTAGCATGTTAATTTTGATTGGTAACTAATTATACATTGAGAGAGTTGCGAATAAAATTCAAATTCTAATTGCATATGCTCCCCCCAAATATTTTCAAATAATCTTTCTTATACACCAGATCTGATATGTAGTTCTCATAAAAGCTGTTTTTGGCATGATAGTGCATTTATGTCTGTAGCTACATATGTGTTGTACCTATGTAATAGTACAGTAAGTATATTTTCAATGTGCTTTCTATTTAAATTCAAATGTTTGGCTAACCGTACAGTACACTGCTTCTAATTCTATAATGCTGTGATGTTTCCATCAGTTTCCTCATTATTAGGGTTTTTTTAAGGATCTTTCTGACTGAGCTATAAAATTTTGATTAAAGTCAAGAGCTGAATCCAAATTTCCTAATCATTTGGGGCAGTTGAGTTCTGAAGTTTTGGTTTGTTCTGCTCTCTGTTATTATTGCTGGTGTTATTGGAGACTTCTACTAATATCCTCAAGTCCTTATCCTGGCAGTGTTGCTGCTGAACATTCTGTGTGGGCAAAGGGCATTAGCCTAGAGACCTGGGTTCTGTTCCCTGCTTTGCTAATAACTTACTGTGTGACCTGCCCTTTCGGAACTAGCCTACCATTAGCAGGTCATTAATTCATACACCCCTGTGAGGTAACTTGATCATTACTGAGCTGAACTGGCACCCTTTGGATGAAAGGAGTCTGTTTCCATTGTCAATCGCCTGAGCAGTCTGGTCTCCTCTCTGCTTTCTACATTGGTACCAGGACTGCTCAGGGGCAGTAAAGCCAACAGCCACTGCAAGTCCCTGGGCCAGGTGTGTGTGGGGGACTGGTTCCACATTCTCAGAAGGGGCAGGGCTGAGGCGGAAGAGGTGCGATCGAGGGCAGCCATCTCTCAGCGCTGCCCAGAATGCGGCGCGTTCCCTCTCCATGGCCCTTAGTGCCGGCTGGAGCACTCTATTGGGCAGTCTGGTGGAGATTTAAAGCGCCTGGCTCTCTGGCCACCACTGCTGCTACAGTGGTAGTGGTGGTGGCCAGAGCCCTGAGACTCTTTGACTCACCGGGCCTTGTGGCAACTGCTCCCTTTGCCCCTCCCTGTTAGCGGGCCTGTCCAGAGGTGGAGAAGCAACACAGACAGTTTGCCCTGCCACCCCTATTTAAGAACATTCTCCCCCTCCAAGTGAGCATTATTGTGAGGCGGGGAGCGGGGTCACAGCACCACTCAGTGAAATTTGGTTCATCTGGCCCTCTGTCATGCTGGAGGAGACCTGAGAGCTGCTACAATCCTCTGTGTGCCAAGTCACAATGCTTGGAGCAGGGAGCTAGGCCTTGGCCTGCAGCACAGGAACCAAGCCATCCAGGCAGTGTAAGTTTGGGGCTGGTTCACTTTCCAATATTAGGCCTCCCCTCACAGACAATATTTAGAAGGGGGTGGGAAGATCTTAGTTTCAGATTCTGCCTGGAATCCTAAAAACCGCTTTGTGTCCCTGATTGATGCAAAACCCCTTGTGCTATATTGGCAGACTGGTGCTTTGTCTGGGTATGTCTACACAGCAGGCTAAAGTCGAATTAAGCTATACAACCTTAGCTATGTCAATGGCGTAGCTGAAGTAGAAATAGCTTATTTCGGCTTTTGGAGATTTCTGCACAGCAGGAAGTCAAAGGAAGAACTCTCTTCCTTCCACTGTCCTTACTCCTCATGAAATGAGGGTTACCAGGAGTCAGAGTAAGAAGTCCTCCATCTCACCATTATTTTGAAATAAGGGTCTGTAGTGTAGATGCGTACTATGTTATTTCAGAATAACATAATTTATTCCCGAATAACATAATTTATTCCCAAATAACGCTGTTGTGTAGACGTACACTCTGGCTGTGTCTACACTGGCCACTTATTCCGGAAAATCATCCGCTTTTCCGGAATAACTTGCCAGCTGTCTACACTGGCCGCTTGCTTTTCCGGAAAAGCACTGACGATCTACTGTAAAATCATCAGTGCTTTTCCGGAAAAACTATGCTGCTCCCATTTGGGCAAAAGTCCTTTTCCAGAAAACTGTTCTGGAAAAGGGCCAGTGTAGACAGCACAGATTTCTTTTCCGCAAAAAAGCCCCAATTTCTAAAATGACAGTTGGGGCTTTTTTGCGGAAAAGCGTGTCTACATTGGCACGGACGCTTTTCCGGAAAAAGTGCTTTTCCGGAAAAGCATCCTGCCAATGTAGACGTGTTTTTTTCTGGAAATACTTATAATGGAAAACTGTTCCGTTTTAAGCATTTCCGGAAAAGGGTGCCAGTGTAGACGTAGCCACTGTGTTTAGTAGCACCAGCTACTAATTACTGATAGGAATAAACTTAGTAAAGCTCTGATGGAAGAAGGAGCCTGATATAGCTGAAAACATTCCAGTGATCAACTGGAAGTGAACTTCTAGTCCACTCTAGAAATCTCATGCATCCATAGCTCCACAACCACTGAGTAGGAAAACCTTAGTTTTCAATGATTTTAGGTACAAATATGATAATCTCCCAGATTGTCCTGTAGGGTTGAAGCGGCCACATGAAATTCTTCCTAAATACCAAAGGATACCCTAAGGTTTTGACCTTTGGTGGAGTTTGGACAAGGCTGTATGTGAATGAGAATGTTGTACATGAGTGCAGGGATTCCTAATATTTTGATCCTCTCCAACTAGCTGATCTAAAGAGGGTCAGAGAAGATGGCTTCCAGCTGTAAAACAGTTTATTTGGGAATAGATGGATTTGCTGTAAAACACAACAATGGGGAGGTGGAAGCGAGGAACATAGGAGATGAGACAAGGACTAAGATAAGGAGATAACTGAATTTGAGGAGCATGCTGTAGCTTTTCTAGACTCACACAATCCCAGTTCTAGCCCATCAGTTCTATTGCTTATGATCATTAGAAGTAATGGAGATGTAGGAGACCCCTCCCAAGCAAAGTCAATACTGTAGAGGTTGAGAAGGCGAAAGCAACAACTGCATATCAGGAGTTAAAAGGGAAAAGAGGTGTGGGGGGAGGGGAGGAGGAGAAACCACAATTCTTATCGCTTTAATAGCACATTTTGTTCCTAAAGCTTAGAGACTTGAGACATGTTAATGAATCAAACATTGCAACACTTGTAAAATCAGGATGACCTGATGTCCTGATTTTATAGGAACCTTCCCAATATTTGGGTCTCTATCTTATATAGGAGCCTGTCCTAATTTTTTACCCTTGCTATTGGGTCAACCTATGTGAGGTATGTATGGTAAATCTTTATCTGAACTTTACACATGGGAAACTGAGTCACACTGAGGTTAAGTCACTCTTGGCTTAATGTCACCAGGAGTCAATATTAGGACCCAGAATTTAACTCACACCTATGCTGTAGTCAGTAGACCAGTGTTTCTCAACAACTGGTCCATGGACTGGCATCAGCCCCTAAGAGCTCCCTGACATTTTGGGAAGGGCAGCAAGCCAGTCCCAGGTATCAAAAAGGTTGGGAAACACTGCATTAGATCACCTCACTCCTTTTAAATTACCAACAGCAGTTGAGTAGTTGATGATCCACAGCATATGCATAGTCATAATAATTAATAAAAGTCTATTAGACTTTGCCGGCAGTTCTGCTCAATGAAATAATTACATGTGCTTAGAGAGTGGTTTTTTTTTCCTGCTTCACATTGTGTTATAGCACATTTGATAGTGTTGCTATGAATTATACCATGCCACAGCATGCCAGAGCCAAGTTCTGAATTAACAAGTTAGAATGCAATGAGATTATCTGAAAATGTAAAATAATTTATGTGCGGATAATTAGCAGGTTGACCTATTTGTTGGAAACAGCAGTGTTGCCAGGATTAATGAAGCAGGTAGCACAGAGCTGACACATTAGTTATTATGGGACATAGTTACATTTTAATTGTAGCCTAGTTTAAAAAAATCATATACACTTGAACAACTGTATATGCAATATTACTGGTGCTTTACATTATTTTTACCCATATTGTATTTTATAAACCTTAACCAGCGATAGGTCTGAAACAAAGCCACAAAACCAGACAGCAAGATCAAACAAACTCATGGCATCTCTGCAGTCACATTGCTTAGTGAACTAGGGGAAGGCACCCAAATAGTAGTGCAAGAAGCATGATGTAATAGCCTATAAAGAATAGGATAGAAATCAGGTGCAACATCAGAGCGACACCAGATTTACTCTAGTGTAACTCAGAGCAGAATTAGATTCTTTATCTCTGCAGTGGACCCTAAGGGAGCATCTACACTGCAGGGCTTAACTTGAAATAAGCTATGCAAATTGAGCTACATCAATTGCGTATCTTATTTTGAAATAGTTTATTTTGAAATAGGGAGCGTCTACATAGCACTTATTTCGAAATAGAGCACTCTTCCTCCGACTTCCCTTATTCTTCGTACAATGAGGGTTACAGGAGGCCGAGTAAGAAGTCCTCCAGCTTGATAGTGTTTTGCCATTATTTTGAAATAACTTCCTGCTGTGTAGACATGGACTAAATTATTTCAAAATAATCTTGCTGTGTAGACATACCCTAACATTTCTATACATGTGGGTTTGGACTCTGTGTCTGTAACTTTTCTGAAGGCTGATATGCTCAGACATATGCAGGGGGGCCAGCAGCTTCTGCAGGCCCCTCGGGCAAGGTGTGGGAAGCTCCAACTCTGTGCCCCTGGAAGGGATGGGGCCTCATGCGGAAGGGATGGGGCCTCATGCAGAAGGGACGGGGCAGTGCCACCTGCAGCATGGCACTGGCCACCCTCAGCCCTCAGAGTATGTGGACCGGAACATATGGCTTCATATTTAGCCTGCTACAGGCTCGTCAAAACCACAGACATCAAGGCCATTCCATTTCAAAGTGAGGGTCCAGGTCCCTCATTAATATTAACTGCCTATCTAACTACATGGATAAAATGAAAGGAAGAATGTGATTGGCTGATGTCAATTCTAATTGTGTCTATAGACTGGAAGAAATAGGCGATTGTTGCAAAATATGATGGGTAGAGCAATACCATCTCCTCAGCAGTGCCATTCTACCAACTATCTGGAGTGCTTGTATGGGAGAGGGCACTTAGTCTTCAATCTGATTTCTTCTTGTAAATGCATTCACGGTAATCAGTATAATTGCTCACGTGTCATTGCCTTCATGTAAAGCAGGAAGCGAAGACCTAGGCATTCTCTGAAATTGGGAGCGGTCAGCCTGATCTTGTACAATTCCTAAGCCTCAAGGTTTTGTGCAAGTTCTCCATATGAGAACACTTGAGTGCATTTTGGCAGTGATCTGGTTTAAGGAATATGGAAAAAAATTGGAAATAGCCCAATCTCTAGATTAAATTGCATGTGAGTTTTTGTTTGGCACAAAGCAGATGACTTAGATTTTTAAAATAGTTCCACCTCTCTGTTTATTCTTTACCTGGAGTATATCCTCTGTGCAATTGCAGTTTCACACTGCTCTGATGTGAAATGAGAACCTTAGAACATAAGGTGGATCAGTAAATAGCGTTTTACTGAATTTTTCTAAGTAGGAAGATTCTAGTCTAGGTTCCACTTTTTGCTTTACACCAACTACCATACTAGTCAAATTCTCCTCTCAGTTACACTGTCCAACCTCATTTCACTGATGTCAACAGGAGAAGAATGCAGCTTGGCTCCTTGATTGCATGCAAATAGCCTGTCAGCAAAAAGTAAATAAAGCAGGAAGCGGCAGAAAATGACTAGGTACTATGGAACATACAAGAGGTTGCTTGTAAGTAAAGCCCAAATGGCTCTGTGAAGGAGCGGGGCTATCCCTCCCCCTTCTCCTCTCCGTCTGGGCAGCTGTGTCAGCCTATTTGCCGTCTGCCGGTGCAAGGTCTCAACGGCCTCCACCGCTAATCTGGTGACCCTATTCCATTGTTGCAATGCACGGTTTAGGTGGTCTGCCCTCACTCGGGGCTGTCCACAAAATAAATGGTGGAGTGGTAGAGGGGCCTGGACCCGCCCTCTCTCATGGGCCCCAGCCCAGGGCCCTAAGGACAGGTTCCGCTACGGTCCTGTCCGACTGGTGGGGCTTCCAGCCGTAACTAACCCTTCAGGGAAGCCCCACCCTGGGCTACTTCCTACCCCCCCTGCCTTTAGTTCGGGGCAGGAGTGTCCTTCTCTCCCCTCCATGGCCCCTTTGAATATGGCGCCTGCTCATGCTAACACCCCACTGCCCGACATCCATGACGTACGCTCCCTGGGGCTCCACTCCCCCCTCTGTGCATCATGCCCCGGACGTCTCCCCTGCTGTGGTGCTCGTTGCCGGTTGGCGTCCACACCACTCAGCTGAGCTGCGGCCTGGGAGCAGGTGGGGCAAGTGGCTATTTCACCTCTGCGCTCTCCATGCAGCACGGGGACTGGTGCATTTCTAGTGCGGGGCGGGTTGGCAACTCCGCCCCGTCACATGCTCCATCAGATGCATATTCACGGCAGAACTTAATGGGAGTGGTGCATGAGTTTCCGTTAATTTTACCTGGCATGTAATTTGGAGTCTGAGGGATCAACAATCACCTCAAACTCATATATAACAACTGCCCTCTTGATTCCACTCAGGACCCCCAGAGCTAAAAGCATATGCCTCTACTAAAGGATAGGGACCTAGGTCCTTGCTGGGAGTCACACACCTAAATACCTTAAAGAATCTTGGCCAAACTCCGTTAGTTCGCAGCTGTAGCAGATTCATATCCTCTATGGGTCAGGCACATAACACTCACTGTTACAAAGACAGGTGTGCGGGGCCCTTCATCTTCCTTTGATGCTTGCGTTTGAGAGTAATATGTTAATTATTAATCCTCTATTGCATGTTACAAAAAAGAGGGCATTGTGCTCTTTAAGAATAGATTTGCTGGGATGACACACAAAACAAAGCCCTGGAGGGAAGAATGGATGGCGTAAAAAGGTGTTGACAAGCTGCACATTATTTGGTTATGAAACACATATGTGGTATAGGACAAAGAAAAACAATTTTGTAAATGTGTGGGAACACTGGCGGTTGCTCTTTAATGATTGTAGCACAGAGGAATTTTGGCACCTTTTCTCATTGACTTTACATTACCAAGCTGAATCAGTGGTGAGTAATAGGATGTACCTTTAGAAGCGTCCTTTAAAGAACAAACTTTCATTTGGAGCTTTAATCCTCTGACTGGCACACACACAGACACATGCACACACACAGACACACACACGCAGCTTTCTGTTAAATGTGGTGGTCTTATAGCATTGGGTGACTTTTTTCACTACAAGTGTGGTTTTCAAATACAATGCACCTTTGTGGGAAAACCAGACCTCTGGCGGACAGCATTCACACACATGGGAATACATGTGATTTTGGGTGGCAAGTGAAAGAGAATCAAGTCCCTTGACCAAGACTTTCAAAAGTAACTGATTATTTGAGTGTTTCAACTTTGGATGTTCATCAGGCTCCTACATTCTGAAAATCAAACCTCATGTCCCCAGTTGAGTGCCCAAAATCACTAGTCACTTCTGAAATATCTTGGCCTTCATGTCTGTTCACATAGCACAGGTGCTGAGTGCTGTGCATATAGACACAAAGCAAGAAGCAACGAGAAAATTTCAGACCACAGCAAAATGCCTGTGATCCAGCTTAGACAAAGACACTCTTTTTTTGCAGAGTACGAGTGTGTGGATGGAGGGTCTCTACAACTTTTATGATGGGATAAACATCCATCTCAACTGGATGATAGAGAAAAAAAGTTTCCTTCATTCACTTAGGCTACGTCTAGACAACAGGCTTCTTTTGGAAGAAGCTTTTTTCAGAAGAGATCTTCCAAAAAAACTTCTTCTGAAAGGGAGTGTCCACACTGCAAAAAAAAAAAAAAAAGCAATCTGCATTAAGCTGTGATTGCTACGGATGGAATGGCCACCAGGGCTCTTGTGCTCTTTCCTCTTCTTCCGAAAAGAACTCCCTCTTCCCTGTCTACACACGCCTTTTTGCAAAAGAGCTCTTTTGCAAAAAGGCTTCTTCCTTGTAGAATGAGGAATACCAATGCCGGAAAAACCCCTCTGTTCTTTTGATTTTCTTGCGGAAGAATGCAATTGCCATGTGGATGCTCCTCAAGTTTTGTTGGAAAAAATGGCTGTTTTCCCGACAAAACTCTGTAGTATAGACATACCCTTTCACACATTTCTGATCCATTGAATTCCAAATAGGGGTTGCAATTTGTTTCAAACCCTTTGATTTATGTGAACTAACTGTGTGGACCCTGATCCTATAGGTTCAAAGCTCCTAATGAGCTTAATGTAGGATTAAGCTCTGAATTGTGATACAGGATGTTGTTCAGAAAGGGACAACCTCTGCAGGGGTATATAGCCCTCTTGCATCAGAACTAGTGTGGTGCTGCTGCTTGGAAGAGGGTCAGGATTTGAGGAGGCTGTGTATGACAAACACTTTCTCCCCCAACATGCCAGGGAGCCCAGTAATATGGAACACTGTGCACAGCTACACGCAGGAGGGTTTGGGATAAAGTGGTGGGGCCAGAAAATCTTTTGCTTTGTGGACCATCTTCTCCTTGACTATGGAGATACTAGAATGGTGGCGAATACATGATGGCTATTAAACTAGAAAAGTAACTGTGGAGCAAATCTATATATCTCGTCCGTCATTCTGTGGCCAATCAGGAAGGATTTCTTCTCCCTTTCTTCCTGTGGTGTTCCCCAGTGCCCCGCTAAATAATTCAAGATGAGTGCTGCAGAGAGGATATTCCTCAAGGTATGTAGATCACAGGGACCCACTAAACAGTTCATCAGCCAACTAACATATATTTGTTATTGCATTGTAAAGACAGTCAGTGCAATAATTCCCACCATTTCCTGATACATGGATTTACCATCCACCTTAAACATGAGGAAATTATTTGAAACAACTGGAAACCCAAAACACAAATAGGTAGACTTCCACAAAGCTTGAGTTCCAGCTTTGTGTCTATATTTAATAGGGAGGTCACCTTTTTGCTACTCTATGCAGTGTACAGGGACATCTAGTGGCCGATTAGTATACTGCGAGCAAACATTAAGCAGTGGTCACCAACTAGTAGATCAGGATCTACCAGTGGATCGTGGAGCCTCTGAAAAGGTGATCTTGATTGGTTTGGCTGGGAAGCTATCAAGTGCTGGCACTTCAGTTACCACCCACTGTCATGCTGCCCACTGTCATACTCCTCCACCCACTGTCATGCTGCTCCTCTCCTCTGCCTTGTAGCTGCCCCCCTGGGAGCCTTCTGCTTGCTCTGCAGGGTGTGGGAGGGAGAAGGCAGGGGTGCTGATGTCAGGGTGTCCCTCCTCCCCCACACTGCAATTCCTTATCTCCACAAAGAGAGAAAGGAATGGAGGGAGCCTGGCAATGCAAAACTGTCACTCTCACACACTGTGTGTGTCTCTGTCATTTTCACAAACACACACTGTCCTCCACTCATCTCCTGACCCAACATATACATGGAGGGTGATTGTTACTTCTTTTACTGCTTGCAAAGTGGGTTGTGGGGGCTAATTCCACAGGGTTATTTTTGGTTTTTGACTGGTCTGTGCAGTTCATAATTTTAATTTCATGCATAAATTTAATTCTTTGTGTAGTGAGTTCTAAAATGCCTAACCTGTTGTGGCTGGAGTAATTAATCCCGTGGTAACTGCTGCTCCTGGAAGGGGCTGGCATATCCCTGCAGCTCCTGAGAAAGAGAGAGCAGGGGCTCTCCACATGCTGTCCTTGTCTGCAGACACTAGTCCTGCAGCTCCCATTGATCAGTAATGGGGAACCGTGGCCAGTAGAAGCTGTGGGCTTAGTGCCTGTAGATGAGGGGCAGCACATGGAGCCATTGCTGTACATTCAAGCTGCTTTCAGGAGTGGTGCAAGGCCAGGGCTGGAGCAGACCTGCCTTAACTCCACTGCTACACCACCCGGAAGCCGTCTTAGCTAAATAGTGCCCAACCAGAGCCTGCTTCCTGAACCCCTGTCCCAGCCCTGAACCCCCTCCTACCCTCAACCTCCTGCCCCGGACATAAGTCCCCCTGCACCCAAACTCCTTCCTAGAACTTGCACCCTAAAACTCCTCCTAGACCCCAATCTGCCACCTTGGGCTAAGCCCGGAGCTCCTCCCACATTCTAAACTCCTTGGCCCAAGATCAGAGCCTGCACCCCAACCTCCTCCCACAGCATGTAAAGTGAGCATGGGGGGAAAAGTGGGATGGAGTGAGCAGAGGGAGGCCTTGGAGAAGGGGTGGAGCAGGAGCAGGGCCTCAAAGAAGGGGCGGGAAGGAAGTGGGGCCAGGGTATTTGGGTTTGAGGTAGATCTTAAATTTCACTTATATTGAAAAAGGTTGGAGACCGCTGCATTACAGAGTGGAAGTCTTGCACATGGGGATTAGAAAATGAACACTGGGGACTAATTTGACAAGGAGCTGAGCACCTCTCCTGGCTGAGCCCTTAGTTGTTATCAGTAAGAAATATTTCATATCCTTTTAACATTCAGACTGGTGTAACTGCTTTGGTTGGCATCAAGCATGCCATTTAAGAAAGATCAACAGCTATACTCATGCTATGGGGCTGGTGCTGTGGCTTGTTCCAGTCCCTGTATGCCACTCACAGAGCACAAATGTAGCGGACACCACACTACCACTCCTTGCTGAGGATTCCCTAGTCTGGGGCACTGCCAGCCAGCTGCACAGGGAAGGTCGGATGCTCACCGACTTCCAGGCTCACACCACAGCTGCTTTTAGAGGGTGTGGTAGGATACTCCCGGTGTTGACTGCCTCCCTGAGGCAGAGTTAAGCATTTGTATTGAGATACGGCTAAAGTGGTTCCCAGCAGAGGCTTTCTGTTCAAAATCAAATACAATTTTTCTTTGTAATTTAGTTCCCTTCAAGCACCATCAAGAACCTAGAAGTGGCCACAGGGTTAGACACCACTGCTTTGGAGAGTAGTGCCAAGGGCAATAACAAATATCAATGTATTTCTGTTTGACATTTTAGGTCTAGAAAAATCCATCTGACCCAGTATACTTCACCAATGAGACAAGCTCAGTAATTTGCTGAGAGGAGAGATTCTTATCAGCTTCTGTTACTGAGCCTTGCTGGGTAAGAATATTCGCTTTTATCATTCTTTCTTCTGACTTCAGTAAAATGAAGCAAAATGAAAACATTTAAGCCCCAAGATGTTCATCGAGGAGATACAGTCCTGGTCTCCTGGAGTTCTCTAAGGGCATGTTTACACTGACGAGAAGATTGACCCTCTGGAGGTCGATCTTTTAGCATTCGATTTAGCAGGTCTAATGTAGACCCCTATATCCAGGGCTCACCGAACCACGGCGAGCCCTGCTTGCCAGCCGCACTGTCTGGCGATCTGCGCATGCGCAGATCGTTCTGCGCATGCGCAGATCACCCGAACCCAGATCTTCCAGGTTGCAATTTACTCACCACGGGCGAGTAGATTGCATTATTTGTTGAGCCCTGCCTATATCAAACTCTGAAGGTAGCCTCCACCAGTGTCCGGTACTCTTCGTTCTGTGAGGAATAAGGGAAGCCAACAGGAGTACGTGCTCCTGTCAGCCTCCTGCTGTGTGGATGCCGCCACAGCTCGACTCAAGGTAAATTAACTCCATCTAAGCATTTTGCATAGCTGGAGTTCTGTATCTTAAACTGACCTGCCTGGTCTAGTATACCAGGCCTAAGGGCTTCCTTTGTATATGGGGGACTTTTCAGCCTGACAATCCCAGTATAAGTATAATGGCCAGATATGCCAGTAAAGATATTCCAGTAAAACTCTTCCTGGAGCTACTCTTTTCCCAGAATAAGAGTGCTTTTTTCCAATTCAGTTTATACTGATGCAAGTTGAGAATCCTCCACATGGGAGTTTTACTGGCATAGCTATGCCAGCAATTTTCCTTGTGTGTACAAGCCCTGAGTCTCAAACTGTGTTTCACTGGCAGTCAAGCCTGCTGTGTTACAAGGATTTGCTCAGCGCATTAACAAGAGTTTTACCACTCAAGTCAGCACCGCAGCTATTATGATGAGTCTTAAACTGTTTATCCCAGAAAAACCTCAAGCTGCTTTTTTTTTACATATGTAACAAACTGTACAGAGACAGTCATACTGATAAAAATCCACCTCTGGGGGGAAACATGGCAGCTGTTTGAAAACAGCCTTGACCATAGCTGTCTGACTCAATGGACAGGGTAGTAGAGTAGGATTTAGGAGAACTGGTTGCTATTAGTGGTTCTGCCACTGACCTGTTTTTTGACTGTGAACAAATCATTTCACCTCTCAGTTTCTCCTCCCACTCTTTGCCTATCTTGTCTATTGAGAAAGCTCCTGCTTGGAAGAATTTATAATCTCTTACTTTGTGGTCTATAGTGCCTTGTTCAATGGAGCTGTAATCTTGGTTTGTTTCAATTGCTGTTTTCATATCTTGTATGAATAGTTAGAGCATTGGTCAATGCTCAGAAGGCTGTGTCTAGACTGGCAAGTTTTTCCGCAAAAGCAGCTGCTTTTGCAGAAAAACTTGCCAGCTGCCTACACTGGCCTCTTGAATTTACGCAAGAACACAGACGATCTCATGTAAGATTGTTGGTGTTCTTGCGGAAATGCTATGCTGCTCCCATTCGGGCAAAAGCCCACTTGCACAAATGCTTTTGCGCAAAAGGGCCAGTGTAGACAGCTCAGATTTGTTTTGCGCAAAAAAGCCCCAATCACAAAAATGGCGATCGGGGCTTTTTTGCACAAAAGCACGTCTAGATTGGAACGGACGCTTTTCCGCAAAAAGTGCTTTTGTGGAAAAGCGTCCGTGCCAATCTAGATGCTCTTTTCCACAAATGCTTTTAATGGAAAACTTTTCCATTAAAAGCATTTGCGGAAAATCATGCCAGTCTAGTCGTAGCCAGAAATGTATCTCCAGAAGTGTCAGAGCAGCCACTAGCACCCATGGGGCAGGCGATGGGACATAATTTACTTTATGCCTCCTTTGTGTCCCTGGCCTCATCCTACAGGTGCCAGAGTTTACACTGGTTCCTGGCATAAATAAAATAACTTTAGGGCTGCTTTAATGTGTACTGCTGGCAGATGTTCACTCCAGCAGCCAATATCACCAGCAGGGGCGGATGAGAGTGCCGCGGGGCCCTGGGCAGTGCCGCGGGGCCCCAGGCAGCGAAATTTCGCGGGGCCCCCCCTTTGACATGGTGCATGCGTGGGAGCCTTGGGAAGCGCGGGGCCCGGAGCAGCTGCCCCGCTCGCCCTGCCCTAGATCCGCCGCTGATCACCAGAGAGATCATGCCATAACCTGCTCTGAAAAGCCTCCTACTGTAGTGGTGAGGTGTATGTGGTGTAGGGCCAGTTACAACTGGAAATCCTGTATCCCTACAGTGATACAAAGATGAAGGGCTGAGGATTTGGGCTACAGCCTCTACACATTATGGCTGTGTCTAGACTGGCCAGTTTTTCCGGAAAATCAGCCACTTTTCCGGAAGAACTTGCTAGCTGTCTACACTGGCCGCTTGAATTTACGCAAAAGCACTGACGATCTCATGTAAGATTGTCAGTGTTCTTGCGGAAATACTATGCTGCTCCTGTTCGGGCAAAAGTCCTTTTGCGCAAAACTTTTGCGCAAAAGGGCCAGTGTAGACAGCCCAGATTTGTTTTCCACAAAAAAGCCCCAATGGCGAAAATGGCGATTGGGGCTTTTTTGCGGAAAAGCACGTCTAGATTGCATCCGTTAAAAGCATTTCCGGAAAATCATGCCAGTCTAGACGTAGCCCCTGTGTATAATATATTTTTAGAACCCAAAATACCAGGTTGAGGGGGGGCACCATGATTTCTAAATGTTTTCCACTCCATAATAGAGCACCACTCCCAAAAGCTGACATTTCTCCTGGGAAAAAATCATTCTGGCATGACTCAAATGTTTCATTTTGATAAAATGGAAGAGTTTCATTCTGATTTTGACATTTATATTGTGTTATATTGTGTTATATAATATAGCATTTAAAAATGAAAGGAAAAATCATTTCAAAAGAGAAAAGTGAAAAGTTCTTTTCCATTTTTTAAAAATGAAGTTTGGTTGAAAATGATAAGTTTCTGTGAAACGTGGTGCTTTCAACTATTTGGCATTTTTCAGTGGGAAAAAAAATGTCCTGTAAGAAAATTTCCACACAGCTCTACTTGTATTATTTGACATTTCCACAACATGATCAAGTGTGCCCTTTGCTACTTTCTCTGATGAAATATCATAGGAGAGGGGAGGTCTGCTTATAGGAAATGTATTTTTTTTACAACTGTTTAGGGTTCCTTCTGACCATTCCTCTTTACTTAGTTCTAGTTCAAGGTCTTAGTTCTACTGCTGTAAGACATTTGCACTATTTACTTTTGAGAGTTCAAACTGTTTTACAAATAATCAGGTTGCACCCTTTATAGGTTACTGGTCTTGAGAGTTTCCCTGCTGGGTTTATTTCACATGAACATTGCTTAGGTGGGAGTAGAGCTGGTTGGGAATATTTTGATAATTTTTTTGGCAAATGCCCATTCATGAAAACCAAAACTTTCCACAGAAATGTTTTGTATCTGTTTTATGGGAATGTTTCTCTGACCCAGGATGGAATTTCTGGTCAGAGAAAAATACACCCCAAAATAGCCCAGTGATGAGGGCATCCTCAGGGATGTGAAAAACAGAGGGTTCCAAAACATAGGATGTCCTTTTGCTGAACCTGAATTAGGCAGAGTATTCAACCTGGGTCACCCACAGCAGTTACCAATCCACTGGGTAATGGGCTTTTCTGGGAGAGCTCATTTGCTTTCTCACCCTGGGTGACTTGATGGCTCACCCCCAAACAGCTGGAGGACTGGGGCTAGCCAACCATGATTACAGAAGAAGCCCCACCTGAGAGGAAGTAGGTGATTCCAGCATGCAAGTTGCAGGGAAGAGGGAGAGTCTAGAAAACTGTGGTGAGTAAGATAGTTCCTTCAGGTTCTTGAGATAACAGAAGTGACTAGATTAGCACAAGCATGGCTTGTGCAGAGGCACATTCTTGGGAGGGGAGGCAGAAAGACAGACCCTCTGGGAGGAGGAGCTGTGCTTACCTGGGTCAGTTTGCATTCTGGTTTGAAAAATTTTGTGTTATTTTGGATTACCAGGAGAAAGATACTGAACTGGGTTTGTGGTAGTAGACCTAAGGAAAGTGGACAGCTGGTGAAGAATGCTTGATTTCCGTTGGACTCTGTGCCACTTGTTTAAAAAACCCAAAGAAGGGGAAAAAAGAAGTAGGGTGCTGTGAAGGCATTCCTGGCCTTGAACAGTGTTGGGGAGGCAGTTGACCCTATTGCACTCAATTTTGTTTTTTTTTAAATTTTTTTTTAATGTATTCAGGTTTATCCTGGTGCAGAATGGAGAAAACATATAAAAAGCTTGACTGTTTTACAGGTTAGGAAAACCATTTCTTGCTCAACTCTAGAAGTAGTATAGAAAGCACATTCTTGGTGCAAAGTTTATCCATTGTTCTCAGTGATCCCTTGTTGTCTGAGGCAGATAATCTTTATGACTTGTGTATATGGAAGCATAAGCATCTCCTGAAACAAGGTCCTGAATCTAGGATGTGATGTTGCTTTTGGTGACTTCAGATGCTTATACAAGGTCACTAGCCAGGACGTGTTATCCTGAATACTATAAACCTTGACATTTTGTTAAATGTGCCCTTTATGGGCCACTGAAAGGTAAAAGGACAATACAGTCAGTTTTTGCAAAAACTAGGCCTTGGTGAGGCCTTGCCCCCTACTTAGGCCCTGACCTTGCGTGGCTGTGAGTTCCTGAGCAGCTTGAGTTCTCGCTGGCTTTAGCAAGAGATGAGGACATTGCACATCTTGCTGAAGTGCTCAGCATCTTGCAAGTAGGGTTGTCAGATGTCTGGTTTTGAACCGGACGATCCAGTATTTGAGCTTTCTGTTTGGGAAACAAATTGAGAAAATATAAATGTCTGGTATTTTCTAAATAAGATGTGATGTCAAGTGCGTCTGTTACTTTTGTTGAAACCATCTGGCAACCCTACTTGCAAGATAATGCCCACAGCATGCAAGGAATGGAGAGGTGCTTGCTGCTTCAAAGGAGGACAAGGAGGGATGAGTTTGCTTTGTCCCTCATCTACAGTGTATGTTGTGTGTCCCAAAGAGCACTGGAGGAAAGTATATTTCTCTTGAATGCTAAGGAGTGTTGGGAGGCACCAGCAGTGTTAATCCTGCTCTGACTTGGCCTTGCTTAGGGCTGCACCCTAAAGGCACAACCTGGTGTTTACCAACTGCAGTGCTGGGTCTATATGAGCACTTGCAATGGCAGATAGATACTGAGTTGTCTTCAGCAGGTATAATTCAGTGGCGCTTCACCACTTTATACCAGCTGAGGATTTGGCGGTGTTTGTCAGTGACGGGTGATGCAATGGGACACTTTTATTTTTCACAAACTGCTCTGCAATGGCTACGGTGCCCAGCTCTCCAGCTAGTCTGTGTGGCCCTGATGTATTTCTTAATGCCCTGTGCCCTGACATGCTATCTTTCTCTACAAGGTTCCTTTATCCTCTGTCTTATCAGTCTACTGAAATCTGATAGTTATCCTGATTTGGCTTCTAAACAGTTGATCTGACAAACTGAAAGCAAATATTACTATTGAGAATTTGAGGCTGGGCATTGTGTTCAGAGCTGGATTAACATTTTGAGGGCCCATTGCCCACTCAGTCCACCCAATTCATTCTTTGGTGGGAGCTGTCGTGAGAACCACAGGTCCAATGATGCATACCCAAGGGGGGAAGGACAGAACCAGGTGGACAGTTTTACCAAATACTATAAATTCATCACTGTCATAAATATATTTTATTTATTCTAAGATTTTTAATAGGCCATGTTAATCATGCATTTACAGTATTTATTCTACGATTCCTAGTCAGAGACAAGGATGGGAATGGCAAGGGGAATAGTCTCTATTCTAAAGATATCCAGCTACACTAATTAAATAACAGTGATAACTACAAACTCTATGTACTACCAAAACCAACTACAACACTAAGCTCATACAATGAAGAAAATCAAATCATACATACCAACTTACACAGCACACGGAACATTTCAAAGATATCGGTTTGGTTGCGAAGGCCTTGGTTATGCCCGAAAGTCGGGGGAGATGGCTGGTTGGTTGATCAGGACGGCAGCGCTTTGGAGTATACGGGAAGGCACACGCATAGTGGTACGTGTGTTGCGAAGACCTCCTCGAGCGAACTGGGTATTTATCCTCAAGCCTGCACATTGGTTTCCCGTGCTTGCATATTACCATATATGGCCCAATGGTCACCAAGTGGGGGGGTCTGTGTCCCAGGGGTTGGGCAGAAACTGTGCAGGTTTCATGTGACCAGGTAAGCCCCTCAGTTCTCATGCCAAGGTGATGGGTGGGAGAGTCTGAGGTGATTTCCCCTTTTCACACCTTCCCTTTTCTAAAGGCAATGGTATGCATGAATGGTGCGGCCAGTTTCTCCCAAGGAGTACTGCAGCCCACTATAGCAAAAGCAGCCTGGCCAAACTTTTTATTGGGGGGGGGGGGGCAGTTTTTTCTCTAAGAGGAGCGAACTGAGACCACTAGCACCCTAATCCAGTTTGGGGTAGGCTTCCAAGGGTAAGATTTGTGCACATATTCCCCACTCACACCACCAGTCCCTTCTAGCAGCCGGCTCGCTATTCATAGCCTGGCTCTCAGCTTTCCCCACTCCGTCCTCCTCCTCCCATTCCTGTTGCTAGCCAGCCAAGGGAATGCTGGAAAATGTAGTCCCTTCCCTGCTCCAGGGCCTGGTCTCCTAGTTAAGGAACTGGCGAAGGAACTACAACTCTCAGGGTACCTCCGGCTCCACATCATGAAATGGGGCCCGTCTGAGCTGGGGCCTGGAGTCACAGAACAATTGGCCCAATGGTAAATCCACCCTTGACCATGTTCATTTCATTGATTGTGCCTCTGCCTAATAAGTCAATGACAAGTTTTTCTACCAGCTTAAATGTTCCACTGCAGTACAGAGAATAGGTGTGTTATGCACTCTCATGAAAGGCAGCATGGTTATGGGAGTGAACAGGGAGTCATGAGCATGGTTCTGTTCCTAGCTTCACCGCTGACCTGCTGTGGGACTTTGGGCATGTTGCTACACTTCTTTGTTCCTTCTCCCATTCTTTGTCAGTCTCATCTGTTTAGAATGTAAATTCTGCGGGTATGTCTACACTGGAGCTATAAGGTGTTACTTCCAGCTTGAGCAGTCGAACTAGCTCTAAGCCAGCCAGTACACTAGAAATAGAAGCGTAGCTGCTATGACACAAATGTCAGGATGAGCTAGTCTCCCTGGGTATGATCCCGTCCAAGACCTTGCATATGAACCCGGGTGCATATGAACCCTTCCATTCATTCAGTCACGGTTAAACTTCTATGTTTAGCATGCTAGCTAGATCAGAGCAGGTCTGTTCAAGTTGGAAATTACACCTTGTGTGTTATGCACTGCTTAGCTCACTGGGGCCTTGATCTTTGTTGTGTTCCCAGGCATGACCATAATACACATCTTTGTGGATATCTCTGTAACTGGTTGGCTCCTGTTTCCCTACTCTTTCCCTTAGTAAAGAACATAGAGGGGAACCAAAGATAATAAATATCCTGATTTGACATAATGTATTAAGTGAACCCACAAATGTTAATCTTCATAAATTCTGATGCTGATTTCTCAGGAGAGGGGCTGTACCTTCCTCTCCATCCAATTCTTTTTTCCCTTTGTTGCTCTCTGAGGCCGTGTCCACACTCAGGGGTTCTTTCGAAAAAAGTACCCTTTTTTCGAAAGAACTTCCCCTGCGTCCAGACTCAAGCCGCGTTCTTTCGAAATTAAATCGAAAGAACGCGGCTTTTCTTTCGACGGCGGTAAACCTCGTTTCACGAGGAAGAACGCCTTTTTCGAGGGAGATCCATCGAAAGAACGTGAGTCTGGACGGGGGGAGCCCTTTCTTTCGAAAGAATTGGCCTCCAGGAACAAGCCCTGGTGGACAATCTGGGCCATGGGTTGCACGTCTGTGGTTCCTGGCTGCAGCCATTCCTTAAAGGGACAGGCGCACCCTCACAGCCACTTGTTGCAGACAAGGAGCCAGAGCACACGGCGACCTTGCTGCAGCATGTCACAGCCCCAAGAGCGTCCTGGCCCTTCCTCCGAGCCTTCTGGGGACCCAGCCAAGGGCTCCAAGCGCCGGGCACCATCCTGGTCCGGCGCAGAGATCAAGAGCCTGCTGGAGCTGTGGGGAGAGGAGGAGGCCTTACAGGCCCTCAAAAGCCGGCGGCGAAATGCCGACATTTATGGCCGCATGGCTGAAGCCCTGGCCCAGAAGGGCCACTACCCCCGCACCCAGGACCAGGTGCGCTCCAAAGTGAAGGAGCTGCGGCAGGGCTACGCCAAAGCCAGGGAGGAGAGCTCCCGGTCTGGGGCAGCCCCCCACTACTGCCCCTACTACCCAGAGCTGGACCAGATCCTGGGTGGCAGTGCAGAAGCACGCACACCACGAAGGTTCGTGCAGTCCGGACTGGCAGACCCGGTGGTGGACGCTCCAGAGCGGGAGCTACAGCACTCTGGAGACGGGGACATGGGCCCAGAGGAGGAGGACACCGAGGAGACGGCAACCCTCACCCTGGAGCCAGTGACCCAGACCTCTGAGGCCTCCCAGGCGTCATCTGGCGCGGGAGAGGAAGCAGCAGGTGAGTACAGTGAGGTTGTGTCACACCCGGGGGGGGGGAGGTAGGTGGGTGGGTGCACAGTGGGTGATGCACAAGGGAAACCTGTCATGCTCAGGCTGATGCCCAGGTCACACACACACACACACACACACACACACAGTGTGACCTTCAGAATGTGTGCTTCCCCTGTCTCAAGGGAGAGGGCATGCCCTTTTGGACAGCTGTTGCACACATGACTGATTGTGATAGAAATGTAGCCGTGTCACTCTGATCTGAAGAAGTGGGTCTGGCCCTGGAAAGCTCATCCCCTAATAAACCATCCTGTTAGTATTGTAAGTGCTACAGAGTCCAGTTTATAGGACTGATTGTGTCTTCTTCTTTTCCTCCACAGCCGGACCAGCCGTGGAAGAGGGCCGCAGCACCCCAGCCCCACCTCCATCTCCATCTCCACCTCAGAGACATGGGAGCCGCAGACACAGGCGTGTCTACGCCGACATCCTCCGGCAGCACGTCGAGGCTGTGCAGGAGCAGAATGCCATCCTGCTACGGAGGGCGGAGGCAGAGGAGCGGTGGCGTGATCGGCTCATGAATGAGCTGGTCCTGCAGCGCACGGTGCTGTACGCCACCCTGAGGGAGGTCAGCGGCTTGCCTGCTGCTGTGCCAGGTCCTGCTCCTCCAGCACCCCATGACCCCACCCCACCAAACCCCCCTTCCACAACAGCAGCCCTTTCCCCCCTTGGACCTCCCTCTCCCCCAGCCCCCCCAGCTCCCCAGCCCCTCTCTCCCCCTGGCCCTCCTCTCCCCCAGGCTTCCACGTCCCAAGAGCCCCCCAGCAGCCAGCCAACCGACAGGTACATCACCCGATCCCGTAGCCGGGGAGCACCCCAAACACGAGGCCCAGGCAGGAAAGGGAAATCTGCCAAGCCCCGTTCAACCTGATCCCCTTCCCCCCTCCAGGTTTCCAGTCCCCTTCCCCCCTCCAGGTTTCAATGACCCCCATCACCCCACTTATTAAGCACACACAAAGGGTTAAAGGAACTGTTTGTTTATTGTATATAGTTTGGCAACAACAAAAATGAAAAAAATTTTTGTTCTTTTGCCACATTGTTGGATAATATGTACAAAATTTTAAATAAGTAAAGAGAACATTTTATTTTGAAACACACCCTGGTGTAAGTGATGTGTCCAAACTGGGTCAGGAGATGGGTTGTGGAGGGAAGCTTCTATTGGGGGCCAGGGCCCAGTCCCCAGGCAGAAGCCCCTCAGTGCACTCAGTGGCCTCCACTGGAGAATTGCTCCCGGAGGGCCTCCCGGATGCCAACTGCAGACCGGTGAGCCTGGCGGATGGCAGCTGTCCGGGGCTGGGCAAAGAGCCTCTCCTGGCCATCAGCAGCTCTCCCCCACCCTGGTAGGAAGGCCTCCCCTTTCCTCTCCACGAGGTTATGGAGGACGCAACACGCGGCCACCACCTCGGGGATGTTGGTCTCCCCCATGTCGAGGCGTGTGAGCAAGCACCGGAATCTGCCCTTTAAACGTCCAAACGCACATTCCACCTGGTTGCGAGCCCGGTTAAGGCGAGCATTAAACTGCTCCTTGCTCACATCCAGGTGGCCGGTGTAGGGCTTCATCAGCCACGGCATCAGGGGATAGGCGGCATCGGCCACTATGCACACCGGCATGTGCACATCCCCAACCGCAAACTGGCGATGGGGGAAAAGTGTTCCTGCCTGAAGCCTCCGGTACAGGTACGAGTTTCTGAAGATGCGGGCATCGTGTGCCCGCCCTGACCACCCAACACAAATGTCTGAAAACTGTCCACGATGGTCGACCAGGGCCTGGAGGACCATAGAAAAGTAGCCCTTTCGATTGATGAATTGGGCTGCTCGATGGGGCGGTGCACGGATGGCAATGTGTGTCCCATCGAGCGCTCCTCCGCAATTGGGGAAGCCGAGGGCAGCAAAGCCGGCCATGACGCTGTCCAGATCCGGTAGACAGATGAGCCTGTTGAGCAGCTCCGAATTGATGGCCCTCACCACCTGCAGAACGAGACAGACAACAAAGTGTTAGAAGGGGTGCCTTATGTCTTAGGAGGAGAACCCACCGCCCACCTTCCCTCTCAAACAGCCCGGGAATCCCCTCCTCAGAACCCCCCCCCCCACAATTCAGGGTGAGTGGAGGAGCTCCCTCCCACTCCCACTCCCACTCCACTTGGCCCTTCCTGACAGTCTCCCTTCCCCCCACCCCAAACTGTGACTGTCCCCAGACAATGACTTACCTCCATCAAGACGGCCCCGACAGTAGATCTCCCCACGCCAAATTGGTGTCCCACGGAGCGGTAGCTGTCGGGGGTTGCCAGCTTCCAGAGGGCAATGGCGACCCTCTTTTCCAGGGGGATGGCGGGCCGCAGGTGGGTGTCTTGCCGTTGCAGAGCAGGGGCGAGCCAGGTACAGAGCTCCTGGAAAGTGGTCTTTCTCATGCGGAAGTTCCGTAGCCAGTCTTGGTCATCCCAGATCTCCATCACGAGCCGGTCCCACCATTCAGAGCTGGTGTCAAACCTCCAAACACGCCTGTCCACGAAAAAGTTCGGAGGCAAGGGCAGTGTGGCTGCTGGACGGGGGAACCCCTCGTCCCTCTGGTCTGGGTCCAGCTCGGGAAGGAGCCTCATGATTGTCTCACGAAGATGCAGCAACAGCTGCAGTATGGTGGTGTGGGGCCATCGCCTGCCCAGGGGCAGCTCTGGCTCCATGCCACAAATAAGGGTCTGCAAGCAGAAAAACCTCAAAAGAAAAAAGCTGCTGGGGTGTCCCAGGAAGCTGAGCACTCCAAACAAGCACTGCAATGCCTTGCAAAATTCCTCAAGGGACAGCAAAGGCAGCTGCAGGAGCAGAGCAACGGGTGTTCAGGAGTGTCCCTCTCACCACGCGTCTCTGCAAAGGGCAGGCAGGCAGCACCCGGAAGGAAATGCTGCCCCCATGCCCTGGCAGAAGCAGTTCCGGGTGGCTTTCAATTTCGAAAGAGCGTCCGGCAGTCTGGACGCTCTTTTTCGAAATAGCGGATCGATCTTTCGATCCGCGCATTGTAGTCTAGACGCGCTCTTTCGAAAGAGCCTCTTTCGAAAGATGCTTTCGAAAGAGGCTCTTTCGAAAGAAGCCTGCAGTCTAGACATAGCCTGTGGTAAGATCTATGCTGTGAATGGTGACTGCATCAGATAGTAATGGTAGGTGAACTTTTCCTAGAATACATGAATAGGGAAGAAGCACGTCCCTTAATCATTTCAGTGAAGGGTGTTATAATTTAGCCAATAAATTGTTCTCCCAGATTTATTTTTGTACCACAGTGGGCACAGAAGACCATTTCATAGACTGATGGAGAGTAGGAAGGTATTTCATTATATTAAATCTGGATGGCTCTAATGTTCTGCGTAATGCTAAAGGCAAAATAGTCACCTTAGCTCAACAGTGGCTTTATGCCCACATACAAATCCCGCTTGGTCTATAACCTGCTATGTGTGGAAGTAATTTAGCTGATATTACTGCTATTGGCTTGGCCAAGATTTTAGCATCTCTGCTCATTAATGAAATAATCTAGTATGAAAAGAATAACAATTGATCTTTTCCAGGTTTGGGTATGGTATTATGTTATAAGCTTTTCGTAATGATGAAAGGAGAGTTTCATTACTGAAACTGACCGTAAACATTTCGAATAAAAGAGCTGTCAGTTCTTCCTGTGAGATGCTATGGTAGATGTTTTGGGGTGGTTTACCCCTTGATCCTGCATTCCTGTAACTTAGTGTCAGAGCTCCTATTGACTGTGATAGGGCAGGATCAGGCCCTTGGCTCTTTTATATTGTTCTCCATTTAGTTTTAAATGAAATAATAAGCTTAAACAATCATGGACATTTGTCAATTAAAAAATCTGAAGCAATGTTACGGTACGATTCCACATTCTCTCTCTCTCTCTCTAAACAATTGTCTAGGAGTTGGCGAAAAGTTATATTATTTTGATGCTTTTCAATGAAAAACACAAAACAAAGAAATGATCTGTAACTTCAGTTTTTGAAAACAGTCCTGCTCAGAGTAGGGGTTAGCGTGCTAGGTAGCCTCTTGAATTTCCTTCCAGAGCTAAATTTTTATGATTCTGTGAAAGAAAAATGGAATTTTATCTTCATGTTTGATGGGGTGGAGGGGAAACGAGAGAAAGGGAAATGAAAACACATTTTCCCCACTTTATCTTTTTTTACACTTTCTCTGTCCCTTATTTTCCAGTGAAGAAAATGGGAGTGGGGTTGAAAGGGTCCAGGGGAAGCGAAAAAACTCAAACCCAATATATCTGGGTTTTTGAAAACTGAAATGAAACAAGGTACTTCCTTTTTGGTTTGAATTTTTTCATTGAAAAATCAAAGCTAATTTGTAGTTTTTGATCAGCTCCTAGCTAGCCAGTTACTGAAATAAAGAATTTGGAGTGCTAGAGCAATAATTTGCTCTTAAGAACGCATACACGTTTTACTTATTTTTAAAATCAGGTGTTAATGAACAGCTCTCAAAAGTCAAGGGGCACAGTTGTCTAAGTCAAGTAATTGAATGACATTCTCTTTCAACTATGACAGCTAGCACTTTAGCTCGCTCTCCTCCATTCTGAGTGCTCTTCCTTTCCTTCGATAACATTTGCAGATAGCGATCAAGAGAGATCAGTGTAGTTACACTGAATATCTGAAGTTGGTACTAGAACAGACATGTTGAGTGATTTTTTTTTTTTCAGTTGCTTAATCATTTGTTTAATGAGTCTGTCCAGTTTCAAGATGTCCCACCAGATTCTTGAAATATCCTTCGCAGTGTTTCTATAATTGTGTAGAGGTCAATAAAAATTAAGTAATGTCTGCATTCAGTATCTTACTTGGGGATAGAAACCATAAATGAGGATGTTTGACCATTCTAGTCAGAGATTCAAAAATGAAAATGCATGAGTACTAGAAAACATGTTTTTAAAAACAATTTTATGCTAGAAAATTCAGTGTAATTAGAAATCCAAACGTTTTGCAGGAATGTCAATTTTGACAATTTTTGATTGGGGGGGCTCAAATCTTTTCAGCTTTTATTTCAGGAATGTGCTTTTCATTTTGGTAATCTCAAACTTTCATTTCAATATAATAAGTTTTGTCTCCACTTCCTTCTTTCATTTAATTTTTAGACTTTTATATTAATTTGCATGTTATAAATATAAATATATTACAATGCTTTTAGTAATCAGAATCAAACATTTTGACATTCCTGAACCTAAATAATTAAAATTAAATTTTGCAATAGTTATTGAGAAATGTTACATTTTGTTTCATGGGTAATTGCAAAACTTTAGCTTTTCTGATTTGGATGAAAACAAACTGTGAAATGTTGAAATTTAACACAGAATAGAAATTCCATTGTCCAGCCAGCTCACCTGTAGTTATCAAGCATTGATATTAATTCCTTAAGCTAAATCGGTCCATTATGTTAAACCCAAGTTTCTTTTGTGTGTGTGTGTGTGTGTGTGTGCTTTTTCTTTAGAAGCAAATTCTAAATCTTCACTGTACAGTTAAACACACTTGGCTTTCCTAGGTCAGCAGACTTGGGCCTGCAGGACTCGTGGGCTATATCTACACTGCCCCCTCATTTACTTTGTTTGCACAAGAGGTGAAGCATGAAATATTGCTGCGCCTCATTTGCATAATTAATAAGGTTCCATTTTTGAGCAAAAAACCCCTCTTGCACAAGAGCTGCTCTTTCTGAAAGAGGAAGAACAGCTCTTGCGCAAGAGGGGGTTTTTGCGTGAGAAAAAGAGCCGTGTAGACAGCTCCTTTTTGCGCAAAAGCCTCTTGTGCAAAAATGGAGCCTCATTAATTATGCAAATGAGGTGTGGCGATATTCCATGCTTGGCTTCATTTGCATGTTTTTTGCACAGGAGTGGGCAGTGTAGATGTAGAATCTGTAGGGTTATGAAATTGGTGTGTAGATGCTTGGTCTTGGGCTAGAATCTGGGGTCTGGGACTGTGTGTGTTGGCGGGGACACAACTTAGGATTTTTCACACAACAGAAGGAGACAGGAGCAGCAAAGAAGAGTAGACATGAGTTGCTCGGGGGAGGGCTTTGAGAGCTCAGTCGGCAGATGTAATAGGACTGCTGGCAGGGCTGGCCTTACTTTGAGGCGGACGCCTCAGGTGCCAGACTCTGGGGGGCACCACTAGGACCCAGAGAATTGAGACCTTTCAAAGTTTTGGCCCAAGCGAGGGGGGATGGGGGCGTCATTTGAGCTCCCCGCCTCAGGTGCCAAAATGTTGTGGGCCAGCCCTGACTGCTGGTGAGACTTCACCAAAGCTGGAGACCCCTGACAACCAGATGGCTTGGGCGGTTGCCCTAGGAAAAGGGAAAGAACCAGCTTGGTCAGGAGAAGCTGAGGCCAGAAAGAAGAGGGGTGTGGGAGGATGGACTCCCCTGAGCAGAGGTTGGACTCCCAGGCAAGAAGTCTGGGAGTGGAACATGTGGGGTGCCTTTTGCATGAAGACCAAATTGCAGGGAGACTGGTCACTGTCAGGCCTGGGTCAGGGGCCAATGGAACTGGGAACAAATGCTGTTGATTCTTAAGTGGGTGACTGGGAAGTGGTATCTGTGCAAAGGAGAATGGAGAGAACCTGCCGTGTCTTTATTGTGGACATTGGAGTTGGGTTTTACTAGAAGGTTTTTAGGGAATTTCTGTCCTGGTGTATATGAATAAATTATGCCAAAAGATGGAATGACGTGAGAGACTCAGACTCTTCCACCTGTGAAAGGAACATAAAGGGGAAGTTGAGGTGGGTGCATAGGTGCCAACTTTGTGGGTGCTCTTGGGCTGGAGCACCAGCAGAAAAAAATGGGTGCTGGAGCCATGTGGATCAGCACCTCCCCCTCTCTTCCAGTGTGATGAGCTGTTCAGCCGTGTGCAGAAGGTGCTGGGGGGAGAGACGGGAGTGCAGGCAGGAAAAAGTGTGGGGTGGGAATGGAATGGGGCAGGAGGAAAAGGTGGGGCGGGGTGGTATGTAGGTGAAGGGGTGCTATAGGGGTGGAGCCAGGGTTGAGCACCCCCAGGGAGTAGAAGAAGTCAACACCCTATTGGAGGCATACTTCTCATGCCAGAGCCTGCTACTGGAGGGGCCAGCTTTTTTACAACCACATTGCCTCCAAACACATCCTGGTTGCTGATCTATGCTTGTACACGACATTCACATTTGCATATACATTCTGGTGCCTGGAAACAAACTCTGTTCTCACTTACAACAACTCTCCTGAAGTCAGTATAATTTGCACTAGTGGAATTGAGAGCACAATTTGGTTAAGATATGCATAACCCTGGGGTAGGTAGAGATTTCATGTACTGAGTATATGGGAAAACATTTCTTCTGGCAGATGTTTTGCTCCTAATGAGATCTGTTGCTGTGTTGTTTATGAATAATAATTATTATTTTAATTTTGTATGATAGACTCCAATCAAGATCAGGAGCCCATTGTGTGGGGCACTACACAAACACAGAATAAGATAATTTCTTCCCCATAGAGCTTGCCATCTAAAATAGAAATGACAGAGTGGGAGGGTAAACAGAGGCACAGAGTGGAGAAATGACTTTGCCCAGGTCATACAGCAGGCTAGTGATATAACTGTGACTAAAATCCAGGTCTGAGTTGCATTGCTGTGTTCTATCCACTGGACTACACTGTCTTTCATAGATAAAGCTCTGTAAGTACATCTGCTATGTTAATAATCACAGTGGCAAAGGGGTGCTGTGGGCAGGGGGCAACAGAGTGCTCAACTTGGCAGTAGTAGTAAAGGCTTAATTCTGCCCCTGATCTGTAGTTTACACGCTCATCTGTTTCCAGTGGCAAGCTCTACATGTAGCATTAGTGCAGGATCGCACCCACAGCTTGTCAACAGCTTTTCTGTCTTTATGTATCCTGAGATTAGGCAGGCACCACTTACAATGAAAAAGTGGCGCTATCCTCTGTCTTCTCAGGATGGGCAGCAGTCCTAACTACGCCTACAATTATAACTTAGAAGGCAAGAGGTGTATGGAGCTCAAGGCAGGAATGATCAGGTATACATTATTCCCTGCAATTTAACCTCTTGAGGCGGGGAGGAAGGTCTCTGACAGGAGATTTTTCATAAAAATCATGACATTAACCACTCGCAGAGGACTGGATGGAAGCCACTTAACGTGTTTCAGTTTTGCCCCGATGTAGATTTAAATCCATATATTCCCTAGATAGAAACACATTAATCCTATAGACTGCACCACCCAGTGTTATGGACTCTAATTTATAACTCACATATCTTAAAGCAATGTCTGAGAGCAATGTGGATTTTTTTTATTTATTTACAAAAGAGTTTAAATGTGGTATTTTTCACTGTATAAACTTCAGGCTTGACATATCTACTAGAGCAATAAATCATGGCTGTTTCATTTACAAATCATTAGGGAGACTGAAGGCTCAAAGTATTTAATTTATCCAAATCACCCTGGATAGTTTATCATGTATAATGTACTTTTTATTTTATTCCCAAGATGACTGGTGCAATTCCTAGCAACTCGGGTCTGCAGTCAATGCAAATCTACTAGGAGCTGCCAACTTTCATGAAACTAGTCAGTAGCAATTACTTTCAGAAAAGATATCTAAGGACTGGATCTGATTTTGCTGCTAATGTTGTTTACAAAATTACACCAGTGATAAAATCATCATGAAATCAGAATCAGAACTTCCAGTATTTAAGACTTAATGCACTCTCTCTAAGCCCTGGTCTACCCTGGGGAATTATTTCAAAATTTCACCGCTTATTTTTGAAATAATTGGTGTCCACACTATCAAGCCCGCTATTTCAAAATAAGGGGCTGGTTATTTTTTAAATCTGTACTCCTGCTTTCCTTGGGGAATAACGCTTATTTCAAAATAATTTTGAAATAGTGGTAGTGTGAATGCTCCATTGCTGCTATTTTGAAATAACTACCCCCTACGGTCATTGAAAGTAATCACTCCCCAAGTGCTTCCTGCAGCTGTGGATATGCTACCTCAACTTACAGTAACAGAGCCTGGCTCGGACTAATTTCAAGGCTTCCCCATAATGGGGACATGCTGTTTTGATTACATTTGTGCATAGAGGTCATCTTATTCTAGGCACCGTAAAATGAGCTAAAAAAGAGCGCCTGAGCTTACAATTTGGGAATAGGTTAAGATGCAACTGATGGAAGAAGCACACAAAATGGTAGGTCAGAAGAGCAAGGTATCAAGCTCCTCCTGTTTTCCTACTGGTTGAACTGCCATGATGAATCATGGCAGTTTGTGCCCATGGCAGATCATGGGAAATCAGACAATTGAGAAAAATGCGGGGCATGAAACACCTGCACTAACTTTTGTGAGGCATGAAGAGAGCTTAGGCAGACAAGTTTGATATTTCAACTTTTCATTCCAATTAGGAGAGGAAACAAATGTTAAAACTTAGGATTTTTTTCTTAGAAGATGGAAATTCCAATTTTTGACCCCCTCTAAACTTGGATTCGTTAACTGGTAAGCAATTGGTTAAAAAGTTAGCCAGCTAGGTGCTAGCATCCCTACTCGTACCTAGAATATGCAAAGTGATTTCACTTTTAGAGCTACTGTATTTCACTAGTTAAATTACAGCTTCTTATCACATGTAGAAAGAGAATAACCATTTCTGTGTAATTCTCTAATAACAATAATAAACACATGACAGATTCAATGGTTAATTTTAAAGGTTTTTTTACTTATCTAAAATGTCCTACTGAAGGATATTTATATACACAAGAAAAATAAAATGGTGACAGTTGAGACTTTGCGCCAACTGTAGATGTCCAGATCATGTATACAAACTGATACAATGGATAATGCTGGCTATAAAGTCCTATTCACAGTCAACTTATTCATGATATAAATATAATTTGTTATAGTTTAATAATTTGCATTACAGTAATGGCTTAAACCCCCAATAATAGATTAGGATCCCATTGAGGTAGGCATTGTACAAACACATAACAAGCAATGGTTCTTGCCCTCACGTCAAAAGTTTACAATTTAAGTAGTAGGTAAATTTGTGCTCCTGAGTCACTTAGATAATTCTGAAAAGTAAATATTTGTGCAGTCAAAAACACATTTCATTTTGATTTTGAAGCTTTTAACTTCCCTTTTTTACTTTAAAAAAGAGGTAATTTTGAAACAAAGTCCTTTTGAACTGAAAAGTCAAAACATTTCCTTTTAAAAGCTCCAACATAAAAAATGTTCCAACTTTGTTGGAATTAAAAAATTTAAATCACAGAAATTTGCAAAATGTTTTTCAATCTGAATCTATATTTTCCACTCAAAGTTCTGGTCAGAAAACTTCATCTCTAATCTTTAGAAATTTATGAAAATCCGGACCCAACCACTGTATAATTAACATTTTGGGTAGGTCTGCAAATACCTTCCCTTCCTCCTCTGAAAAGTTAGGTAGCTAACATTTGCAGATATGTCCGAAATGTCTCTGCTGGGAAAAGAACTGCTAAAGAATGTGGTTTAAAAAACAAAAACTGGCTTATTTGGACAAATCCACGTGTTTGAGTTTCCAAGGACAGACACATCATTGGTAACAGTAGTGATCTAGGTACAACTACGCAATGGTGATATTTTTCTCTGGGAATACAAGGTGGTTATCTAGCAGCTTTGCCATCTCTTGCATTCCTAACTCTCTAGGTCAGTAGAACAAAGAGCTCCTGTGATGTAACCAGAAAGCATAGTCTGTGATCATCTGCAGGTTTAATGAGTGTGCAATGAATCGATGCCTGCTCCGGTGGGAGAGAGCACAGGGAATTGCTCTGCTCCAGAGCTCTGAAGAGCCTAATACTATTAATAAAATGAGGCTTTTTACCACCCAGATTTTCAACTTGCTGTTTGACACCCAGTGGGAACTCAGTGTCAAAATCTCCTTGGTAGCTTTGAAAACCTTTGCTGAAATGCCCATTTTTATTAAACAAACCCCAAGGCACTTATGCTGTTCATTCATAGATATTAAAATCATAAAGAACCACTAGAAAATCTAATTCAGTTTAGCACATGCCACAGAATTTCACTCAGTGATCCCAGTAACTTGTGCTTTAGTCAAGCGCATCTTCCAGAAAGGCATGGAGCCTTATCTTGGAGGGATGGTAAATAACCACTTCCTTGCTAGTTGTTCTATTAAAAATTATGCCTTACTTCTCATTTGAATTTGTCTGGCTTTAACTTCCAGCCATTCGATCTTATAACAACTGTCACCCTAGGTTATTGAGTTCTTAGGTAGCCTTTTCTTCCCAGGAAGGTACTTGTACACAGCCATCACCTCTTGATCTTCTTTTGATCATTGTACCAAATTAAGATCCTTCAGCATCTCAATGTAAGACATTTTCTCCAGGTCTCACAATTTTTGTGACTCTTCTCTGCATTGTATCCAATTTTTTTAATGTCCTTTTTACAATGTGGATCCCTGGAACCGGGGTGATGCAAGTGGAGGCATGAGGGGGTCACATGCCATAAATGCTGTGGGCGGGAGGGGCTGGACAGCAGGTGGTGGGGGGACTAGTGGGGCTGAGGGCCAGTGCCAGCAGTAGGGGTCTGTGCCCCCCACATTCATCAGCACTGCCGGGGAAAACATAACCAGGTGGCCCCAGCTCCCACTGCTCTCCAGCCATGCTATGCCACTCTGGGATGGGACGGAACTGTCCCTGCACTCCCCATTGGGAAGTGGAGTGATACAGTGGCCCGGGGAGCAAAAGCAGCTGGGGCTGCCTTACTCCGCCACTGAGTGCAGGGGTGGGTGTGTGTGTGTGTGTGTGTGTGTGTGTGTGTGTGTGTGTGTGTGTGTGTGTGTGTGTGTGTGTAAGCCTGCTGCCAGCTCTGGCCCCGCTAGTCCCCCAATCTGAGTTGGGTGGGGGAAGAGACAGGGCAGGGGCATGGGAAGGGGGGAAGCAGGGAGGGAGTGGAGCAGGGGTGTGGAGAGGTGACACCTAGGGTGGAGGGGGAGTTGACTCAGCCTTTCCCTGGGCTGGGTGGGGGAGATGTGGTTGATGTCCCCTCTGACCAGTCCCTCTGTCCAGAAAAGTGTGTGGTACAGGATGGACCTCACTGGTCTGACACCCTAATGAGGGGATTTCCTGGACAGGGGAAGGTCCCTCCCCTCCTGGTGGTACTGCCATGGGGTTTAGGGTTCCAGCCTGCCCCCGCTTCTGCTCTCTAGATGCTGCTGTTCCCGCTGCTGCCAAAGCTGGAGCACCATGGCCAGAGCTCTGCAGCCACTTGGGCAAAGGGCCAGGGATGGAGCTCCCTGGCTGTCACCAAGGGTGGAGCTCCCCAGCCGCTAGAGCCAGAATGGGGCTGGAGCTGGAGCTCTGCGGCTGCTGCTGCAGCCCGGACTCCCCACTATGCCATCCATTTCCCCCTCCTCAACGCTGGTGCTCCCAGCTGAGTTACTGGTGCTCTCTACGGCGCTCTTGCCCCACTACCAGACCTCCCTGTTTCTGGACTCTGCGGTCAAGGGAATCTGGATGTTGCCGGACCAGAGAGTCCCGGTTAAAAGAAGTACACCCTGTATTCCATGATTAGGCTCACATATTGTCTACACATAAATAAAACTGCTTCCCCATAGGGAAGTGAGCAACTAGTCAAGTTATAATATAGTCAAGTAGTGACTCAACTAGTCACTCTTCTCCCATCTCTTGCTGTCTCTATCAGAGGCTATGTCAACGCTACGAAGTTTTTCCGGGATACTGGAGCTATCCCGGAAAAACTCCTCAGTGTCAAGGGAACACGTCTGCTCTTCCAATTTTTTTTTTTTCCGGAAGAGCAGAAGTGCTCTTTTGGATGTCCTGTATTCCTCACTTTACGAGGAATAAGGACTCTTCTGAAAGGAGTTTTTTCCAACATTTGGACCTGTGTAGACAGGCCAAATGTTGGAAAAGCCTCTTCTGAAAAAAATCCAGAAAAAGGTACTCAAATTGCAATTTGCGTACCTTTTTCAGATTAAAAAAACAGCGGTGTAGACATAGCCAGAGAGAGGCAGCTAAGGGAGGGCTTTAAAAGCTGGTTCCCCCTAGCACTACTCCACAGGGGTGGGGGCAGGGGAAGTAGAGGTGCAGCTAGGAAATGTCACGAATGGGGACTGAAGCGGTCCCTGCTTGTGCCGGTCCAACTGCCGTGCCTCTCCCTTTAAAATTTAGTACAGGTTGGACCTCGCTGGTCCAACACCTGAACAAGGGAAAGGCGGAACCTCCGTGAGTGGGGACTGCTTGAGTTCTCTCTGCTCTTCTGCCTTTTAAATGTAGTAAGAGCCCTGGGCAGCTCTTACTGCATCTAAAAGGCAGAGGCACAGCCAGGACAGCGAGTGCCCCACTCCACCCCTTATTAACTGATAGAGTGGTCGATGGAATTTCATGAAATTCCATCGACTACTTGATTAGTTGATCAAAATTTAACATCCCTACTTCCCCATCCTTCCGTGTCACTCAGTAAAAATTGTATTGTCTAATTATAAACGCTTCATTATAATTATGTGTTTATATTTATTTCCCATTTGGGGTTTTGCTGTATGATCACAGATCAGAGCCAGACCCTGCCATCAGAAGTCATTTCTCTCACGGCCAAGCAAAGTATTCATATCAAATATATTATGTGAATTTAGCACCTTTTCATCTTTGCCTATTATCCAGAATCAGTGACTGATTTCTGTGCATTTGTCTGCCATTTTGGAATTTGTACACTCTCAGTCCAAAGATTGCTTATAGACTATTTTTGCTTTCGGTTTATCAGTTAGGGCTCTTGAGGAATTTTTCAATGAACAGTTATTATAGTAAATTACGATAATTAAACTCCGAATTGTTCATGAAATGGGGTCACTTTTTTGAAGAATTTCCTGACTGAAAAATTATTAGGAGAAAGAAAGATCAGATCTCCCATTTTAGTGTTTTGTAGACAAAACATTAATTTTTTTACTTTTTTGAAATGCTAGTGAATTTAGACTAAAGGTTAAAATAATTGAAAATATAAATGAAACACTTAAATGTTGATATATTTTGGTGAGGATTAATCCAAATATTACTGGAGGTTTGGTTTATGAAATTTTTTAACTTTTTTTGTCCTGATATAGGATATACAGATTTTTCACTAGTTCTAAACTTTTTTTTGGTAAACCATTTCTTGTCTATCTCTAGTCTTAGTGTATGGTGTGACTGATAATTTAGATTATCTGCTGCTTTTTGTACTCATTGATTGGATGATAGCTATCTTAAAATCTTTTCATTTTCCTTCCCTTGCTTATAAAAGTTAAGTGTACCACTGCATGATTAAAGAAATATGACTTGGATAAATGGATTATAAATTGATAGAAAGCTGGCTAAATCATCAGGCTCAAAGGGTAGTGATCAATGGCTCAATATCTAGTTGGCAGCCAGTACCAAGCGGAGTGCCCTAGGGCTCAGTTCTGGGCCTCGTTTTGTTTAACATGTTCATTAATGATCTTGATGGGTTGGTTTGCACTCTCAGCAAGCTTGCAGATGACACTAAGGTGGGGGGAAAGGTAAATATGCTGGACAGTAGGGCTAGGGTTCAGAGTGACCTGACTAGTTGGGGAAGCTACATCTGGGGTATTACATCCAGTTTTGCCCCCCCAGCCACACGGAGGATGTGGACAGGTTGGGGAGAGTCCAGTGAAGGGCAACAAAAGCTAGGTCACATGTCTGAGGGAACTGGGCTTATTTATTCTACACAAAAGAAGAATGAGAGGGAGGTTAATAGCAGCCTTCAGCTACTTAAATGGGAGTTCCAAAGAGGGTGGAGCCAGGTTATTCTCAGTGGTGGAAGATGACAGAACAAGGAGCAATGATCTCAAATTGTAGCAGGGGAGATCTAGGCTGACTATTAGGAAAAATTATTTCACTAGGAGGGTGGTGAAGCACTGGAATGACTTACCTAGGGAGGTGGTGGAATCTCCATCTTTAGAAACCTCTAAGGCCAGGCTTGACAAAGCCCTTGATGAAATTTAGTTGGGATTTGTCCTTCTTTGATCTGGGAGTTAGACTAGATGACCTTTTGAAGTCTCTTCCAACCCTAGTCTTCTATGATTATATATTGGACTCTAAACAGTCAGTGAAAGAAAATAAAAACATTCATGACAGTGTTCACGGAAAAAGGTTTATGGAGACTGCAGAAGTGAATTCAGTTTATATTCAATTTCCATCTTTCTTTACAAAAGAAGAGAAATCTAGAAAATAGTCAAACGAATATTTGCAGTTTCCCCCCAGTATTTTTCAAGCTCTAGTGCTGAGCTGAATATCAGAGCGGTAAGTGGATCTTGTAGTTAGGACACTGGGTCTCAAAAGACCTGCCATAGACCCGGTGATATCAGGCAAATTACTTCTCTCTGTCCCTCAGCTCCCCATGTGCAAAATGGGGACAACAGCACTTTTTTTTCACTCTAGTCTTTAGATTGTAAGTTCTTGAGGTAGCGACGCTTAACATCTCCCTGCCTCATGCAATAGGGCTCTGACCTCAGTTGAAGCCTCAGATGCTGCCATAATATGCATAAGAATAACAAAAAACAACTGATTATTCTTACTTCAGAAATCAAAAGGAATCTTTTTTTTAACACTTCACTACCTCAGGGGAACAGCCTCCAACATAAATCAAAGTCATTTAAGTGAAGCTCAGAATGTCAGCTTGACCAGACAAACAGATGTAGCCCACGGGGCATTGCCCTCTTTTTGTTTCTACACGGCTCTCTACTAGGAACTGGAAAGGGGTGCCTTGTGCTCTGCGACAATGCATGTGTGGCGCACTTCTTGCTTTTGAAGAGCAGGCTGTCTTATCTCCTACATAGGAACCCTGTCTCAGTTCAAAGGACGGCTCTTGGAAATTCTGTGAAGTCAGGTCACCTTATCAGTGCATTCCCATGCTATAGGCTCTCCTGTGCTTTCCTTGTAAAAGCTGAGCATGCAGCTTTGGTGTGTTTGATTTATTTTACTGTCTTGCCAGGGCAATAAAAGGATGGTAGCAGAGCATTTTCCTGCTTCTCTTTGCTCTTTTCCAGAGAATGTACCTTTGAGAGTGTCCCCGTCAGGAAAGTGTTCTCTTGCAAATATTTACTCCCCTTCTGACTGTCAGTTGAACCCAAAGAGCAGGTTTTTAACAGTGCAGGATAAACTGGCCGAAGGACATTGGCCATTATCAGCATGCGTGTGTGTGTTCAGAGGAGACAGACGGTTGCAATGATTTACCACCTATATCTGGCAACCTTAGTATAAGTGTCCCATTTAAAACCCATTTGGAAACGGAGCTCCACTTCTCTTTCCTCCAGAAGTGCTGGATTTTCCCTTCCTCTTTCATCTCGGGTCAGAAAAATTCCTGCCTGTACCTCAGGGGATTGGGTGAGACCTCATCTCAGGCTGGCTCCCTGTGGGAAGATTATAGAAAGCACCAAATAATCATCTGGAACATGGAACCTCCTCCTCTTCCCCCAAGCAAATTGTATTTTATGATTTTTAGAGTGGGGGGGGGGGGGGGAGGGGAAAGGAAGAGGGGAAGGAGAGGGGGAAGGCTAAACAAAGCCAGAGATGTTTGGGTTTCTCATAACGTCAGAGCGTAGGAACGTCACACTACAAGATTCCATGTCGAAACCTAAGCCTCAGGCGAAGCACTCTTTTGTGCTGGGATTCCCAACCTCTATTAGGATTTGGAAGCCTCCAATCCAGAATCAGTGCTCCCATCACCCTCCCTCTCAGATGGTCCCACCCTTCCAGACATCCACACCAGAGTACAAGTGCCCTTTGCCTAACTCCCTAACCGCTCCCAAAATTGCCTGTCATCGAGTCCATGCTCCTATCCCATCAGCTTTCTATTCCACGGGTTCACTTACATTCCAGGTGGGTAGGCAGCAAGATTTGTTTGCTTAGAGCCCTCGCATGGGACTACGGACTGAGGGCATGTCTACAATGCATTTTGAAGTATGATTCAGAGCTCATGGAGAGCATGTCTACGCTTGGGGTTTATTTAAAAATAACTTCCCTTATCATATATATATAGTAGCCCAATGTCTGTGAGTCTGTAATGCTGAAATGCTGGCTGTTCCCTCTGGGCAGCCCAAGCTGTATGGGGAGTTCGGGGCCCAAACGGCTGCTTGCTCCCACGCGGTGGCCCGGCTGAGTGGTGCAGAAGTCAGCCAAGCGCCTCAGCGGGAGGGGAAAGAGAGTGGGGCAGTGACGTACATGGCCAAGGGGTCCCATGTATGTCACCACCCCGCCCCCTTTTGCCTCCCGCCGTGGCACTCGGATGACTTCTGTGCCACTTAGCCGGGCCTCCGCGTGGGAGCCCAAACAGCCGCTTGCTCCCTTTTAGGGAGGGAGGCGGGGGGGGGGGGGGGAGAGAGAGCGAGATCGAGATCGAGAGATCGGAGGCTCAGGAGAGAAGACTGATGTGGAGGAGAGACCTGAAAATCCCATCTTATGACAGGCTAATTGGCTAGTTTCAAAATAAGAAGACAGGCATCTATACTACCAAGTGCATTATTTTGATATAACTCCTGCTTGTGAAGAAGAATAACGCTTATTTGGAAATTATTTTGAAATAGTGTTAGTGTGGACACTCAGCTGCTGTTTCAAAATAATTGGCCTCCAGAGGCCCCTCACAGCTGCTCCTGTGGCCACTCTGATCACATCTACTGTTCCCCTTCTCCTGCAGAGTTTAAAGCTGCAGGGAGGAGGGAAATGCTATGAGGCATGGGGCTGGTGTGGTGCCACAAGCCATCCTTCACCACATCATCTGATTTCCCCTCCCCCTGCCCCCCATGGTTACCAAAATAGCTGCAGCCATCTCAGAAGCCCCTGATCAGGGATGAAAGAGGCCACCAGCCTGGACTAGTGTGGAGATTCTGGAGCTCATCAAGGTCTGGGGTGAGGAGACAAACATCCAGGATCTCTGCACCAAGAGGCAAAATGCAGAAGTCTCTGGCCGGAAGGCCACCAGCTTGGCCCTGAAGGGATACAGCTGCACCCTGGAGCAGGTGCTAATACAAATAAAAACTCTGGCAGGCCTACATGAAGGCCAGGGAGGAAAGTTCCCACTCTGGGGCAGCACCTCACATGTATTGCTATGACAAGCAGCAGGATGCCATCCTGAGAAGGGGCAGCCAGTCACCTTCAATCAGTCACCTCCTCCCACCTTGTCATTGACTCCAGGATATGTCCATCATCAGCTACTGCTCCTCCTCCTCCTCCATCATAATCTCGCCCTCATGGAGGCTGGACAGCCTGGACACTATGCCCGCCAGCCAGGATGTTGTCAACTGCTTGGAGCCGGTCACCTCCCAGGGCTCAGAAGAACCCAGGGAAGGCGCTGGAGGTAAGTTCTTTACCTCTACACATGCGGGGAGATGGGTGGTGAGGTGCTATGGCGTTCTTCGTTTGGCCCTCTCGGCCTAGGGCTCATACAACAGCTTCTGTGTGTGGGTGGGTGGGTGGGTGGGTGCACATGGAGTGCTACTCAGGAGCACTCAGCTCCATGATACTCTTGCTCCTCACAAGGTTCCTGGAGAGGCCTGCCTTACTTGGGCCTCTGTGGTGCAACACTTTCCCATGACAACCTACCAATAAGGAGGCTGGAGTCATGGAACCACACAGCAGTGCTGCACACAGCACTGGTTCATGCCCGCACTGTTGGGCAGCATCGCTTCCAGTCAAGCACAGCGATGCAGAGGACGCTGATCCCCTGAATGGGAACCTGCCACGGGGAGGAAGAGGAAGGGACCCCAGTAGAACTCTCCCCAGAAAGCAGCGTCTGCCACTCTCACACAACTTCTATCCCTGCCTGCTGGAGGAGAGGATGGGGAGGAAGTTCTCTCTCTGTGAGATGCCACCACTGCTGGACCTGGCATGTGTGGGATATGAAAGGAAGCTGAGCTGTCTTGCATCCCCACCTTCCTGCCCACAGGTTGCTGGCCTGATGGGCAGCCTTCCTATGCCTGCTTGTCCTTGGGATGTGGAGGTAGTGAGGCTTCCCTGGGATATCCCTGCCCCTGAAGGAAAGTGCCTGCTGTGTAAGCAACAGATGGCCTTGCTTGAAGCACATTGCCATCGTCCGAACTGAGAACTTGGTGTCGGCTCAGAGATCAGGGCTAGGCTTCATGTGCGGTGTCTCCTGTGGTGACTGCCCTTGTCACTTTCCTTCTTTCTGGTGCAGCTGTGAGCATGGCATGTCCACCATCTCCTGCGCCATCTTCCTGACTCCACGAGACCCGAAGGCAGAGGTGAACCTGCGAGGACTTGGTGTGGAAGCACCTCAAGTGCCTCCGTTTTCCTCAGCCGGAGCTTTGAGGAGGAGTGTCAGGAGCTCTGGGCTGACTGGGAGCTGAGGAGGACCATGTGGCAGCAGCAGCTATCACACAAGCATGAGGCCATGTGCTTCTCTATTCCATGCATCATGGAGTGCATGGTTGTGTGTATGGATCAGTTCACCTGCCACCTCCTCGCACCTGCCCCCCTGAACTCTCTGCCTAACTTCCCAGCACTTACCCCTGCCCCTCTAGCCTCTTCTCCTAGCTCACCCAGGGGCTACCAGGGCCTGTGAACACGTGACAGTGGGACCTTGTGGGCAGCTATACCTCCTGAGTTACCCAAGGCAGGAGCCAGTCTCAGCCCCATTCCCCAGCCCTCAGCACCACTGCCTGTCTCCCCCATTCCAGGTTCTTTCCCCAGTCTCTCTTCGGTTGTATGTTCTTCAAATAAAAAAACAGTTTTGTTTTCCAAATAGAAATGCTTTTTTTATTTGGTCAGGGTGAGGTTGGGGGGGGGGGGGGGGGAGAGGAAAGGCACGTAGGGGCCCCGTTTTAGGGAGGCCTGGGGAAGAGTGTCATAGGTGGCCTTGGCTGAAACTTTCCCTCAAGGCCTCCTGGATGAGCACAGTCCCCTGATGTGCTTGCTGACTGGCAGTGGTGCCTGGCTGCTCATAAGCTCTGGCCAGCTGATCAGCCTCTGCCCCCCATCCTGGCAGGAAAATCTTCCCCCTTGCTCTTACTTACTTTGTGGAGCACAGAGCAGGCTGCCACCTCCTGGGGGATGTTGTACTTGCTGAGGTCCAGGCGGGTGAGAAGACTGCAGAACCTCCCCTTGAGGTGGCTGAAGGCGCACACCACCACCACCATGCAGCACCTGCTAAGCTTGCCTTTGAAAGTCTCTTTGGTGGGGTCCAGGCTGCTTGTGAAGGTCTTCATCTGCCAGGGGAGCAAGAGGTAGGCTGTATCGCTCAGGATGCAACATGAGCATGTCGACGTCCCCGACGCTGATGTTGCAGTCGGGGAGGGGAAGTGCCAGCGTGCGTCCTGTGGAAGAGGCTCAAGTTTTGGAAGATGTGGGCAGCATGCACCACCTTTGAGCACCTGACGTAAATGTCTGTGAAATGGCCTTGAGGTCCACAAAAGCTTACAGCACCATCAAAAAGTACACCTCTCTATATTCTGGTTGGCGGCCAGAAAGGGGATGTGGGTACCATCAGTTCCCTCTCCCACAGTTGGGGAAGCCTGTGGTGGTAATGCCAGTGATGATGGGTCCACCTTGCCCAGAGTGATGACCCTCTGCAGCAGAATGGTGTTGATGGCCTTGACCACCTATAGAATTATAGAAATATAGAACCAAAGGGTTTCAAGAGATTTTGGGAGGTCAATGAGTCCAACCCCCTGCCTAAAGCAGGACCAACCACAATTAAATCATCCCAGCCAGGACTTTGTCAAGCCAGGACTAAAAAACCTCTAAGGGTATGTCTAGACTGCATCCCTCTGTCAGCAGAGGGATGCAGATTAGGCAGGTTGACATCACAAATGAGGCAGGGATTTAAATATCCCATGCCTGATTTGCATAAAAATGGCTGCCGTGTTTTGCCAACTCAGCACTTTGTCAGCAAAAAGCGGCAGTCTAGAGGGGTATCTGTAGAGAAAGAAAGCCTTTTTCGACAGATCCTGTAAACCTCCTTGCAGGAGGCATAAGGGATCTGTCGAAAAAGGCTTTCTTTCTCAACAGATACCCCTCTAGACTGCTGCTTTTTGCTGACAAAGTGCTGAGTTGGCAAAACGTGGCAGCCATTTTTATGCAAATCAGGCATGGGATATTTAAATCCCTGCCTCATTTGCGATGTCGACCTGCCTAATCTGCATCCCTCTGCTGACAGAGGGATGAAGTCTAGACATGCTCTAAGGCAGGAGATTCTACCACCTGCATTCCAGTGCTTCACCGCCCTTCTAGTAAAAGTCAAACCTGCATGAGCATGGCCCCGACTGTGGATTTGCCCATGCCAAACTGTTTCCCGATGAAGCAGTAGCTGTCTGGCATGGTGAGCTTCCAGCAACGGGCTTCTGCAGGGAGGTCTCATGTGGGTGCCCTATTGCCTGTGGGCAGGGGCGAGCCACTTGCAGAGCTCCAGGAAGGTGGCCTTCTGCATGCGCAAGTTGTGGAGCCACTGCTGGTGGTTCCATTGCTGTATGACAACGCGGTCCCACCAGTCGGAACTGGGCTCCCACTGCCAGAAGCGGCGTTCCACGGTGTGCAGGAGAGGATGGGGGGAATTTGATGCATGAGGAGTGCCAGGGCTTGGGTCAAGAGGTCCCCAAGGCCGGGTTGGTTATCGTGCTCTTGCAGCGCCACCTGGGCAGGCTGCATGAACTGCACCATGAGGCACAGCACAAGGCCCAAGAGCCTGGCACTGCTTTGCAGCAACTCCAGCTCCATGTTGAAGTGCTATGGCATTCGCAAGCACAGCCAGATCATGTGGCATCAGTTTGGTGTCCTCCGAGGGGGTAGTCGGTCAGCGAAGTGGGTGAGAGGTGGCTGTAGAGGAGCACCAGTCTCAGCTAGCCACAGGCAGCAGCTGCAAGAAGTGACTACTCTCTCGATACTCTCCCTAGAGTGCTTGCAGGGGCTTTAAATGCCGTTCAGGCTCCAATCACTGTGGACGCGCTCTTTCAGAATAATTCTGTGCTATTTCGATGGTGCCTTGTAGAGTGGACGCGCTATTTCAAAACAGTTATTTCAAAATAAGTTATTTTGAAATAATGTCCCAGTGTAGACATGCCCAGAGGCATCTCTGGACTGACTTTAATCAAGCTAGTAGTACTAAAAAAAGCGGCAAAGACACAGCAACATGGGCATCAGTTCAGGTTGGAAAAGCTGACATGATTTTCTCCCTCTTCCACCCCAAGTAGGTATTTGTGCTGGTAGATTCCGTCTTTGCATCTTCACTGCTATTTTTACTCAACTATCTAGGTTAAAACCACTGTGGGATTGCCCACAAGAGCTGCAAATCGCACCTCTGTTTGCGGCGTACCTTTACTCTGACTGTGCGGCCATCGGCGAGCCACAATCTGGGGCACAGATCCCTGATATTAAAATGGGGATAATGTTCATTTTCTCTCATCCTTTGTTGATCATGCCCATCTAGGGGATAGGCTGTTTGGAGCGGAGATTCTCCTCTTACATGTTGACCGAGTCTGCCCAAATGGGGCTCGGCTCTTGGTTAGGGGTTGCAAATGTTGCTACAATGCTCACTGATTTTTTTTTTTTTTTTTTTTTTTTTTTGAGATGCAACAAATATGAAGGTTTGGTTCTTTAAAAAAATTTTTTTTACTGAGTTGCTAAGGTCTGTTTCAGATTAAAGATTTGAACATGGGTCTCCTCCATGCCAAGCGAGGGCTAAGGACTGTGGCAGAAGCATCAAGGCTACTCCCTCCTTCTTAGGGCTGTTTTGTGAATGGCTGAAACTATTCCTGTCAAATCTGTGATGAGTTTTGGGTTGATCAAAACTAAGATTTTTGTCCATCTGACCGAAAAAGTTCACCCCGTTCCAGTTCTGAGAGCCCCTCTAGGTGGAAAGGTCCTTAAATAAGGGATTCTAGTGTCATTTGGCAGTCTGAAATGTACTGTTCAAGTGAGCTGGCTCTTTCCTAACCACTTCCGCCTAAATGTGATTAAGTGGATCTCGTTTCAAAGCGACTTATGGTAAATGTCTGTAGGCAAACTGCTCTCTTTTAAAAAAAACAATGGCTTTGTGAGTAAAGCGACAATACTTCCTATGCTGCTCAGTCTGTACCTTCTCTCTATAGGAAATGCCATAAAATAACCAGTGAAATTATGTTTCTGTGTATTGGGTGGTGAGGGAAGACTTCTGTATGACACAAACTGTTCCTGTTTCCTTGAGAGAAACTGTCCTGCTGATGCTCAGCAAGCACAACACGTCAGGATGATGCTCAATGTTCAGTTCAAAGGTCTATGGGCCTCACCCAACTTCCACTGAAGTCAACAGATAGTCTCCAGTGGGAATTGAAATGGATCCTCCAGGTGTAAATCAAAATATACCTTATTTCTTCAGTATCGCCTATCAGGGGACCTGACAAGCTGTGTGGGCCCTTGGGCAAGGTGGGGAGAGCATCTCTGTGCTCCTGGAAGAGGTGGGGCCTAGTTGAAAATGGGGCCAAGGACAGCCAGTCCTCCATCCCACCCAGAGCACAGTGCAGCCTCCAGCCCTCAGGGCCACATGGAGCATGCAGCTCTGGCAGCGATTTAAAGGGGCTGAGGCAATTGCTCCTTCCCTCCCCCATCATCGCCCACATTCCATTGTCTCGTTGTGTTGACCATCCCATTCTACACTGTCTATGGTGCTAGTCATCATGTTCCTGCTTCTCCTGCAGCCGCTGACGTGCTTCGTTCCATGCCTTCCCTCACACGTGGAACGTAACTTCTGTGCTGTTCTAGAAAGCTGCTTCCATTGCCTCATTCAAATCCCAGCAGCCACATGGGCAGCAGAAGTTGATAAGGGGCCCTTTTAGATCCCAGCTTCTCTGTGCAGCCTATGGTGCCTTCCTCCTCTGACGTTACCATCTCGGCTCATCATGGAGCTGTCCATACCCCTTTGTCTGACCTCAGCCTTATCCTCCCTGACACTGGAACCCTGCACCACTTCAGAATATATTAAGCAGCCTATTAAAACAATGCAGGCATGCCCAAAGCAATTCCAAGCAACCAAACTAGTCTTTTTACTTCCTGTCCATTCCCTATTCTTGTAAATTATGGGCCTGATTCTAGCCTCCTTCCCCCACAGTCAGCAGTACCATTCATGGAGCAAGGGACTATTCCAGTGTGACAGTCTGGCCTGCATAAGGCCAAGGAATTGTCTTCCTATTGGCTTAAGTGTCAAGCACACTTGGGGAGGGGGCTAGAAAATGATTAACAATGGTGCTGATTTGTCTTTACCCATGTGGTATCTGTAGCTGTCAATTATCCATTCAGCACAGTGAGCGTACAAATACCAGCAACAGTAGGGTATGTGGTGTTGTCCAATTACTGCACAACCAGTAGCTTGTGCCTTGCACTTTAATTAATTGGCAACAACTGCACACTCACTCCTTTGTGCTTATTGCTTAATTTATTTACTTAATTAATTTAGGCAGAAGAGTCCTCCATGGTTCCAGCTGTCTGGCTTTCCCCAGCTAGAGGTACATGCAATCAATTAGCTCCACCAGTTTAAACAACAGAAGCTCAATATATGCTGCCTTTGTATACTACATTTCAGGCTTATACAAACTGTTTAGTAGTATTGTGCTTTAATGTCATATAACTCAGTCCAGCCATGTTAGACTTCTTATGATTCATTTTATACACATACAGTGATGAATAGAGTTGACCTAACAATTATTTAGTTGGGACTAGGGTGTATGGGGGAGGTTCACTGGCCAAACCTCCCCCCCCCCAAAAAAAAAAAACCCCTGAAAAAAGGTTTTTTTGAGGTGAAGCCCAAATGGATATTTTCGGGTTTTTTTTTATTTTTCCAAAATGAAAAACCAATTTTTTGTTTTTTGTTTTGAGTCAAATAAAACATTTTGTTAACTTCTGGACACTTTTTTTTTATTCAGTTTTCATTTTGTTTGTTTCATTTTTGAGTGTTACTCATTTTTGTTTTGTTGTTTAAAATAACTTTAGCTAAAGTTTGAAATTCATGTTAAAATCATACTTCAAAGTCAACATTTCTTTTTAAGATGCCCACATAAAACATTTTTGACTTGCAGTCAAAATCTTTCAAAAGCTATTTGCAGCATTTTACCTGATTTTTGTGAATAGTTTCAGTTGTTCTGAAACTGCATTTGTCAGTGAATAAACTGTTCATCCAAAAATGTTGCTTAACTCAGCACCGAAGACAAATGTGATATTTATTATTTTATATGATAGCGGGTGTCCAGATAAAATAATAATCTGTGCTTTAAAAGGAACACTTAAAATGTGATACCAGTACAACATCTAAAAATGAAAAGAATTTGCTTTATATAATCTAAAAAGCCAAAGTACTGTTGCAAAGCACACAACATGTAAGCAAAATGATTGACGGGGGAGGGAGGAGAAGGGAAGTGATTGGCAAATGGCTTGTTTTATACTCTCCCTCATTTGTCCCTCTGATAGTGATTTCATGAAGGCACCCTAGCAATGTGATTCTTGGATAGAAACTGCCAAGGAAATTCTTATCAGTCCTGGTGGGTGAGCTCTGACTTTTCATACATTTATAGTAGAACTATAAAGCCCTGGACAATTTGTTTCCATCTACTTACAAAGCAGCCACTTCCCTTCAGGAAATGTTTTTGAATTGCCACAGGTTGAACCTCTCTAGTCCAGCAACATCCATGGTATATGGCATGATTTTAGTTAGCCAGATGTGGCCAAGTTTCCCGCAGTCCCATAAAGTTTGTTTACAGCCACTAGTCCTGGCTCAGTGTTCTGTGCTGTTATTTAGCTCTAATTTACCTCTAAATGTCTTCTAAGAGCCCAGTAAGCAGTGGAAGTGTTGGTCATGCTGCTAGACAATATTGACCTCCCATGGTCTGGCACCAGTAGGTCCTGAGGGTGCTGGACTAGAGAGGTTCAAACAATAGATAGAAACAGCAGAATGGATGCCAAGATGCAAAGGTCCGAATTTGCTAATCAAGGTGAGCTATAAGCCTGTATCAGATCCAATGGAAGTCATTCCATGGGTTTGGCATCAAGGTCTTAGGGCAGTAGTCACCAACCAGTAGATCAGAATCTCCTGGTAGATCTTGGAGCCTCTGACAGGTGATACTGACTGCTTTGGCCAAGAGGCTATTAAGTGCTGGCACTTCAGCTGCCCTGCTACTGCTGTACATCTCCTGCCCTTTGCCTTAGAGCTGTTCCCCTCAGGAGCTTCCTACTTTCTGGGCAGGGCAGGGGAGGCAGAGGAGGGCTGCTTATGTCAGGATACTAGGTAGGAGAGGGGGCACCCTATCTCCACAGAGCAGAGAGGGGGAACAGCAGGACTTGGGATGGAATTTGTTGGCTGCTTTTGGGAGTGGTTCAGGTCCAGGGTAGGGGTGAGCCTGCCTTAGCCCCACTGTATCACCACCTAGGAGCCACCTGAGGTACACAGTGCCCAGCTGGATTCCATATCCCAAAACCCTACCCCAGTCATGAACCCCCTCCTGCACTCCAGGCTCCTGCCCTAATCCCAAGCACCCCTGCATCCAAATGCTCTTCTAGAGCCTGCACCTAGAACCCCCTCTAGTATCCCAACTGCTTGCCCCAAACTCAGATCAGAGCCCTTAATCCAAGACCAGAGCCTGCACCCCAATCCTCTTCCCCAGCCTGGTGAAAGTGAGGGAGGATGGGGGGGGGGGGGAAGGAAGGAGGATAGAGTGAGCAGGGGTAGGGCTTCAGAGAAGGGACGTGAAGGAGGTGGGGCAAGGGTGTTTGGGTTTGAGGTAGATCTTGGATTGCACTTTAAGCATGGGATCACTTTCTGAATTTGAAAAGTTTGGAGACCACTGTCTTAGGGTCTCTTTATACCACAGCTGGGAGCATGCCTCTTGGTGCAGATAGACATACTTGTGCTAGCTCTGCTCAAGTAAACATGCAAGAAAACAGCAGGCAACTGTTGAGGCATAGGCAGAGGTCAGGCTAGTCATCTGTGTCGAAACTTTTTTGGACCACTGCAGTCCCAGTGCAATTTTTAGTGGGCTAGGTCCAGCAGAGCTAGGATGTATCCCTTTAGTCATGTTCCCAGCTGCTGTGAAAAGACGCCCTAACAGCTAGCCAGGGATGGAGCCAAAACAGGAGGAGAGCAGAATCTGATGTGGTGTTCCTGATTAGGAAGCAGTGATAGTTTGTAAATCTGGGAGCTGTCATAAGTGGGCAAACCCGTAAACCCATGGGAACCACGTCCTTTGCTGGGGTAGCTATGTTGAAATGGTTGGAATTAAATCCAGTTATACCAGCTGAACATTTGATGTTCATTTCTAGATTGAAATGTACACGAAGCCCATTCAAGATGCACAAGGCAGGAGTGTGTATGTGTTAAATGAGCAGGAAACTAACAGGAACATACCCTTTGGGTGTTTGGGCCCCTGGCCAATCTCATGTTCTGCATTAAAATCAAGGAACACTTTGTCAGACTGGGCTGCCCCTGAGCCCCTCAACCAGCTACTGATCAATCTTAGACATTTCTATGGGCTAGATATTGGGACATTATGAACACTCCCTCCACTGCCATTGACTTCAGAGGGAACTGAAGGTACTTGTTAGAGCTGGCCAGAAAATGGGGAGGAGGAATTTCTGGTGAAAACTGATAGAAAATTGAAACATAAAATTAAATTTTAGCAATTTTGACTTCTTGTCAAAACCTGAAACTTGATTTTTTTCTTCAGTTTTTGAGTTTGTGGCTTTCTGATGAAAAATAAAAGCAATCTAGAACAGCAGACATGATCCACAAAACTCTTTGCTTAGTAAAAATCTATCAAACATTTTTCATCCTGCCCTAAACTTCATCAGCCTCACACAGCTGCGTGGCAACTTGCTACTCTTTGCAGGGGAAGAGTCGAGACAAGACAAGTTGGGAATGCCGTACATCTTCACAGCTAAGCTGGTGGCTGGCTTGCTGGTGTAAAGGAGAAGGGTAACCTCAGACTCGCTGCAACTCTCCTGAACAAGTATCCATCACACAAAACCATTCAATTTCAATCGATTTAATGACAATACTCAACAGAATAATGTCACAGCAACTGACCATTGGTTTTGATAGGATGAATGCCACCTGCTCCGAGTGGGGAAAAATCTCAGATTTTCCATGATATTTATTTTCCATTGATGCCTCCACATGTATGTAGCAGCAGGAGGAGTCCATTATTCCATGGCAATGTTTAACTTCACCAGCATGATCTCTTTAAGTATGTGCATTTAATAATATCTCTCTTGATATGAATAGGCTCTCAGATTACAGCAGTCTTGGCTGCATGTAGGCTAGCTTACACTTAGGAAGCACCTAGTATCTAAAAATCTCTGGCTGTGTCTACACTGGCACGATCTTGCACCAAAGCGGCTGCTCTTGCGCAAAAACTTGCTGCCTGTTTACACTGGCCGTGTGTTCTTGCGCAAGTAAACTGACGTTCTACTGGATAAAATCAGGGCTTCTTACACAAGAACTATGATTCTCCCACTCAGGAATAAGCCCTCTTGCACAACTGTTCTTGCGCAAGAGGCCAGTGTAGACAGGCAACATGAATTTCTTGCGCAAGAAAGCCTTATGGTTAAAATGGCCATCAGAGCTTTCTTGCGCAAGAGAGCGTCTACACTGGCATGTGCTTTTGCGCAAGAGCATCCATGCCAGTGTAGATGCTCTCTTTTGGAAGAGTTCTTGCACAAGATCATGCCAGTGTAGACGGAGCCTCTGTGTTTTACAGACATTAAAGCAGGGAGGTTAATAGTAATTAATTGCTTTGCAAATGTGGAAAACAAGACATGGAGAGATTTAGTGCTGTCTTTAAAACTGTGCCAAAAGCTGGCGCTTGTCTAGGATATTCCTATGGCTGTAACTATGATACAATTGTGCTACTGCAAACTCCCAGTGCAGGCAGGTTGTACCAATGCTGTACATCTTCACACCAGTGTCTGGATTTACCTGGGTACGTGTTCTGATCTCAAAAGCTATACATGAGCACCAAAATCTAAGTCAGGAGCGGGAAACCTTTTTTGGGCCAGGGGCCACTGACCCACAGAAAAATCAGTCGAGGGCCACACACTGAGAAGCAAAAAAAAAAAAAAAAAAAAAAAACCCAAAACCCCTGTCTGGCCCCTGACTGAGAAGGAGAAAGCCATTTCCCACGTTCTCCTTACACGCCAAAGCCTTTGGGTGCCCAGGCTAGATTTTGTGTGTTCCAGCCCGGCAGGGGGACTGGAACACCAGCACAGGATCCCCAAAGCTGGGAGGGAGCCCCGAGCCGTGGGGTCCAGATCCAGGAAACTGGGGGCTACATCCAGCCTCTGGGCCTTAGGTTCCCTACCCCGATCTAAGTGGTTTGGGGCCGAGCATTTGTATTTTCTGTGCAAGTCAATAATGTCTACATTGTTTTCATCTCTGACCTTTTCACCATTATTCTGTTATGTAGTACTAGAAGATTTACCCGGCGTTGCTCGGGTCCTTAACTCAAATACGTTTTGTTTTCATTCATTTAAATCTTTGCTCTGGGGTGGCGCTGGGGATGAGCAGTTCAGTACGCAGCCTGCCCTGGGGACAAAGGACAACCCTAGCCTTCTCACCACAGAAGCTTGGGGCTAAGTAAAAACCACCTGTTCATAACTGCTGCAGCTCCAGTGGGCGCAGCTGTGGGGAGGGTGTGTGTGTGCATGTACCCAAGTTGGGGGACACACAGACACACACAGAAATAGACAAACTCTCTGAAATATATAGTAGATAGCTGCCCCTTTTTCCACCCCTGCTGTCCCATTGATGCCCCTCTGTGATCATTCTACAGTATAACTCTCCCTCCTACCAGACCTCTGTCTTTCCATTTTATGAGAAACCATCAAATTCCAGGCATATCCTAATATCTTGGCACAACCAAACCATTACTTTGTTTTAAGTTATGATGAGAGGAAGCTTGGATACTAAATTTGGTCGTCCTAGCTGTTACCCTTGAGGAGAAGTTCTTGAACAAACCAACTCAGACAGACATACAAACGCTCTTAATTATATAGTAGATTTTGTCTAATGGTAGTGCTGAAAAGTCCCCCAGGATTGGAACTTCATTGGGCTAGGCAATATGCACATAAGAGATGGTCCCTGCCCTTACAAGCTGATAATCTATCTAGAGACATGCACATGTGACAGTATAGTAGGGAAGAGAAGATGATGGCAATGAAAATAGGATCAGACAATTACATAGGCAGCTATTGTGCAGCTGTCCCCAACCAATGCACAAGCAAACCATTATTAACTGGCTACTTTCTTGTGGACTTTACAGCAGATGTTGGTATGGAAGAGGGATTTGAAAGAAAAATGCTTTTAAAGATTAAGGGTCCAATTCAGTAAAGCCGTTGTCCACATGTAAGATTGCCAGATTCTGCTGGTTTCTATGCATATAGGTTTCCCGCCCCCCCATACACACACATTAGTATTGCTAACGTGAGACACCCTTGAAGCAAGGGCATCTGAAGTGATGTGCGTGCTAACTGCACACAACATTGACTGAGAGAGCCGGGCACTCCTGCATCTAGTCAAAGTGTGAAGGAATAGGCAGAGAAGCAGACAAGTGGGCCAGTGAGGCTAGTAGCATTGATGAAGCAGAGGAGGTAAGAGGGTGACAAAGCTCAGAAAGAGGGGATTGGCTGCATTGTAAGATTAATTGGTTGATGTGTGCAAGATGCTTAGAAAAAATACAGTACTCGCTAAGGAGTGCTGTTGCTTGTTACTCATCACTGTATCTGATACAAGTTCAAACAATCTTGTGTTTATACCGTCTCTCCCTCTTTTAAAATTTCTCTTTGCAATTCCTCTGTAACCTTTCCTTTTCCAGGGAGTCCTGTGGTGTGTATGGCTAGCAGGACATGCTTGCAATAGGTTAAAAAGAGTAATAACAGAGACCACATTAGAACTCTTACAACATACACAATTTGCTTTCTTGGCAGGAGCTCTACTAATTCCTAGTGAAAGGGCACAGCAGAATGCAGGATGTTGGTGCTCAAAAATACGTAAATATGACTTATATACAAAGAGCTTGATTCTAATTAGGGGCAGGGGAGCCAGCTGGGGCAAAATCAAAACCTAGTCCCCACCCTTCACTCAAAGCTTGAACCCAAAAATCTTTTAATAGACACAAATATGTTTGGTTACATTTGGTTTGTAAAGTTTATTTTGGCTCTTAAACTTCCTCCTTTTGGACAGGCCTGGAAGTGGGAGGAACTGAAACAGCAGAACAGAATTTGTCCTCATAATATTTCCAGAAATTGTAAGTACTGGCAAACTCACAAAGAAATTGCCCAGTGCTCCCTTAGCTGAAAGATCAGGCAAGGTTATGTTCTTTCTACTGATACAAAAGGGACCAAGTTCTCCATTGCTTTACAGCAGTGATGGCCCTCAGGCCTCAGGTTGCCCACACGTGGCCTATTGGGGTTTTGTGCAGGGTAAGGATGTAAGTGAGTAGTCAACTATCCATAAGCCTAGGCTTATCAGGTAGTTGAGTTGACTACTCACATTTCCCCCCTAGAGGCAACAAGGGCGTGGAGGAGAAGGGGGAGGGAAGCAGGAGCTGGTGCTGGGGAAGCCGGCTTGAAAGCAAGGCTTGTACCTTACTCCTGAACCAAACTTCCTAGTTACTGCTGTTCGTGCAAATCAGAAAGGCAGCATTGTCAACTCACTGTGCAAAGGCATGAATGACCACACCAGGTGCAAGGCAATGGGTCCTGGGTTAATAATGACTAGATAGTTCTCAATCTTTTCCATAATGGAGACGTCGAAGGCATCCTGCTTCCTCGGTGCTAGTTGGCATCTCCGTCCTATTTAGCAATGCAGAAGTGGCCAGGGTAGTTGTGACCCCAGCCCACGTTTACGACCGTTGGAGTGAGAACTTCAGGACTACAGCAATACATTCCTTCAAACATTCTGATTTCTGGCAAGTCAAAGCCCAGCATGGGTTTTTGCAAAACAATTAAAAAAATTGATTTTATTTCAAACTTAACTCAAACCACATTTGTCAAAATGTTCATGAACTGGTGCCTGATTCATGGTTTTCTCTCCAACCACTTGACATTTGCACTTTCATATGTTCTTAACTGAGTTTCTTGTTGAGCCACTTCTAGAGCTTTGCGAAATCTAGTGGTTCTGCTTCCTGGCTTGTCGTGTGAACTCTTCCTCCAGGTTTCACTTTGAGACTGAAATTCAAACAGTCCTCAAATCTCAACATGAACATTGGTCAAAAAGAGGTGAACGTGCAAACCCAGGGTAATTGGAGAGAAATTAATTGGTTTGGTCTTCATGATGTTCATCACTCTTTGGGGGTTAGCAGAAAGCTACTTGCTACCAATCCAACTTTTTTTTTCCTCCTGTATCCCAGGATTTTTTTCTTAAAAGTCTTCAATACAACTTGATGGTGCTTACTTTTCTTTTGTGCTTCCAAAGCCTCATTGCAGGAGGTCTGCTTATAGACATTGAACATCATGGCTGGATGTGAAAGAGGAGTGAGGGACAAACAGTGCTCCTGACTCTTACTATAGTGAATTACAAAAAATGGTTAAAACACACTTTTATATTCCCCCATCCATTAGCTCAAACTTCTCAAAGGTCCGTTCATCCTCTCAGCTAATACCCAGATATGTTCCTATTTTCCCCTATTCCTCAAAAATATCTTTGATGGTCCTAATTACTTCAAACCCTCTAGAATTCCATTAATCTACATTCTATTTCTGGGTGTATGGCTGTTGTTCCTTATAATACTTTTTTATATATTCCTTTATTGCAATATTTTGTTTGCTTGCTTTATAACTTATAGTCACTAGGTAGTCATATGCTCAACATCTAAATAGAATTGCACCACAGCTTAAGAAGCATTTTTTTCAAGATATATCCGCTATACATATTGAGCTGAGTAGAACAAAGACCATCTGCACTAATGCCATCTGGTGAATCCCATAATATTACATTCATAAATCTTTAAAGTATCTGTATGTAAGATCAAAGGAAAGTGGTTATACAAACCAATCCAGATTAAAAATTGTATCCATTCAATTGTAATATTAGTCTTCCATTTCCCTTAACCCTGTGCCTTCAACAAAATCCCCAAAAAGTAGATGAGCATGAAGAAAATAGATTACCATGCCCAGAAAATCAACAAATTCTGCTTCTGTCAGAGGAAAGGGCAAATGTTCATGAGCTCAGGAATAAAAACCCCATTTGCACCATGCACAAAATGTTTTGCCATCAGCTTCTCCCTCTTTAAAAGAGGGACAAGTATTTCAGGTAGCTCAGCTAATCCTAATCACACAGTGAAATGAATGGATGCTCAGGCAGCCAGAATTCATGGTCAAATAATTTTTAAAAAAATTGACACACTTACTAGGATTTCCTGAATGGTTTTTTATACCATAAAAATAAAGCACAGAATTCCCCTCTTTTATTGCTCTATGAAGCAGATGCTATCAAATTCACAGGTCTTTTAAATTTTGTTTTATTGGCCCCATTTACTCCTGGTGCCCTGAAAGTGGAAATCTCACGGCATCAAAAGTAACATATTCCCACAGCATATGAAAGAGGAACTTCAGAGCTATGAGGGGTCAACTCTAGAGAATGACCTGTACTTCACACTACAAAAAAGCTCAGAAAAACACTCAGAAAAATTGCAGATTCACCCATGCCAGCAGTATTTTTCATTTGCCCTGATTAAAAGCCCATTAAAGCCAATGGGAGTCTTTCTATTTATTGATCATTTATTTAATTTATTATTTATTATCCCACTTATTGAGTTTTTCAATAAAAATATATGCACACAGCTTTCTCCTCTTTTTCCTAGATGAACTTAAAGTAAACACAAATAGTGATCGACATTAAATTAATGTTGTTTACTCACAGATACAACAGCATTCTTACACTTAATAACCACAATACCTCACATTACATAATACTAAGGCTTGCCACGAATATTGTTGAGGTGGTGAGACTTGGGATAAATGTAAACATTTTCATGGTAACTGATGCGAATAGAATATTTTATAGGAAAAATATTACAGTGAAGCCAAGTTTCTTTTTTCCATTTCTGCTGCTCTTGTAGTTATAAGAATCTTGGCCTAAATTTTCAAACCTGGCTGGTAGATTTTTGACCCAAGGAGAGCAGGCTCTAAACTATTGCAAAGAACACTGCTGTGCTGATTTACCTATTATTCTTTTGGTTGAAATATGATTACCCCAGCTGCTTCTGCTGTCCAGCCACACCACCACCAAGGGAAGGGGGGAAAAAAAAGACTTCCTCCAAACCAAGTTGCTACCAAATTAAAGCCTCATTTCTGTTCCCCATTTACCCACTTCCGGTTGAAGTTGTGTAACCAACACAGAATCATCTTGAGAACAAACAGTGAGTCCTGCTGCGAGAGCCCTCGTGTCACATGCAGTAATGTTTTCTGAGACAAGTGGAAAGAAAAGCACAGGACGATAGGAGTAGGAGCTTCTCTCTGCATGATACTGCAAGCCAGAGGCACATGCAATGACTTCCAGGCAAACATCATCTGCTGCTTCTCTTAAGGGCTGTTTGTCTCTTCATTTTCCTCTCTTTAGAAGTGAGAAGCATGTCCTGTCAGGCACTTTCTAACAAACATACCCAGATACGAGGAAGCAGGAGAGAGAACGTGCCCATTTTAATCCTGGCACCTCTTTCCTCTAGAACCAGTGGAAATAAGGCCTCGTGCAGCAAGAACTACAGAGCATTGTTCCCTATAAGCTGAGTGCTTGGGATGCTACCCAAGAGAGCTTTAAATGCAGCCCAGCTGATTAGCAGAGCACCCACTGTGCCCACAGCTGGCAACATGTGTCTGTACCGGTGGTGCACATCTTCACATGCTTTGGTGCACATGTATTCTGCACATGGATAGAAAAAAAATAGAGGGAACATTGCTACAGAGGCATGTACTCTCCCTAGTCTAGCTATATCTTCTATGGACACTAATAAAAATAGATGCACACAGCTTATTTGTTCTCCTAGCAGGGATAATCATCTTGGTTGATTTAGCTAACCAAAATATGGGTGTACAATAGCAGTGCTTTGCATCACATGCGTGCTTGTTTGGGAGTGGTATTTTGTGTGGTGAGCCTGTATTTGGCTCATGATGTGCCTTTTGAACATTGAAATCTCTAAGGGCATGTCTACATTGGGGAGTTATTTTGAAATAACCTTATTTCGAAATAACACGATGAGCATCCGCACTACCAAGCCTGTTGTTTTGAAATAAGGGGCTTGTTATTTTGAAGGGATAATTCCTTCTTGTAAAGCTTATTTCAAAATAGCTATTTCGGGAGTTATTTCAAAATAACCTGGTAGTGTAGACGTAGCCAATGGTCCCTGCCCCACAAGGGTTACAATCTAGATATAAGCCTGTAAACAATAGATGGACAGACAGATGAGGAGAAACAAGGAAACAATGAGACTGCATGATTGACAGTGATTTTTTTTTATATCATTATGATAATCCGTTATTAGGCTGAACAAACATGAAGAAATAGTTTTTGCTCAGGAGACCTTACAAAGTAAGGAGACAGGAGAGAGAAAAGGTGAAAGAAACGGAGCATTATTACCATTTTATAGAAAAACAGATTATGTCCAAGGTCACACAAGAAGTCAGTGGCAGAGCCAGGAACTGAACCCAAATATTTAGAGTCCCTGTCTAGAGACGGAAACAAAAGACAATGGTTTTAGTTTCTCCTGCTATCAGAAATCATCAGGATGTCCATGGAAAGTATGAGTTCCGAACAGAAACCCTGTGGTGGCTCATTCTGCAGAAATGTTAGCAATGCCAAATGCAAGCCACCATCCATCTACTTAGTTGGATGAGGTTAAAGGAAGTTAGTTTAGCTGATTTATTGCATAATTTGTGTTCTCTACAGGTTTCTTGTTCAGAATAGAAGTGTCAGTGGCCTGCGGTACATAGTTTGTTTTCATTTAAATGAGTATGCGAAGCCTAATAAGCCGGGAGTGGCAATGTTAAGGGGAACACTGCATTAATGTGCTGATTATGTTGCAGATGATCTGAACCTGTTACCCAGCTAGGGGAAGCATGCTCAGGATATGCCTCCTCAAAGAAAAAAACTCAGAAGCATCTCTCACAAGGCAAGAAGGAAAGGGACATGGATTGGAAACCCTCACAGCATTTAACCTCCACATAAGGCTCTTTAAAGGGCTCACAGTTCCGGCACCTGCTTGGATAGAATCATAAAATCCTAGGGCTGGTAGAGACTTCAGGAGGTCTTCGAGTCTAGCCCCATGCCCAAAGCTGGACCAACACAAACTAAGTCATCCCAGCCAGGGCTTTGTCAAGCCGAGACTTAAAAACCCCTAGGGATGGAGATTCCACCACCTCCCTGGGTAACTTCCCCTACTGTAACTTGAGACCATTGCTCCTTCTTCTGCCATCCATCACTACTGAGAACAGCTTCTCTCCATCCTCTTTGGAACCTCCCTTCAGGAAGTTGAAGGCTGATATCAAATTCCCCCCTCACTTTTCTCTTCTGCAGACTAAATAAGCCCAAATCCATCAGCTTCTCCTTGTAGGTCAAGTGCTCTAGCCCCCTAATCATTTTGGTCGCTCTCCACTGGACCCTCTCCAATGCGTCCACATCCTTTCTGTAGCAGGAGGGTGTGTGTGTGTGTGTGTGTGTGTGTGTGCGCGCGGGGGGATGCAGAATTGGACACAATGCTCCAGATTTGGCCTCACCAGAGCTGAATAAAGGGGAATAATCACTTCTCTAGATCTGCTGGTAATGCTCCTCCTAATGCACCCTAATATGCCATTAGCCCTCTTGGCTACAAGGGCACACTGTTGACTCATCCATCTTCTCATCCACTGTAATCCCCAGATCCTTTTCTGCTGAACTGCTACTTAGTCATTCAGTCCCCAGCCTGTAACAATGTTTGGGATTCTTCCATCCCAAGTTCAGGACTCTGCACTTGTCCTTGTTGAACCTCATCTGATTTCTTTTGGCACAATCCTCTAATCTGTCTAAGTCACTCTGGACTCTATTCTTGCCCTCCATTTAGAAATGGGTTGCACCATTTAAATAGGATCCTCTTGCCTGAACCACCATCTGAAAATTATCCTGGCACGGGCAGCAGGATATAAATAGAAAGTGGTCAGATGCAGTCCGTGGGCTGGATTAAAGTGTTAGGTGGGCCAGATAGAGCCCCCGGGCTACATCTTGCCCAGTCTGCCCAGGGTGGTAAATATACATCTACCTCAGAGTCTTTCTCATGGAGAGTCCATTGGGTAGGTCGCCTGTCACCTCTCCTGTTCAGTGGGTATTTTAGAGTGGCTGAAGGAGGTAGTGCTGCAATTTGGGCAGCAGTGCATAGGTGACAACTCTGGTCCCAACCTTGTTTTCTCTGAACCCAGATCCAGCAGCCTCTCTGCTTTCCTAGTGTCCAGCCCAGTTAATGGCTGGGATGAGAACATGTGGGTTGCAGTTCGCAGCCATTGCTCTTAAGTTGCTGGAATTTCGTTGAGCTTCCAATGCATGTTTGCAAGTTGAATCCAACTGATTAGAGCCGGTAATCGAAAAATCTTATCTCAGAAAGATTAAGGGATAAAATGTATCTCTGAGTGGTTTTCCAAGATGCAGAGCAACTCCTGTTGATTTCAGCTAGAGTTGTGGGTGATCGGTATCTTTTGCAGGTTGTATAAAAGACCCATTTGCAGACTAATTTTTCCTCTTATTCTGCCAGTTATTAAATCAGATTATCTTTTCTTTTAATTCTGTAGTCCATATTCCTGAATAAAGAACACATATCAGAAGAAAACAACTATTTAATTCAAGTTAATAATTAAACAATGACAACTTGTAATACACCCACATATTGGCTACCTGATATCACATGCCTTACATATTTGATAATTGTACAGGGGAACTTTGTTTAATGACTAGTGATACTTAAATATTCATGTTGGGAACTGTTGGGAAACACATTATTTTAATGAATGAATGTATGGTCATTCAAGCTCTTATATCATATCCTTTCCCACACAGGTTCTTGCATACTTCTGCCAAAAGTGTAAGCTGTTTACTTTTCCTTTGTTTTCATTCCCACAGCAAGTGACTCATCGGTAAGTGCAAGTATTTTAAAAATTATTCTGTAAAAATGTCATGGCAGAGTTCAGTGTTTATTGTCATGTGACAATGGTAAGGAATCACAAGCGAGTAATTTACCTCTACCACAGAAGAAGGAACTTCATTTGACTGAGGAAAACAGAATTACCCCACCATTTAATTTTTTCTCACCCATTTGCTGTGTATTTCCCCTCTAAAATGTTCCCAGTGTCTCATCTCTATAGCTTCCTACTACAGCTCTAAAGACTTTACTGTGACTTTCAGAGCACACATGCTTATTTTACAAGAACAAAGGTTTTTTTTTCCCTAATGGGCCGCTCACAAACCCAAGATGAGGATGGACAGCTAGATGGTGTAAACCAGGATCTAAATTATGAGCCCAGAATTTTATATAAATCCCAGACTAAATGCAAGTCCCTACACACACTAACAATTTACACACACAAAATAATGAGTGCAAACTTTGTCTTTTTGGCATCTATATAACATGTAGAAGATCACTGGTTCTGATGAAAATTTGACTTGACAAAACATACAATCTGGATAACAGACTCTGTTACTACTGTTTTGAGTGACAATTTATTCCATGAATGGTCCCAGTAAGTAAGGGGGATCAGAATCTGGAATTGGCTTTGCAATTAATTGAGAGTTCTTGTTCCTTTCCCCCTTCTTTTTAATAGGGGCTTTCATATAATATGTAAATAGATTATTTTTGTTTGTACTATAATGAGGATTCAGTGTTATTCCTAACTCTGCCACTGATTGGCTGTGTGACTTGCCTCATTTTCCTCACTTGTCCACTTAGAGATTTTTCCTTTGCACGGTGCTTTGAGATCTCATCAGCGGAAGCGCTACATAAGAACTAAATGATATTACTAATGATTTCTGGTGGGATGAGTGGGCAGGATTACTCTTATTCCAGGGGCAACTCTATTTCTACCCTTATTTTTCTTTGGGTATGTCTATACTAGGAAATTATTTTGAAATAATTTATTTTGAAATAACTATTTTGAAACAGTGTGTCCACACTACAGGGAAACCTCAAAATTAGTCCAAGGCAGGCTCCCTTTATGCTGATGTGCTACCCCAACTTAGAGCCCCAGGAAGCACTGGGGAGTAATTACTTTGAATGACTCTGGGGAGTAATTATTTTGAAATAGCAGCAGTGGAGCATCCACACTACGACTATTTAGAAATAACCATTTCAAAATAAGTATTATTCCTCCTGAAAAGCTGGAGGAGTTATTTTGAAATAACCAGCCTGTTATTTCAAAATAATGGGTGTGGACGCTCTGTGTGTTATTTCCAAATAAGAAGAGTTATTTCAAAATAACTCCCTAGTGTAGACCAGGGCCCAAGTGGTCATGACTGAGTTCAACTAATGTATTAATCCTTTATTTTTTAAACCTGATAAAATGGGAAAAGGAAAATGTCTAACTCACTCTTCCTTTCAACTTTCTTAGTAGCTTACCTCACCCTTTATTGCTGGCCCAGGGAGATCTGTATTTAAATCCTTTAGCCATATGCATTCCTCGTCTTCTCTGTCTAATGTGTGTAAAAACACCTGGTTACTTCTGGAAAGATCTGATTTCCTGGCACAGAAGGTGTTTGTGGTTTTCATAACAAAGGAACTGAGATATAGAGGGAACTAGGTGGCTTGCAAAGCACCCAGGCAACAAACTTGAGAACCTGTAAGTTAGGAAGAGCATTTCCCTGTGTTGTCATGGTGATGCTAGAAGTACAGCCTTTTTTTTTTTTTTTTTTTTTTTGGTGGCTCATCCTCTCCAATGTTTGTAGCCATTCTCAGTAGGGGCTTGATTCAAAGCCCACTGATGTTGATGGAAAGACTCACTGATCAGATCCTGGATGAATTAATAATGCACACAGCTTTTTCAAACAATCTACCGCTTCTTCCTTAGGTGGAGTTCGGGCTCCCTGGACAAAACAGAAGCTGGCTAATCAGCCTGCGGTTTGTATCAGCTGCTTTCATACAGAATCTTTGCTTGGATGTATGGATAAGAGGAATAAAAGCACATCAGGAGTGAATTCTCAGCTGGTCTAAACATACTGGTTTATTCCAGTTGTTGACTTTGTCCATTGGAGGCCAGCAGATAAGAATAAGTTAGCTATCCAAGAGAAAGTGTGATTTACTAGTTAGGACACTAGCGTGGGAATCAGGAGATCTAGTTCAGTTTTCTGCTATATCTACTGACTTCCTGTGTGACCATAGAAAAGTCGCTTAGTCTTCTTTGCCACAGGACCCCATCTATAAAGGGGAGATAATAGCTATTTCTGGCCTCTCGGAGGTGTTCTGAGGACAAATGCATCAAAGATTTCAAATGTATTCAGGGGCAACGGTAAACTTTTATATTGTGTGTGAGATCACACTAATTGGGGTGGGCCCTTGCCATGACTGGAAGTACTGGAATGTCTAGTACTCTGGGTCCCTACAGATTTTTAGTCTAGCTTGTGGAATTTACAGGTGTAATTATTCATATATATGTCTAACAGGATTTAATGTCTAAGGGCATTTCTACACTGCAGGCCAGAAGCGAATTAAGACATATAACTTCAGCTATGTCAATTGTTTAGCCGAAGTCAAAATAGCTTAATTTGGCTTTTGGAGCTGTCTACACAGCAGGAAGTCGAAGGAAAAACACTCTTCCTTTGACTTCCTTTACTCCTTGTGAAATGAGGAGTCCTCTATCTCAACATTATTTCAAAATAATGGCTTGCTATGTAGACGCGCACTTTGTTACAGGCGACCCCGACTTACGACCACCTGACTTATGACCCCCCGCATTTACAACAGTGTACGATGCAGACACCACGTGTCCATACCAGTGCCAACCAGCAGTGGGCAGTGTTTAAATTGGTGCCTCACTAGGCCAGGACCTTGCCCCAGGCCCTGATCAGCATTGCTGCGGGCCTGGGACATTTGAACGGCCTGTTCCTAGCGACCGCCCTGCTCCAGACCAGCATGGCCACTCAATCCTGGTGCACTGGGGACTAATGCTCCCAGGAGGCAAAGTGGTTGGCTGTTTCTCCCACCCCATGGCCTCATGGGAATCACAGTGGGCAGGGCTGGGAGCTCTTGCTGGCTCTGTTACAGTAGTGTTCCACCTGGTTGTATTTTTAGGGTATGAAATGGGTTTCCAGGAATGGAACTGCCATTTATAACATTGCACCTATGGGAAATAAGGGTTCGACTTATGACGGCTCAACTTACGACGGTTCTCCAGGAAAACTAATTAGGTCTTAAGTGCGGGGGTAGCCTGGATTTTGAAATAATGTCAGTTATTCCAAAATAATGCTTCTGTGTAGATGTTCCCAAAGAGTGGATGTACACAGAAAAGTTATTTCAGAATAACGGCTGTTATTCCGAAAAAGCTATGAGAGTTTCTACACAGAAATTCTGTTATTTTGAAATAATTTCAAAATAACGCACAGCTTGCTCTGACTTCTGTAACCCTCATTCTATGAACAATAATGCCTATTCCAAAATAGCTACTTTGAAATAAGGTGTGTGTAGATGCTCCACTTCTGCTATTTCAAAATAGCCCTTCACCAGGACCATTCTAAGTTATTCCTTCTGGGGCTCTAAATCAAGATAGTCCGAGGTAGGCTTCCCCAATGTAGACATGCTAATTTTGAGGCTTCCTTGCAGTGTAGATGTGCTATTTTGAAATAAGCTATTTTGGAATAATTATTCCAAAATAACTATGCAGTGTAGACGAACCCTAAGTGTGCTAAATATTTCCTCGTTTGGTTATGCTCTCCTCCATTATGAAACCTTCTTAGAAATTGTCATTTTAACAACATTTGCTTTTTCAACATGCCAGAAAGTTTTGTTTCAAAAGGATTGGATTAAGGCATCCTTGTTCATACTGAGTAGTGCTTGCATCTTGAGTAGCTATATTGAAATTGGTGGGACTTGTCTACAAATAATATTATCATCTGTGGCAAATCTATTACAATCTAGTTCAAAATGAGTTCCTAAAGGGTTACAAGTTTGGTATGAGAAAGCAAATTAGTGCTCATCTAAATACTGTCTCAAATGTTCTCAGCAAAAGTCCTGGGAATGTTTTATATCCAAGGTATTTAGCTATAAGGCACTACATAATTGTTTGTTTTGGAATCAGAAAGGGTGATTCACTTATGTGTGATACTCCCATTTATTAGCAGACAAGATCCATGGTACGTCATAGTTTTAGGTCACATTACACCTAATTAATTCAGTGTACCTTAATTAATAAGAATACAAAGAAATATATCACTATGATCTAAGCATTATGGAGTGGATTTTGCTTTATGGATTGCCTTGTGCTGGCAACAAAACAGAGCTGCTCTGCCCCTACAAGAGTTCAAATGATTTTTAGGTTGTTCCATTGTGGAATAAAACCAAATTATAAAAACGTGAAACATTTTGACAATGCAGAATGCTTGTTCAGGGGTGAGCATCCAGTCTTGGGCCCAGACCAAAGAAATCCAGAGATGTAACCGTTACTACAAATCTTTCTGAATCTTTGAAGCATTATTTACATGGAAAAAAATTAGTTATCTACAGTAGGCATGTTACATGGGACATTTGATCTAAAGTTATAATTTCAAAATTATTTTTCTTTCTGTGTTTATAGAGGCATTATGGTACATAGATAATGAGAGTCAAATTCAGTGGTATCTGGGAGAAGTTTAGATACAACAGAGGCAGGACCTTGCAAGTACCTAAAGAGAGAATGATAGTCATAACCACTAATATTTCCAGTTAATTTTGTCCTTGAACTTTTCGAGTTTGTAGTCTACTCAAAAAAAATGGAGGATCAGTTTAATGGCCAGTTGTATATCATCTTGATTTCTGCCTCTTTTAGTAAGCCCAGACACATCTTTTTTCTTCAGAATATCAATAACTGAGTCTTAAAAGCTCCCCAAAATACCAGCTTGTGACTGTGACAAGGATTTTCCAATTTGAGCAACCAATGTTAAGTTCCAAATTCTGTATTTTTGGCATCCAGCTATGAAAATGTTGGCCTATATTTCAATACCTTAAATCAGAGATGTTGAGTAGCACCCACAAGCATTGAGAGTGGTGTGTATTGGAAGAGCTGGGAAAAATTTTCATTTAGTCCGACCCCATCTTTCTACCTGTGGGTTTTGCAACATACCTGAACTGTAGACTGGGTCTGCTGAGAGAGTGGCAGGAATTCTGAGGCAACATTGGCTGAGTTGTGGGAAACCTACAGAGTTACTGTTTTGGATGAAGCCCATGGGCAATCCAATAGTTTTTTTGCTCCAGAGTAGGCAAAACATGGCAGCTTTGGCTGAATTTCAGTTTCTTTGAGTGCAGGAAATTCAAAGCAATATGCAGAGGATGTGAACCTGTGCAAAATGAAACCAAGGTTCATGCAAACCATAATGGCTGAGCTTTACAGACTTCTGCTTCTTACTGAGTATTTAATGTGCTGTTAGGTATTGAATCTCTTTCATATGCAGCTATAAAGCCTTGAGGTCCAGTTTCCATAATTAGAGGATGGCCTTTGTATCAAGCGAGACTATACATTGTAGACTCCCCTCCAGATGTTATGTTGGGTACCATTCCACCACACGAGTTATGGTTTGCAGCATTGCCCTATAGCCATAATGTGGGGAGAAACCCAGGCCAAGTCAGCACATCATTGTGGCAATTCTGGTTGAGCTACATAGTAGTCTATTGAACCTGGTCCAGAACAGAAGAATGGCCATATTGGGTCAGACCAAAGGTCCATCTAGTCCAGTATCCTGTCTTCTCACAGTGGCCAATGCCAGATACCCCTGAAGGAATGAACACAACAGGGAATTATCAAACGATCCGTCTCCCATCACCCATTCCCAGCTTCTGACAAAGAAGCTATGATCAAGTGGACAAGGAGGAAGGTGCAGCAGTGGACTCCTGAACTTATTTAGAGTGAGAGATGCTGTTTCTCACTCGTGCTTCCACTCTGTAAGGACATAATTTTTGGTTCCCTGGCAGCATGGATCATCCATCCATGGTAAAGAGCCAGTAGTACTCTTGTCCCAGAATGTGAGAGCTGCCAGAGCCACAGAATGGTTGGAGATCAGCTCTGGTGTCAAACCCTGAGTCACAGGAGTGACTCCTGTGAACACAAGCAGACCTTTGAAATGGTGCAACATGTTATTCCTGTCTGAAAATGGGGTATCAATCAGCCAGAGATAAAAGACATTTGGTTTCACCTGTCGTAGTTCTCTAAAGAGATTTAATACTAATAGCATTTTGTCAGAGGTCTAGCAGAACTATAGACACTAACACATACAGATTGGGGAGTGGTGTATCATTTGAACAGACAATAATAATATGAGTGGCCGCTATCAGCTCTGTGTCAACAAGTAGAGCGTGACAACTGTGTCCCCAGACTGCAGAGCAGTTTTCAGATGGCACAAATGTGAGGGCCAGTGAACAAACGTGAGGGCACAAACATATGCAGGTCTGAAAGTGTCTGTTTCCCAGTAGGTTTCTGTGTAATTTTGGTATGGGAAGACACCTTCAGTCTCAGGTCTTCCAGGAAGGTTGGTATGTCACACTGCAGTTTTGTTTGACTCCCAAACACGACAACTGGGCATTGAATATACATGCACTCAAACACAGAGCGTATGTGGCTATAAACTAGTCTCCCTTTCCCCCTTCATCAAGGAGGCTCTCCAATCCTCCAGCACTCTCAAGCAAGGCCCAGTGTTTTAGGTGCTGTCCCTCAAGCTAAGGAAGATTGGATAGTTCACCCTTGGAATGTATTAACATCACTTATAAAATAATCTAGAGCAATCATTGTTGGTTGAGCAATACAGAACACTCCTTTTCCCCAGGGGCTTGGCTCTATGTGCTGACAGCTAACCTGGAGCAAGAGTGGGATTGGGAATTGATCCAGCACTCCACCTCTGGAATCTCAGTTGGCTGCCCATGGGCCAAGAAACCTTGTTGTTTAGTGTGACTGGGATAGTCTGTGATTGTGTGTCCAAGAGATTATTTTAGAGAAAGGCCAACACGGGCTATTGGAAGAGGGAGAAGTCTAATCTGCCCATTGAAAAAGGGAAAAGGAGGAGAGAGAGGCACTGAATTAGGACTCGGGTGACCTAGGCTCACTTCCTGGCACAGTCACAGACTTGCCATGTTTCCTCAGGCAAGTTGTTTTGAAATTCAGTTCCCTTTCTGTAAAATGGGGATAAGAAAGCTGTGTTACCTAACAGGGTTGTAGCAAGGATAGGTTAATTAATGTTGTCTGAAGTGCTCAGATATTACAGTGCTGAAGTCCTTAACACAAATATTGCTGGAGAGGTGATGCCCAGATGCCTCTCAGCTCATTTTTTCAGGATGTATCAGAATTGAGCTTGCAGTTAGCCACTTCCCTTTTGGAATTTCTATCCTGTGAAAAAAATCCCAGCGCTTGGGTATTCATTTCCACCCCACATCAGGGCAAAAGGTCAAAATAGCTACACATAGAGAGATAACTAGAAATGCACCATGTTTTCTGCTGCAGTGCATTGTGGGACATCATGGGAGATGTAGTCCAGCAAAAGAACAAGGCCCACGGGGAAGAACTGGGGTGCAAGGAACCCAGAACTATAATTACCATTAGGCACCACCATATCTGGCAGCAGACTGCACCAGATCCTGGGCGATGTGCATGTGTGGGGGCTTAGTTCCAACCCCCTGGAAAGGGGTGAGCCTCAGGTAGAAAGGGTGGGGCTAAAAGCTAACCACCCCCAGCCAGGTCTCAATGCCACCTGGACCATGCTGTGTGGGACCCTGGCAGTGATTTAAAGAGCCTAGGGCGCCATCTGCCACTGCTGCTATGGTAACAACAGTGGCGGCCCCATGCACAGGTCCTTGAAAATCACTAGGCCCTGGGGCAACTGCCCCCTATGGCATCCTGCTGTCACTGGCCCCGAACAGTACAGTGGCTCAAGTAGACACAGACTTTAATGTCAGCCCCTAAGAAAACATTTTCTTTTGATTTTTTTCTAACGGATAATTCTCCCAAAATTGATTCCCTCCTCCCCCACAGAGTGTTTGATTTTTAGATTAATTTTCTGACAGGGAAATATTTCATACCGAATTTTTCAAATCGCTCCGCTCCCATTAATCAAAACGCTTTGTTACAGCTTTTGGAATAGATAAGCACATTTATATAAGAACAGAGGCTGGTTTGTAAAATGTAATAGGTGTGATCAAAATAAGTGCTTGCTATTCCATATCTTTGCATATATATGTTAAGCTCTTTTGGCCTGTGGAGGACAATCTAGCAGCTATCCTGTTCCACCCTGTAACTGTATCAAACCACCTTATACCTTTCCTTTTATTATTTTATCACAGTTTGGAACAATGTTGGGACTTGTGTTACAGCTCATTTATTTTCTGTGGGAACAGTAATCTGATTTCAATGTATGTGTGTGGGTGGGTAGATTATAAATTATAGGCTCCAAGCTCAGGTACAGGTCCTGGGAGTGACTGTTTTAAATAGCTGTACGATTAGCAAATCACAATGTTTTATGGAATGGAAAAGAGCTGTCTTGTAGATCAGTGTTTTACTTAAGGAATGATTCAACATGGGATCTAGAATAGATGAGGGTCGGAGGGGGAATATTTATCATGTTATGCACATAAAATCAGCTAGTGATCTGTGAACTTATTTGAAGGTAGATGCCTGATTTGGTATAAACTTTTCAGAAGAAAGTTTTTGCTATAAAGGGTGGGTTTTCGGATAATGGCTGATTGTCACAGTTGGTTACTTGTAGACAAGGGCGGCCCGTGGCTATAAGCGGACTTGGCTGCTGCCTGGGGCGCTTGATGATGATGTCACAGGGATGCCCGGGGCTCCCGCTGATTACATCAGTCCAGTGACGGCCGTGCAGGCGGGGGCGTCAATCGCACGTTCCACCTAGGGTGCCAGCTGCTGCAGCTGGCCTCGGGCCACTCCTGCTTGTAGATGCACTTTGATATGAATAGAGATGGGTGTAACTTAGGCCACGTCTTCACTTACTGTCTCCACTTACCAGAGAATTGACACTCTGGCGATCATCTTCCGGGGTTTGATTTAATGAGTCCAGTAAAAATCCACTAAATTGAACACTGGGGACACAACCATGGCTGCTGATCCTTCTTGCTGTTGCAAGGAATAAGGCAAGTCGATGGGAGCGTTTCTCCCATTGACCTCCCGCAATGGAGATGATACCAAGCTCAGCTTAAGGTACATCATCTCCAGCTTCGTTATTTATGTAGCTGGAGTTAAGTATTTTAAGAAGACCTTCTTCCCACAGTGTAGACCGGGCCTTAGCTAGGCAGAAGATTGGGTTCCAGGATGTCTTATCAGTATAGCTTCATAGAGCTGACCATCATAGTTCTACCATCTGTGTTGTGAATTAAGGCCCCTGTGCTAGCACACACTTAAGCGGTTGCTTACCTTTCACATATAAATAAGTAGCCCCACTGACTTCAAAGGAGTATTCACATGTTTAAAGTTAAGCATGTTCTTAATGTTTTGCTGGAGTTGAGTCTAACCTAGTAGTTCTTCTCACAACCAATGTCCAGCAGGCCTCATAAAAAAGGAAGAAGAGTTACAGAACTTTATAAATGTAAAGTATTATAATGGTACCAAGGGAGCTGACAACTATGCCATCTTAGAATCATAGAATAATAGGACTGGAAGGGACCTCAAGAGGTCATCGAGTCCAGCTCCCCGCCCTCAAGGCAGGACCAAGCTCCGTCTACACCATCCCTGACAGATGTCTATCTAACCTGTTCTTAAATATCTCCAGAGAGGGAGATTCCACCACCTCCCTTGGCAATTTATTCCAATATTTGACCACCCTGACAGTTAGGAATTTTTTCCTAATGTCCAATCTAAACCTCCCCTGCTGCACTTTAAGCCCATTACTCCTTGTCCTGTCCTCAGAAACCAAGAGGAACAAATTTTCTCCTTCCTCCTTGTGACACCCTTTTAGATATTTGAAAACCGCTATCATGTCCCCCCTTAATCTTTTTTCCAAACTAAACAAGCCCAGTTCATGAAGCCTGGCTTCATAGGTCATGTTCTCTAGACCTTTAATCATTCTTGTCGCTCTTCTCTTTACCCTTTCCAATTTCTCCACATCTTTCTTGAAATGTGGCGCCCAGAACTGGACACAGTACTCCATAAAACCCCTCCTCCCTTTTTTCCCTGTCTGTCCTTCCTGAGCAAGCCGTACCCTTCCATACCAACATTCCAATCATGCGTCCCATCCCACCAGGTATCTGTAATACCAATGATATCATAGTTGTATTTATTGGTTAGCAATTCCAGTTCTTCCTGCTTATTACCCATACTTCTCGCATTTGTATATAGGCATCTAAGATACTGATTTGATCTTGCCTCCCTGTTCTAGCAAGGGTCACCATTCCTGCCCATTCTGGCTAATCACCACTGATGGATCTATCAACCATGACTTTGTGTAGGCTTTCTTTTTCTTTTTTCTTAACCCTGTTGCAATCTTAGCCTTCACAGCATCTTCTGGCAAAGAGTTCCACAGCTTGACTGTCCATTGTGTGAAGAAATACTTCCTTTTGTTTCTTTTAAGCCTGCTGCCTGTTAACTAATGTTCTGTGTTTTGGTCCAAAATACCTGTTCTGATTCTGAAAACGTTCTTTTCACAAAACTTTGATTTTTAGCAATTCACCTAAATGCTGCTCACTTATAAAATAGAGCCAAATGCCTGTTCCAAAGATGAAATAGATTTATTTTTATATATAGCATTTCACTGGCAATGTGTCTGCATAGTACATGCACATTGTGTTCATTTATTTTAACTTCATGTGAGATGTCATTTATTGGATCTTATTCATTCCAGCATGAAAGAAAAGTGCTGACTCAAAAATGACACTCCAAATTTGGGCTTCATAAAAACAAGACTGAACAGATCCTAGTGGAAATAGAAGTGTTTCCAGAAATTTTTTTTTTTTTTAGAGAAATAAACAGCTGCCTAAAGAGTTTGCATCCCAAAGAATGTCATATTGTCCTAATATAGGGGAAGATGAAATTGAAACTGACTAGAAATTAACTAGAATCAGTAGAGAAACTGACTTTTCTATTTACATCGCTAAATATATGAAAAATGCAAAAAGTAAACAAACAGGATCACACTGGTAAAAAATAAACTAAATGTAAAAAGTCTTCCAGCTGTAATCCAAAGTAGCATTAGTAACAAAAACAAGAATGTTAACATTTTATTTATATATAATTTTTAAAAAAGACTTGATTTGTAGGCAGACTCGGACTCCTTAATTAGAAAATATTATGTAGTAATCCATAAGTTAAATATATCATATGTGTATCTCTGCCACAGAAATATGAATATTTTATGGCCAGTTAGAGTAGTTTGATTTGGCAAATCACAGTGAGTTTTGCCAGTCTGCTCTTTTGAAGGTTTTGACAATGTTCATTGCAGAAGAAAGAAAGGCATGAAATGGGAGGGATTAAGGTTGGTGCTAAGTGTGCATCGGAATCAGTGAGGTGAGTAAAGTGGAGCTGCTCCATAACAAGGCAGAAATGAATAAAAAGGACACCAAACAGTAACAGAAGCAAAATATAACACAGTGTCTGCAGGGCCGCATTATGACTCTGGTGGGCCCTAGCCACTTTTGCCTTCGTGGCCCCTTCCTCCATTTAAAAAAAATATTAAAAATTATTTTTGATATAACTTTAAATACTTCAACATTTTTTTTCTGTTTTAGGCAAAATTTAATAGATTTTCCTGGGCCCTAAAAGTCATTTTTTTTTCTGATGTGAGGAAAAAAATTAAAACATTTTCATGGGCCCCTAAAAGTATTATGGGCCCTAGGCACTGTGCCTACTGTGCCTAATGGATAAGTCGGCCCTGAGTGTCTGCCTGTACAGCTTAAAACATTGCAAAACAGGTTTCTGGGACAAAAGAGGGGCAGCGAGTGGATACTGGGACTGCTAGCAAGAACTCCCAAATATTTGAAAAATCAGTGGTCCCATGCTCAATAGAATTTAGCGGCTAAAATCTCCAAAGTTTCCACCCTCCCTGGACATATCCAGCCTTGATGCCCCCAGTAGAACACATTCCCCTCCCGAACATGGAATGGAACCCAAAGATTCTTGCCTCCTCATTCTTTTGCAGTTTTCATATAGCCATGACACACATGGGCAGAGAGCAAGGTTTGAATAGTGTATTGTAAATAAGGCCCAGGGCCACACACTGAACAATGAGAATAAAACAAAATATAGAACATGGCTCACTAAGGTACATCTACACAGCACTGTTATTTTGGAATAACTGACATTATTCTGAAATAACGCAACAAGCAGTGATTTTGACATATCAAAATAACGTTGAGCTTGAGGACTTCTTTCTCTGACTCCTATAACCCTCATTTTATGAGGAATAAGGGAAGTCGAAGGAAGAGTGCTCTTTCTTGGACTTCCTGCTGTGTAGACAGCGCCAAAAGCCAAAATGAGCTATTTCCACTTAAACAGTGCAATGAATGTAGCTGAAGTTGCATATCTTAACTTGACTTTGTCCCATAGCGTAGAGGTATCCAAAAGGTATGTCTACACAGTAGCACTAATTTCAAAATAAATCTCTATTCCGGCATCTTCCTTAATCCTCATGCAATGAGATTTACAAGAAGCCGGGATAAGGAGTCCATTATTTTGAATATATTTCGAAATAACGGGAGTGCTATTAAGATGCACAGAATGCTATTTCAGGATAACGTCTGTTGTACAGAATGCTATTTCAGGATAACAGACGTTATCCTGAAATAGCATTCTGTGCATCTTAATAGCACTCCCGTTATTTCAAAATTTAGTCAAAATAATGGACTTCTTATCCCAGCTTCTTGTAAATCTCATTGCATGAGGATTAAGGAAGATGCTGGAATAGAGATTTATTTTGAAATTAGTGCTGTGTAGACAGTGCCATATTTTGAAATAAACTACAGGCAGTCCCCGAGTTACGCGGGTTACAAACAGGGATTTTCTCGCCCCGGAGGACTGGAGCGGCGGGACGTCTGGTTCTGCCGCCCGCCTCCTCCGGGGCGAGAAAAGCTGCTCCCCGTCTCCCTGGTCTGCTGGGGGGGGACGCAGCTAGTGCCCCCCCCCCCCCCAGCAGACCAGGGAGACGTGGAGCAAAGCCTGTGGTAGAGCAGGTGGGGCGCTGCCGGTTGGTCCCGCAGCACCGCTCCTTGGCGCTACTGGACCAACCCGGCAGCACCCCAGCTGCTCTGCCCCAGGAGTCCTGATTCAGCCGCTGCTGATCAGTTTCAGCAGCGGCTGAATCAGGACGCCTGGGGCAGAGCAGCTGGGGTACTGCTGGGTTGGTCCAGTAGCGCCGAGGAGCGGCCGCGCTACTGGACCAACCCAGCAGCACCCGAGCTGCTCTGCCCCAGGCGTCCCCAAGTCAGCCGCTGCTGAAACTGACCAGTGGCTGACTACAGGAAGCCCGAGGCAGAGTTGCTCTGCCCCAGGCTTCCTAGAATCAGCTGCTGATCAGTTTCAGCAGCAGCTGACTTGGGGACGCCTGGGGTTCTTAAGTTGAATCTGTATGTAAGTCGGAACTGGCGTCAAGATTCAGCCGCTGTTGAAACTGATCAGTTTCAGCAGCGGCTGAATCTGGATGCCAGTTCCGACTTACATACAGATTCAACTTAAGAACAAACCTACAGTCCCTATCTTGTACTTAACCGGGGACTGCCTGTACACAATTTGCATAGCTCAAATTGCATAGCTTATTTCAAGGTACACGCTACTGTGTAGATGTACCCTAAGTGAGCAGCATTCATTCTGTGCAAGGGAAGCACCAGAGGGATGGGGTGGTTGTTGTGAAGGAAGTAGGGACCCAAAGGTGGGAGAATGAAGATGGGCGGTGGAAAACAGGGCCCTGGGAGTGTGGTTAGAGACCTAGGGCAGAATGTAGGCCCCAACATGCGGAAAAAGGAGGCGGGGGGGGGGGGAGAAGAAGAGGGGAGAAGGGAGGCACACATAGGGAGGCCATGAATGTGTGGGGGGACAGTGCAAGCAATGGTGTTGGTGGAGACAGGGATATGGGGGAGGGACACACAGAGCTCTAGCATGAGGGAAAGGATGACAGGAGTAGCAGGGACTCCCTGAACCAGATTGTCTCAGGGAATTTAAGGGGGAATGGAGGAATACCAGGAGCCCAAGCACTGCAGTAGTAAAATAACAAAACATACCACATTGCTGGTGAGACTATTGCCTTGTTGAATACGGTATTTAAGGGAAAAGTATGTCTCTTCGTTCCCCCCTTACACATTTGTCTTTGTGCTCCAGGCTGGTTACTGTTGAGGGGTCGAATCTCAGCCTGGCTTAACCCACCTCCGCAGGTGAAGAAAAGCAATACAAGGGTTACACAACTGGGAGCGAGTGATTACAAATGAGAGGGCTATTAGTGCCACTGGGCAGACTTGCTCCTTTAACAAGTAGGTTGAACAGCTAGGAAAGGATCGGTGAGAGGTCTAGGCCCTGTCATTCTCCATAGCCCCTAGTTTGAAAGCGTAGGAGGGGAGATGGTAATGAGCCAGGTAGGAAGGCTGGAGGAAAAAGGATGGAAGCTTCACTGGAGACAAGGCTGAGTGTCTGGAGCCAGCAAGGAAAGCCATGTGGGAGAATTTTGTGGTGTGATGAACTTTAACTTTTAACTAAGATAACTCAGATGCCTAACAAGGCCAGGTTAGTGAGAGAACACCTGCACCGTGCATGTGATTAGTTGGGAAGAAAAGAAACTGAGGCAGCAGAAGGCCAAAAGACAGGCTGCATAAACGTTTCTACAGTTACCATTCTTCCCTCCCTGCCCAACTGTGGTTGTAGGCTGTATTGGATCATTTCCTCCTTAACTAATAGTACTTTCTCAGTTCATTTAGAAGTTCAGGTCTTGGCATGTTCTTTCTTTCACAACCGGTTAAAAGATTTCTGCAAGAGGGTTAGACAGCCCTCCCAGCAACTTCATTGCACTAGCTCTGAGTATGGGAAGGAAAAAAGTAACCTTTCCTTCCACCCCCACAATGTCCCTGAGAGTCTTGAAGTGTTTTTCCCCATTTTTTTGGAAAAAACAAACAAACTAAAATTGAACATTTCAAAGGTGTTAAAAAAAAAAAAAAACACACCACCTTCACCACCCCCACCTGTTTTGGAAAAATCCCAACACAATTGGTTGTGTGCCGTCTCCTTCCCTCCTTGTCCCAAACATGAACAAACAAAAAACGAAGAAAAACTCCATTCAGTAAGTTAAAAAATGGGAATGTTGAAAAATGTTACATTAAGAACATTTTACAAAAAATGGCAAAATTATCCAGGTTTGGAATGGGGGAAAAAGTGAACCAGTGCTATTTAAGATTCACAAGAAATAAGATATTTTCACAGGTATAAAAATAGTTTGATTCTGCTCTCCCGGTGGGAAAAATTAAAAATAGATTCACAGACTGATCATTGTTTCATGCTAAAATGGCATATCTTAGGGTCCTCTATTCCAAAAGAACTGGAATAAAGCAACAAATAAGAGTTTCATTAAAGGCAACTCTGTACATTTTTTAAAGTTTGATTTATAAACCCATCCTAGTGAAACCTCTCTTGAGCTTAGACCTGAAGGGCCAGACTTGGATTTGAAGTCTATGGGATTCACCAGTTCAGTTCAATTCAGTTACACTTACAGCTTACATAAGGAGGCACAGTATTCTGGGAACTATCCATTATCATGACCTTACTTGCACCTGTTTTCTTGTAAATTGCAAGATAATACACTTGTACTTTAGTGCTGGTAATTGACTAATCAAATAAAACATGCTGGATTTGTCACTCATTCAAATCAAAAGTGAAAATAAAAGAAACATAGTTTAAGTTAACTTTAAACTAACGTCTTCTAAACAGTTTGCTTGGACTCATTTATTTAAACATTAATGCACAGTGAGGGTATATGTAACTGGAACTGCAGGGGAGTATATGTAAAGTCACACTAGAGTAAATCAGGGCAGATTTTAGCCCTTTGGGCTATTTCTTGTATTCTGTAGTGTAAATGACATTATGTAGAGATGGGAACTGCGCATCTAATCTGGCACACAGAAGGGGTCTGGTCTGTCTCTAGAGGTACATGTAAGACTCATCAATAGGATTTACATATAACAATAGAGAGGAGAGACTACAAAGTGCTGCTGAATGTAACCAAATGTTTAGAGCCAGGGACTGAGAGTCAGTTCTATCGCAGAGTCTGCCACTGTGTTTTTCTGTGATCCTGGGCAAGACTGTGGCTGCTGAGCTGTTCAGTGAGGTTCTCCCCAAGTTCCATGCTCTTTCTTACTGGGCTCGATGACTATTCTATTTAATTTCCAAAAATAGTGGAACCTGCAAGTTAAATGTCTAATGTGCCTACCTGTTCTCTAATGAGGTGTCCAGTGTTGAAAGGTGAGATGATTGTATGACCTGGGTTAATCTTAACACTTTGTGGAAGGTCACAGAGTCACAGCAGCCCATGACAGATTACATCCTCCAGCGGGGCTCTGTATTTGACTATTAAAGAAAAACAAAATCAATAGCAAACAATAAATTGTATTAATCAGTCAACTGCTGCCACGCTTTCCAAGCATCTATATGCTCAGGTAGAACGACCCCTGTTGTGCTGCTACTGGATATGTGCCAGGTATGTCCTGTATTGTCAGAAGGCCGTATTTGAGAAAGTGCAGCCTTTGGGCCAACACTGATTGGCAGGAGGATGAATCAGTCAGGAGCCTGAAATATTTGATAAGAAGGACAGTGAGAGTGACACTTGAAAGAGTTGAGATTAGATCGACAGGAAGAGGATTTATAGGACCATGTTTCTCAACCTTTTTCATATAAAGTACCCCTTTAAAAATATAAGTACCCCAGTACCTACAGTTTTCAGACACCCATTTTTTTTCTACCATTGCAACACATTTGTTTAAACAACTTAATCATAGTCAGGCAGGCGATTAAATTTTTGGGTGTAAAAAGTACAAAAATAATCAAGCACTATAAAACTTAAAACAAAAATTCAGTTTTCTCCAAATTTCAATTGTGTTGACATCCCCCCCCCAGATTTCTCTTGAGTACCCCTAAGGGTACTCGTACCACTGGTTGAGAAATACTGTTTAGGACATGATGCAGAAGCTAAAAAGATCATGCAGAAACAAAACATTTACCTGTAGGAAGCCTAGCATAAGAACGGCCATACTGGGTCAGACCAAAGGCCCATCTAGCCCAGTATCCTGTCTGCCAACAGTGATCGATACCAGATGCCCCAGAGGGAGGTAACACAACAGGTAATCCTCACGCGATCCCTCTCCTAGCAGGTTAACTGGGGTGGCACTTCCTAGGTTTGTTTTCTTGTATGCCTATCTCCTTAGTGTGGGCACCCCCATCACAGACCTCTAGTTCAGTCTGTATGCCTTTTTGGGCCACAGGCGTTCTAGTTCGTTGTTATGAAGTCACTTCATTTATAATAGGTCACTGTCCACTTGGTCATATCCATCCTCTCAGCCACCCAGATCCATGGCTGGAGAGCATTTTGGTGGACTGGGCCTTCCCTTAGAAATGACACCTGAAAGGGAATATCCCAGAAACTGAGGGGTCCTTCAATGGACAATCCCAAGAAAAAAAAACATTTGTGAAGAGAAACCAGCACTTTTTGATTCCCACTTTTGTTTTCTCTGTGGCCCCAATCTGCTGAGACTTCCAACCATGATGCAATTGCGGTGTGAATTTTTATTATGTAGACCATTGGAAATTAGACTACAGGGTGTCCCTGCTATAAATCACCCTGGTATACATCTGTTCCACACTGAAGTCATTGACACTTGTAGGAACTGATGTGTTATAAGTCCTCCCATTCCCTGCTTTTAGGTCATGTAAAAAAAAAGTGCAAATGGAAGTCAGCTGCAGGAAAAAAATTCCCCACTTTAAGTTGTTTTGCTATAAGTCCAAGTTTTTGGAACGTTTCTTGGACTTATAGGAGGATGCACGTCTACAGAGCAGGGCTAAACTTGAAATTAGTTATGCAGTTTCAGCTACGCTAATTGCATAGCTTAAGTTGAAGTAGCTTATTTCAAATTTGGGCGTGTCTACACAGCACTTATTTCGAAATAGAGGCGTCTTCCTCTGACTTCCCATACTCCTCATACAATGGACTTTACAGAAGTTGGAGTAAGAAGCCCATTATTTTTAACGTATTTCAAATTAACAGCTTGCTGTGTAGACATGCAATACGTTATTTCAGAATAACATCCGTTATTCCAAAATAACGCTGTTGTGTAGACGTGCCCATAGTGAGTATGGCCTGTAAACCTTCCAGTTTGTTTATTTTTCATCAGAGATATCTGCTCTGTGACTACTACCAACCTGACCTGGGACTCAAACCAGCAGCCTTTGGGGAGCAGCCTCATATCTGAAGTCAGCATGTGGGCTGGTCAGCTGGTAGTCCTCCTGTTGGACATAATAGAAGATGTTGCTGCTTGTGAATAAAATGGCATGGATGGCAATAATCTATCTTGGTTTGGCATGCAGGAAAAATGTTCCCTGTAACCTGGAGTAACAAAAGCATGTGCTTCATAAAACAAATCATGACCAAATCCAGCTTTACTGATTCATTTTTATTCTGGTTCAGTCTGCAAGCTTGGCGAGCAAATTTAAAAGCAGAGAAGTGACAGCAGTCAGAGTATTGGCTGAGACAGATGTATGTTATCTCCTGCTCTGTTATTTTTTTGCAGCCTGCTCTTAGTGATTGATTTCATGAACTGAGATTACATATAAATCTCTAGTTCCATTCTAGGGTGGAAGTGGTGGTACAAGCACAAACTGGAAAAGAACTAGTGACTCATATGCCTGAACATTCTTGATGGTTAGCAGGGAAGTAAATATTGATGCTGTTGGTATTCATGCAATAGCAGATAAAAATTAAAGGAAAATGTAATCATTTAGTGACTGATTTTTGAATTCCTTGTGCACCCAGGACTCAGTGACTTCAGCAGTAGCTGTGTTTGTCTAATGACTGAAGGATCAGGTCCTTGCAAGCTGATATTCTTTCCCCTTGGGGATGTAGAGGGAAGGAGGAAGGGAATTAATTCCTTTCGGAATTTGTAGCACATTCTTTAGCAATAACTTACAAAGAAAACTATTTCACCATGGTACTAAGCCTTCCTTTCCTATGAAATGTGCATGCATTTAAGATGAGTAAACTTTCCTGTGGTTTTAATTTGCTCAATAACATTTTTAAAAAGCCTAGATGATTGGTCATTCACATTTTGGCCTACTTTCTGTGCTCCTTAGATAAGGGTGCTCCCATGAAAATCAATGGGCCAGATGAACCTTTTCTGCATTCTGCCCCGGTTCTGTTAGCTTGGTGGATGTACAGGATGGGCAAGGGGTAGACCCAAATCTTTTAGGATCTTGCCTATCAACACAAAAAGGCATTCCCTGCTAGGGATGTAATAGTGTAGTTGACACAACAGAGAAGAGCCACAGCAGGAGTTGATGCCAGGTGTTGGCATGAGCCAGGACTGAGTAGTAGCAGTGCTAATCCTTATCAATTAATCGTGTAATTTTTTGAGTACACGATTAATAAATTACATGGTTCCTAATGTTCCTATTCCAAGCTAACTATTCTGCACTTGCTAGTTCCTCCTCCGACTGCTTGTCAAGATCCAAGCCTACAGCTGTTACATTCTCTGCAGCAGAAATGTAAAACACAACGCTCTGCCTGGAGAGGAAAGGAAACACAGAATGATCCATTCAGATCCCAGCGTGCAAACTACAGGTGAAACTTGATCGCAAATGCTGCTCCCCTTCAAAGTGCACATATATTTGTCTCATGAAAGGAATATGAATATGTAACTTTTGGGCTGGATTGTCAACTAACATACATCTGCATAACTTTATTGACTTACCAGAGTTCTGTCAATGCACTTTTAGATCTGGTGTAGTCCTGTGGGAACAATGTGAGCCAGTTACTCAAGGAAAACATCTATTGAAATCAAGTAAAATATTTTCCAAACAGCCAATATGTAGTCCAACAAGAACATATTTTACAAAGTTAAATATGTCTACTGAGTTTCAGGTGTTACATTTCTGATGCCATAAACTGCAACCTTGCAAACCTCATTCATTTAAAAGCAGATGCATTGAAGACAATGGGACTAATTGCATAAGGACTATATAAAGGAGTATGGGTTTGTAAAATAGATTATTAGTAGGGCCCTACCAAATTCATGGCTCATTTTGGTCAATTTCACAATCACAGGATTTTAAACTGGTAAATTTAATGATTTCAGCTGCATAAATATGAAATTTTAGGGATCCTGTCCCAAAATGGAATTGTGCGGGTGGGGCAGGTTGTGGTACTGCTACCCTTAGTTCTGCACGATGGAAATGGCAACATGGCTTTCAGAACTGCTGGCTGGGAGCTCAGCTCTGAAGGCAGAGCTACTGCCAGCAGCAGCACAGAAGTAAGACTGGCATGGCATGGTATTACCAACCTTGCTTCTGTGCTGCTGCTGGCGGGTGCTACCTTCAGAGTCAACAACCACTACTCTCCAGGCACCTTGCTCTGAAAAAAGTGTAGAAGTAAGGACAGCAATACCAGGATCCCTCCAAAAATACCTTGTGACCACCTTGCAACTCCCTTTTGGGTCAGGACCCCCATTAGGGAAACTTTGGTTTCTCCCATGAAATCAGTATAGCATAAACTAAAAGCACACAAAAGGCCAGATTCCATGGTGGTGAGACCAGATTTCACAGTCCATGATGTGTTTTTCATAGCTGTGAATTTGGTAAGGCCCTAGTAATGAGGCCTAGTCATTAGCAGATCCAGCATATTAAGGCACAGCAGTTTCTGGCTCCCATTCCTATACTCAATCCTTCTGACTATATTGTCGTGGGGTACATCTACACAGCAAGGCAAAAGTTGAAGCAAGATATCCAACTTCAGGTATGTAAATTGTGTAGCTGAAGTTAAAATAGTTTAATTCAGCTTTTGTTGCGTGTCTTCTCGTACGCCTCACGAAATGAGGGTTACATGAGTTGGAGTAACAAGTCCTCCAGCTCGACGTTATTTCGAAATAACGGCTTGCTGTGTAGACATGCATTTTATTTCAAAATAACATCAGTTATTCCAAAATAAAGCTGCTGTGTAAACATACCCTTAGATGCCTGTTTGTTTAGGTCTTGGTAGCAGTAATTGAACTGATTCAAACACTGATCTGAAGCCCAGAGGAGTCTACTGAAATTATTATTACTAACTAGCAAAACACTAGCATTGTCCCTTAAATCTTGCATAAACAGTTTGATGCGGCTTGGAAGCATAAACCTCCACTACCATATGGAGTCATTTCCTATGTGACAAATAACCCTGTGCTACAAATGTCCTGCTAAGTAAACATTAACTGTATTGAAAATGAATAAAAAAATCATTAAATTGTACTATATTAACATAAGTGGCCATACAGCTCATCTGTCATGGGACAACTCCCGTCTAGTCAAAGGAATTCAGAGATGAAAATAAATGATAAAGTATGATCCATCACCATAGTATCAGAACTACTATTAATATATTCTCCATCAACATTTTTAATAGTTAGAAAAGGGAATGTTCACCTAGGAAAGAACAGGCTGCAGAAGACAGTGTAGGGAGAACATTCTGGGAAACTGAGAGGTGAATTATGATTTTTTTCCCCTTCTGATTACTATGAATACTAATATTGTTTAAGCAGTGACATATGTATAATAAAAACACACGATTGTTCAGTTCCAGTTTCAAAACCAAAACTAGCCCTTATCCAACATGACTGCATCACCTAGCATAAGATACTTTTCCAGCTACTCCCTGACTGTTTTTACTACAATTTACTGAGGACCGTTAGATGTTCCTTCACCCAACTGGGAAATGCTGAATATATTTTTGTCTCTGACAAGGGAAGGAAGCAGAAGGGCACTTAAAAAATGGACTAAAGGTGGGAAAGAAGAGTCTGGGCACTATTTTGGGGGCTAGGACGATGTGGGGTTAAGTCCTTGCTCTGCCACAGCCTTCTTTTGTGGCCTTGGGCAAGTTGCTTAGCCTCTCTAAGTTTCCATTTCCCAGTTTATAAACTGGGAATAACTGCACGTGTCTGCTTCCCGGAGCACTATGGAGATACATGCATTTAAGACTGTCATGTGTTCCGACACAAGCAAGAGGAACTGTGGACATATTGGGGCATGGATGGAGCTAAGGAGTCTGTGCAGTTTGCCTCAAGCCCCTCTTTTGAATCTATCACTCTGCATTCCCCAGATGCTCCAGCCTCAGTTAGGCTCAATCCCCAATATACTTGGGACTTATGCTAATGCGTGTTATTATTTATTGGTGGTCTAGCATCTCACCCAAGCCAGACCCCATCATGCAAGATATGTCAAAGATCCATAGGAAATGACAATGCCTGCTCGAAGAAGCTTGCTCAGCTCAGTCCCACAGGGAAGGGGCGAGTTAAGTACATGGCAGAATTGCCACATGCATTGCATCGGACTTGGCCATGTCTACGGAGGAGAGTTCCCTTTGCAAGCTGGTCAAGAGACTGAATTACCTTTTCTCCCTTTAACCCACTCAGGACCAATGCTCCCTCTAATCTTTTCTATCCCTGTACAGAATAATTTTTATGTGCAATGAGGCATGTGTGAATGTGCACCACCAGTAGAAACAAAAACCCAGCTGTGGGTGTCTTGCTAATCAACTGGGCAGCATTTGAGTCTTTTCTAAGTGACCCCACAAGCACACAGCTTACAGGGAACACAGCTCAGGGGGACAATGCTGAAACCACTGGTCAGGAGCCAGCAGGAAGATCACACACTGACTGCCCTTTTGTATCTAGCTGTGTGAATACAACAATGGGCATTTCCATTGGGATCCTTCCCCTAAGCTCCAAAACCATAAGCATGACTGCATGGGCTTTTGCAAAAAGCTCATCCCCGCTCTCATTGGAGTCAGTAGGAATTTAACCATTGACTTCAACGGCAAAGGAGCCAGCTCTTAATAAACCTTGTATGCAATCAATTAGCTATTGTGACAATACCCAACTCTTATCTCTTCCTCTCCCTCATTTGAATTTTTGCTTTCATCTCATAAACTGTATCTCTGTTTGTTTTATGACTCAAACCCTTGAAAGCTAGCTACACAGTGCACCGTACTGACAAGGACTGGCCGGATGTTTGCTTTCTGTTAACCATGACTAAATATTGATATTGCTAATCCTAAAATTCACATGTGCAATAAAAAATAAACAGCCTGGCTTTGTTCTTAATGAGTAATTGGATATCAAGTAGCTTTGAGCAAAACAGGTATATAAAGCTGGCCAGAAATGCATGGGAATAGCTCCCGTTTACATGCCTCTAGTACAATGGCTAGTGTGGGGGGTTTTGCTTTTGGAGAAATAATTGGCAGGAAAACAAAGTCAGAAGCAACATGATCCCTGCAAAGTAAATGCATTTAAATTATAATCATTTGCACTTAAATACAGTGGTGGTCCTGCCTTCCATCATACTACTCCTATGTGCCATTCACAGATTTGAATTTAATAGTCTGGTGGGTCCATCTTCCAGGAGAAATATGCGTGTCACCCGCCAAATCACATACCAATAGGGGCCTCCAAAGTGGCCTCAGCATCATCAACAAGAATTCAGGGAGCTTGCCCAAAGTTGAATGAATTGTCTAGCTAGTGCAATGCTGACGGACCTGGGTTTCCAGCAGGTGGGATAGAACCTGGGAGCCTTAGGGGCTAAAGCAATGAGTCAGTGCTGCTTCGCTAAGTTGTAAAGCAGACTTCACGCTCCTTTCCCAGTACCTCTGGATTATACCAGCATCCATAAGAGGCCTTTTAAAGAGTCCTCCTGATGAACAAGAGCATGTGCCTCTGCAAAGAGGTATCATGACAGAGGCACATTCCCCTCATTTGTGGAAATGATTTATCCAAGGCCTAAGTCCCTAGTGGTGGGATGGGGAATGCTGCCCTATTTAGAACATCCATAAAAAGTGCTGGGTAGTAGATTTCCTCACAATGGTTTCTGGACTCTTTGCTTTGCTTATGCCTCTGGGTTACCCCTTCCCAACACAGTGCACCTGATGAAGAGCTAGAGGATGGTTTGACTCACCATTTCCCATGAAAAGTTAGATTGTGCGGTATGAATCGTAATGAGTTTGGGCCATAACATATTCATACTTCATGAATATACTTGGGCTGTTACAAGAAGTGACACAATATGAGCTCAATCCAGCATGAATTAATGGATAGTATCTGCACAAGAATTTACTACAGTTGCCCATTAGTTACCCGACTTGAACACAGTTTACACTAGATCAGCATTTGACCTTAAGCAATTACGATGTTATGGTATCATTTAAGCAAAGTATTAGCAAATTAGCCTACAAGGGGAAAGGAATATTTTTCTTGTCATTAAACTGTTCTGTTTTCTATGAAAATGTACTGAAAATAATTAGTAGCACGCTATGTGAAAACAATGCAAATTAGTTCATTTTGTTCCTGAAAATAGCATGGCTCTGGTTTCAGTACTTGCTTTTACTTCGAGAGGGCGTGGGGAGAGGGGAAAATTAATGAGAAAGTCGGGTTTTTTGAGGTCATGACACCCACAGAGAACTGTGGTTGATCTAAAAAATTGTTCATGCTTCATCTTTTTCCGCTTCTTATTTGCGTTCAATTGTACCAGCCGACAGAGGCAGAGAGAAAATTTCATCATGTGTATCACTTCGATTAAGGCCTTTCTAAGTTTAAAAGATCAAAATGGACCAAAATGAATGGTGTGGCGTTACAAATAGCTACCCTATTATCCTATCACAGCATCTGTTTCAGAATAGCCACTTTGTAATAGCTTTTGTGTGTTGCGGCAGAGAGAATGCAGGGGAAAATCACTTAATTACTTTTCTGTATTTATCTTAAATTTAATTCTGATCTTCCTTCAGCGTGCACACATTTTTTTCCCACATATTCTGCTATGTGCCTAGCTGTTTGGAATTTATCCACACTTCTCTTCTATGTTGCGTATGGTGATATGACAACTGGTAGGAGGAGTTTTACCTCTGATCACCTTTTGAATAACCACACATTTGGAGAGAGAAAAACATCTGCTTTTCAATGGTTGGGTATAATTAGTGTACCTACATCCTCTATTGACTACAATATTTTATTGTTTTATGGGTAAAGATAACACACAGTCATAATAGTAGAGTGAGTTGTTGGCAGTATAAAAACATAACTCAAACTACCGATAGGGCTTGGAAAGTGAGTAGAAAATTTTACCCAAATCACAATGATAGCATCTGCTGCTCACTTTGCAACCAGATGCATAGAAGACAAGAAGGAAATCTGTGGAAAGAAAGAGCATAGTTGAATATTTTCATCAATATATTAGTTCTCACTAGCCCATTAAACAAGGTATTTAAGCACATACCTAATGTAAACTACAAAAAAATAGTGTCCCTGATGTCAGTTGGTCTGTTCATACATTTAAAAAGAGGCATATGACTTCCTTAATACATTTAAGCATTTGCATAATGTTAAACACGTAAATAGTCTCATTGATTTAAATGAGATTATGCACAAATATATTAAGAGCTTGGCTGGTTTAGGGTCTCATTCATGACTCATTACAATCTAGGAAATCTAATGATATATTTCTGGACTCTGGGTTTATGCATCAGCTGTTAAAGACAGAGGAGGAAATTGCTTTCTGGACTCTTGTCAGATACATGCCTGATGTGTGTGTCAGGTTTTGTAGTGAACATTTCTCAACACAATTCCTTGTGTACATTTCCATAAGTGCGCTGCTTGAGTTGAAGAAATCAGGTTCATGGAAGATACAAAGAGCAGACCTTGCAGCACAGGTGCAACCACTGTAGAGGATGTGACACGTCTTTCTTGTTTTTCAATATCCTGTTGGCATTCCCCTCCCTCAGCGTGGCTACAGAATCCATCTGCTCTCATGTCTGCTCTTTCTCAGCTTTTGTGTACAATTGCATCTCTGCAAGCTTATTGTTTATTTGTTGCAGTTATACCACAAGGCCATCAGCTGCCATGAGGCCCCTGTCCTACCAACCACTACACAAATACTGAGACAGACCTCACCCCAAACAGCTTACAACTGAAATAGACAAGGCAGCCACAAGATTTTACAAATGGGGAAACTGAGTTACGGGGCAGCCAAATGACTTGGCCAAGAACCCGCAGAGTGGCTGTGCCAGGGTCTGCAACTGAACTTCATAGCAGCTGACTCCCCATCTATTGTCTCAGTCACAAGATGGACCATCTATCCTCTCATGAAGGTGCTAGGTTTAGCAACCAGCCCCCAGTCTCTCTCAAATGAACATTCATGTTCATAACTGGAGTTTGTTTTAGGAATGAAATTTGGAATGAAAGTGCGTTTTAATGGCAGAATATGCTGTGAGGGGTATTAAGAGTATATTTATAGCTGGGGAGGGGGGAAAACAAGCAGGGGAAGTGGGAAAGCACCTGCAATAAAGTCGGTAGTCTGTGACTAGACACAACTTGCTGTCTCTTTATATGCTGCTGAGGATAGCTAAATTGTTATTTTGAAGAGGTTGCACTTTCTGGGGCTGGAGCCCAAATCTTTAATGTGCATTGCAAGTCAGATATTTGTGTATGCATCTATGCTTGTGTGGAGGGAAACCTTGATATACATATCTTTAATCTTTTAAAATAAAGCTTATCCCTTGATGAGTCTTTGTTTGGGTTATCTCTATACCCAAAAGTTCTATTAATATCTATGGGAGTTGAGTATACCAGATAGGAGTGTAGCAGATATCTCCCATTCAACTGACGTCTCCTTCCCGTCCTCCAGTCCCTTTCTCATTTAGCAATATGTTAAGGGAAAGATGTTTGCAATCCCTGCCACCTGTTTGTTACTCTCCCTCTTCAGAACTCCCCATTCTGTTCTTTGTCACTAAATAGAATCAGTGTTGTGAGCTCTGACTTGGTTCATTTATTTATTTATTTATTTATTTATTTATTTATTTTGCTTTCTGTTTGCTGCCTCTGGTCTGAGGAGTCTGTGGAAATTTGCTAAGTCCGCAGCAAGGAACTGGAAGAGTGGCTCAAAACTAAAAATAACTCAGGAGAGGTCTGTGCAAGAGGTTAGCTTTACAAGGAGTCATGGAAAACCCTGAAAGCAGGGTCTATACAACTATAGGGATGGCTGCTTGCTTCACTAGCATAGATTGTGCTCCTAAAGTGGAGAAATGGTCGAACACAGATAATAGTAAGCATATGGTTTGAAGTGTGAATCTTCCAAGCACTTTGGAAACATTAGTGCTTCAGAGAAATATGATTAGCTTCATTTTCTAGGTGGAGGAATTAAGGCAGAGTTACTACAGGTTGAACCTCTCTAGTCCAGCACACTCTAGTCTGGCAACATCCACGGTCTGGTATGATTTTAGTTAGCAAGATGTCCACTTTTCATGGGTGTGGCCAAGTTTCTCGCGATCTCATAAAGTTTGTTTATAGCCACCAGCCCTGGCTCTCAGTGTTCTGTGCTATTTAGCTCGAATGTATCTCTAAAATGTCTTCTAAGTGCCCATTATGCAGTGGAAGTGTTGGTAATGCTGCTAGACAATATTGACCTCCCGGGGTTCGGCAAATTCTATGGTTGGGCACCGGTCAGGTTCCAAAGTTGCTGGACTAGAGAGTTTCAACTTGTGACATATGATATTGACTGTCAGAGTGAATAGAGAAAGCCACAACTAACTTGTCCTTGATCCCCAGGGGATCTATCAGAGCTTTAACTCAAATGCAGGGTATCTGGGATCCTGAGTCCTGTGATCAGACCACTCTTCTGTCCTTCCCTCTAGCAATAGTACCAATATCTACATTACCCTTCACAAAACATCATAACCTGCTGTGAGGTTATCACGCCACCCCCTCCTTTATGAAAACTGGCTTCTGAATATGCATAATTTGAAGATGCTTGTGGAAGAAACTTAATGCAAAACAGGTCATGTAACATCATTTTTAAAGTTACAATCTGCAGAATCTGAATATCCTATTTTTGTGCAGGTATCATTCTTATACATAAAATTAGAAATATGAAGTATGAATTTGGATTTATTTCTAAATGTGGCAATGAGGACCATTAGTGATACTTTAGGAACTTAATGGCTCAGTATTCAAACCAATTATCTTTGAATGGTTCTACTTTTCATGTAAGCACAAACTGTGGTTGGTCCTAGAAAGACATGTCATCGTGCCACCTGGTACTAGAATTCATCTTGAATTGCCGGGCTCAATGGGTAGTGATCAATAGTTCGATGTATGGTTGGTATCAAACAGAATGCCTCAAAGGTCGGTTCTGGGGCTAGTTTTTGTTCAACATCTTTATTAATGACCTACATGAGGGGATGGATTACACCCTCATCAAGTTCAGGGATCACACTAAACTAGGGCGAGAAGTTGATGCACTGGAGGATAAGGATAGGGTCCAGTGTGACCTATACAAATTGGAGGATTGGACCAAAAGAAACCTGATGGGGTTCAACAAGGACAAGTGCAGAGTCCTGCACTTGGGATAGAAGAATCCCATGCATTGCTACAGACTGGGAACAGACTGGATAAGCATAAGTTTAGCAGGAAAGGACCTGGGTTTACAGTGGCTGAGAACCTTGATATGAGTCAACAGTGTGCCCTTGTAGCCAAGAAGGCTAACAGTATATTGGGGTGCATTAGTAGGCACATTGTCAGCAGATCTAGGGAAGTGATTATTCCCCTTTATTCGGCACTGGTGAGGTCACATCTGGAGTACTGCATGCAATACTGCCCTCCCCTCCGCCCCCCCCCCCCCCCCGAAAGTATTTGGACACATTGGAGAGAATCCAGGGGAGGGCAACAAAAATTATTAGGGGTTGGAGCACATAACTTATAAAGAGAGACTAAGGGATTTGGGCTTATTTAGTCTACAGAAGAGAAGAGTAAGGGGGGATTTGATAGCAGCCTTCAACAAGTTGAAGGAGGGTTCCAAAGAAGATGGAGGGAGGCTGTTCTCAGTGGTAACAGACAGAATAAGCAGCAATCATATCAAGTTGCATTAGGGGAGGGCTAGTCTGGATATTAGGAAAAAACTATTTCGCTAGGAGGGTGGTGAAGCACTGGAACGGGTTACCTGGGGAGGAATCTCCAGCCCTAGAGATTTTTAAGTATCGATTTGACAAAGCCCTGGCTGGGTTGATATAGTTGGGATTAGTTCTGCTTTTAGCAGGGGTTGGACTTAATGGCTTCCAACTCTATGATTCAGTGAATCTAGTACCCACCCTTGGTGGTGGGGAGATTGAACAAAGGCTTCCAGCCCCAGGGGAATGTGGGAAAGTTTATTTAAGGAATGGAAAGCAGTCAGGTCTTTGTCTTCAGCTGGCCTTTGAAACTGCCTCACTCACATGAAGAAATCGGGAAATAAAGAACTGCATGAATGGGTAAAGGCAAAGATGCTAGGCCCAAGTCAGAAAGATCAATACTGGCCTGAGATAAGAACAACTGTTTCGGGTAAGAATTTGCATGTAGCAGGTTTCTTAGTGGATTAGAATTAGCTGGCTTGTTTTGTTTCTTTGGGTTTAGTAACTTACTTTGCAAGTTAAAACAGACAAATCAAACCCTTCAGATCTACTTTTTATATTTAATAAAACACTTTTTTTGTTTATTATCAAGTCCAGTGTACTTAATTGTTATCTGAGGGAGTAGGAAGCCACCAGTGTGTATATTTCTCTGTTATTGGCAAAGAGGGCTGACCTTATGAGCTTTTTCTGTGTAAAATTTTCATACAGAAGTAAGATCGATTTATTTGGGGTTTCCGTTTCTTTGAGGGATTAGGTTTCTGGATGCTGTCACTTGCCTTATATAGCTGAGTTCTCCCAGAGAGGAGCTGATTCAGCATCTGTGTTGCTTTTTTAGAGGGGAGGACACTAACCCCAACTGTGTGCCTTGCCTGCAGGAGACCAGGGCTTCTGGCTCAGCATAGGGATGTAAGCGAGTAGTCGACTAGTCAACCACCCAATAAACCTAGGCTTATCAGGTAGTTGTCAACTACTTGCATTCCCCTCCTCCCCACCCCGCTTGCTGTCTCTATATCAGAGCCACAGTGGTGGTAGGTCCCGGACCTAGCATGAGCCAGGCTTGCTCAGTCCCAACTCATGCTGTGTCCAGGACCTACCCCTGCTGCAGTTCTGCATTTTAAATGTAGTAGGAGCCGGGCTGCCTGCATGCCTGTCTCTTACTGCATTTAAACTGCAGAGCGGGTGTGGCTCCTGGACCCAGTGCAAGCCTTTCCTTAGTGACTAATCATGTGGTCGATAGACATCATATCGACAATACGATTAGCCAGTGACTTGCCTCTTAACTTCCTTAGCTCAGCAGAACAGAGAGATGAGGAGCCCCAGAGCACAAGAAGGTGGTCATCAGTGGCTTGATCAGCACACTGGGGGACAAACCAAAGGGGATTTCTGTGATCCAGCCCATCACAGAGGGAGGGAGGGAGGTAGATATTAATCCCACCACCCCCATTTTGCAGGGGATACTAACAGATCCAATTCTTGGCTTGGAAGCTCCATCAGTGTGTTCCCAAGAGAGATATTAACATATTACTAGGTAGTACAAGGGAAAGAAAACCAAACTCATATTAAAATAAACGTTCCAGGGACACATTCAACAGTGTTTGAATCTTTATCTTGCAGCAGAGTGTAGAACACCAAATCAAGATCAGAGACCCATTGCTCCAGGCAATGTATACACACAAGTGAGACACCTACTAAGGATCAGTCCTTCCCCTGGAGCGTTCAGTAGACAAGCTGGACAACAGGTGGGAGAAAAGGAATTAGACAGTTCAGATGGCTATGCCTATAGGTCAGGTCCCTCAGCACCTTTTACTATAAGATCCTGTTTCAGATCAGTTGTTTTGGCTGAAATTTTCTATGCCAAGTATCTCCCTCAGAGGGTTGTTTTTTTTTATAAATTGTATTTTCTAACATTTTGGCAAAAATGGCCAAGCCATTTCTCAGATCACCAGCTGTGACTAGAGGCATATTATCGATTGATGCTAACTTATTTCCTGAGAGCTTTGTGATAGAGAATATTCAGTGGGAATTAATAAGGAGAGAGTAGTAATTGTGGGGGTGGGGAACAGCTTAGAAACATTTTCACGAGCACAGCCAACACACAAATCCAAGGAAATCCCTTTGGTTTGTCCATAGAAGATCGCTCACTAAATGTATTTAAACGCCATAGTGACCGTAATCTGTAATCTAATGCAATTGCATATTACATATACATTGAGTGAAATGTCCCTATGTGTAGAACCAGCACAAAGTTTGAATGCTTCACAAACTATCCTAAGACACTTTTTTGTTCTGGTGTGTAAAAATCCAAAGCAATGCAATAGATGATAAAAGAGAATCGCACTTAAAATGGAAATAAAAAGCAATTTCTCTGCAAAACTATTTATGAAAGGGTGGGAAAAAAGAAAGAAAGAAAGCAGATTAGCTGGAAAGGAAAACGGAAGCATGCTTTTGACTGAGGGCTTTTTTTTTCTTTGCACTGCCTTAACTGCATGGTCATGGCTTGGCACTCTTTCAGACCTTAGGAAGCATTGTGAAATTCCATGATAAGTGGGTTTCCTTTGAGCTGGCCTGTGTGGCTTCAAGAGAAATTGTATGGTATTTCCTTTCCCCCATTATAAACCACAATTCTCTCAATGAATTTGCTCCTATATTTTTTTATGTTAAAAAAACCTTTAACCTCTGAGTCATGCATTGTCTAGTCTGATCCAGCTGTTAGACTATAGTGAATTTGGAAGCAAGCTTCACACAGGTCTGTGTGTAATGGTGTGAAAGGAAAACAGAAAACTGCAGCTAGTTGTACACATCTTGGGCAACGCAACACACTATCCAGTTTGTATGATGAGCGGCTACTCTCTATATTGTACTGCACAAAAAAAAAAAAATTGTTTGGTGTTCCTTGGTCTTAAAAACTTTAAGAAACACTAGACTAAAGCCTGTTCCTGGTGGTTTGTCTGAGTGGGTCTAGTCTGAAGTGCACACACACTAATAAACAACAAAGAGCACACCAAGCAGCCTCAGGCCTAGTCTCCCACAATTGTACAAGGAGTCACAAGGCTTCCCCTATGCTGAATAACCTCACACGGGGCTAGTGAACAGCAGGGGTTACAATAGTGACTCATAACTATTCTCCAGATCGATAGCGACTATTAATTGCTTGACTAAATAGGTTTGTGGAGTACATCCAGAATGGCAGTAGACTCATGCAGTCGGTAAAATGACCCTCTTGCTATTAGTGCAATAGATTGGCAGGGGTGGAGGACACACCACAGCTAATAAAATAGAGTGCTGTACATTGATCCAGATTCACTGGTGTACTCCAGCTGCTTTGTGGAGGCCTAGTCCTGCAAAGCAGCCATAAACCCAGTTTAATCAGGATTATATAGGTGCTTTGCTTCACAGAAGTGGCCCAAAACAGCTGGGCCATGCCAATGAATTGTATTCTTAGCTGAGCATCTTTAGAAGGCTTCTTCTGCAGAAGCAGAGTTTTATGTGTTACATATCGGATTACAAGGATCGCAAACAAGCCTTACAAAGGTAGCTGGGTTAGTGTATATCTCCAAAAACAATGAGGAATCCTGTGGCACCTGAGACCCGCCATGCATCTGATGAAGTGGCTTTGACCCACAAAAGCTTATGCCCAAATAAATCTGCTAGTCTTTAAGGTACCACAGGACTCCTTGTGAGTTTTGAAGGTTAACAGAGCATGCCAGGGCACTCTGCAAAGCGTGTGATGTGGAAGTTTCTGCTCTCAAGTATACTGGTGTAAAACCCTGTATGGGAGGACAAGTAGAGCCACTGTATCTTGCCCAAGGTCCAGACTATGAGTGGCCATAGAGTAAGGTGGGAGAGGTGTGAAAGGTGCCTCCCTTCCCTGTGAATGGCCTTTGTGCTGGCCACAAAAGAGCAGTGTGGGAGCAGGGCTAGCCTTTCCCTGCCATCCTTTTGCCAGGGATCGAATCTCCAAAAGGAAGCAGGGTGATAGCCTATGGGGCCATAGTAATGGATGATGCAGTGTGCATTCAGGGAGAGATGGGTCCCCAATGAGCACGCTCCCTCTCCGTGCTCTGCCATGGCTGCACGGCTCCATGCACCCAGCACAGCACCTTGCACTAGCCGTGGCAGGGTGAGTGTGAGAACACCCGATCGAGTTCCGATAGCTCTGTTTTTATGGTATTAAAAAGAGAACCCCCACAAACCTATGAACATGCCTGGTTGCCCTTATGCCTCTTGTTCAGCCATTATACCATGTCAACACTTAGCCTTTCTTTGTGCTAACTAGCCCCTTGTCCGCAATCATGGCTACCTTTCCTTGTCATGTAATAGGCCACTGCAGAGTTATGAGATTCCACTTTGTGCCCAAGAGGTGGAAGACTCCATGCTGTTCCCCTGCGAATCTGGTCCCCTGGCTGAAGAGCTACTTGGTGAACTGGGTGGGGTCCCTATCTTTAGAGCCCTGTGGAGATACAAAAATATGGATTCCCGGCTGCCAGGCTCAACTCATCATCCGATCCACAATCCAGATTTGACTTGTGCCCACACAACAAACATTCTGGAGGGGTGGGAGAAGGGAGCACAGATGAGCAAGGAGGGGGCAGGGTCGTGCAGGGAAGAGACTGGTGGTGAGGGGCAGCAGGAACCCAGGGCTCGGGCTCACCAGGCGGAGGATGTGGGAGGGGAGAGGAACGATGGGCAGGGCCAGATCCTGGCCTCGCCTGCTGGGAGATTTAGGACAGAGGTTCTTGCATCCTTCCCCTGTGGGCAATGCAGGTACCTGCCCTGGTGTCCCCCCTTCCATCTGGTGGCTATGTGAAGTGAGAGCAGGGAGAGCCCTGCATGGGTATCCACTCCATTATATGCAGGGCTCTATCTATCTTTGAAATAAATATTAACTCTCAACATAAAAATTTTCCTCTGCTGTGATGCCTACAAAACCAAAACCAACCAACCAACCAAAACCCTTGGCAGTGGTTAGCCTGAGGCCACTACCTAGGCCATCGTGAGATGATTGACAAGATATCTGTCTGAAACCACCTCTTGTCACTTGTCCTACGCTTAGACCTTGTGGGTAGGGAACATCTTTTGCTATGTTTTTGCGGAGCCTAGAAAAGTGAATCCTGACTCATAACTGGAGCTTGATTGCAGTGCCAAAGTGTAAATCTTATCGTTACTGGTCGAAAAGATAATTCACCAGACATGGTACTTTGGTATGACGGAGAATTTAATGGATGGTGTGAACCGTATCAACACTTGCCAAGCAGATCAAATAAGGACAACACATGCTCTTTGCTTTCCTGTATTAGGGTCTCTTTGGTTATGCTTACGCTCTAATTTTACCCTTTTTTCTGTTTCTCTTCCCCATTTCCTTTTTGTCATGGGTGAGCAGGGTAACACCACTATGCACTAGTGGAGGAAGTCTACCATAAAGCTTATTGCTATCATGCTCCACTTCATCTGGGTTTTTTTTCGGTTCTTCAGGGGATGCAGGTTTTCAAGCAGGAACCTTTGTATTAGCGTATGAAGTCTTTCATCTTGATAGTATAGATTTAATCTTGAATGCTGCTGTAAGCACTTTAGGCTTTAAAGTATAGCTATAGTTAGCCAGGGGGAGAGTGGTGCAGAGACAAATATAAAAATAGCAACTTCTTACTTAGGTCATGTCTCTTTGTGTGTTTGTCACACGTGTTTAAATACTGACAAAATCAACATTTGAATACCTATAACCTCTATACAAAGCATCTTTCTTCTGAGATTCTCAAAGCCCTTCATGAATATTAGCTCCCCCCACGCCTTTCTAAAATAGATAGAAGTCTACAGGCAGGTCGTAAGCAATATACCCTCTAATCTTTTCCGTCCATGTGCAGGATACATTTTTTTATGTGTACGGAGGCATATGTGAATGTGTATCTGTAACCCACACAGCTTCCCTGTGTGGTTCACATGTGAAACCAACAGGCAAAACTGAACCTGGGGCCTCTGGAGTTTAGCTCATGAGCCTCTATGGCTTTTAATTCACACTGTTAAGGCTCATGCATTAAGCTCCAGAGGTTTCAGGTTCTGTTCTGCCTGCACCACGAGTAGAAACAAAAAATCGGGCTGTGGTCACTCTGCTAATCAGCTGGCATTTTAATCTCTCCTGGGTGGCTGCACAAGTGCGCAGCTTACAGGGAACACTGATCATAAGACAATAGATGGCCAAATTGTGCTCTGTTAGGTGGTTTCATGGTCCACTGATGTCAATGGGATTGACTGTGTGACTGAGAACAATAGGGCTACGTCTACATTGGCCCCTTTTCCGGAAGGGGCATGTTAATTTCAGAGGTCGTAATAGGGAAATCCGCGGGGGATTTAAATATCCCCCGCGGCATTTAAATAAAAATGTCCGCCGCTTTTTTCCGGCTTTTAGAAAAGCCGGAAAAGAGCGTCTACACTGGCCCCGATCCTCCGGAAAAAAAGCCCTTTTCCGGAGGATCTTATTCCTACTTCAAAGTAGGAATAAGATCCTCCGGAAAAGGGCGCTTTTTCCGGAGGATCGGGGCCAGTGTAGACACTCTTTTCCGGCTTTTCTAAAAGCCGGAAAAAAGCGGTGGACATTTTTATTTAAATGCCGCGTGGGATATTTAAATCCCCCGCGGATTTCCCTATTACGACCTCTGAAATTAACATGCCCCTTCCGGAAAAGGGGCCAATGTAGACGTAGCCTAGTTGTCTTAGGGTGTGTCTAGATTACAGGTTTTTTTTTTAAAAAACTTCATCTGTGTCTAGACTGCAGCCGCATTCTATCAAAAGCAAATTGAAAGAACACGGCAGTGTTTTCGATCGCGGTAAATCTCATTTTACTAGGAATAATGCCTTTTTTTTAAAAATACCCTTTTGAAAAAAGGTGCTATTGAATGCAAACTGTGCTTTTTTGAAAGAGAATTTCTAGACTCTCTTTTGAAAAAGCGGCTCGCTTTTTCGAAAAATCTGCTTGTAATATGGACGCTCTCTTTCGAAAGAGGCTTCTAGTCTAGATGCAGCCTTAGAGGAGCTAAGAGCCAGATCTTGGCTCCAGTACAGCTCCTTTGCACACTTCAGATGCTATAAAAATGCCTTTATCTGTACCTGAAGCTATTTCCTTGAATAGGGGCAATACCCTGCTGGCATAGCTATTCTCCTTCAGCCCTCCAGCATAGGAGCAGGTTGAGTACCTGCACCGCAGCGATCCACAGCTAGGGTAGCGTTCATCACTGATCTCACTGCCATTACTCCTGATTTACACCCATCTAATTGAGACTGGCATTTATCCCGGTGATGTGGGTCAAGATGAAACTCCATTGCTCTAAATGGAATTTGACTCTCAGCCTGTTTCTTTTAGTGCACAAGATAAAAGGAGACACTTTTCCAGTCCTTACTCATGTCAGTAGCTTTGTCCCTGTAGCACAGTGGATTTTAATGAAACTTAAGTTACAGAATTGGACCTGCAGACACTTTGGGCCAGTTGCTTCTCCCTCACACTTTACCCCTTCTGAGCAGCACTGGCAGTACAGAGGACACAGTGACTGGTTAGTTAAGCCAGTGTTGATCCTTCAAGCATGGGGGAATCCCTGATTTGCATGCAGCTGTCTATCCTCTCTTCTCCCCTAGCATAACAGAGCCACTCGCACTCCAGCAATCCCTGGGTTGACATAAATCCCCACGGGGCAGAGAGGGAGGCACTATAAACCGTGCAAATCAGAGCATCTCTAACTCTGCTCGAAGTTGCACAAAGGGCTGCAGGACTAGCATCATTTGAAGGACCATCTTCTCCCATATGAACCTGCCTGGAGATTGAGGTCAGCTGGGGAGGCTCTGCTCCGTATTCCTCCACTTATGGAGATAAGGTTGACATCTATGCGGGGCAGGGCCTTCTCAGCCTTTGCTCCTAGGCTATGGAATTCTCTCCCCTAGGACATTCACCTGGCGCCAATGTTGGCACTGTTTTGGCACCAGGCTAAAGCCTCCCTTTCCCCCCATGCTCTTATTAGTATTTGAGTTTGTGTATGTGTCTGCCCCTCTCCTCAAGGTGTCTTAGCAGGTTTTATGCCTCCCCCTCCTTTGGGGTCTTGTATCTTAATTTTTTATATGTATTTATATTGCGTTTTAAAAATGTTGTAAGCTGCCTCAAATATTTTTAATAGGAGGGGTAAAAATATTTTCAATTTATAAATAAATAAAATCCTAGGGCTGGAAGAGACCTCAGGAGGTCATTGAGTCCAACCTCTTGCCCAAGCAGGACCAATCCCCACTAAGTCAATCCAGCCAGGGCTTTGTCAAGCTGGGACTTAAAAACCTCTAGGGATGGAGACTCCACCACCTCCCTAGATAACCCATTCCAGTGCTTCTCCACCCTCCTAGTCAAATAGTTTTCTTAATAGCCAGCCTTTCCCACTGCAACTTGAGACCATCATCGTTCTGTCATCACTGAGAACAGCCACTCTTAACTCTCTTTTGAACCTCCCTTTAGGGAGTTGAAGGCTGCTGTCAAATCCCCCCTCACTCTTCTCTTCTGCAGACTATAACAAGCCCAAATCCTCTCCTCATAGGTCAAGTGCTGTACCCCCAACCATTTTTGTTGCCCTCCGCTGGACTTTCTCCAATGAATCCACATTCTTTCTGTAATGGGGGCCCAGAATTGGATGCAATACTCCAGATGTGGCCTCATCAGTGTGGAATAAAGTGAAATAATCACTTCTCTACATCTGCTGGCAGTGCTCCTGCTAATGGAACCTAATATGCCATTAGCCTTCTTGGCTACAAGGGCACACTGTTAACGCATATCCAGCTTCTCAACCACTGTAACCCCCAGGTCCTTTTCTGCCGAACTGCTTAGCCAGTCAGTCCCCTGCCTGTAACAATGCTTGGGATTCTTTTGTCCCAAGTGCAGGACTCAGCACTTGTTTTTGTTGAACCTCGCAGATTTATTTGGTCAAGACCTCCAATTTGTCTGGGTCACTCTGGACCCTATACCTACCCTCCAACGTATCTACTTTTCCCCTGGGAGAAAGAGAAGTGTAAAGATGGCTTATAACCACCTTTCTTCCACCACAGCTACCCTGTATGCCACTCAGCCCCAGTTAAAAACGGTTTTGTTCAGTCTCATCACTTCGATAACAGTTTGGGGGAAATGTGCTCAGCACAAGGTTACAAAACAGGAAAGGGAAGTCTGGTCTTCTAGGCTCTTGGTAATGCTTAAAGCTGTAAATTCCAGCTGTCTCACTGCAGAAATGACATGCGGTGAAGGAAACTGACTAGTGTGCTGTGCAGAAAGAAAACAGGTTGTGTTATGAAGCGACTGTTGAACCAAAGGGGGATATTGAGTGTTTTACCTGAGTATGTATCTCATCATTAAATATCCAGGGCTAGAAACCAAGGCTGCACCCCTTAGAAAATAATCCTGGAAAGCAAACACAGATGCGTGCAAAGCTCCTGACTATTAGGCACAGAGAACAGCTATGGGCAGGAAGCTTATATGCTGTAGGTAGCCAGTTAATTCTCTTTCAGGTGATTTGGAAGGATACCATAAATTTGCACCCTCTTTTGTTACTTTATGGTGCACTAGGAAAACCTGAAAAAGGTTCTCTATTCATTCCCCTCCCCCCAATTAAATTAGATATAGCAGGAAAGTTAAGCTTGGCCTTCTCTGATTTTACTGAAGGATTTACTTCAGGGGTGGGCAATATTTTTTGATCAGGGGTCACTAAAGAATTTGATCAAGGCTGAACTCTTGCATAATATTAATGGAAGAGGTATGGGGTCTAGGATGGTGGTTGGGGGCAGAAATCCTAGATGGCTTCCAGTCAAAATCCTAGCAGGTCCCTTGGACAGGCTCCATGCCTGGCATGTGCCCTCACATCGCTCAAAGTGCCCAACTGTGGGGGGGCCACATAGTCTCTGCAGCTTTGTCCCCCTTGTGGGGGAAGGGGCTCTCAGTGCACTGCCTGCACCTCAAGGATGGCCCCAGCACATCCCCTTGGCTAGTTAACAGCCAATGGGAGCTGCAAGATTGTGCTAGGGGATGGGGACAGTGTGCAAACCCCCCCAGGGGTGTGTATCGTACTAAGAGTTGATGGCCTCTTCAGCCAGCCGTTTTAAGTTTACACTGAACCATATGTTACACAAATAAGCCCAAGTAACCGGGAAGGATGAACAGAAGAGAAGAGAAAGGCTCCTGCTGAGTCATGGGACAGTAGTTCACTGGATCCAGTGGTTTGTCAGGCCACGTTTTTCCAAATTGTGGAAGAAAACAAAATCCTCACTCTGCATTTAGTCAGCAGCAAGTCAGAGACAGTTTATTGTTTGAGCGATTGCAAGGGAAGACTGAGGCTTGGGGGGGGGGGGGGGAGAGTTCCCCTTCCTAGTCAGATCTTCAAATACAAAGAGAGAAAAGGCAATATATACACCTTCCCGTTACATACAACAACAGAAAAAAATGTCTCCTTACCCACACATTTCCCTTGAGAGGCTACCTTATCTCAAGGTCCATGCTGGAGTCAGCATTCCATCTTTATCTTATAGTGAGTGAAGCGGAGAGGAGAAAGCGTCTCTTACAACTCTCGCTCTCACGTTATTAGGCCTCTGAGGGTATGTCTACACTACCCTCCTAGTTCAAACTAGGGGGGGTAATGTAGTCATACGGAGTTGCAAATGAAGCCCGGGATTTGAATTTCCCGGGCTTCATTTGCATAAAGCCGGCCGGCGCCATTTTTAAATGCCAGCTAGGTCGGACCCAGTGCCGCGCGGCTACACGGGCTTCATTTGCAACTCCGTATGACTACATTACACCCCTTAGTTCGAACTAGGGGGGTAGTGTAGACATACCCAGAGTGAGCCTGACTCTTGCTCTGCTTTTAACAAGCCTAAGATGGCTGCATACAAATCCCTGCTTCCACACTCCCCCCTTTTGTGCTTTTAGCACAACTAACCCTACTAAACCTCTATATTAATTAGGCATTGTATTTCTGTTTTCAGATCGAGGGGATTGACCCGACAAGGTTTGTTTGATTGTAACGGCAATACATGATTAGTATGCACATGAAAACTATTTTTATTATTACATCTTCTACAACACAAGAAACTATTCCTAGAGCAAACAAAAACAATAAAATTATTACTATCCCCAATATAATTCTATGATAGGGTTGTTTCATAACCTTAGCTACATAACACGATATATCATAATTAGTACACAAGAAAGAAGTTCTATTGACTGCATGGAAAGCATGTTTCTCAATTTGATATATGTTTTGAAACACATGAATGTGACCTTGAAATTCAGAGATTCTCTGAACCTCTGTTAAGAGTGAAAGCAGATTTTGGAATCGGTCGGGTACTAAGGCAGACCAATTAAAGGGTATCCGGAACCTAAGGACTGTTTGTAAGACTTTGTCGGCAGGCCAATAGATGATCTACTGGAAGTCTCATGGAATGGGCATTAGGAAGATCTAACACCATAAGTGAAGAAGTTAAGTCTTTAACTGAGACCTCTTTCTCCAGAATGTTAATTAGTCATTGATGTAAAATGGCCTTTTAAATGCTTTTAACACTTTGCCTGGAATTCCAAATCCTTTCCCTTCCCTTCCCTTCCCTTCCCTTCATCTTTCCTCATAACTTGGGCTTGTTTGTGTCACGTACGGTTCAGCATATGTTATTCTTCCTCCTCTGCATCTGGTACACAGGGTATGAGTTGAACTCACAGGTACAGGGCTGATTCCTTTGTGTCCAGCCATGAGGTCTCAGTGTGCTTTAAGTCTTAAAAGTCCCTGGTTTAATCCTTATTCAGAATGGGCATGTGAGGCAGGATGGTCTAGTGGCATAGGTGGCGAGTTGTTTGGGCCCGTGGTGGTCAGGCTCTACCAATGTTAGGCCTGGTCTCTCCCCTGGCCCTGTCTGCTGGCCTCCGTGCACCTCCCCAAAGTGTCGCTCCCGACTTCCTGGCCTGAGAGACCTGATCTGAACCCTGCCCTTCCTGCAGCAAGCAGCCCTACTTAGAGTGTTCTCTCTTTCTGGCCACTGCCACTGCAGTTATAGGAAGCTGCCCTGGGCAGAAGGCTGATTGCTGCATCTGCTGAGCGAGGAGGCACATGACATTTCCCCTGCACTCCCAGGCAACTCCGAATGGAGTCCTTCCTGCCTGGAGCTTGGGTGAGTGTGTGTGATGCTGGGAGTGTGGGAAGGAGAGAAAAAGAGAAGAGAAGGGGAGAAGAAGGGGATGGGGGCCCTAATCCAATCCTCTCCACACCCCAAACCACTCACCTGCACCCTAGAGTCTATACCCCAACCCTCTGCTCTAGCCCTGAGCCTCTCCTACATCCCAAACCCCTCATCCCCAGAAGCAGAATCTTTACCTTCCCACAATCTTATAAGCAGGGGTGGGAACCTCAGGCCTGGGGGCTAGATGCGACCCCCCAGCTTGCCTGGATGTGGCCCCCAAGGCTCAGGACTCCCTCCACCACTGAGTAGCTCACACTTGTGTTCCAGCCCCCCACCAACCCCACCATGGGGCTGGAGCACACAAAATCTACTAGCCTGGGCTCCCCATGGCTTTGGTGTATGAGGGAATGTGAGGAGTGTCTTTCTCCTTCTCAGTCAGGGGCCATGTTTTGAGGCCTTGTTTTGTTTTGTTTTTTGACTTTTTTTTTTTGCTTCTCAATTGTGTGCAGCCCAGGACTAGTTTTTCTGGCCCCCAACCCAAAAAGGTATATGTGTGTGTGGGGTGTGTGCGCGCGCTCTGGGCACCACCAAAAATTATACAAATCTGCTGCCTCTGTCCAGTGGCACTAACCTGGGACTTAAGATCCTTGTTCTGCAGGAGACCACCTTGGTGATGGTGGGCAAGCCACTAATGTTTCTGTTCTCAGTTTATAAAATGGGAATAGTTTTACTTCCCTGCCTAAAAGGAGTGTTCTGTGGACAAACATTAAAAATGAGGAGGTGCTTAGATTCTCTAGGGGTGAGGGGACAAGAGCTTATAAAACAGCCTTGATAGACATTTTAGTTTTTGCTTTGAGCCCTTCTCTTATAAGCCATTAATAAACCCTTTACTAAATCACTTAGAATTTTCCAAAGCTTTCTCTTGGGGAAGCATAGATTCATACAAAGTATGGTGGGTTTTTAAAAAGCAAAACAAATCTTTGCACAGATACTGTACAATATGTGTTTTTAGCAGAGAAGATTACTCTTTATATCTTGTGGCAGGAAAGATACCAAGAACCCCACTTTCAGCCCCCCCCCCCAAATTGAAATCTTGAGACCTTCAGTTGATGTCATCTACTAAAGTTTAACTTCCTTCGAATTTTTTTTTCCTGTTAATTTCCCTCTTGCTATGTGTTTTCAGAGCAGGGAGAGAAGGATCTTGCCTGACTGTGCATCTTTCAATCAACTCCTTCCATGTGAGCACTGCTTGCAGAATGACAGCTCAGTAAAAAGCAACACAGACTAATGCACTTACAAAAGCATGTCACTGGTGACAAGCTGACATTTCTAGGAGAGACTGCCGGAGTGGATAAACTTGCTCAATGTTAATAGTTTTGCAAAACTGCACAGCCTAAAGAGAGGTTGCATGGAGCACAGTCGTTTCCAACCTTTTTTTTTCTTTTGCAGACCCTAAAAAGTTTCAGATGGAGGTGTGGGCAACTGAGGCACAGAATATAAAGGCCAGATTTTAAAGGCATTTAGGGGCTTAGCAATATTGGGGAATGTCTACACTATGGGACAAGTTAGAATTAAGATAGGCAACTTTAGCTACATTAATTGTACTTTAACTTGACACTTAGTGCTGTCCACACTGCAAGAAGTCGAAGGGAGAACACTCTACCTTCAACTTCCCTTACTCCTCATGGAAGCAGGACTACTGGCATCAACCAAAATGCCCCTCTCAGTTCAAATTAGCTGTCTTCACTAGACCTGCTAATTTGAACCCCGGAAGATCGACAGTGGCAGCTGCGATCTTCTCTGTAGTGTAGACACACCGTCAATGACTAGCGCTTTGTGGGATTTTTAAAATCATCTTGATGTCTGACTCCCATTTCCAAAATCCCACTGAGCTTCTATCTACATCCTCAGGACCCTTGATACTTGGCCCAAACTCTTCCTTGTTGACGTTGTGCCTATTAGTTCTTTTTCATCTTCAGGGGATGTGGAGAATGACTGAATGCAGTCTGCTTCACAACAGGCCTTAACAGTTCCCCCTCCGTCTCCTTTTCTGAAGACTAACAACGTAGCCAAAGTGTAGTATTTTAGCATTGGTATAAGAATGATGATTTGTTTATAAATTCTATATGCTTCTGTTTGCCCTGCCAGCTACCCTTCATGATCACACAGTGTTTGCTATAAGATATTGCTTCTTGTCTGCATTGCAAACCAAGTTGCGCAAGAGTTGCTTGTCATTTCTTTAGTAACTAATCCTTTTAAAAATGTAATCCTGTCTGAAACTCTCTGTAAAATTGTTTAACAGGAAATTCTATGTCAATTGTTTGGTGTGAAAGGAGAATGTGTGTGTAGTTCAGGATCAGTGTGAAAGCCCTCACAAATGCCCAAATGTCAAGTAGTTAGATCCTTGAAGTCCACCACGAAGAATCCATTTTGCTTGATGCTAGAATTAAATTAGAATTAATGAACCTTGGAACTACCATGCCCCGTTGTTTTATTATCTGACTTCTGAGGTCAGTGTTTTCTAATCTGTAATATTTTTTGTCACTTTCCTCTGCACCCTCCCTCATTTGTCCATATCTTTCCTGGGTTCCCTAAGTCCCAAGTGAATGCCATGCCCATTGGATCCTCATCTCTCTCATCCATTTAGCCTAAAACTGAAGTCAAAATTAATCCCATTTAAATGGAGTTAAAGCGGTGATTAATTGGACTCAAGGGTCTCGTTGTACAGTGCTCCCTCTAATTTTTCCCACCCCTGAGCAGAATTAATTTTCTTACATGCACCAATGTGGAGGTGGTGGTGTACATCACCTTCACATTGGAGCACATAACAAAATTCATGTGGCAGGGGTAGGGTCAAGGGCTCAGAGTGTGGGATGGAGTTCAGGATTGGAGCAGAGGTTTGGGGTGCAGGAGTGTGACGGCTGCAGCTGGGGGTGCAGGCTCCAGGGTTGAGGAGTTTGGAGTGCAGGAGGGGGCTTCATGTTTGAGGAGGGGCTTAAGGTTGGGGGGGAGTTCGTGTGCAGAAGTGGGGATAGTCTCTGGGCTGGGGGTATGGGCTTTGGAGTGGAACCAGGGATAAGAGCTTTGGTCTGCAGGACAATCTCTGGGCTTGGGAAGAAGAGGGACTCAAGATGGGACAGGGGTTGGAGCTCAGACTTACTTGGACAAGCTCCCTGTTATGGATGGTGAAGAGAGGCCTGCTTCTCCTTGCCATGGCAACTTGGTGCTGTGTCTGGTGGGGAGGGGCTCTTCTCCGTTGGCTGCAGCTGTTTCAGCGCTTGAAGAGAGAGATGTCTCCACACTGCAGCCCTGAGCCCCTGTGTGGGGCTTAATGGGAAGCTGCACAGCCACACAGTTGAGGGGGAACCTAGGTTGTCAGACAGAATTGCTAGTGAGTTCAGTGCAGGTTCTGCTGAGTAAAAACTTAAGAATTGGTTTCAGTAGTAAAGTTGCTGAAATTGATATTATTATTTAAAAACATCACTGTAAAATGACGACCCCTGTAAGGGCATGTCTACACTAGGAAATTATTTCAAAATAACTAAATTTGAAATAATAACTCCCCAAATAACAAAATCCCCGCTATGGGGGAGCCTCAAAATTAGTCCGAGGCAGGCTCCCTTAATGTGGACTTCCTACCTCAACTTAGGGCCCCAGAGGCATGGGGGAATAGTTACTTCGAATTACTCTGGGGAGTAGTTATTTCAAAATAGCAGCAGTGGAGCATCCACTCTACTGCTATTTTGAAATAACTATTTCAAAATACTTCAGGGGGTAGCGGAGTTAGTCTGTTACAGAAAAAAAACAACAAATGGTCTAGTAGCACTTTATAGACTAACACAACATGTAGATGGTATCATGAGCTTTTGTGGGTACAGCCCACTTCTTCGGGTGACTGGAGTATTCCCCGTGGAAAGCAGTACAGATTTCGAAATAACCAGGCTGCTATTTCAAAATAATGGGCTTAGTAGTGGGGATGCTCTGCTTATTATGTTGAAATAAGAGGGGTTATTTCAAAATAACTCCCTAGTATAGACCAGAACTAGTTCATGAGAGGTCCTGACTTAGTCACATCCTCTTCACACACAAGTCATTGCACCAGATTCTGATCCTGTTGGAACAAATCCGATCCTGATACCAATCTGACATAATTTCATAGATGTTAAAATTACTTTAAACTTACACCTGAGAAAACTCATCAAACTCTGTCCGGTAGGGTCAATTTCTGTACTAACTTACTCTGGTGTATTGGTACTTTTGATTTCCTTTATGTCTAATTATAAGAGCAAATGCTCCAGACAAGAGGTGCCAAACAGCCAGCCCATCATCTTTGTGGCCTTTACTTAAAAACCAAAGAATACGGCTACAATTTTCAAAATGAATTTTGGGCCCCCAACAGTCTGAATTCCAATGTTGAGCACCTACTCTCTGCTGGTCAGGTCTTTCTAAGATGCCTCAAGTCTGACAACTAAATTGACTCATCACTTATGCAGATCAGTGTGGGAGATACTGCACATTGAGGGTCGTACGTAGTCCAGTTCACTTTTAGGAACATAATGACAATGGCATTCAGCCTCCTCTCTATGGAATGTGCCACCCCTGCATTGCACATATAGACTCACTTTCAGAAAGAGTTAGAAACCTCAAGTCCATTGACATTCAATGAGAGTTGGCACCTCTCTCACTAAATCCCTCTTGAAAATCTGAGTCATAAAAAGCAGAGTAAGAAAAAAAAATCATTGCCTTCTAGTCCTTTGTGTATGACATTCCAGCTGAGCGTAATCCCATGAGACCACCCACTGCTTGGTGGGGGCGATGCCCTGTGGGCCATTGAATGCTGCCATTTGAATTTTCCTGGAGCATCTCATTTGCAGAAACGCCTCTGTTTGAATAGCTTTGTGCTGAGCTGTGATCATGGGCAGCCGGTTGGCTAGCTGCAAAGCACTCACCTTTGTATTACCTGTGCTGGTATTCCAAGCATAAATCATGTCAGAACAGGAACTAAAGGCCTCTCTGGGAAGGGTTGGTTTTTTTAACACTGTAGGGTGCCCTTGTGTTACTTTATTTCTCAATGTCTTTAAGTTGCTCCCTATAGTTATGAAGTGCATCTGATAAAGTGGGTCTTTGCCCACGGAAGCTTATGCTCCAATACATCTGTTAGTCTATAAGGTGCCACAGGACTCCTATATTTGTAAAGCCTATGAGCTAACTAGACAGGTGGTGAGCTGACCTGGCTGTTTATTTTGCCTTTTCACACAGTCTATCTAGGAAAGAAGATGCTTTAATTATGATCAGCCCATCTTTCCCATTGCCACCCTCCATTTGTTTGGTTAGCCCTGATTGCTAGCCCTGTTCCTCAAACAGCATGTAAGTCAGCGCTAGCCTGCAGCCCTTTTCTTTGTGGCCCAAGGTTTGGGTTTATGCAGGGCTGAACATGCGGCCCGTGGGTGGGATCCTTTGAACATGGCCCCCTCTGGGAACATGCTCCACAACGGCGAGGCATCTCCCAGGCTGGGTCAGCATTGAAAGACGCAAATAGACGGGCTGGCTGGAACAGACAGGTACAGAGTATCTGTGTTTCTAGCCCCCAGGGAGCAGATGCCAGGAACCCCAGGGCATTGTGGAAAGTGCTTTGTGTTCATGCCCGTCAGTGTGAAAGATGCTATTTGTATATATTTGCATAATATTTGCATTTATATGCAACCACACTTAAGGTGTGGGCATAGACATGTGCTGTGGTTATCATTGTGGCCCTCGGGGCTTCCTAAGTTGAGTAGTCCTAATGTGAGTGCTTTGGGTCAGGGGCTGTCCTTTGCTGTGGGCTTCATCATGAGCCGGCCTGTTTGCTTGCATGGAGAGGTAATGGGGTGTAAGACATGGGGTACTTGCATCCCAGGGAAAACAGTCTTCCTGGCAAGGAATTTCTGACAAGCAACTACTACCCTTCCTATGCAAGTGGCAGGAGGTGGGTAGAAGGGAGTAAGTGGAATCCGTTCTCTTCTTCATGCACCTGCTAGCTCAGGGGTGGAGGTAAGTGGCACTGGCCATTTTCTTGGCACATTAAGGCAGGAAAGGAGCAAGGGGGAATCAGGGAACAAACAAAGCCACAGTACAATCCCTGCTCTTTTTCTTAGGCAATGCAACTGCACTCTGCCCCTTCCTCAGGGCAGATTGCAAAGCATCGGTCTATTCCTATCTGGCCTTGATTCTGCAATGATCCCTGCCCCAAATGACTTGCTGTCTGTGTCAGGGACTTGTAACCCCAGATATTTGGCATGGTATATCCAGTTACTGCCAGCAAGTGGACAATTGTGGGTTTTAGTGCTCAATGGCAAAACTGGGAATCTGACATCCTGTTGGCACATCTTTGCCTTTCAGCTTGTTGACACTTCTCATAAAACCTCAGTAAAACAAAGGAAGCAAAAATGAAACCTGCTGGCTAAAACATATCAAAGAGAATCTGGCAGCAGCACAAACCCAGCAAGTACAAAGAAGGTGATCCATTCCCTGCCTCCTTCAGAGAGGAGCTGTGTGGAAAAGGGGTGTCCTTCGTTTTCAAGTGCTCTAGCTGGACTGTTTGCATGTAAAAAGTGCTTGAGTTCAAGTTAGCATGGGTGCGTCTTTGGGAGAGAAGGCATTGCAATAAATCCTGAAGGAGTAATCATCATAATTGAATGAAGTGCATAGCGTTTGTAAAAAAAAAAAAATTGCTTCCTAGAATTTAAAGGAATTTTCTCTATACAGAATCACTATTATACAGATAGGGAAACCTGAGGAACCGGTGGCCAATGCCTTGCCAAAGGCAGGAACAAAACCAAGCTTAGATCAAGTACTTCATTGATCTCCACTGAGGTCAATGAGAGTTTTTCCATTGACTTCCACGGAAACAGAATTAGTGCCCTAACGTTGCTAGTTAATGATTTTCATGTGATGTTGCTCCTCTGCGATTCTCAGTGAAAAGCATTGACAGCTTGTTACATCCAGGTCTCAATATGCTAGCAAGCAGTGTCCAGAAGGTAGGGAGAAAGGCTGTGGCTAAGGTCTAAATAAGCCAAGAAATCTAAATTCAATGCCCTGATCTGGCATAGGTGTCTGAGGTGGCCTCAGGTAAGTCACTTGACCCACACTTATCCAAATTTTGCTGATAGGGAAAGAGAATAATAGTTTTCTATAGAAGATATTGTCTGTTTTCTATAGAAGATATTGTCTGTGTGGGATTGTGTCTCCCAGACCTTATCTCTGCAGTGGAACTTTTCAAGTCTTTGGATCATTGAGGGCAGTGATAGTAACACAGAGTGCAAACTGGGCTCCTTATCTGCTGTTGAAATAAGAGGGGTTTTCTTCTGAATGTTCTAATCTAGTGTGTTTCTCCTTGGACTGTGTTCAGGAAATTCCCTGCAGGAAATGACCTCATCATCATCTCTTCTGGATACTAGCAAGGCTTCATACATCATGGATCTTTCCAATTTCTTAACTTTATCTTTCAGTCTGGGAAGCCTCCATTTTTCAGGCCGTTGCCATGGCCACCTCTGTGGTGCTGTATGGAGCTTGCTTTTCCTTGGTGCTCTGGTTCATGTTTTCTTGGCTTTTGGCATCTATCTCAGCACTCCAGGGCACTGAATCCGAATGGAAATGATTTTGAAAGTTTAGGGAAAAAATTGCCTAACTCTTCATTAATTTGTGTCTTTGCACCTCTGTTCAGCTTGGCTCCAGCTCAGACGAGATGTGGAAGAGCTGAAATACCCCAAGGTCATCTGAAGAAGTGGGCTGTTCCCACGAAAGCTTATGATACCATCTACATGTTTTGTTAGTCTATAAAGTGCTACCAGACCATTTGTTGTTTTTTTCTGTAACAGATTAACTTGGCTTTCCCCTGAAGCTCCATGAGCTTTTTAGCCTAATTTTTATGACCCCAAAGGAATACACCCATTTTGGAGGAACATCCCTGGTTTTAGGTGTTGTTCTGGATCAAGCTTCTGAAGCTACTCACTCGCTTGTTACTAAGTGGGATATACGCCAACACTGAACCACCTATTATACTCTTATCTTTAGCTTGTCCAGCACTTAATACAGTGGGGCTCTTGTTTAGCCAGTAGGTGCTACCACAAAACAAAGGTGGTTCAAAGGACCTGATGCTGCATCCATTTTAGTCAATGTTAACACTTCCATTAACTGGAGTACACGGTGCAGCTACAGGAAATCAATTTGCTGGAAGGGTCAATAGTGAATATTTACCATGCTATTGACTTTGAACAAAGTCTGTAAAGCTCTGGGCAAGATGCTGCTTGCAATCTATTAGAAAAGTTGGCTTTTAAAAAATGATCTCTCTTTTTCTCATTTTATGCAAAACTCTTATCTCTGAACCAATCATGCTTTCACCATGAGAGAGAAGGAGGGGACATTCTTACGGAAAAGAAACCATTCTTTTCACTAGTAGTCATCTTGACTTCACCACTTTCCCAGGAATTATGAACTTCCTGACTCAACACTTCTACATTCCGAGCTTTCCTTTGCAATCTTAGTATTTATTAAGTATAAAACTCTCACGATATTCTACTTGGCACTTAAAAATTACTTGCTGCAAGTGAATGAGCAAATAGAAGGTAGAAGATAATCAGAGTTAATTTTTGCCTAGTATTCATTGAGTGTGCAGCAAGATTTTATTTTAGTATATCAAGCCCTAAACGGGACTAGAAATTTGAAGGAACCACAACTGAGCATGGCAAGTTTGGAATAAAAGCCTGGAATTCTCCCCTGCATCCTGAGCCAGGTTCTAATCTTACACTAACTCCATTTTCTTCAGCTAGTTATGCAATAGTCTGACAGCTGAATATGGTTCATGACATCCGCTAGTCTTCAGTACTCTAGCCAAATTTGCTTCCCATTTGAGTGATGGCTTTTTGTACAGTTGCCTTGTTTATTGCCCAGTACCCGAAGAAAGGAAGTGTGCAGGGTTGTGTGGTTCAGTCCCTAAGTAACTAAGTTATCTGGCTTTGTTTTTGTGTGTAGTAATTCCTGTTCTGCAGTTATATTTTGTTAGGAACCCAGAGGTCTTTGGGCATCAATTATAAAAACTCCAACTTACTCCCTGTACAGTGGGCCAATATAAAACTGGTTAGCTCTCCATCTCTGTCCTCACAATGGATGGAATTCATCCTGGTGCAAAGAGCCAGCACAAGTCTCTATTTTTATATGAATGGGAAGTAACTGGGGTTTAAGTCTCTTGCTGACACAGGGTGAATTCCAGAAGTGTCTTCCTACCATCATCTGTTGGCCAGCAAGTCAGACCTGATTAAGCCCCCCCAGAGTGTGCAGACTTCTGAGGTCATCCTGAACTCTTAAACTAGTCCGGAGAGACAGCTTCTTAGTTAGTGTCAGATAGCAGTGACACAAGGGGAGCAGTACTGATTTACACCGGCTGAGGATCTAGCCCCCAAACTCTGCATCTACAGAGTGTAATAAGATCAGAGCACTCTTTGGAAATTGTAGCCAGCAGAGGCTGTGAGTACTGTCCTAATAACAGGAGCATGAACGTTTCATGGGTTATGGCTAGCTATTGTTAATGCAGTGCAAAAAATTATAAAATCAGTAAACTCAGATGAGGTTGAATGTCAAAGTAAATTAATTTTAACTTGAAATGTGGGAGAGCTGAAAAACTACATTTCCCCTATTAATTAAACCAGTTTACAATTTAACCTCTTATGTGAACACGTGTAAAACAATTCCTTTCCTCTAAATATAACCCACCCAACCCACAGATTTCTGTCTTGGAGTGCTTTTGGGTAAGTCCACAGATTAGAGTGGAGGAGGAATTGCACACAATAGTAAGCTCAAAATAATACTGCTCCGGTAAGAACGTCACATGGTGCAGCTATCACTCAAACCACATCACATACACCTTTAGATACGTGTCGGAAGAAGGAACACTCATAAACAGCATCGCTGATGTAGGCCAGTTCATCTGAGGACTCTGCACTTGATTCTGATCTCAGTTGACGCCGGTGTAAAACAGTCGTAACTGTTCTATTGAAATCAACACATCTACCACAGTAGATCTGGGAAAAGTGAGAGGAGAATCAGGCCCTGATCACTTAAATTATGTAAAAAAAACCTGTATCTGAAACATTGTGACAGGAAACCAAGAGTGTGTAGGCACATTTCTGTGGTTCAGAAAGAACAAAGCCTTAGAAGATTCATCAGAAAATTAGCACAGGAAAGAGGGTTGCAGTGGGTTCAAAGCCTTTCAGAAAAAAATAGAGTTCTGTTCTCTTACCACAATTTTCACTACAAGAGTGGGGGCATGGCGAGAAAGGGACTAACCTCTTCCCGGCTTTTATTTCTCATAATTTGTGCCATGGGAATCTTTTTGTCACACTGGCGGTGGCTGACTTTCCAATACGGAAGATGTCAATCCTTGCAAAGCTGCATCACTACTGGGGTACTCTTGGAAATTCTGCTCATTTTCTGGAAATAAATGTTAGCTCCCTCCGCCCACAATTTAGGGTTTTAAATAGCACCCACAGCTTATCAAAAATCTCTCCTCCATTTAGGAAAAGAGAGAGGACTATTTTTGAGCAAAGAAAACACTCCTACAGTAGAAAAGTGGTAAGAGTACAATTCTGGTTAGAGGGGCATGTTATTAATCACTTTTTCTAGCTGTTTTTAACTTGCCATAATAAAGACTCTTTGGGCTGATGTTTCTTAGGCTCATTCTCACTGCCTGGTGAATTTTGTTGCTATAAAAGACTTTGAGAGAATATCTTGGGTGATCAAGTACAACAGGATGAAGAATTGCTAGAGGGTAGAACTAGTTTAAGAAAAAAGCAAAGTGTTAAATTTAAAAAACGCACCAGGCTTTTTTTTTTAAATTTGAAAATTTAAAAAAATAAAAAATGAGCAGCTTCATAACGTGTTGAAAAACCTTTAAAAGTCACACATTTGGCCCCAATTCTTCAGTGTGTTTTTATTTTAAAAACAAATTGGTGCAGGGACTGTAGGCTAATTCCACCCAGTGGAATCCTTGGCCTTGAGTTAGATGCCCAGACTCCCTAGACTTTGCATGAGGAGCAATAGGCACCTAAAAAGGGACCACAAGGCCAGCACCCTGAGAGGTCTCTACCTAAACTAGCCAGCCAGAAATGTTGAAGAGAGTGCTATGGCTTAAGTCCCCTCTGAGGAAGTCTGGTACCTCTTTCCTGCGCAGAAAGAGACATATATCTATACTTGGGATTCACACCTGTCAGCCCTTTCCAGCAGTTCAGCTCATAAGCTGGTTCTTGCAGGAAATGTGGTATCACAAGCCTCACTCCACACACAGTGGCTGAGGGAGGGTGGGAGCAGCCTTCCTTCTAACCTTTAGCCTTATGGTTAGGGCATGGGCCTAGAAGCTCAGATCTATTCTCCACATCAGAGGGCAGGGGAAGGTGAACTGACATGGCCCACGTCCTAGGTGAGCACCCTAACCACTGAGCGAAGGGATACCAGACTGCCCTGAGCCATTTTGTGGGTGATGAGGTGTGCTCTGAGGATGCCTCCCAGATTGGGTTCTGCAGGTGAGATAAGTGTCTGTGTTGGAGGGAGGAGAGGATGCCTTGTTTGAAGAGCCTGTGGTGCATTAGGCCTGAGAGAGGTGCTGGCTGTCAGGACTGAGGGGGCAGGGGACATCCCCAATGGCAGGAGCCTAAGAACATGGAAATCAAGGTGACTGAGGTTACATAGTACTGAGCAAGGTTTATGAGGATCTTAACAGTATCTAAATTCAACATTGAGGCATCTAAAATGGCAGTGTAGGTGTTCAAGTCCTCTTGTGTATCCGGGCTAGTCTTCTACTATGTGTTTGCACGGCACCTAATATGATGGGGCCCTGATTTTGCTTAGAGTCTCTTCTAAGCACTAGAGCATCGATGGGCAACCTAGGCTAGTAAGTGGGCTCCATGAGCATCCCTCCTTCATCTCAGTGGGCTTGCAAGACTGTCAGAACGAAGAGGCTCTCCTGGGACAGGGTAGTTTTGCTACCTGCGCTTGCGTACCTAGAATTTGCGGGGTGTGCTGATGGAACCGTAGCAGCACTTTGGATGGAGAGGGCCACACAGTCAATGTTGTTGTGCAATCAGCATGGACCTCACTTCACATGCCCTGGCTTGTACGTGTCAATTTAGTAATACCAGCCGGAAAAAAATTACTCAGACAGAAACCAGCAGAATCTGGCAACCCTGTGCATGGGCAAAAGTAAACAATGTGTCTAGTAGCCCAGACATAGAGCCCCTTTGGCCCTCCGGCCACAGGTTGTCCACCACTGCACTAGAGTAATACAGGAATATGGGGGGAGGAGGCATGGGTATTTTAATTGTCCTATAGAATGTAATAGAAATTTCATCCCATATACAGAAGTTAATTAGATGGATCATAAAACCTGTAGAAAAGATACAATTCACTATCCAGTTCTGTTGTTTCCAGTGTAATTTCTACCAAGCCCTTTTTTATTGCTATATAGGCTGATTTCTTGATAACTACTTTAAGACTTTTCTTTAAGGCAACTCACCTGACTTGTTATTCTCAGGAAAGGATTTGCAAAGACTCCCCGAGTATCCAAATCTTTCAAACAAACTTGGGTCCAGTGTTCTGCAAATTCCAGTCAGTATAAGGGTTAGTATCAATGCCACTGGTGAAATCCTGGCCCTATTGAAATAAATGACAAAACTCTCAATGGCTTCAGTGAAGTAAGATTTCACCCCAGAGTTTGATTATTGATTTTTCTAAGTTTCATTGAACCTGCAGCTCAAAGTGAAGTCCTGTGAGAATTACCTATGCAAATAAAAATCTAAAAATATTTTTATGATGTTCTGCGAACTGAAACAGCTGGGTTTCATATTTCTCTGGTTTTAAGCTATGAAGCAAGGGGAGAAAAGAAGCTTTGGACCAATTAAGATTTTTTTCTTGTGTATTCTTTGTACCACAATCACTCAATCAAAATCTCAATCTGCATCTTCAGAACTTGCACGGATATTTACTAGGGTTGTCTAGATGATGATGATGATTCCATTTTGCAGCAGCTTTTGAGTTTTTAAAGTTGGTTTCTCATTTCAATGTTTAGCAAACTTCTGAACATTTTCACAGAACAGTTGTGTCAATGTCCATTTTCAGTTCAGAAAGCTCTGATGACCAGAAACCTCTGGACCATGTCTCCACCTTGATGAATACTTAGTTGAACCAATACATCTCTGCAAATGTTTTGACCCGATGAAACAGTATAGATGGATGAGGTTTCATTTCACTGAAGGCAACTAATTTTAGTGTACCCTAATCCTCAAAGAGATCTAGAGTTTCTGCTGCCACATTGGAAAAAATTCTGTTTGTATGAAGTTATGGGTAGGATATGATTTTTCTATTGGCTCTATAACAATTTGGGGAGGCGTAAAGGCCCAGAATATGATAACTTCACACTGCTATGCACTGGGAATGGTGCAGGGATATGCAGGCCCATCCTTACCCATATGCAGAATATGGAACTGGACAGGGCACCCAACATTTTGGGGCACCACTGGGTGTTAATGTCCACTAACTTGCCTCTTCCTATCCCTGTTCTGTGGCTCTGCTTCCTCTGGAGAGGATCTAGTTAGCTTAAAAGTGACAAAGCCTGCCAGACCTATGAGCAAAACATCAAACCCGTGAAAGAGCCATTCAAGTGGTAATGAAGCCATTTAACAGGCATTTGCCAACCCCAGGTAAATGCTATGAATTTCTGAATTTGCTGTTTCAGAGGGGTAGCCTTACTGTTAGTTGCAGGGTTTCCCAACCTATGGTTTAGGACCCAAATATGGGTCGCTATTACATTTCAAAAGGGTCACCAAGTGTCTCCCAGGTGGCTCTGTCCCCCCTCTTTCCCCCGTTTTTTAATTGCCTTGGGTCACCAAGTCTTCCTGAACTGTCAAAATGGGTCCCCATCTGGAAAAGGTTGGAAACTGCTGGTTCTACATTGCTTTACAATATTTCGTTAGTTCTTTTTTGCTTAAGAGTATAAAGTCACAACATTAAAAACCATCATCCCTCTCCCCCACTCCTGGGCTGCCATTGGACATAGGGGAGCCAGTTTAATAGGACTGTGTTGGGCCCCATAAATCCTAAGGATGGCCCTGGAGATATGCACCACCCGAGCATGTGCTCTTGTGCCTCAACCCATTTCCTTAGGACTGGTGCCGACTGCTCTTCTGTTGGCTTCTGGCCAGCTGCATGGGCTGGTGAAGAAGGTGAGGCAAGGCTGTGGCTCTGCCTCTCTTTACCTTCCTTTTGTGAACACTTGCAGCTCCAGGGCTGCTAGTCCCTAGATACTCTAGAGCTGTGGCTGTACTTGACCATTGGTTAGGCAACACAAGGGAAGGGCTCCATGCACCCTTCCCATATGCTTGCACTGTCACAAGAGGCAGAGACAATCTGCAGAGCATGGCATTCTGGAATGCACTGCAAGCTGCTCAAGATGGACCAGGTGGGTGAAGCTTCAGAGGGGTAGCCAAGTTAGTCGGTAATTGGAAAAACTTAAAAAACCCAAACAAATAGTTTAGCAGCGCCTTAAAGACTAACAAAACATCTAGATGGCATCATGAGCTTTCCAGCTATCCAGGGGATCCAGTATGAAAAGAACTGGTGGGGGGAAAGCAGAAATCTGAAAAAAAACCCAAAATCATATAAGGCTAAATTTCATTTTATTTTCATCAGGGTTTTTTTTTTAAAGATTTTGTATTGGTTTTAATAGGAAAATCAGAACCTCCAAAAGCAATATTATTTCACCTTTTTATAAAAATTTGAATTTTTGGCAAATGGGATTGATTTATTTCTCAATGACCACTTCCCGTCAAAAGCATTTTGACAGAATTTTCAACCAGCTATGAACATAACCGTGACCATTCCTAACCCTCCCCTTATCCTACCCTGGAGCCTCTTCCTCTTAAAGCCCCTTCCCCACAAGATTTGTACAGAGAACTCCCTTTGCCACAAGAGCTGAAGTCTCTAAAATACAAGATTTACTGATCCAAGGAAAATCTGTGGAATATCCTGATTTTTCATTTGTGGGTTCTCTGTTAGGGCAAAGAGTTTAACCTGGAAATGTCTTTTGGGTAAACATTTTCAGAGGGTTAAATTTACTATGTTCACGTGAAAACAGAAATATTGTTGAAAAATTAAATGTCACAAAATACAATAGTCGAGAACAAAGTGACCAAAACTTTAATGGTATGGTAGATCTTCTCTCAGGCTAACTTTATTATGGTAACTCTTCTACGCCTCCCACTGACATTAGGGCCCAGCTGTGGGAGGTGAGGTACAAACAGATATAGAGAGACAACCCCTGACATAAAGAGTTTACACAAAGTGTGGCAAAAGAAGAATATCTCCAATTTACAGATGGAGAATTGAGGCTCAGAAAGAGGAAATTTTGGTTTGTCTAAAATATGAGCTGAACTTTAAGCATATAACTGGGGTGGTTGGTCATATGTAAGAGATACTTCTAGCTCAGGCAGAAGTTGTAGTCTTGAAGGGAGAAATCATGGGTGAAACTCTATGACCTATGTTATGCAGGATGTCAAACTAGAGGATCCTACTGGCCCCTTTTGGTTTTTAAAATTTATGCTTAAAATTAGGGCTTATCTTTGCTACTAGCTGGAGCGATAGGGGCAGTAATCGATCCAGCGGGGGTCAATTTACTGAGTCTAGCATAGACACGATAAATTGACCACCGATCACTCTCCTGTGGACTCCAGCACTCCTCCTCAATGAGAAGTAAAAGGGGAGTTGACAGGAGAATGTCTCCTGTTGACACTCCATAGCAACGACACTGTGGAAGATCAATCTAAGTACGTCAACTTCAGCTATGTGAATAGCTAAGTTAATTTAAATAGTTAGGTCAGTCTCCCTCCATTAACGTAGGCCTGACCTTAGTTATTTTGCCCAATTAGGATATAAGGGTATGTCTACACTACAGCACTAATTCGAACTAACTTAATTCGAATTAGTTAATTTGAACTAAGCTAATTCGAACTAGTGCATCTAGACCTAAAAACTAGTTCGAATTAGCATTTTGCTAATTCGAACTAGCATGTCCACATTGAGTGGACCCTGAACCGAGGTTAAGGATGGCCAGAAGCAGTGCCGGCAGGGCATCAGATTAGGACTTAGAGTGTGGAGCTGCTGTCTCAGGCTAGCCGAGGGCTGTGCTTAAAGGGACCCGACCCCCACCCCGGACAGACAGTTCTCAGGGGTTCCCCGCTTGCAAAGCAGTCCTGTCTTGGAGTGCCCTGAGTGCCCACACTTGGCACATCACAGCACTCGGCCATCAGCCTGGCTGCACTTGCCGCAGGCTGACATCTGGGGGGAGGCACTCGGGGGGCTGCAGGAGAGTTTCCACCCCAGGGAGCCCGCAGAGCCACCCCAGTCCTCCCCATCGGGGGCTCGTGCCCCATTCCTCCCCCACCTCCTTCCATTTACCCCTCCCTAGCGCCCTTCCTGATGTACAAAATAAAGGACACGTGTGTTCAAAAATAGAAACTCTCTTTATTGAACAAAACTCGGGGAGACTGGGAAAAGGAGGTGGGAGAGGGGAAGAGAGAGGGTGGGAGAGGGGAGGGCAATTAAAATGATCAGGGGTTTGGAACAGGTCCCATATGAAGAGAGGATAAAGAGACTGGGACTTTTCAGCTTAGAAAAGAGGAGACTGAGGGGGGATATGATAGAGGTCTATAAAAGCATGAGTGGTGTGGAGAGGGTGCATAAAGAAAAGTTCTTCATTATTTCCCATAATAGAAGGACTAAAGGACACCAAATGAAATGAATAGGTAGGAGGCTTCAAACTAACAACAGAAAGTTCTTCTTCACAAAGCAAATAGTCAACCTGTGGAACTCCTTGTTGCAGGAGGCTGTGAAGGCTAGAACTATAACAGAGTTTAAAGAGAAGTGAGATAAAGTCATGGAGGTTGGGTCCATGGAGTGGTATTAGCCAGGGGGTAGAAATGGTGTCCCTGGCCTCTGTTTGTGGAAGGCTAGAGATGGATGGCACGAGACAAATGGCTTGGTCATTGTCTTCGGTCCATCCCCTCCAGGGTACCTAGTGTTGGCCACTGTCGGCAGACAGACTACTGGGCTAGATGGACCTTTGGTCTGACCCAGTACGACCGTTCTAAGCTCAGGGCTCAGGGTCGAGGGTCTCAGTGGACCACCTTGATTTTCATGCAAACCTGCTCCTGGGTGGCCAGGCTGGCAGCTATCCTGCCCTAGACGGCCACTTTCCTGTGTCTAGTGCGGAGGTCGTGGATGAGGTCCACGATCTCTGCACTAAACCAGGCGGGCGCCCACCTCTTGCGGACCTGGGCAGGCTCCCGGGAGCTGCCAGCCTGGTCCCAGGAAGAGGGGGAGGACTGGGTCGCAGCGGGTGGCTGGTTCGTGCTGTGCCAGGTGCAGGGTCTGCTGGCTGGGTGCTGGCAGGCTTGCATCTGGCACGGGCACCGTAGCCAGCCCGTGCCCCTTTAAGGGCTCCGGGGCCGGGAGGGGGGCAGAAGAGTTTCCCTGGTGGTGCCCAGAGTGGCCACCAGGGAAAGCTGGGGAGGTCTAGCCTCCCACTAGTTCGAATTAAGGGGCTACACACCCCTTAATTCGAACTAGGTGTTAGTCCTCGTAGAATGAGGTTTACCTAGTTCGAATTAAGCGCTCTGCTAGTTTGAATTAAGTTTGAACTAGCGGTTCGCGTGTGTAGCGTCTGTTAGTTCGAATTAACTTTGTAGTGTAGACATACCCTAAGTGACTAGCCCAGTGCCACACAAGACTGGCAGAACCAGGAATTGAACCTTGATTTTCTGTAGTGACCTAATGCAAGGTCATCAATCCCCTCAAAACTGCTATTTTTTGTTTGACCATATGGCCAGTGCATACAGACGGTAAGCGTTAGGATGTTAAGATTTATCAATTTCCCATCTAAACTCTGAGTACAGAACTGGTTGACTATTACAAATTCTGAAACCGCTCCTATGAGGCACTGCTGCAACTCCAGAGGACAGATTAATGTTGAAATGTCCCAAACTGAAATATTTCACTTAGATTCTTCCAATGGAAAATTTAAAAACTTCCAGCAAAAATCAACATTTTCCCATGGAAAATTCTTGAATTTGTAGAAATTGTATTTTCTGTCAATTTTTTCCCAATCAAGCATTCCTGATCCCAAAAGGGAATGGCTACTACTCATCACTGCTTTTGCAAATTTAAAATATTAACCAATCTCTATAAGAATTGGTACTTCCATAGTTTGTTCCAGACAAGGAACTCAAAACATTTCACACTAAGTAATTAATCCCTCACTGGATCACTTTAAGTCAGGCAACTCTTAGTTACATGGGTGAAATGAACACACAAAGTGGGTAATTTACACAAGGTCAGCACCACAGGCAGGAATTCAGTTCTGATTCCAAGTCATGTGCATTTAACAATTAGGTTTTTATTATACTTTTATCACTTTCCAGCAGTTTATTCTCTCTTTCTGCTTTCTAAAGATCCACCACTGACCACTTCCACAGTGGGGCTTTGTTTTGACTCCTGTTGGTGTCCCACTCACCATATTGCAAACCTAACTTTGCCAGTGATCCTCTAGTCAATGGAGTAAATGACCTATTGTCATAGCATGTGTGCATATGTTTTTCTCCCCCATGCTTCATTTGGCATATATTAGTCATCAATCATGAGTGGTAATTTCCATGCTGTAGTTAGTATTTTAATGTCATCTGACACCTCGAGGAACGTGGGAATGGTTCTGATTTGCAACACCTGAGCTCCAAGGACACTTCTTTGCATTTTTAAGAGTAGCTCTGTTTTTGGCTGCAACACTGCCAGCAAAAGTGCTGACATGAACATTGCAATTTGCGGGCTAATGAAGTAGGAAATAATTGTTGGGTGACATAAATGAATTAGCAGTTGCAGCATCTTGAAGGTGGCCCATGTATTCCTAGGATTTTAATCTGCCTAGGGAGACCTTCAAGAATAAGCATTAATTTTTAAAATGAGGTGGCAGTATGCAAAGCACTTGCAGTATTTCCAAGCAGTTTTCCTTTAAGGTAACTGACTTTTTATTGCAATTGAACATCTCTCAGGCTATGTCTAGACTGCAGGCTTCTTTTGGAATAAGCTTTTCTGGAAGAGACCTTCTGAAAAAACTTCTGAAAGAAAGCATCCACGCAGCAAAAGTGCATCGACAAAGCGATCCTCTTTTTTGAAAGATAGCGGCCACACTGAATGGACGCTCTCTCGCATGTAAGCTGTGATTACTATGGATGGAGTGGCCACCAGGGCACTTGTGCTTTTTCCTCTTTCCTCTTCTTTAGAAAGAACTCCCTCTTCCCCATCCACACACGCCTTTTTCTGAAAGAGCTCTTTCGGGAAAAAGGCTTATTCCTTGTAGAAAGAGGTTTACCAATGTTGGAAAAACCCCTTTGTTCTTTCGATTTTTTTTCGAAAGAAGGTGATTGCAGTGTGGCTGTAAGTGATTTTTTTTATAAGGCTGTTTTTCTGAAAAACCTCTGCAGTGTAGACATACCCTGGGCTTGGACCACCTTCTACCAGGCAGCTAGCTCCTCTGCATGTGCTCTGTGGCACTGCCACATCCTGTTAACACTTGCTGCTTTCCAGGCAGGTATTCATATTTTGGTGGTAGGACAAAGGAGCTTTATATATCTCCTGCCTCCTTTGCAGAGGTTCTGTGCTGCTTTGTTGTCAAATATTTCTAAAGCAGTAGAGATGGGCACAATGGAAAGCCTGAATCTGGACAGGGAGGAAAGATGGGCTAGTGCATTGGATAGGCTTGCACTCCAGAGTAGTGGCGGGCCTTAATTTCAGTGCCCAGCGCTCCAGGCACAGATCTTTCCTGAGGGTAGAAACTTTCCTGGACACACAGCATGTGCAAGGAGAGCATTCTGCACGCAATGAATCTGGCCTTAGTGGGTTGACTCCCAAGTCATCATGCCTTTTGAAATATGCCTTCCCACTTCACAACCCTCCTTGCCCTCATTGCACTGGGACTTTTAGTGGCTCTGTAAATATTGGTGCTGGTCTGCATGTCACCAACCAGGATGTGGGCTAAGTTATACACGCAGATATTTTGATGTGCACTGAGGGGGTAAGTGTTTCAGATCATTTCTAATTAAAAATGGGTGCCTTTGGGTATTGCTAGGCTCTCAGAAGAGAAATCCTAGCTGCCTTTGGTGTCAATTTGCATAACAATGCTCACGACAGCCTTGGGCTGTAATTTTGCTCTTCAAACTCTGCGTTCCCATGTTCCTTCCACAATTACATAGAAACCAGTTTTCCTCCCCTTTCTCCTTTTGTGGCTCTGACACTCTTGTAAAATGATTAAAGTGTCTGGTAGACTGAATAACTCCTAAGACGTGTTTAAAATCAGTAGTGCTTCCTGATTGGTTGCTCTTATGTCTGAGCAGGGGGAGTGACAGCTGGTGAGAGACGAGGGATGAAAAACATCCTAGTTATACACAGTCATGGAAAAGGAGAAAAGATGGAGGGGGGGGGGGGTCTATAGGAGAGAAAGGGAGGAAGGCTGGGGGCAAGAGGAAAGTTATAGAGGACAAAGGCATTACTCTGCAGATCACCTCTGAGAGGGCTACATCATTCCTTAGGCATAGCTGGCTCAGTGTGGTGCCTAAAAGCACTACCCTGGCAGTAGCTCTGTTAGTCGCAGTAGCCTTGTGAGGCCTTTCAGTCCTGTCTGCAGTGTTCCGTGTAAGCTGTGAGCTTGGACAGCTGCTCAGGAGAGATTCCAATGCTGCCCAGCTGATTAGAAGGGCACCTACAACTCAGTTTTGTTTTTGTTGGTAGTGCACATTCACACATGCGTGGGAGCACATAAAATTTATTCTGCACATGGGTGGAAAAGATTAGAGGGTACATTGGTTGTCTGGGACACATTCCCTCCCCTATGTTGCTTGTCTTGGAATAACATCAAATTTGACACCTGGTGTGCTGGCCTGTGCTTTGGGGGATTGGGGTCAAGGGTCTGCCTCCTCTTTGTTCCCACTTCTCGCCCAACTGCTCCAGAAGAAGTATAAAGTCAGGACTAAGGATGTTAAGGACTAGTTGATTTTCCCCACCTCCTCTTGCTGCCTTTATCAGAGAGAGGCAGCGAAAGGCGGTGGGGAGGAGAAAGAAGGGGTACTTAAAAGCGGCAGTGCTGAACAGCTGAGCCAGGGATCAGTTGTGTGGTGCTCCCCCCCTTTAAAACGCTGAAGCACCATGGAGCCTGGGGTTAAATGGGGTTTCCCCAGCTAATTTCAGGTTCCGAGCGGCATTTCCCCAGCTGACTCCCCAGCAGCATTTCCCCAGGAATCCCCAGCTGACCCTGGGCTCCACAGCGCTACCCCTTTGAAACGCCGCCTCAGCATTTCAAAGGGGCAGATGCCACACTGCTGAGCTGGCGATCAGCTGTACAGCACTGCCCCTTTGAATGCTGCTTCGGTGTTGCAAAGGGGCAGCCACACAGCTGATCCTGGGCTCAGCTGTGCAGTGTTGCCCCTTTGAAATGCCAAGGTAGCATTTTAAAGGGGCAGCGCCACCAGCTAAGCTGGGAATCAGCTGTGTGGCAGCTTCATGCAGCATTTCAGCAGAATTCGGGATCAGCTGGGGAGTCCACAGCTGACCCCGGGTTCTGGGGAAGTGCCGCGTGAAACCCCTGGTCAGCTGGTGGTGACTTAGCAGAAGACTGGGAGTGGTAGCTGAGGGTTGGAGTCCCACCCACCCCCGAGGGATGGAGCTGGCACCCATGGAAGGTAGGGTCTTGTTCTGAAGACCTAAACACTGGAGAATCCACCATTTCTCTCTAACTTGCTCCAATGGGTAATTGTCCTCAGTGTGTCCCCAGTGTGTCCTCTGCTGTCCTCTCTTGAACAAGACCAAAGTTGACATCTTATCTACTCTGCATGGACATTATAATCCCCAAGGCAGATTTCATAATAGAGGCTTGCCCTGGTCTACTTGGCCAAAATTCCTACTGCCATATAGTAACTGTCTTTTTGCCCCACAGCTGGCTGAAGATCATTGACGCTTACACTGCTGAGTTGATTTCCATCAGGAGGAAAGGCACTTAAGTATGTAAAATGCTACTTGACATTCTTTGGGGCAGAGGCTGTCTTTGTTCTGAGTTTGTAGTACGCCCATGGACTCCTCTGTGCCAAAGGAATACAAAAAGCCACTGTAGTACGTGACTATATCAGTGGTGATGGTGCCTTTTACGTTCATTCATAGAGAAAGGGATCAGTTATCCCTCCCCGTAGCCTCCTTCAGAGAAGCATTCTTGATTAACTGTTCTATGGTCAAATTAGATCCTAATTTATTAGCACATGCTCTGCAATTTTCTGCAAGCATGGTACTTTCTGACAGGTGTCTAAACTGTCTGTATCAATCAGGTTTTAAAAAGAAGCAGGCCACCATCTCAGTGAGCTACGTGCCATGCTCTACCAAGAGGAAAGCCAGTGTACAGTTTCCCATCTGTGTCTCACCCAACAAGCAGACCATCAGTGGTGTCTCAGAGATGCTCTTGTCTCCCAAGGAGAGCTTTTACTGCTCAACAGTGACACCTGCTGGATTATTAAGAGCATTGTTAGGGGAGTCATGACTGATGACAGGAGGGATAACATGGTGTTGGCATCCTGGGTAGGGGAGAATATAAAGTGCAAATATACAGGAAATATAAACATACAAGAAGACAAATTAAAAACCAGCCTCTTCCCACAGAAAGCTGCAAAGAGGGTTTGCATCTTTCCATTCAAATCTCGTCCATAACTGATCTGCAAAGCTCTGCAGAATTATGAGCAAGATTTTAGCTCTCTTCAGCCCATATATGTTTGAGCTACTCACTGATGCTTGGAAGGGCCCAGATAGTAGCAAAGTGAGACAGGACAGCTGGGAAAGGGTAGTGACATAGGGTATGTCTACACTACCCCGCTAGTTCGAACTAGCAGGGGTAATGTAGTCATCTGCAATTGCAAATGAAGCCTGGGATTTGAATTTCCCGGGCTTCATTTGCATAAAGCCGGCCGGCGCCATTTTTAAATGCCGGCTAGTTCGAACCCCGTGCCGCGTGAAATTCAAATCCCGGGCTTCATTTGCAATTGCGGATGACTACATTACCCCTGCTAGTTCGAACTAGCGGGGTAGAGTAGACATACCCAGAGAGGTGCAGTGGCAAATGACGATGGGGAGTAGATCAGTAGAGCCCATCCAAATGAATAGAAACCTATACAAATCAACTCTTATGCCAGTTTGTGAACAGGACGTAAATGTTTATTTGGGAACTGTGATCATACCATACAATCAGTGTCGATGCCTAAACCTGTCCTGTCAGTTCTCCAGATTTTCAATAATACCTATCAAGCATGAAAAGCTCTATCTGGATTTCCTACATACAAAGACTCCTCAGAACTGCACAGCTCTAGTGATACTACAGGATTTCTGATAATCCACCGGAATTGCAGAATAAGCCTGTCTCAAGTTACCACAAAAAATTGGTTACTTAACTGAATCCTTTCACATCATATAGGTGGAGCAGAATTGTTCTCAGTGGGTGAAATCCTGGCTCCATTGAAGTCAATACGAGTTTTGTCATAAATTTCATTGGGGCCTGGATTTCACCCCTCTGCATTTCAGGCAGGAGACTGGGTTATCCAATGCCACAGATTTAACTCTGTCACAGCTGGATTTAGAAGCTGCTGGTTCTCAGGTCTGTGGTCGCTTTTGAGCCATGCTTCTCTTTGACCTCAGATGATCTGGTTTGAAATAAGCCATTTCTTCTTCCCACTAAAATCTTCATCCTCTGGAAAGAAGAAAGGGGAAGCATTCAAAGATATAGTACTTTAGACAAACACTCTCGGGAGCCAGACACAAGACCTTAAACAAATGTCTGTTACCTTTCTCTTCTGTAAACCTGCACTGTGACTTCACTAACCTGCCACAGCAATAGATTAATGTAACTTTACCCAGTCTGTTAGTTTCATGATCAAGTGCAGCACAGTCATACATTTCACTTATTCCCGTAACAGATGTGTCTACCTTTTAAAATATGCGGCTGTGAACCAAGCCCGTGCACTGTCCAAAGGAGTTCATGAAGAGGTCAGTCACTTTCACGCAGTCTTGTTTCAAGGTCATGCCCTCAGGCCTCTAGCTACTTAACAGATGAGACATTTGGGGGTGCAGAGCTGCTTTTGCTTTTTTGATCTCAGAGTTCTCAGTCCAAAACAAGTACTTACCCTTCAGAGAGCTGCGTCTGGCCTGTATTTCCTTTGTGCATGCTGAGGGGAGAAGTGGCCACTGAGAATTGGCTACTGTAACTTTTTGGTGGGGGTGATTAAAGAGCCACTAGAGTTCCATCCCATTCTTTTCAACTCATCAGAATACCCTGTCGATGCTGGAACAGATTTTTCAAGCTTGATCTGCTGGTGTAATTTCCAGCTCAGGTAAGCATGGCAGTGCAAGGAGTGAGAGGGGCTAGCTGCCTGAATACGTCAAGGGTTTCAGATGGGATCATACACTGACTGTCTAGCCCTTCCCCCTGCTCCTGCCCCAGGCCTATGCTTCTATTTTTAATGCACTAATTCAAGCAGAGCTAGTGCAGGTATATCTAATTGAGCTGGAGTTTACATCTCGCAATGCTTGTGCCACGGCGTCTGGGGTGGAGAGTTCTCCTTGAGAACAGGCACAGAGAGGCAAACCCATAGACTTCATTTCACTGAGGCCAACTAGGGCTGCCTGTAAAATAGGCCAGAGTGGCTGGGGCATGGACAGGTTGTGAGCTAGCAGCCTCCACCAAGGAAGCCTCAGCTGGAGTCTAAAACTGCCTTTGTGGAAGGCAGCCGTGGTACCATGGCCTGTAATCACCTCCTGGGCTGAACCAATGCAGAGGTGCAGAGAAGAACTGGACTCGATTTCTCTTGGTGGTTCCTTTGATTCTGCCCCCCCCCCCATGTTCTAAGGTGAACTGACAGCTCATCCTATCACCAAAATAATCCCTCAAGTGAAGGATCCCTTTCTAGACTACCAGACTGAAGGCCTGATCCTTTGAGCACTCCCCCAGAAACCTACTTCAGCTCCTAATTATGCAGGAGGGGGGTCTGTCCCTTCTGGGCCTCTTAAAGTGTCCAGCAGAGGCCAGCCTTCTTGTGGAGTGTGAAAGGTGTATGGGAAAGGGCATTCTGGTGGTGTCTAGCTACAGAGAGCGCCCTTGTCTCCCGTTGACTGTGCCCCACAGGATGAGACCCCCCCAGTGTGGTGGCTGATAACAGAATCCCTCTTCTGGAGCGAGGCAGCATGTAGTCAGGTGAGTTGTAATTAGAACAGGTAGGGAAAGGAGTAGGAGGAGCACAAGATGACCCACTGTTGCTCGTAAGACCTGTGAATGTTCAGGCTTCCTGTGTTGTGCTCACTGCCTCACAGGATCAGACCGGGAGCGGCTTTTACTCCCTTGACTGGCCCAAGTGAAAACCACGTTAGTATAGTGGGTGCCCCAGAACATGCAGGGTTACCTCCCTTTTTGATGGTTCAGCTTAGCTCATGTGGCTTCTCTAGCCCTTCAGCGTGCTATGCTATTCCTTCCTAGGGAAGAGCTCAGAAGGGATCTTGGTGAAACCCTGATCAAATGAAGCAAGAATCGGGCTCAACCAACCCCAGTTAATGCACTGATACAGGATTTTAGAATCATAGAATGGGAAGGAACCCTGAAAGTTCATCAAGTCCAGTCTGCTTGCAGGACCAAGCACCATCTAGACCATCCCTGATAGGTGTTTGTCTAACCTGCTCTTAAATCTCCAATGATGGAGATTCCACAACATCTTGAGGCAATTTATTCCAGTGGTTAACCTCCCTGGCAAGAAGCTTTTCCTAATGTTCAACCTAAACTTGCTTTACTGCAATTTGAGCCCATTACTTCTTGTCCTATCATCAGAGATTAAGAAAATATTTTTCTCCCTTCTCCTTGTAATAACCTTTTAAGTACTTGAAAGCTGTTATCTTCATCTCATTCACTGGAATATACTGTTGGCAGGGCAACCTTTAAGATGTTACTGCATTCAGACCCCAGTGCAATGAAAAACAATTACAAATGGTTAATGTAGGATAACTCAGCCACTGTCATCAAACACAACAGCTGTGCACACAGTCTAACACAGATTGATATTGTTTTTGGAGAAGATGAATGTGGTGGAAGAAAGATGAAACACCAACTGTTGAAGCTTCTGATATCAATTAGACATTGCCGTCAGTCCAGCCTTTCAGGATGTACAGTGGAACCATTCTTGTAGCAAAGTCTGTGAAGAAAAACTTCATTTTCAGCAGAGCTTCTCTTTAGACCAATATTCTGATTTTTGACTTTGCTATGCATTGAAAGATGGTGTTAGAACCAGAGATGAGCAAATCATTCCGAGCGAACAACGCAGTCTCTGGATTGATTGCACATAGTGCAGTGGTGCTAAGCAAACCCAATCAGGACTAGCTTCTCCATTTTGCTGTCTTAGAACATGGTAAGTGACAGTCTTCACCACAAACAGCTTTTGCCCTTCATTTTCTGTTTGCTCTCTCTCTCTCTCTCTCTCTCTCTCTCTCTCTCTTTTAAAAACAAAAACAAAACCCACAGTTTCCAGAAAACAGCATTTAATTGTTTCTCTGTGCCTATTGACTGGGCAGCATGAGTAGTTAAACATTCAGGTAACCAGTCCCACTGCTCAAATCACCTATAGTAGCACTATCTCTGTTTCATGACTGGATAGATGTACTGAGCAGAAAAAGCCCGAAGAAATCATTGCGGTTAGAGCATTGATTATCTCAAAGGTATGGTAGCAACACTTCAGGGAGGGTTGGGGGGAGATAAGACAAGGTAGGAAATTTTAGAACAATTGAAACCTTTTACATTAATCTCTTCCACCAACACACAATATTCTAGGGACTTGCATGGACCCTTGATTTATAAATATTGAATTCCTTCCTGACTGAGGTAAAAAGACATACCACAAGAAGCAAGATTTATTGGCTGTTTACAGAAGACTTTACAATCTATGTTCTCTTATCACGTCCACACAAAGTAACTGTGTTGGTATATACATCCACAGCTTTGTTTGCAAAAGGTATCAAGTTGTCTCCATGCTCGGACCCTGGCCAGGAACTTCCCATTCTTGTCCATATTAGAACCAAGTGAAAAGCAGAATTTCCAGAATAATTTTTCAGTTTTATCATCTTTGCTCGTGTATCAATTGTTTCAATAATTTCCTGCCAAATTAAAATGAAGTTCTGTGAGATGTTCAGATAATGCAGTCATCATTTTGCTGCGTAACTCCTTGCTGTGTAACTCCAGCCAATTCACTTTACTTGTCTGTACCCATTTATTCCTTTTGTGGGTCTTGTCCAGTTAGAGTATACAGGGGGGCCCGGCTTCATGCTCTCAGAAGGGGCAGAGACTGAACTGAGAGCCGTCATCCTCTAGTGCTGGCTGGATCATAGCACTGGGTCCTCCCCTCCCAGCCCTCAAAGCCGTGCAGAGTGCCACTCCCACAGCAGTTCAAAGGAGCCCCAGACTCCTACCACTGCCGCTGCCCATGGAGCAGTGGGAGCAGCTGGGAGCTCTGGGCCCCTTTGAATCACAGGCCCCTGTGCAACTGACTTCTTTGCCCTCCCCCTGTCGGTGGGCCTGAGAGTATCAGCAGTTCAGGTTAGGGGTTGCCTTTTTAGTATAGGTTTATACAGTACCTACACAATGGGACCCCAGTAATGCTTGGGCCTCTATGTGCTACTGTAATAAAAATAACACATTTATTTGTATCTAATGGCTTCCAATATTCCTATCTCCTGAAACACCCATCCTACCTTCTATCAGTATTCCCTCTATGCTGCACAGCTTCAGAGGTGATTCATCAGCCCTGTCCATTCAGAGGCTCAGGGCACTGTTCAGGGTGCTGACTGACTGGGGGGGCTGATGAATCACCTGTGAAGCTGGGCAGCCCCACAGCTTAGAGGAAACACTGTCCTCTACCTTCCCCAAATGTTGCCCAAACAATGCTTTTGTAGCAAAATGTGTTTTCTTATCTCACTGCCTTACTATTCTCGCTCTCAAGCCCACAGTGAAATGGCAGCAGTAGCAGTCAAAAAAGCAAACAGAATGTTAGGAATCATTAAAAAAGGAATAGAAAATAAGACGAAGACTATCTTATTGCTTCTATATAAATCCATGGTACGCCCGCATCTTGAATATTGCATACAGATGTGGTCTCCTCATCTCAAAAAAGATATATTGGCATTGGAAAAGGTTCAGAAAAGGCAAAAAAAAATGATTAGGGGTTTGAAATGAGTGCCATATGAAGAGAGATTAAAAAGATAGGGACTTTTCATCTTAGAAAAAAGGAGACTAAGGGGGAATATGATAGAAGTCTATACAATCATAACAGAGAAAGTGAATAAGGAAAAGTTGTTTATTTGTTCCCATAACATAAGAACTAGGGGTTACCACATGAAATTAATAAGTAGCAGGTTTAAAACAAACAAAAGGAAGTTTTTCTTTACTCAGTGCACAGTCAACCTGTGGAACTCCTTGCTCCAGAGCATGTTGTGAAGACCCGGACTTAAACAGGGTTAAAAAAATAACTAGATAAATTCATGGAGGTTAGATCCATCAATACTTATTAGGCAGGATGGGTAGGAGTGCTGTCCCTAGCCTCTGTTTGTCAGAGGCTGGAAATGTATTACAGAAGAGGGATCACTTGATGATTGCCCATTCTGTTCACTCCTTATAGGGCATCTGGCATTGGCCACTCTCATAAGATAGGATACTGGGTAGATGGACCTTTGGTCTGACCCAGTGTGGCTGTTCTTACGTTCAAATTGCAATTTTTCTTTGCTGAAAATTTCACTCTGCTCTTTTCTATTCCTAACGATTCATGGAATGTCTCTTTCCCCTCCGCCCCCACCGTCGTCTTAGCTGTACTCAGAGCTTTCATTCTATTTCACTATAAATATTCTGTAAATGGTATTTGACTTCCTTGGTTCTATTTGGTGCAATGCACTTTAAAAAAAATGCCCTCCTTCCATTCCCAGATCCTATACAGACCAGTGATTTAAACTCTTTAATAAATCAAGGTACTTGAAGATACTTTACTAAAAGACAGGGAGTGTTCCATATTCTTTTGCAAATCATGAATTATTTAAGTGAGATTTTCCTCATAGACATGTCAACTTCTCCTCCCTGATTACATGTCTTCCCTGCAGCAACTGTAATCCCACTAGAACGATGCCTTACCCAAAAAATCTGTGGATGGAGAAGTCAGGCTACAGGGAGAAGCACTCAGAAGTCAGGAAGCATCAAGGATAAAATCACAGGCCACTCATAGGCTGTGCTAACACTAGACTACAAAGGTAAGTCAGAAAGAGATATGCAAATTGTGGCGAGGAGTCCTGTGGCACCTTATAGACTAACTGAAGTGTTGGAGCATAAGCTTTCGTGGGCAAAGACCCACTTCGTCAGATGCATGCAATTTGTGTATCTTTTTCTGCTTTTCTGTCAAAAGAGGCTTTTCCAAAAGTTGGCACATCTACACAGTGCCAAATTTTGGAAAAACCTGCTCTTTCGACACATCTCATATGCCTCGTAGAACGAGATTTACAGGGATGGCGAAAGAGCGCGTCCGCTTTTCTGAAATTTTTTGGCATTGGTTTTCCAGGGTAGTCATGTCCTAGAAAAGCACTGTAGTCTAGACATAGCCCCACTCTGCTTGCCAGAACCAAAAGGGGAGATTAACATGTACTCAAAGCTAGCTGGGTTATGAAGAAGTATCCTGTGGGACATTGAGAAATAGCATCCCAAGTAATTTTCAGAGTAATGATTGAAAATATGAAACCTCTAGTGTCTGAATTTGTGATGTAATTTGACTGATAAGTTACACTAGGGATGCTGTTGGCCCAGAAGAGTTTTATTTAGAGCTGTGCAAACTGTCAGCAATAGAGCCCTGTGCTGCCCAAACTCATTTGGTACCAGATTTCTTTGCAAATTCCTCCCAAGCACAGAAAAGGTTTGCACGAAGCCCTCTGGGTCCAGCTGCTGACTATGGCTCAAGATTGTTTAGAATAGCCATGTTGCTATGAAGAATTCTTTCCTGAGCCTGATGTGTTAAAATGAGGAAGAATAATCGGCATTGTGAATGGAATATGATGAGTTTCCATGCTAAGCATTTTAGTAAACAAATCAATTTATCTAAGGCAAGTTAATTGTAACCTTTTCTCTACAGTAGTCCGCCCTTAAGACACTGAGTTGGAACAGATGGGTAATGCACTAATATTTCACAACATACTCGGGGGGTGGGTGGAAGAAGCTGCACCCAGAAATTAAAATACAGCTTTAGGTGCCAAATAGTTGAGAAGTTTTTCTGTGTGTATAGGGGGAAGGGATAGGATTTAAGGCATATGTTCTTGTAAGTCAGTATACCACAAGATAGAAGCACCCACTGCCAGACAAACTCACTGACATGCAAAACACTAATGATTTACTCCATGAGCCGCACTGGGTGAACTTCTTAAGATGTTTGACCCATCTGTTATAATACAAAATTGCCTTACCAAACACTGTTTAATATGGCTTTTAAGATGCACACAATAGAGAAATTTCAAACTGCAAAGGGGGAACAAATAGATTTTGTCCTTTCTGTGCTGCTTTACGAGATAAGGAGGCCTGGATTTTTTTTTTCTCCTCCTGCATTCCTTTAAACAAAACAAAACTTTTTTTTTCCCAGCTCAGTTTTTACCTTTGGACTTATCAGGAATGTCAAGTATTCTTTAAATAAGAAAATGTGACCTTTCTCAGCCATTAATTATTGGGAAAGTAATGTTAAATCTTTCACAAAGAGTTCTTTTCTCCTGGGCCTACATTTGAGTTAAATATAACGTTCTAGAGCACTGTTTTCTTCCATTAGCTCTTCAGATTTTTAACTCTTCTAGGATGCTATCCAAAGGCTATTACTAACTATAGTCTCTTACTAACTATAGTCCTTTTATGGATTATAGTGGATACTGGATCAAAGCTTTGCTACCTGTGATGTCATAAACTCATTTGTTCTCCATTTGTCCAAATGTTTAGAAAAAACAGTGTAGACAAGAACTGGATTAATAATTGTAAAAATCTTTGTTTTTTACAAGTTAAAACCCCCAAACACATATTTTTGTTTAAAACAAGCAGAGAAGAAGAACAAAACAAAAAATAAGTACAAAGAGAGTCAACTGAAATGAAAATTAAAAATAGAATTATAAAGCACCCTCGTCGACCTGAAATGCCAGAGATCAACCCAAACAGCTTCAGTCAAGGAAAACTCTGACTATAATCTCAATTAGATTTCTTTGAGCATGTCAACAAAACAGCAGATAATGGAGGATCAGTAGCTGTGATTTATTTGACTTTAAAAAAGCCTTTGAGAAAAGTCCTCCCAACAAACTTTTAAGAAAATGAAGTAGTCCTGGCATGAGAGGCCATGTTCTTCTATGAATTAGAAACTGGCAAAAAGACAGAAAAAAAGGATAATGGTAAATTTTCAGTATGGCAAAAGGTTAACAGCTGGATGTCCCAAGCATCTGCATTAATAAGGGTGATACATAAAGTCTGGAAAAGTGAGTGAAGAAAGAGGGAGCAAAACTTGCAGACTGCCAACTTATTAATCTGAATCAAAACTTCAGATGGTTATGAGGGTCTCCATGAGACCTAACAAAGCTAGATGAATGGGCAACATGAAGACAGATGTGATTGTGTGTAGACAAATGCAGGTTCATACACATTGGAAGAAATATTTTGGATTAGATGCACAGTGCTGGGTTTGTAAATTAACTAAGCACCCTGGGTATGTCTACACTACCCTCCTAGTTCGAACTAGGAGGGTAATGTAGGCATACCGCACTTGCAAATGAAGCCCAGGATTTGACTTTCCCGGGCTTCATTTGCATAAGCGGGGAGCCGCCATTTTTAAAACCCTGCTGGTTCGAACCCCGGCTACACGGGGCTCGAACTAGGTAGTTCGGACTAGGATTCCTATTCTGAACTACCGGTACATCTAGTTCGAGCCCTGTGTAGCCACGCTGCACGGGGTTCGAACCAGCGGGGTTTTAAAAATGGCGCCGGCCGGCTTTATGCAAATGAAGCCCGGGAAATTCAAATCCCGGGCTTCATTTGCAAGTGCGGTATGCATACATTACCCCGCTAGTTCGAACTAGCGGGGTAGTGTAGACATACCCTCAGGGGTTAAGAAAGACCTTTGCTTCATGTATAGCAGTGGTGACCAAACTAGTATTTGTTTACAGTTAAAGTGAGGATTGTGGAGCCCTGCATTCTCCACCTATCAGACTGGGGCGGGGGAGGAGGAGGCGGCGCTCAGGGCTTCTGCCCTGTGCTGGGATCGGGCCTGCTGGTGGGGAGGTGGGGAGAGGAGACAGAGCCCCCACCCCTTCCAGGACTCTGGGTGGCGTGACTAGAGGCTTCTTCACAGTGGCCAAGGGATCTAGGGACTTCAGCCCCACGAGATGTTGCCTCTGGTGCTCATGGCTGCCATGCTCTTGCTGATGGTCTGGGCACTGCCAGGTGCCTCTCGTGAGCCCCAAGCCTCCCTACCCTGATGCAGGGCAGAAGCCCCTAGCAAGTGCGTTCTGCTCTCAGACTTCTGAAGATTATCACATGTGGCATGGAGGATCAGTAAGTCTGGCTACCCGGATGGATAACTCACTGAAATGCTTGGCTCTATGGATAGCGACAATCAAAAAACCCCAAAAAACAATGGAGGTAGAATGGCTAGATAAAGCAAAATGCAGGACAATGTAGCACTTTAAAGACTAACAAGATGGTTTATTAGATGATGAGCTTTCGTGGGCCAGACCCACTTCCTCAGATCAAATAGTGGAAGAAAATAGTCACAACCATATATACCAAAGGATACAATTTAAAAAAAATGAACAAATATGAAAAGGACAAATCACATTGCAGAACAGAAGGGCGATGCGGGGGGGTGGGAAGGGGGAGGAAGGAAGGTAAGTGTCTGTGAATTGCTGATATTAAAGGTAGGGAGAGTGGGATGTTTGTGAGTTAATGGTATTACAGGTGATAATTGGGGAAACTGTCTTGGTAATGGGTGAGAAAGTTCAAAGACTTGTTAAGTCCTTGTTGGTAAGTGTCGAATTTTAACATGAATGACAGTTCAGAGGATTCCCTTTCAAGTGCAGATGTAAAAGGTCTTTGTAGCAGAATGCAGGTGGCTAAGTCATTTAGAGAGTGTCCTTTCTGGTTAAAGTGGCAAGAAACTGTTTTCTCTTTGTGATCTTGTCTGATATCTGTTTTGTGGGCATTAATCCTTTGGCGAAGTGTCTGAGATGTTTGTCCAATGTACATAGCAGACGGACACTTTCGGCACATGATAGCGTAGATTATATTTCTGGATGCGCAGGAATATGTGTTCTTGATCTTATAACTCACTTGGTTAGGTCCAATAATGGTATCAGCAGAATGAATATGTGGACAAAGCTGGCAACGGGGTTTGTTGCAAGGGAAGGTACCAGGGTTGGTATTAGTGTGGTATGTCCTGTGGTGGTTGGTAAGAATCATCTTGAGGTTAGGTGGTTGTCTATAGGAGACTATGGGTCTGTCTCCCAGAGCCTCTTTGAGTATGGTATCCTGTTCCAATATAGGCTGTAGTTTATTGATAATGTGTTGGACAGGTTTAAGTTGGGGGTTGTAGGTGATGACAAGTGGTGTTCTATTGTTGGTTTTCTTGGGTCTGTCTTGAAGTAGATGGTTTCTAGGTATTCGTCTGGCTCTTTCAATTTGCTTTTTTGTTTCTCTGGGTGGGTAGTTGAGATTTATAAATGCTTGGTAGAGATCCTGAAGCTTCTGGTCTCTGTCAGTGGGGTTAGAGCAGATGCGGTTGTATCGAAGGGCTTGGCTATAGACGATGGATCGTGTGGTGTGTTCTGGATGGGAGCTGGATGCATGTAGGTAACTGTATGAGTCAGTGGGTTTTCTGTAGAGAGTGGTGTCTAATTTTCCATTGTTGATTTGTACGGTGGTGTCCAGGAAGTGGATCTCTCGTGTAGAATGGTCCAGGCTGAGGTTGATGGTGGGGTGTAGGTTGTTGAAATCTCTGTGGAATATCTCCAGTGTTTCTTGGCCATGTGTCCAGATCATAAAGATGTCATCGATGTACCGTAGGTAGAGGAGGGGTGAAAGGGGACGGGAGTTGAGGAAACGTTGTTCTAGGTCAGCCATAAAGATGTTAGCATACTGTGGGGCCATGCGTGTACCCATGGCTGTGCCGCTGATCTGGAGGTATAAGTTGTTCTCAAACCGGAAATAATTGTGGGTGAGAACAAAGTTACATAGGTCTGCTATCAGGTTGGCAGTAGTGTTCTCTGGGATAGTGTTTCTAATTGCTTGTAATCCGTCTTCATGTGGGATGTTGGTATATAGAGCTTCTACATCCATGGTGGCAAGGATGGTATTATTGGGGAGGTTATCGATGTTTTGTAGTTTCCTTAGGAAGTCAGTAGTGTCTCGGAGATAGCTGGGGGTATTGGTTACGAAGGGTTTGAGAAGAGTGTCTACATAGCTGGATAGACCAGTAGTGAGCGTGCCAATACCAGAGATGATGGGACGTCCGGGGTGCCCAGGTTTATGGATCTTGGGAAGTACATAGAACAATCCTGGTCGGGGGTCAGAAGGTGATTCTGTGAGGATTTGTTCCCGAGTAGCTGTGGGGAGGCTTTTAAGGAGACAGTGTAGTTTCTTTTGGTAGTCCAAGGTGGGATCAGAGGGGAGAGGTTTGTAAAATGTGGTGTTCGAGAGTTGTCTGGTTGCCTCCTGGTTATAGTCGGCCTTATTCATAATGACCACAGCACCCCCTTTGTCAGCTGGTTTGATTACAATGTCCAGGTTGTTTTTGAGACTCTGGATGGCATGGTGTTCAGCGCGGCTAAGATTGTGTGTCGCTTGTTGTCGTTTGCGAATAATGTCAGTCTGTGCGTTGTTGCGGAAGCTGTGTATATAGAAATCCAGATTGTAATGTTTTCTTATTGCTACTAGCATTTTCCAGTCCTGCCATCATAACAGGGGTGATAAGTCAGTTTCACTCTGCAAGGAAGAATTTTCTTCCTTTCCCTCTGTTTAAGCTCCTGCCTCATAGTGATCAAACACCGGCAATGGAAATCAAAGGCTGTGTCTACATTGGAGCGATCTTGCACCAAAGCGTCCGCTTTTGCGCAAAAACATGCTGCCTGTCTATACTGGCAGGGAGTTCTTGCACAAGAACACTGATGTTCTAATGTGTGAAAACAGTGCTTCTTGCGCAAGAACTATGATGCTCCCACTCAGGAATAAGCCCTCTTGCGCAAGAGGCCAGAGTAGACAGACAGCATGATTTTCTTGCGCAAGAAAGCACGATGGTTAAAATGGCCATCAGAGCTTTCTTGAGCAAGAGAACGTCTACACTGGCACGGATGCTCTTGCACAAAAGCATGTCTCTTGAGCAAAGGCACATGCCAGTGTAGATGCTCTCTTGCGCAAATACTTTAACGCAAGAACTCTTGCGTTAAAGAGTATTTGCGCAAGATCATGCCAATGTAGACATAGCCAAAGAAAGATGTGTTAGGGCAACCCTCAGCAGCATTCTCTGAGAAATGTCTGTGCAAACCTACCCTAAACATGGCAAGATTTGAGGTCAGCCTGATTTCTGGCCAAAGTCTGTGTTGGAACTGCAAGCTTTCCACCCAGAATGAACTGCCCTGATGCCCTTGCCTGGATCTCCGCTCCACCTGGTGGAATATTTCTGCCAAGCACAGGGGGCGTGGTGGAGAAAAGAGACAGGTGATTTCAAAGATAAGATTTCAAAGTCAAAGATAGCTCTCTTAGTTTGCCTTCTTTGCTAATGCTAGTTAATCGGGAAGAGCTCACACATATTCATTGCCTGTAGTGGTGATGCGTGAGACAATAAGAACTGTGGGTATGTCTACACTACAAAGTTAATTCGAACTAACGGACATTAGTTCGAATTAACTTTGATAGGTGCTACACTAGCGCTCCGCTAGTTTGAACTTAATTCGAACTAGCGGAGCACTTAGTTCGAACTAGGTAAACCTCATTCTACAAGGACTAAGCCTAGTTAGAACTTACTAGTTCAAATTAAGGGGTGTGTAGCCCCTTAATTCGAACTAGTGGGAGGCTAACCCTCCCCAGCTTTCCCTGGTGGCCACTCTGGCCAACACCAGGGAAACTCTATTGCCGCCCTCCCGGCCCGGACCCCTTTAAGGGGCACGGGCTGGCTACGATGCCCGTGCCAGGTGCAAGCCTGCCAGCACCCAGCTAGCAGACCCTGCACCTGGCACGGCTCGAGCCAGCCACCCGATGCCCCCCAGCCCTCCGCCTCTTCCCGGGACCAGGCTGGCGGTTCCCGGGAGCTTGCCCGGGACCGCAAAAGGCGGGCACCCGCCTGCTCTAGTGCGGACATCGTGGACCTCATCCACGACCTCCGCACTAGGCACAGGAAAGTGGCCGTCTAGGGCAGGAGAGCTGCCAGCCTGGCAACCCAGGAGCAGTTGTGCATAAAAATCAAGATGGTCCACTGAGACCCCTGACCCTAAGCCCTGAGCTTACAATGGCCGTACTGGGTCAGACCAAAGGTCCATCTAGCCCAGTAGCCTGTCTGCCAACAGTGGCCAACCCTAGGTAACCTGGAGGGGATGGACCGAAGACAGTGACCAAGCCATTTGTCTCGTGCCATCCATCTCCAGCCTTCCACAAACAGAGGCCAGGGACACCATTTCTACCCCCTGGCTAAAACCACTCCATGGACCCAACCTCCATGACTTTATCTAACTTCTCTTTAAACTCTGTTCTAGTTCTAGCCTTCACAGCCTCCTGCAACAAGGAGTTCCACAGGTTGACTCTTTGCTTTGTGAAGAACAACTTTCTGTTACTACTTTGAAGCCTGCTACCCATTCCTTTCCTTTGGTGTCCTCTAGTCCTTCTATTATGGGAAATAATGAAGAACTTTTCTCGATGCACCCTCTCCACCCCACTCATGCTTTTATAGACCTCTCTCCTATCCCCCCTCAGTCTCCTCTTTTCTAAACTGAAAAGTCCCAGTCTCTTTAGCCTCTCTTCATATGGGACCTGTTCCAAACCTCCGATCATTGTAGTTGCCCTCCCCTCTCCCACCCTCTCTCTTCCCCTCTCCCACCTCCTTTTCCCAGTCTCCCCGAGTTTTGTTCAATAAAGAGAGATTCTATTTTTGACCACACGTTTTCTTTATTTTGTACATCAGGAAGGGGGGCTAGGGAAGGGTAAGTGGAAGGAGGTGAGGGAGGAATGGGGTACGCGCCCCCGATGGGGAGGACTGGACTGGCTCTGCGGGCTTCTGGGGGTGGAAGCTCTCCTGCAACCCCCCAATCGCCCCCTCTCCCCAGATGGCAGCCTGCGGCAAGTGCAGCCGGTCTGATGGCCGAGTGCTGTGATGTGCCCAGTGTGGACACTCAGGGCACTCCAAGACAGGAATGCTTTGCAAGCGGGGCACCCCTGAGAGCTGTCTGTCCGGTGTGGGGGGTTGGGTCCCTTTAAGCACAGCCCTCGGCTAGCCTGAGGCAGCAGCTCCACGCTCTAAGTCCTCATCTGATGCCCTGCCGGCACTGCTTCCGGCCATCCTTAACCCCGGTTCAGGGTCCACTTAATGTGGACATGCTAGTTCGAATTAGCAAAATGCTAATTCAAACTAGTTTTTTAGTCTCGATCCGTTAGTTCGAATTAGCTTAGTTCGAATTAACTAATTCAAATTAAGTTAGTTCGAATTAGTGCTGTAGTGTAGACATACCCTTATATCCTAATTGGGCAAAATAACTAAGGTCAAGGAAAATAACTTGGGCAAAATAACTAAGGGCAAGGAAACTCATTCAGCGTCAGTGTCCCTTTTTACTCTTTGCTACCTTCCTTCCACCAATATCCCACATACTTTCACCCTGGCTGTAGAAGAGAAATAGACAGCTGATCTGAGACGAGACACTCCTGGCTGTTGGTTCCATGTTCCCCAGCACGGAAGAGCCGGGTGTCCTGGCTCCAGATGGCATCTTGGCACCCTAATTCAATGCATCTTACCCTCGAGGGATTTTTTTCTTCCCTTAAATTGTGTGAGCATTTATTAACCCTTTACTCACATTGATGAACAGTTACTCACAAGAAGCAGTCCCACTGATTTTGTATTTTGGTGGAATTACCCCCTTGTAACTACTCACCTGTTTGAATAGGTTGCTTTACAATCTGGGTCCTTAACAGCATAGCTTTGCAGATCTCCTGATTTCATAGGCAATGTAACACAAGGGATGTGTAGTCAGTCATTAAATAGAATGAAATGGTCAGCCTGCAACATAGTGTGATACTACAGTTCACTGAGGCAGGAACAAACATGTCTCCTGTATTTAACAAGAAATAAGAACGGATGTGCTCGGTACTTTTAGAGCTTAAAATCCATAGGAACTCTGCGGCAACCATATTCTGACTTGTGTCTGTGCATGAATGAAATTCATCCTTACTTCCTCATAATTTCCTTCCTCCGGAAAGCTAAACCTTTGAGGAAAGATGCTTCAGCGGGTCTAGCCCCTGTTTTATTTATGGTAATCCTGCCCATTGAAAGGTGCCAAGCTATAGTCAGAGGCAAAGCTGTCATGCATCAGATGAATGCTTTTTGTTTCCTTGGGAAGAAGTGTAATTGCACATAAATCCATAGATCTGATCCTCAGCTGGGGTAAATTATTACAGGTCCATTCAGCTGACCTAATATCTTTACAGATCTAGAAACAAAAACAAAGAAACCCCCAAAACTATTATCCTTATTCTGTAAATACAAATGTCCCAAGTATATTTTCTTCATTAAATTACAAACCTCATTTGCCAGTCAGATGGCACAGCTCCTGTTCCAAATCATGTATGAAGCTTTGGGATAGGATAGTTTGGTTTGTTGTTTTTTTAGATTAACTGTGGTCTGCCAGAAAACTGGCAGGACAAGTTAAAGCTAAAGAATTGTAACTTAATACAGACATCCGTGTAGTTCTTAAAGAGGATTTTGCCAAACTCTTTCCACTAAGAACAAAGTCACAATATAATACTTTGCATTTCTATAGTGCCTTTCCTCCATGGTTCCTGCTTTGCAAATACTAATGAATTAAGCCTTGTTATAGCCCTGTGAGGTAGGGAAGATGGAGAATAATGAAGTCACACTGAGCAAAGGTGGGATATTTGCCAAAAGAGCATGTAACATAACAGGTTTACAATCAAGCTCAGAAAAGAGTGAGATCAAGTCTATACTATAAATTTACATCAGTATATCTACATTGCACAGGAGGTGTGAAAAAACCAAATCCTTGAATGATGCGGGAATATTGATCCAACCCCCAGTGTAAACAGGATTATGTTGATAGGAGCACTTCCCTCAGTTTGCAAAGGTGGAAACTCACCTGTCTGTTTCATAGTGTTCTCACTGAGGCACTGCTGTGGCAAATACAACATTTTAAGTGTAGACCTGCCCTGAGAGTCCTGATGGTCAGTCCCTTACTCCAGTCAGTCCCCCTTTCAATCTGGTAAAGGAGTAACCGAAGTAGAGGTTTGTGTGCTGCTTTTACCTATAATAGTCTCAGACAATTTCTCCACTTTCACTTGATTTATTATTCAGAGGTTCTGAAGAACTCTGCATGTGCAAAAATCTCCTTTTGTTTCATTAAATTAATTTTTCTATCAAAAATGCTGTGTGGTAAAAACCAATGTGTCACGGAAACTAGTCTGTATCGATACACCTGCCCACTAATGTATTCTGGGGGGTGTCTTTCACTTGTGTTTCACTTGTGGTTAAAAAACAACAACTCTCATTTTGGCTCAGAATTGGAACAAAGGCTAATGTTGAATCCTCAATTTTTGTCATGAAACAGATTTGTCATCTTTTAATAAGGTGTCACCATAATCCCAGTGTGGGTTTCTGTTTTCCTCTAAGTAGCTGGACTATGTAAATGTTTGAATCTGATGCTGAGTCAGAGCTGATGGACCTGTTTTTTCTGCTCAAGAAGCTGGGGCTTGTGTGTGTAGATCCAGAGGTCCGTGTACAAAGCAAACTGTAGGAGGGTAGAAAGAATATCTGCATGTTTAATAGTTCCACTGAAATTCCAAGCAGACTGACTTACAGTAGATTCATAAAGTCATGCTCTGTATGCTTGCTCATCTTTCCTGATTCTACTTCTCTCTGATTATTTGATGCATTATAATTACTGTGCTTTTATTACACTGTTCAATATTTTCACTTGATACCGCATTGAAAGCTATGCAGAGAATGCCTAATTACATGCAACTGGTGTTAAACAGAGTCTATAAATGTAGATTCTATACAAAGCAGGCCTTAGGAGTGGAAAGGACAACCCCAAGAATTTCTAGATCTCATTAATTAAGGAAGTAATTCACCCCATACAGACGACCTGCAAAACGCTTATGCACTGTTTGAGTCTGGTTTTGAAACATGTTGCAGAAGTCTTGTGCTGGCTTTCTGCACAGAGTTCACCCCTACTAATTGGGCTTCATGTGGGGATTAAGCTGAGATGGAATTAGGCACTTCAATTCATAGGTCAGACCATAGACTTGGAACAGTAATAGCTTCTGTTTTGCATCCCATGTGCAGAGCCTTAGAGCCACTGGATCCATATAATCATAGACCATTCTGGCCCAGCCTCTTCTGGGTTCATAGAGGCATTCTTTCTTGTAGTGCACAGGGACCCACGCTTTACAGACAGTTCATCTATGTTTATTGCCACCTTCCTGCCCTTCCCCCACAGTATAGTCCCCTTGAGAGACTTAAGTGGTGCGTAAACCCTGGCATGCTGAGTCTGCACAAGAAAATTAGGTCAGTTTGATTACCTTTTTTGGGGTGCAAAAAATCTACACCCCTGGGGTTCATTGTTGAACTGACCTAAACTGCTATGTAGACAGCACTAGGTTGACAGTTTTTTTGACTTAGCCACCGATGGATTGCCAATGGGAGAACCCCTCTTGTTGGCATAGGTTGTTGGCATAGGCTGGACTCGATGACCTCTCGAGGTCCCTTCCAGTCCTATGATTCTATGATAAAGCACTTCAGTAGCATGGCTGCAGTGCTTTAAGTAGAGACAAGCCCAGATAGTCAAATTTCTGTGTCTGTTCAAAAGCCACATAACCAGGTTTTCTAGGGGTTTTTTTTCACAGTGATCAGAGGGCAATGGACTTCTTCGGTAGCTTTCTGGGTCTGACACACCAGTGGTTTGTTGTTGGATTTGGGTCTCAGCAATTATATATCGATGGTGCTAGTGGACGAAGGGTTTAAAGAGAGTTTGTTATTTTTTAATCCACTGAGACTACAATCAAGGCAGAAGGAGCTGATGTGTGAGTAATAAGGCTCAGAAGTCATAGGTGGTGGGATGAGGATTTCTTTTTATTATTTCCTGCATAAGAGAGCCACATGATAGAAAACTGCTGTTTCCTAATGAAAATAAGATTAGTATTGAAATCAGCACATACTGATGTATCTTTTGATGAACAGTAAATTCACTCAATAAAACCCAGACCTTACTTAGTAGTTAAATCAGTCATTTTTCATTCTGTAATGTTGCTCTTATAACCAGGCCCACCGACAGCTATTCCAAGCTCCAGGCAAAACATTCAATGGGTCCTCATGCCTGGATGTGGTCTGCGTGACATGTAGGCAGTACTGGTGTAACCCACACACCTGGGTGTTTTGTACTGTCCCGTGTAGTGGCACTTGGACCACTTACAGAGAGATATAAGAATTTCCTCTACAGCCTTAGCTCAGCGCCAGCGGGCTTTTAGCTCAAGTGGAAGAGGCTCATTCACTAAGCTCCAGAGGTCCCAGGTTGGGTTCGGTTCAACCTCTTGGCATTACATTGGCTCTGGGAGAGAGTTTGGACATGGAAGGGGATGAGAGGTGTTGGGCTCTGTAGGGAGTTTGGGTGCAGAAGAGATGTGGGGTACAGGATTTGGAGGGAGGCTGGATGCTGGAGGAGATTCATGTGGGGGGAGGGTGCAGGCTTGAGGGGCGGGCTCTGGGAAGGAGTTTGGATGCTGGTGTGACGACGTGTTGGGGTCCCGCATCTCCTGCACCCCTGAAATGGCACGAACAGACTCCACCAGCCAGTGGAATTGAGGGTGGTTTATTGCTCCTCCAGGATACAGCACAGCACAGATGTAATCTGGTTACAGGAACTGGGGCTAAGAGGCCTCAGTGCCCCCTTTGAGATGGGGGGGATCCCAGCCCCCTCCCCAGTTCCTTCTTCCCTGCTTTCCAGCCAGGAACTAACTCACTCTCCTCCAGCCCTGCCCCCCAGCCAGGGCCGCATTCCACCTTCCTTTGTTCCTCTCCATGGGGGTCAGCTGGCCAAACCAGTTGGGATACCCTCTTTGCATAGTGACTCATCGCTTGTCTGCTCCATGGAACTACAGACAGCAGCCAGAGAGTTAACAGGTTACCCCCCACTACGTCACAGCTGGTTCCAGGCTGGGAGCTGGGATGCGGGAAGAGGTAAAAGGGGCAGTGGCAGCTCTCAAAAGCAGCTGGCACACTTTTTTGGCAGCAGCTTCTAGGGACTGGGAGAAGGGGCCTCTGAGTGCTGCTGCCCATAGGCCAATGGGATCGGCACAGCCAGTGCTTGGGGCAGGGGCAGGGGCAGTGTGCGGAGTTCTCCCTCCAGAAGTCGCAGGGACAATGCTGCCCACTTCTGAGGAAAAGTGACAAAGCCAGGAGTCAGAAGATGCCTACAGTTGATGGGTTACAAAATGCTAGTAAATGTCTGCGGCATTCAAAGCTACTTGTTTGTTTTCAGTAGCTGACCAGGGTCATAAGCTAATCATTCCCCTGCTGTTCTAAGGGCCTCAGGCATTGGTGGCATCTCAGTCTCTCTGCTCTCTACCAGTGACATACAATAGTTTACTCACCTCAGGACTGCTTTAGACTTATTCAAATGATTAGGCTAATGATAGGTCTATATAATTGAATAGCCTATAAGGTGCAAGGAATCAGGTGATCTTGTAGTCCTTTCTGACCTTAAACTCGATTAGCGAGACAAGGTGGGTAAGGAAATATTTTATATGGGATCAACTTACCTCACCCACCTTGTACCTTCTGGCAGGGGATGGCTACCAGAACCATTGAACTCTATGGGCTCATCTACACAGCAGGGCTAAAGCCGACATAAGCTGTGCAACTTGAGCTACGTCAAATGCATAGCTTAAGTTGAAATAGCTTATTTCAGCTTTTGACGCTGTCTACACAGCAGGAAGTCCAAGAAAGAGTGTTCTTCCTCCGACTGCCCTTACTCCTCGTACAATGAAGGTTACAGGAGTCGGAGTACAAAGTTCTCCAGCTTGACATTATTTTGACATTGTTGAAATAACTGCTTGTAGTATAGACACGGACTGTGTTATTTCAGAATAACATGAGTTATTCCAAAGTAACACTGCTTTGTAGATGTACCCTTAGAGTTGTTGACTTGAGTCCCACGACTTGAACTCGAGTCCAACTTAAGTCGCCTAGGTGACTCGACTTGAGACTTGACTTGGGTTCATTGTTTGTGACTTAAGACTCGACTTGAGACTTGCTAATTTTGTTAAATCGACTTGGTGAAAAAATTGTCTGAAAATGCCGACATTGATGGCTTGTACAAAAGTGACTTGACATTTTTTAAATTAAGACTTGAGACTCGACTTGGGACTTGACTCAAAAGTGACTTTAGGGACTCGAGACTCAACTTAAAAACCTGGATCTAGCTATTTCTTTACTTGCTCAGTTCATCATCTAATGCACACTCAAGCCAATGGGAGCCTTTCCATTGACTTGAAAGGGCACTGAATCAGGTCCTTTCTGAACAGAGTGTAATGTAAGTTCCTGTCCCAAAGAATCGGCATTCTAAGGGCATAAATCCTACAAACTGGTACACTTGAAACCCAGCAACCCTGGGAAACAAGGGTTTGCTGGATTACAGATTTTGCCCGGCTACAGACAGCCCTGTAGAGTCTGGGCATGAAGGGGTGGGGCACTTACCTGCCACCCCACTCCAGGGGCACACATGGATCCATGCTCCCCCGCTCCCAGGCACTGCCCCCTACTGCTATGGGAGTGGGAGGAAAAGACTCAGGGGGAAGCGACTCTGCATGCTGCTATTTTCCCAGCTGGGAAGGAAGGGAAGCAGTAGCAGCATGCAGAACCGCTTCCTTCCACCTGCCACGAATATTCCCAGATTAGGGACACTGTGCATATGGAGGTTCAAGTCTATTTGCATGAATAGCATCCACTGACACAAGTAGTCCCGTAGCATGATGGGGGCCGGGCTGAGGCACAAACAAGCAAAAGGTAAGAGTTTGGGGGCGGAGACATCAATTGTATGTTTCCTTGGTACGTATGAATTTTATTCATCGTTGTTTTAAGGTGAGAGAAACCACAGCTTTGTGACAATGCCCTTTTCCTCCGCATGCTTTGTCTTTTTTGGTGACCTGCTTCCAGCTCAGCTAGCAGTGTAGCCAAATGGAGAGAGAACAAAAGTGTTCATTGTCTGCCTCACACATTTAAAATGGATGCCGTAAATAGGATTTACTAGGACACTCTGTTTCTGTTCTTGCTGGAAAGTCAACTAGGACATATATGATACTGCATTGAAAGCTTCAAATCTGCATTTGCCCAGTGGCAGCCGACTGTATTTCATTAACCATGAACAACTAACACAGAGCATGTTGTTTGCTATTCTGTAGTATTGCCTTGATTTGAGCCATGGCCATTTGCAGATTTGTGGTCTCTGGAATCTGCTTAGGGACAGGAGCCAAGTCTCACAGCTTTGGCCATGGCTACTAACAGTAGCTGAGCAAGGAAAAATCCCCATGTCATTCACCGATTCCCCTGCCCTGTCCATGCCCCAGCCACCCCAGCCTAGTTTACAGGCTGCCTTGGGTCTAGCAGCAGCATAGCCCCATCTCCACTAAGCAGACGAGGACACTGAAGCAGATTGGGTTGCGCCTTCTGGAGGCTTCCTTGCTTTCCAGGTGCATGGGAAGAGGAATGCTCTAGCTATCTCCGCCTCTAGAATGGTACAGCCTGCTTCCCATTAGTATGCCGATCCATCCGTGGGCTGGTGAGACAGGAAGGAACCAAAACACTATCTCCTTCCTGTCTCTTTCGGGACGGGCGGTGCGGGGAGGGTGGGGGGGAGAGGAATTACCAAGCTTAAGGGAAAGCATGCCAGAGGAAGCCATCTCTGTACTCTCCCATGTACATTTCTGTTATGTTTGGTTCCTGTTCACAGCATGGGAAAAGAGGCCCTTGTGTCCACCCACTTGCCATGCACCCACACAATTATCAGTCAAAATCTAGCCCTAAGAAAGTAATTAAATGAAGCAGAATTGGATCTCTGCAATTTATAACTTCCGTCAACCTTCCTAAAGTCATATTTGAGACATGTCCTTACATCTAAAATATGTATGTATGGGTGAGTCAATTATATATAAAAACCAGATGGTCTGTATTTTCTAATCTAAAATTATACCTCTCCCCAAAAAGGACTTTGTGTGTCTCAGAAATGGAAAAAAAATAGATTATAAGGAGCCTTACTAGTAATCTATTTGTCACTAAAATAAAAATTAGAGACCAGGCTTGCTGTCTTTCCTTGAAGATTTGCTTATGTTCTTGTCATTTCTGTGACTAGATAGAGTTTCCAGAGCATCACTGATATAATTTCTTATTGAAGATATGCCAAATGGTTTTAAAGTCACTGAAGCAGTGGAGAATTCAGAGCATTCATCGGCAACAGGGAGACTAAACATTCTTGTTTTCTACATTAGCTCGCCTGATAAAATAAAAACAGACGTTATCTGTCTGATTTCCCAAGCAGGCGTGTGTGTGTGTGTGTCTGTGCATGCGTGTGTGTGTGCTAGGAAGTAAAAAGAACCCCAAGTAAGGAGCAAAGTCTGTCCAGAAAGCTTTCATGTGTTTCCAGAGAAGATGCTTATTTGTCTTTACTTGCTCAAGCAGCTGTCTGATGTGGAATTTGCCCCTCCTACAGCACAAATCATGCTGTGATAGGGAATAAAACTGAACAAAAGCAAATAATTAGAGGGAGAAACAAAATCCTTTGGAAACTGGAGTGAGGGGGGAAGAGTAATAAGATATGTTAAGAGACTTTTGTACAGTGCAAACCTGTTAAGCGTGTTAATTATTTCCTTGAGGAGTTCAGCTCCACTAAGTGGTGTTTGTTTTAAGAGGGTTTGGGTAGTTTATAAAATATAGTTTAATGTATATATTTATTTATGATGAGTTAAATCCTGTCAGATTCACTAGGTTTTTACTCCATCATTAATCAGGGAATGCTCTCATATCGATTTATGATCTCCTACTACCACCTGTACTAGTAAATAAGATAGTAATGGGAGCAGTTCCTAAATAACTGTGGGTAAAATGTGGGTAAGAGCTTCCAGGATCTGGCCCAGATTGTAAACTCCTGATGATAGTGTCAGAGAACTACACACAATTAACGTGAAATGGAATGGCACGAGACTCGTTCCTCCCCTATCTTACCCTGCAGAAACTCCTAAGAATCAGAACTGGATGAACACACACACCACCACCATACAGAGGAAAATATTTTAAAAATGGCAAAAAACAGGATGCCAAAATTGTCAGGATTGTCAAATGCAAAGATGCATTGAGCCCTATGTTATATTCATGGCATATACACAGAAAAGTTAGACAAAAACATGAAATACTCATTCTGGAAGGTTGCAACATAACTTTATTTCTTAGAATTTAAACCCTAATGCACAAGAACCAAAACCAGAGAGAAACAAAAGGCTGCTCCTTAAGGCAGAAAGGCATAACTTAGAACTACTTTCTCAAAGCAGACTGATTGCTCCAGACCCTGATTTCAGGCTTCCTTATAGATCTCAATAGCTTGCAAGCAGGACCAGGGAACCTTATAACTTATAGTTTTAGCATAGTTTTCAATACACTGCACACCACAGAGATATCCCCAGGTATGGTGGTAAAGTTTCAGGGGGTAGCCATGTTAGTCTATAATTGGAAAAATGTAAACAACTAAGGCTATGTCTACACTGCAGGCTTCTTGCGCAAGAACAGATGTCCACACTACACGCCTGTTCTTGTGCAAGAAAGTTTACAGTAGATTGTCAGAAGAGAGGGATTTTTGGGCAAGAGTTATTCCTCTTCCCACGAGGAATAAGCCTTTTTGCACAAGAGGTCTTGTGCAAAAAGGCTAGTGTGGATAGGAACAGGGGTTTCTTGTGCAAGATACCCCTATGGCTAAAATGGCCATCAAAGCTTTCTTGCACAAGAGAGTGTCCACACTGCCATGGATGCTCTTGTGCAAAAGCACATGGCAGTGTGGATGCACTCTTGTGCAAGAAGCCTGCAGTGTATGGAGATTGCCTATCTCCTAGAACTGGAAGGGACCTTGTAAGGTCATTGAGTCTAGTCCCCTGCCTTCACAGCAGGACCAAGTACCATCCCTGACAAATTTTTGCCCTAACTGGTCTCTGCAAGGATTGAACTCACAACCCTGGATTTAGCAGGCTAATGCTCAAACTACTGAGCTATCCTTCCCCCCATGTGTAGACATAGCCAAACAGTCTTGCAGCACCTTAGAGACTAACAAAAAATGAAGATGGTATCATGAACTTTCGTGGGCTCAATCCACTTCTTCAGATGAATGAGTTTAAGGTACTCAGTTTTCAAATAACACAGAGAAGGGATGGGGGGAAGAGGAGGAAAAGGAAGAAAAGAAAAAGGGGAAAGAAATTGTCAATTAGAGTGTCCATGCTAAATGAAGCTGATAAGAATACTTAGTACCCACTTTAAGTACCCTTTATTTTTTTTGTCATTAGGATGTGGGAAGTAGCAGGCCATCCAGCCAATGTCTTTGTTTAGACTTCTGTTGTAGGAATCAAACTTGTAAATGAAATTAAGTTCTGTAGCTTCCCTGTTGAGCTGGCTTTTGAAGTTGGTTTGAAACATTACGATGACTTTGAGATCCGTTAATGAGTGCCTAGGCAAGTTAAAATGTTCCCTACCAGGTTTCTCTGTGTTACCTTTTCAGATATCTGATTTGTGACCATTAATTCTTTCTCATAGAGACTGTCCAGTTTGGACAGGATATAAGGCAGTGGGACGTTACTGGCATAGATCACATTAGGTATGATAGATATCTTCAGGAATCTACTCAGTACATGGAGGCCCTGTAACAAAACAAAACAAAACAAAACAAAACAAAAATTTCTCACCTGAATCAGATCAATTGGATTCTAATTTCTGCACAGACAGATGCAACTGAGCTTAGGTGCTGAAGAGTGACAGAGGCTCTATTTGAGCTTAGATTACTATGGAACATAGAAAATGAATTAAAGATGGAAAAGAATGATTAGAATTTCTAATCTCTACCTCAGCCAGAGCAGGAATGTCCCCTTCAGTATATTTCCCCCCATCTGATCTGTGCAACCATACACTTGCACAAATATTTTGTACCATATGTGTTCATATGGCCACTTGAAAGCTCTGTGTGGGTTAGGAATCATTCAGACAGTGAGCAGAAATGACATCATGACTAGGCACCCCAACAGATAGCACAAGTAATAGAATACGTACTTCAAGAGAAAATTACTGTACTGCTGAATAGTTTCAGATCAAGCTGTCGATTGAAATATATCCACCTAGCCCTTTAAGCAGTTAGCCATACTTGTAAAAATCAAACCCTGCTTGGGGATATTTCTCTAATGGAAAAGGGATAGAATGATTGGACTAAAAAATATGTGGTGTGTTTTCTGCCTGCTCTCATGCAGACTGAAGCCTGAGTCATCACCCCTTCTGTGGGTAAGATCCAGGAAAGCTGCCTTTGTGAGGGTATCCTCATGAAGTTGTTCCTCTATCATAGTGATGGGGGATTGGCAGGGCTTCTTCTGCTTTTTCTCCTTTGCCTCCATGGACTAGCCCAGTGGTTTTCAATTTTTTTTTCTTGCGACGCAATTGAAAGAACCTGTGGATGCCCGCACTCGCTCCATGTCCCTCCCCCGTTTACATAATACTTTTCTTGAAAACCAATTACTTTTCTCAAAAGAGCATATTAAAAGTAACAGATTGCAAATGTAATTAAAGCAATCAGGCTAATTCATTAAGAGCACATTTTCCCTCCTGAATATTTATGTTGTACTGGTAATGAACCAAATCTCTCTCTCTCCAAAAAAAAAAAAAAAAAAGTTGGCAACCACATACATTATGTAGAAGAGGTCACTCTTACAGGCTTTTAATTATGTTTGTGTGTTTTTTTTTTAAATGTTGGTTCCTTGTTACCCACAACCATGCTTTTTATATGCAGCCCAATAAGATGTTAAGATTCCCTCCATTTCTTGTCTCCTTCCAAACCATTATGTGTAGGTGGTTTCAAGATTACGTTCAATATCCTTTCTGATGCTTGACCTCTGATTTGCTCTCTGTCATTGAGTTTTTGGCAGTAATCCACCCACCTGCCACTGTCCATCACCAAATCTTCAGCTCAGGAATGAATCAAATACCCTTGCTACTTTCTCTGAGGTTTTTTGTGTCTTTAAATGTTCTGTGAGTTTAAACAGATGACTTGTGAAGTATAAGGTCCAGACTGCTCCCAGCCATGATGCTGGTGTGCCACTAAGGAGCATGCAGTGAGCACCCCACCCATCCTTGTATGATCCTGCGAGGCCTCATAGCATTGCAGTGTGCATCTGTGGTGATTTTCAACTTGCGATTGCTCCCTGGTGTGTGCTTGGGGTGCAAATTACCCTGCCGGAATGGCAAGCAGGAGGTGAACACATGGCTTCGACTCATATACCGCTATTCTCAATGCCCCACAAAGCTAGCTGGTTGTAAAAGGGGCTGGGGACTGCACCAAGTGAAGGGATGGAGTCACATCTGCTCTCCCCACCTGTATTGAGTAGCTCTGGTCTCCTGAGACATAGTCTCTCCTGGAGCTCTCTCTAGGGCTGTATATCCCCCAAATACAGGCCAGTGACAACTTGACAATGTGTCTCTAAAGAAACCCAACTGGTACCTACACAAGTAAGAGGAAGCCACAGGCATTCATGTGTCCTAAACCATGTGCAAGCCATATCAGCCTACATAGAGAACTGCACCAAAAATACCTTTGTCCAAACCTCATTGCCAACAGGGTTGGAAATCCAGGCACTGCTCCTAGCTCTTTGACCATTGTGTCCTCTGCTGTGGTGGTGGCTACTGCTCTTCTAGCCCCTCTTTTACATAATCCTCACAACCCTCTTCTTCATCTTCCTTTCTTTCCCTCCAACCTCCCCCCTTTGTAAGTTTTCTGCCTTGATAGTCCTAATTCACAGTTTACTACCCATTGCCACTTGATTCCAAAGTCTGGGACAGATTCTTAGGAGGTATAAACTGAAGGAATGCCACAGAAGTCAACAGAACCATGCCAGCTGGTGACAGTTGAGGCTCTGGCTTGCTCTCTGTGAAGAAATCTCCCTTCTGCCCTCTCTCACTCCCACCAATGCTTGACTCACTTCCTGTTTTCACCAACTCAGTGTCTCCAAGGTTGAAGTCCTCCTGGGCAAAGAGAATATCCTCAAGTACTTTCCATTTACTATGTCCACCTCATTGACTCTGAATACAATCCAAAAAAATCTGTCAACGGGGCTTTTCAAATTCTTGTTCAAAAACAAGACCTTCTGCTTTCCAGCTTCCATACCCAGCAATTCCATCCCGTTTGCTCTGGGCTACTGTCAACTCTGTTGTTCATGGCAGAAATTTTCGCTACTCTGTTCCTGCCTTAGTAGCCCCTTAACCTGATACTGCATCTAAATTGTGATCCCAATCTTTAAAGTTGCATAAAATGAACCTCTTTTTTTAAATCCCCTAACATCTACAGTTTCTTTTACCTAGCCAGTTATTTTAGTCACTCTCCCCTCCCTACATGCTGTATTTTATAAATACCTGCATTTTGTGGTGCAGTCTAGGAAAAGAAATAATGTAAATAGAATAAAAATGATGTTTTACATTATGTAAGAGGCTACAAAAATACAGTGAAAAGATTCCAACTATATTAGACAAGAATGTGATCTTAATACCTTTGGAACCATCTTATTTTCTAAAAAGCTCAGGTTTTATTTGAGCTTTAATGCTTGTTAACAGTATTTAAAATTCCTGAGAGAGCTGATCTAGTACCAGAGAGTGAATTATAAAACACACAAAGTATATTGGACAAGAGATGATAATAAAAGTGAATATTCCATAAAACATAATCAATGAACACCCATGTGTCCATAAATAGAGCACGGTGCTAACAATACTGATATATTTTAACCAATCAAACAAATTAATTGAAAGCATATTTTAATACTGATTTTTTTAAATAAAGAAGTAACTATGGCATATCTCTGAATAGAGTTTATTAAAAATAATATCAAACAAAAGAATTGTGCATAGATGATTTATGCAGCCGTGCAAATCTGCAGATATCTGCTTTGTATCTGTGGATATCTGTATCTGTGGATGCAGATATCCACTGTTCATTTTTGCAGATATGGATGCAGATATGGATACAATTTTTTTATGTAGAACCCTGCAAATCGGATATCTTTTTATCCTGGGATGTCAATGCAGATATCCATGGCTCATTTTTGCGGATACAGATGTGGATGCAGATGCAAATTTTGTATCTGCATGGAACTCTAATGAAGTATTCAACTTCTAAGGTCTTTGGATCAGAGATTGTTTTGTCCTGTTTTTGGACTGTTCCTAGCATAATGGTTTCCTGGCGTGTGACTAACATTGCCAGGTGCTATGGTAATATAAATAATACATTTTTGAAGTGTCACCTGCTTTTCCTTCATACATACAGTAAACTTCCGATAATTCGGCACCTTTAGGATCCAGGGGGTGCCGGATTATCAGATATGCCCGACTATCAAAAGGGGGGGGCTATGAGGGATCTGGAGTGGGGTGGGAGGGGATGCCACCCCAGACCCTTCATAGCCCCCTCTTATGATAGTCCAGCTCTGCCCCAGGCGTCCCTGATTCAGCTGCTGCTGGTGAGTTTCAGCAGCAGCTGAATCGGGGATGCCTGCAATAGAGCAGCTGGGGTGCTGCCGGGTTGGTCCCGCAGCGCTGAGGGGCGGCGCTACGGCACCAACCCAGCAGCACTCCAGCTGCTCTTGGGGACGCCTGGGACAGAGCAGCTGGGGTACTGCCCGGTTGGTCCCGTAGCGCTGTCCCTCGGGGCTGCGGGACCAACCCGGAAGCACCCCAGCTGCTCTTGGGGACGCCTGGGACAGAGCAGCTGGGGTACTGCCCGGTTGGTCCCGTAGCGCTGTCCCTCGGGGCTGCGGGACCAACCCGGCAGCACCCCAGCTGCTCTTGGGGACGCCTGGGGCAGAGCAGCTGGAGTGCTGCCACGTTGGTCCCGCAGCCCCGAGGGGCAGCGCTACGGGACCAACCCGGCAGTACCCCAGCTGCTCTGCCCCAGGGGTCCCCAATTCAGCCGCTGCTGAAACAGATCAGAGGCTGATTCCAGAGCTGCTCTGCCCCGGGCTTCCTGGAATCAGCCTCTGATCTGTTTCAGCAGCGGCTGAATCGGGGACCCCTGGGGCAGAGCAGCTGGGGTACTGCCGGGTTGGTCCCGTAGCGCTGCCCCTCGGGGCTGCGGGACCAACGTGGCAGCACTCCAGCTGCTCTGCCCCAGGCGTCCCCAAGAGCAGCTGGAGTGCTGCCGGGTTGGTCCAACCCGGCAGCACTCCAGCTGCTCTGCTCCCGGCTTCCCCGATTCAGCTGCTGGTCAGTTTCAACAGCAGCTGAATGGGGGAAGCCTGTCCGGCTGCCCCAGCACTTCAGGGTTTCTGATGGTGCCGGACCATCAGGAGTCCCGGAGCATTGGATGCCGGACTAATGGAGTTTTACTGTATTAAGATATTTGTACATCTCTGTGTTGGGGATCAGCAGTGACTGCAAAGCAAAGTTTTAATGAGTCTTGAGTAAAATGGTTCTTTGATAAGTGTCAGAGGGGTAGCTATCTGCAAAAACAATGAGGCTAACAGATTTATTTGGGCATAAGCTTTCATGGCACACATCTGCTTTTACCCACAAAAATTTATGCCCAAATAAATATGTTAATCTTTAAGGTGCCACAGGATTCCTTTATGTTTCTTTGAGGTGATCTCTGTGTATTTCCATCTGTAGAAGTCCCGCTTTGCCCCCACTCAATCACTCCTGTGTTGATGGCCTTTACAAACTGTCAAAGAGATCTCTTGGGATGACATTAATTTTCTAACTAAAAAGTCCTGTTGTCTCAAACAGTGCTCTGTAAGGTGGTATGGGCAGCTCCTCTGAATGCCTACTAACTTTCCTCTGAGGTTCGCCTTTGATTTTAACACAATGAAAGCAGGGTGGAGAAGCCCCCCTGAAAGACCTAAACCACAATGGTTGATGGTGTCAACAGACATCTGCTCCCAAGCTCATCCAATCTATGCTAGTTGTTATTTCCTAACTTCTGTGCAGAGCACTCAGCTACTGTGGCTACCTTGTAAGTTCCTTCTAAGGTGTGCAGCAGCACGGGCCCACAGCTGTTTAATCAGCCCTACCCAACCAGGGGCTCACCAGACACATGGAGCTGCCTGGTTGGGGGAGTGGCAATTCTCCCTTAGAGACAGTAGCAGCTCCCTGCTGAGGACACAGCAGTGAGTCTCTTCCAGTCGATAGGGACACATATAGTCACTGGCTACATGCTCCCTGAACACAGTGGACTGATGAGCTAAGATTTCTGTGGTACTGGCATGATTAACCCTGAAAAACATTCAAATTCTACAAACTGGAAGGCACTAATTTTTTTTTTTGGGGGGGGGGCTCCCTTTACAGTTAATTTTGCATATTAAGTAAATGTTCTTTCAGCTGTAGGGCTGGTTTTGGGCTTCCTAACTTGAGATACCACATTTTCAGGAAGTCAGGTCTCTTCAATGCAGTTCAAGTTGAGCATTAATTACTTTTTTAAAGGATTGTCCTATATGATATGTACACCCAGGGTCACATAGTAAGTCAGTGGCAGAGTTAGAGCAGGAACCACATCTTCTACTTCTCTTTGGCTGGTAGATGAGGCTCCTATTTAGGTATCAGCATGAAATGTCTCACTCTTCTATGCAGCCGAAAGCACCCACCACCCCATTGTTCACAGATGCATGAATCTTCAGTGGTGCAGCTGCAGCATTTCCACATATGTGCTATGCGGGTGGTGTAGTGTTAGCTATATTTCTTCAAAATGTCATAGCTACTTCATTTCCAAACTCTGCAGTAGAGCTCTTAAATCTTGCTATAATGAAGTGGTAAACCCTGCATTCAAACTTCATGAATATTCACATTAAAATAATTCAACTAACTCCCAAGGCACCAGGTAGCCAATTGAAAATACATATACACAGGAGTCTGTTTAGATGATGGATCTGAACAATACTTCAGCCTCCAAATGGCTCAACATGACATGCAAATAATTGCCTGTGATTGCAAAGTGAACGAAAGGTTTAGTTATTGATTCTTCCACGGGCTGTTATTGCCAGTTAAGTATTACAGGAAGTCATCACAACAGATTTCTTGGTGGAAGAGGAACATTAATGCACTTGAAACATCTTGTAATAAAAATACCGAACCAGGACTGTTTGCAGACTAAGTACATTTTGGGTTATCATTGAGTAGATGAAATGGTTTTAAAACAATAAATTATTTCTTTAATCAGATTTGCATAAATTTGTTATTCTATCAGTACAGGCCATTCTTGATTTAATCAGTCCATAAATCATACTCTGCAATAGTCAGTGGACTAGGATGTGATCAATCTCCAGTGGAGTAAATGGAAAAATACTCATTTTTTAACTTCAGAATAAAAAATCATCTCTCCAGTGTGGCTGCTATGGTAAAAATAAAACTAAACCCATATGATAAAAAGAACATATAATTTGAGAATATGCAAATACCACCCTGGAAAACATCTATATTTAAAAGCAAGGCACATACACAACTCCCTATGTATTATTCATGCAAATTAATTCAGTGGATAATGCAATGTACATTACAGCACAGATCTTACAGGGCAGAATTATACTACTATTGTCTGTTTTCCTGTCTCCTAAAAACTTGTATTTTTATTGTACTTTTTATCTGCAAAGAAAGGGTTCATTTGGAAAATTAGAGCATTATCACTGCTGTCCTCTTCTGATGGGCCTTAATTCGACAAAGCACATAAGCACGTACTTAAATCGCACAGGAGTCAAGGGGGATGAAAAGTAAAATTTTCAAAAGCATCTGAGAGCCTCAGTCCTCTTGACCTTCCATGAGATTTAGGTACTTTTGAAAGTTTTATGCAAATGAAGTGAAGTATGTGTACAGAATTAGGCACTGCTTATTGCTCTATTGAACTCGGGCTTTAAAGAATGACAGTGAGGCTGATCTATTAATATTCTCATTGAGTACTCTGGGCGTGACTCTGTATCTCCTTACATTCCTGCTTCTCAACCTGGTGAGCTTCTCCAACAGACTATCCATATCCTTTTAGGCCTAGAGATAAGAGAAGAAAATAAAAAGGGGAGACGTGTTCCATAGAACCAGGTGAGAGCTGTGCTGCAAGCAACAAAATCTCAGTTGCAGATAGTCACTGTAGTGGGATAATGATACATCCTATAAAAATTACTGTTGCAAGCAGTAGTGCATTACTTGACTTCCTCTTGTCCATCACTGATATGGTTGGGTTTTAAAATATTGTGGTAGATTTTTTTTATTGATACTTTTCTGTTTATTTCTAAAGTTTGCTACCAATGAAGAAAGATTTTATTAAACCCTGCTAAAGAAAATGAGAGATTCTGTTTCCATTCTAGTCCAAGTATACCACATGTACATGGGTTGGGATGATAGAAGAGCCAGGGAATAATTCTCTTGGGGTACATCTAGACTACATGCCTCTGGTGACAGAAGCATGTAGATTAGACTGCCTGGCATAGGAAAATGAAGCAGCGATTTAAATAATCGCCGCGTCATTTAAATTGAAATGGCTGCCGCGCTGAGCAGATCAGCTGTTTGTCGGCTCAGCACAGTAGTCTGGACACTCCACGGTTGACATCAAAGGCATTTGTTGACCTCCCAGGTAAACCTTATCCCAGGAGGCATACCTGGCAGGTCGACAAATGCCTTTGATGTCGACCGCGGAGCATCCAGACTACCGTGCTGAGCCAACAAACAGCTGATTGGCTCAGCGTGGCAGCCATTTAAATTTAAATGAAGCGGCGATTATTTAAATCGCTGCTTCATTTTCTGATGCTGGGTAGCCTAATCTACATGCCTCTGTCGCCAGAGGCATGTAGTCTAGACGTACCCTTGGTGTGGATGTAGAATAGGGTAGACAAAAGCAACCATTTTCTGCCTCTTAGAGATCACTTGATGATTCCCTTTTCTGTTCATTCAGTCTGAGGCACCTGGCATTGGCCACCGTCAGTGGACAGGAGACTGGGCTTGATGGCCCTTTGGTCTGACTCAGTATGGCCATTCATATGTTCTCTCTTGCACATCAAACATCAACAAATAAGAAGTTTGACTCATCCAAGTCATCATAACATCCCTAAAACTGTGGCTCTTAGAAATGTTTCCTGAAAGCCATTTGCAGTTCTTATTGTGTAGATATTAACCAACATATTTTATAGACTTCAGACTAGATAAGGGTTTTTTGTTTGGTTGGAGGAGTTACTTGCATGGAAGTGATATCACCCTTATTTGTCCCAAAAGTTATGAAATATTTAGTACTCATAGACTTTAAGGTCAGAAGGGACCATTATGATCATCTAGTCTGACCCCCTGCACAGTGCAGGCCACAAAATCTCACCCACCCCTCCTAGAATAATCCCCTTACCTATATCTCAGATATTGAAGCCTTCAAATACTTTGAAGACCCCAAGATGCAGAGAATCCTCTAGCTGTGATCTGTACCCCATGCTACAGAGGAAGGCGAAAAACCTCCAGGGCCTCTGCCAATCTACCCTGGAGGAAAATTCCTTCCCGACCCCAAATATGGCCATCAGCTAAACCCTGAGCATGTGGGCAAGACTCATCAGCCAGACGCCCAGAAAGTTCTCTATAGTAACTCCTATCATCCCTCCATTGACCTATTTCATAGAATCCTACAGCTGGAAGAAACCCCAGGAGGTTATCGAGTCCAACCCCCTGCCCAAAGCTGGACCAACCCTAACTAACCCATCCCAGCCAGGGCTTTGTCAAGCTGGAACATAAAAACCTCTAGGGATGGAGAATCCACCACCTCCCTAAGTAATCGATTCCACTACTTCACCACCCTCTTAGTGAAATATTTTTTCCTAATATCCAACCTAGAACTTCCTCACTGCAACTTGAGACCATTGCTCCTTGTTCTGCCATCTGTCACTACTGTGAACAGCCTCTCTCCATCCTCTTTGGAACCTCCCTTCAGGAAGTTGAAGGCTGCTATCAAATCCCTCCCTCACTCTTCTCTTCTGCAGACTAAGTAAGCCCAAATCCCTCAGCCTCATAGATTATGTGCTCCAGCCCCCTAATCATTTTGGTTGCCCTACACTAGACCCTCTTCAATGCATCCACATCCTTTCTATAGTGGGGTCCCAGAACTGGACGCATTACTCCAGATGTGGCCTCACCAGTGCCGAATTGGGGTTGTCATCAAACTATTTCAGACATTTCTTTTACCTGCTCCTCATCCTACAGAATGAAGTACCCCATTGAATCTAAATCGACTGGAGTAGTGAAGAGAAGATGCTGAGAGAGAATTATCCTGAGCATGTTGCAGCTTGATAGTGACACTCTTTCTTTACATGTTTTCTTTTGTGTATGTGAATAGATTCAGATAATCAAGGTTAGAATGCTGTGTTTAAATACATTATTCACTAATATTGTACTGTAGGGCAGTGTTTCTCCTTTTAACCCTCCCTTCAATCAAATATACACAGATTGATTTTTGAGACATTCACATGTGATAATCAAATGATAATTCCATGGTAATATGCCTGAGAAAACAAACCAAAGGTGACCAATACACTGAACACCTCTTGATATTATATTTTGTTTTGAGCTCACACTGTTCTTGCAAATATTTATGGCAAGCTGCCTTCCTGGACCAATCTATCATTTTTAAAAGACGACCAAAGGAATTAGATTAATCAAAGGACTTGCAAGTTATTGTCTCCTTCTGTTAGCTTCAATTCATACATCATCAGAGGAAAAAAAAAATCTGTCAGTTACCATAGGATGTTATCTCTTTGGAAACAATATTTTCTTCAGCTCAATAATTCATATGTTTTTATCTGATGATAGTATACAGGATTAATATACCGACTTTCCTAACATTTCTGTCTCAAAGGAAACCAAGCTGAAAAGTTCTAGACTGAATAGTCAAAGACCTGTAACAGTTTCCCTAATCTAGGCTGTAGTATCTGACTGCAGCAGGGCTAGTTTAAACATGGCTATGTTGATTTTGCAGATGATATTTAGCTGGGAGGGGTTCCTAGCAGAGGACAGGGTTATAATTCAAAATGATCTGGACAATCTGAGAAATTGTATGAGGTAAATAGGATGAAATTCAATAAGGACAAATTCAAAGTACTCCACTTAGGAAAGAACAATCAGTTTCACACATACAGAATGGGAAGTGACTGTACTGCAGAAAGTGATCTCCAGGTTATAGTGGATTACAAACTAAATATGAGTCAAAAGTGTGATGTTGTTGCAAAAAAAGCAAACTTCATTCTTAGATGTATTAAGGGGAGTGTTGTGAACAAGACATGAGGTGTAAGATTGTGTTGGCGTCATTTAATTGAATGTATGTCCAATGTATCCATAAGACATTGATATAACTAAACAAAAAGGATTCAGTCTAAAGAACAAGTACAGCGAAATGCATCCAGTATGCTTTAGTTTTGTTTTTTCTTCATAATAATTTTGAAACAAGGTGATGTTTACTCAGGAGATTGATCTAAATTCCATTAAAGGCTTTGGATCCATATCACAAGAACCACATTATGGCTGGCACTGCTGGTTGGCTCTTTTGTAGCCTTTGCAGAGAAACCAGTCAGACTAAATTCACAGACTGATCCAAGCCCCAGTCTTCTGTGCAGCATTCTGATTTTTGTCTCCTCTCTTTCGACTGCTCCATTGCTTCAAGTCAGAAACATTCATTGTATTTCTGACAAAGTTGGAGCAGGTAAAGAAACAGAAGAATGGCTCAGCTCCTCTCCATACAGCCACTCTATTCCTGACTTCCCTCTTCTCTATGGTTCAGCTCTAGTCATTCCATGGTTTGAAACACAAACTTGGCATTTGGGACTAGGATAATCCTAGCGTTAGAGAGGAACACGTTGCTGTTTCTGTGAAAAGCCAGCCAGCTTTGGCCCAATTGATAAACCACAGAACATTGCCACTTGCATTTTGGAACATGGTAGATTATTTGTTACAGTTGCATATGGTAAATTTAGCCATTTTTTCCTTTTAAAATCAAACCTAGGGAATGACATTTGTTGGGTGGGCATTTTTAGTTGAAACTCTGAAAATCGATGTGTTGATCTCAACAGGGTTGTTTGTTTTGTACAGTCTTTTGTGTGCAAGCATAGTGAGCCCAGGGTTGCTAGACATGAATTTCAGCAAACATTTTAACAAGTTTCAAATTATTGATCAAACACCAAACCAGGTTAAGTTTCAGGTAGTTTTATCTATCTCTCATTTCAGCTGGAGGTTTGGTCCAGATCTGGATTTGGATATAATTTAAAATAGGATTAGGAGCTTTGGTTTGATGCCACATCAAGATCAGGGTTTGGTATCAGATCACAGGATGCCAAACTCTTGTTCTATAGGGGACACAGTGTGACCTAGTGGATAGATCATTAGTCTGGAGCTCCGGTGACCAGGCTCTTCCACTTGGTTCTCTATGCCTCAGTCTTTCCATCTGTAAAACAGGGTATTGATGTTGACTTCCTTTGTAAACTGCTTTAAGATATACTAATGAAATACATTATGTAAAACCTAGGTATTGTTATCAGAAGATTGGCAGCTGATTCATGATATGAACTACTTTACTAAGATTCCTGACATCTGAAACGTTGGCAATCTAGCATGAGCAGATGTTCTTGTGAGATTGCCACTATCTAGCTTTTATCCCGTAAATAGCTGTTCTCATGAGTTCAGGAAACATCTATTCGAGAACAGCAAAGCACACCACTTTTGGTTTTGTATTCTGTTCGGAAACAAAATTGTATAGGTGCACCTGGACCTAAGGATTTCATGTTTTGCTCCCATCCACTTTAAAATTCCATAGAGTTGGATGCAAAAATCAGCTTTTGGCTAACCTAATCCTGTGCAGTCTGGGAGTTTGCTTTGTTTCTTTGATCCAGAATAATAAATTGGCCTGCCCATGTTCCCTCAAAACTGGGCCTAGATTTGAAACTTTGACTTACTTTCAATGAAGCCTGAAAACAGCAATGTTGTTCTGGGTTTCATTACAACCATTTCACACTGCTTTAATGTAGAGTCATCCAGAGACCAATGGGTAGGCCCTGAATAAAAGTTATGAGGAGGGAAATTATGTGACAAGCTCTATTACCTCTGGCAATTTGTGTTTCAGCTTGCATTGAAATGCTAAAGAGCAAGTAGCGAGTGATAGAATAAGAACATGTGGTTTCTAAAAGGACTGTTAGTAAGAAATGTTGTAGTTACATGGTAGTGCATCTTGCCAACATAGCATTATTATAACATTATCCCTTGCAATTACTGGGGCAGCTGAATAAATAATGTCGATATTTGGAATAAAAATGTGCTTCAGTGAAACTGTAAATTCTGCAGAAATTACGGTACCCATTTTCCAGGGGGCTCGAATAGGTTTCATGAGCCTTTCAGCCATTTAGTCAGATTGTCTGTCTCAGGGAACTATTCTGGTGAAACTAATGGATGCTGGTGACAAAGTTTTCTCTATAGTTGGCCTGGAATTGCTCCCTAAGGTAATATAATTAAGCATCAACCTGGACATTTTCAGCTGTGAGTTGTACCTCTTTTCTCAGTACTTCTCAATAGGGTAAAGCCTGGTTTCCTAATTATTTGGGTCGAATCAACATTTTATGTCAGATCATCAGCTTCTGTGAATTGAAGTTAATGAGGCAAAGGCTTCCTACCGTATCTGTATCGGCAGAAGTTGAACCAAATTTTATAGCACAGCAAATGATAGATCATTTGTTTTAATATACGATGAAAGAGGCTACTTTTACATCAGCGGAGGATTACTTTCTTGTGTAGAGCCAGAGAATTTAAAGCCAACAGATATTCTAGTGTGACCTCTCTCAGAGCACAAGCCAGGGACACCACCCAGCATCCATACACTGAACCTAGCATTGCAAATGAGACCCACTATTACAGCCTACAGGAGACCAGACTATTGCACGTCATAGGCAGAGAATAGGAAGGACCAAGGTGAATCAGTGGCCAAGGCCTCTGTAACGGCAGAGAAATGATTAGTAGTCCCAGCATGTGACCCACACTGGCACACTGCAGAGGAAGGCAAAAAAACCCAGAAGTCCCAGTTTGACCCAGGGAAAAATTCCTTCCTGATCCCACATGTGAACAATTGGCAATAAAACTTCATCTCATCTCCATATTTCCTGTCCCTGTGAAGGTAATTGGGAACATGCTGAGATGCTTGACAGCCAAGTATCACCCACACTTTATCTGAATGTTTCACCTGAAAAATTGGATTGGCAATCGAGTGATGGTTTCCAACACTTTCTGTTTCTGATTGGACTGCAGATTTTCCAAGAACAGCTTTTCTCCTTGTATTTTGACACATTCATTTCCTGGTCTGGTGAAAACCAGACTCTGAGGAATGAATTATAAATAGTAACAATAAAAAGCAACTTGGACATTTTCAAATCTGCCCAAATAGTCTAATTTTGGTTCACCTGGGTCAGTTCTTGTTTTAACCCCGGCATTTTGTCCGTACCTAGTTAATGAGTTGTGTTTGAAGCAGTGGTGGCAAACATGCAGCCTGAGGCTCACAGGCATCCCATTGAGGTTCTGTGTGTGGCCCATGAGACACTTTGACTACTGTGGCCCATGTGCAAGGCTACCAGATTCTGCTGATTTTTAGCCACATTGTTTTTTCTTACCAGTATTACAAAAGTGGCATGTACAGAAAGCCAGGGCACGTAAGGGGGTGCATGCTGATTTCACACAACATTGACTATGAGAGACATGTGCTCCCTCTGCATCCAAAGTGCTGCACCAGTTTAATCCGCACACCCTGCAAATTCTAGGTAGGCCAGCACAGTTAGCAAAACTACCTGAGCCCGGGAGACTGTCTTGAATATGACAATCTTGCAGCCCAATGAGATGAAGGAGGGCCTCCCATTGCAGCCCACTCACTAACCTAGGTTAACCCTCACTGAGCAACCATCACATAGACCATGTTTTTGAGCTGTGCAACTCCCATTTATTTCCATGGATATGAAAACCCTCAGCACTTCCTAGAATCAGGCTAATATCATTTACTAAAAGCTCTCAAGATATTCCATGTATCTGTGATCTCCAGATGGTTTTTAGCTGACTGCACTATTATGTTTATATAAAATAGACAAACTATACATTGGTAACAGATAGAGGTACATGAGTAACAGTGTAGTGAACTCATTATGAACATCATCAAAGCCCATTGGAATTAATAGAAAGACTTCCACTTTAATGGGGGACAGATCAGACATTATTGTTGCAGTTTTCAAAAAGCTGGAAACAAAGGTGACATGAAAAGCCTGTTTAAAATGCAGTTCCCACACTTCTGGGTGAGCTAGTTTATTCGGAACACAAACCTTTCTTGTCAGGCTGACACGGGATGCCAATATATGATAGCACATACAGGTATGCAAGCATCGTATATCCTACTTCTTTAGTCCATGTCTGGAGTAATTACCAACTCTATAGCATCTGTAATTTGATTTAGGGCCATCAGGCTCTCACATCTTTGCATGGTTTAGAAAAAGATATAACCCTTTCCCCCCAGAATAAAAGTCCCATTTGTAATTTGAGTGAACATGGACCATCATGACCTGTCAAGGTCAGGCTCTCTCTGCTTCTTCCATGTGGCCTCATTAAGATGAGTATTGACAGTGTAGTAAACTGAGATCAAAATGCAACACAGGTGGGAGAAAAGGACAGTGGAACTGAGAACTGAGTGGCTTGGGAAAAGCCTCCAGTGCAACAAGGCTCAAGAGTCATTAGCCTTTGCAACAATGGCATTTTCTGGATTGCCAGCCAAAGAATGTTCAGAAGGTCCTCTGTGGCTCCCTGCAGATGCCAAAGGATGACATTCAGTGGTCAAATTAAAAAAATAATGGCATCAAAACCTTCAGCTACTTGTGGCTATAGGATCATAGCTGTTTATTCTTTAGCCAATTTTGCAGCTCTCATCCCTTGCCCTCATATAAGTCATCCCTTTGCACAAGCAGGAAGGCTTCAGGTAGACTCATTTAGATCCTAGATTAGAAACCCCATAGTAAGTGGTACAGTGCTCAACTTTATTGGACTTACAAAGGCCCATATTTGAATCAAGAAATGTTGAAAAAGTCTCATCATTTTCTGACTCAAGTTTGCATTCTTGAATGTCAAATAAAAGGGTGCTGTACCATGAACAATATATAGAGCATGGGGAAATGACCTCTGAGAGGCACAGCTTATTATTATTGATATAAGACTAGTGCCTATATGTCCCATGCCTATGTGTCCTGTCGAAGATCAGCTCCCTTCCCCCGTTGTGCTAGGCATTGCTCAAACATTGACTAAGGGACAATGTCCCCTCTAATTTTTTTCCATCCATGTGCAGATTTTTTTTCCATCCCCGTGTAGATAAATGTTTAATGTGCAATAAGGTATGTGTGAATGTGCATCACTAGTAGAAAAAGAAACCTAGTTGCAGGTGCTCTACTAATGGGTTGGGTGGCATCTGAATCTCTCTTGAGCACCGCACAAGCACTCAGCTTACAGAGAACACTAGGGACAGTCCCTCTCTGAAAGACCTGAATAGGTAACTTACTTTGATGTTCATTATGAATGAGCGGAACAACTCTGCCTAACAATTTTTTAACTCTAATATATGTGGTTTTCTGATTCTTTGGATGCTAGGACACTCCCAACACACTAATAAAAATGTATGTCTTTTTGACTGAAGCCTCCCGTTCCTGGTATGTAAATGTGGATGCCAAATGAACCTCTATAAGGAACTTGTAGTTCAAATAAAAGTTGTGTATTACTGAAAAGGCAATTAGGAGATCTCTTGTGATTACTAATCTTTGTTCTATTGAGATATGTCCATAGGTATCCGGCACTGATTGCTGTCCTCACTATGGTTTTGGCTAAAAACTTATTGGCTGTGTCTAGACTGGCCAGTTTTTCTGGAAAATCAGCTGCTTTTCCGGAAAAACTTGACAGCTGTCTACACTGGCCGCTGACTTCCTACTGTAAAAAATCAGTGCTTCTTGCGGAAATACTATGCTGCTCCCGTTCAGGCAAAAGTCCCTTTTGCGCAAAGCGTTTGTGCAATAGGGCCAGTGTAGACAGCTCAGATTTGTTTTGTGCAAAAAAGCCCCGATCGCAAAAATGGCAATCGGGGCTTTGTTGCAGAAAAGTGCGTCTAGATTGGCACGGACGCTTTTCCGCAAAAAGTACTTTTGCAGAAAAGCGTTCATGCCAATCTAGACGCTCTGTTCCAAAAATGCTTTTAATGGAAAACTTTTCCCTTAAAAGCATTTCCGGAAAATCATGCCAATCTAGACGCAGCCATTGTTATTTTCCTCTAGTCAAATTTAGATCTTTTCTCTAATACATCTTAAACCATGAGACCATCCATAGTACCCCCTTATGCACAAAGTATCTCTCTTGACTAGCTTTTATGTATTTTATTCTGTCCAACCCAGTGATTAACAAGGTTTATTAGTTTCATCTGAACACTTGGATTATGTTAATGTTATGCTAAAGATGGCTTCCCTGCTAAGTTCTAATTGAACAGAACTGCTGCAGGAACATCTGTAAGAGGTTAATATGTGCCCTAGTCAAAGAAAACATTAGGCTAACTCAGCTCCTGGGCAGGTCAATAAACCTTATAAAAATGCCTTCTCCCCACCCCTACCCATGATTTTTAGATACCATTATGAAGGTGATGCTGTGACTACTATATGAGAGAGAGAGAGGGAGAGGATAATATAAAACTGGGATCCAGACCAATGTATATGGTGAATGTTACCATCAACAGTGAGGATTAATTTAATCACTAACTGCCAACTAAAAGAAAAAGGAGAATCTTTTCTCCTCTCGTGTCATGTTACCCAACAATACAGAAGGCCCCCTTCTTTTGTGACCCTGACCCAGTACTCACTGAAGTCAATGAAAAAGCTCTCCCTGACCTCAGTGGGCATTAGATCAGGCTCTCTGTCCATCAGACTAGAGACTCCCAGGTCCTTCAGAGATGGGTGAGGGACAGATCAATAGATTAGAGTAGGGAGAAAGCAAATGTATCTGAATTCTCTCCCTTCTTGGCAAGTTGTTGATAGATTTGGGAACTGAGCACATTTTCATTACCAATTCACTAACAGGATGGTCACGCCCTCCTCCTCTTCTCTAGGCCAAGATTCACTTTATACTCATTCCTGCATGGAGAAAATGTTCCCCATTTTTGACAGAACGGTATTTTTTTCTCAGATGGAGACATTTCAGGTTTCTGTGCATCATTATCCAATTGTCAGATGAACATAGGTTCATAGGTTTTCAGACCTGAAGGGACCAGTATGGTCATCTGCTCTCGGCTCATGAATAACCCAGGAGAATGAATTTCACTTGGAAATTCCTGCATCAAGCCCATATCTTGCTACTGTGATGATCTCACTCTGGTCAGATTTTGCTTTCCAGTCACTATCCCTCAGTTGTTCAGTCAATGGGTCAATGCAGGCTAATAAATTGTAGGTCTCCCAATAGCATTTTCAGTGCACAACAAAAAACTGTCTACATTTTGTATTCTTGTCAGACAAAGCAGGGAGGAATTTTGTCCAGCAAACTTATTTTAATCAAGTATTTATTAAAATACATCTGCCATGTCAGTGGTTTTGGTCATTGATTGCTGAAATGATTTCACCCTGCTGTGCTTACATATGCGTCAATTTATTTAAAGGGCATATTGGTCTTGTCCTGCATAGTCTTTTACAAAATAAAATTAAATAATTTCTGAATTAATAATTTCTGAGTTATAACTCTCCATCTATAAACCATATTGACATTCAGTCTAGACATCTTGCGTGGATTCACTTCATGAATATCAATAAAGAGGTTGTAGGAAGAGTGGGGATACTAAATTATTTCAAAGCATTTGACAGTTGCCAATTTTAATACAATCATTAAAAGTTCACAATCTTTGAAATAAGAGTTCTGCATTTCTCTATAAACAGTGGCCACATTTTTGGTAGAGTAAATCAGCATGGCTTGGCTGATATCAATGGAGCCGCGCTGATTTACCTCAGCTCTGAACCAAACCCTACAGCACCTTTTCATAATTAGGAAACAGTAGCTTTGCCTGGAGGTTGCTTCAGGAGCTGGCTTAATGCTCAGTTTGTGATTAACTTTTCATCGAGTTCATGTCAGCTGCGAGGGGAAGAAAAGAGTCTTTTGAAAATGCAAACTCTGCTTTCCCCAAGGCCTTCCTTCATTAAGGAAATGGGAGATAACCCCGCACCGATGATCTGGTTCCCCACTGAGGCTATGTCTAGACTACAATGATCTATCAGAAAAAGGTACGCAAAATGCTACCCCTGCCACAATCCCATTTTCAGAAGAGGATTTTCTGAAATTTGGTCTGTCTACACTGGGCCAAATTTTGGAAAATCCTACTTTTTCAGAAGAGCCCTTCTTCCTCGTGGAAGGAGGAAGACAGGACTTCCAACAGAGTGCAGCTGCTCATCCGAAAAAAAGGCAGAAGAGCACATGTGTTCCCTGGACGTGGCAAAGTTTTTCTGGGATACCTCTGGTATTCTGGAAAAAAACAGTAGTCTAGACGTAGACTGAATCAGGAATCCAGAAAGTGATGTCAGAGGGCAAATGAAAAATTCACAGCAGAATCCTACTCCTCTCTCCTCTCCCCTGAAATGTAGTATTTGTAAAACTTCCCCTCTGTAGAAATCCACTAGCTCAAATAACTATTCCTGAAAGACAGAAGATTCTTCTTAGGCATTTGTCTTAGCAATGACCTTGTTCAAGAAAATAGAACAATTGCCCTGTTATAAGAATTCTTGTGAATTGCTTGTTGAGATGAGTTGGTCCAGCTGTTGATATTCCATGAGAGATGATGAAGAGGTGATCAAAAGATTGTTATGTAATAGCTTATGTTCTTAAAATTAAAGTAACACAATAAATATAATGAGATTTTAACAGTGGTGAGATCAGCAATACAATACTGGACAAAATCTATCTCCTAGACTCCACTATTAATAAATACCCCGCTATTTTTGGAATAAACTGCAGTTTATTTATATAAAAGGGCTGACAGTTTTGTCAATATTTGACCTTTCCCCGATTCCTACCTCTTAAATTCCTGAGAAAAGGTCAATCATGTTGCTTCAGGATACACAAAGGGATGAGATATTTGTGTGGAGTATATCTAGCATTATAACAGTTAATGCTAACATACATTTTGGAAGAGAGATTAAACCTCTTGTTTCATGATAAACCAATCTCTAACTACTAGGGATTAGGTGATTTATTGCACCTTTCTTTGAAGCATCTGATGTGGCCACATGATGGCAACAGGACATTGAACCTGAATCAGATTCTGTGCTCTTATGTGCTTAGTGGGATAATGAGGGTGAGAAAAGTGGAAGAATATTTCTTAGTGAACAATCATTTACATTAATATTGGTTGTAGTGGTGGAACCATACATTTTACAGAGATCTTCTCAAGTAACAGTTTTGTCAATTATAACTCTAGCTATTAGTTTGGTATCTTATGGCAGAGGAAGGACTTGTCCATTATCCTTTCTGGCTGTTTTTATCAGAAACTACTTGGATTGCCAGTAATTTGTGTAAAATTCAGTATCCAGTTACAGATACTAGTTGAAATCTTTCTTTCTTTCTTTCTCCTCCCCCCCATGTGCCAGCAGTAAACCTCATTCTTATCCAACCACCACTAAATTGGCGGTAAAGGGACTAGATCCAAATGTTATGGCTGGCCCTCCTCAAAACAGTGGAAATGATACACGATAATGTATCAATAATGATACATTATTGGACAAAACACTTGTGAAGTCATAGGAGGTCACGCCAGCATTCTCTCCCATGGACAGTCACAGTGCTGCAGGTGAGTAATGCCTTAGGGCATGTCTACACAACAGCATTATTTTGGAATAAATGACATTATTCCAAAATAACAAAGAGCACGTCTACACAGCAAGCCATTATTTTGAAATAATGTCAAGCTGGAGGACATCTCACTCTGACTCCTGTAACCCTCATTTCATAAGGAGTAAAGGAAGTTAAAGGGAGAGTGTTCTTCCTTCAACTTCCAGCAGTGTAGACAGCACCAAAAGTTGAGTTAAGGTACTTCGACTTCAGCAATGCAATTAACATGACTGAAGTTGCTTGTCTTAACTCAACTTTGTCCTGCAGTGTAGACATACCCTAAGTTTCCCTTTCAACAGAGCATAAAGAAGTCCAGACCAGCTTTGGGTTTTAAAGTGTCCCTCAGAGGGTCTCCTTTATTAACAGAAAGATGAACGTGGGCATATGTGACACCTTTCTATCAGCTTCCTGCCTGACGGATTCAGTCAGTTCCAGTCTGTCACCTCTCCTGAGTGTTTGTCTCCAGCCAGGATCTTCATCTGGTTGTTCTCACCTCAGGTCTCTTGTTGTGGCTAGGACAGATTCTTCCTCTAATGTTAGAGGCCATGGAGGTCTCCCAAGGACCACCCCACAATATCAGGCTGGGCTTTCCAGCCTGTCTGCCTACCATGACTCTCACATTTCCTGAAGCATTTCTTCCAGGCTTCCTGACCTGGTAGGCTCCCCTGGGAGCTCTTCGTTTCCAGAATCCCCCTTTAGGCTCTCTGCCCTAAGGATTTGCCTTCGACTTAACCCACATTTCCTGCCCTGGGAGCACAGATTCTGCCCAGTTCAATCTTCCTGGTTCAGTCTCCCTGTCCTAGGAGTTCAGCTTTTGCCTGGTTCAGGCTCCTTGGGAGCTCCCCTCTTCTGGAACTTCCTTCATCCTGAGGAGTCCCTGTCCAGCCTTCCTCTTATAGCTCCCATCTGTGTCTAAGCTGCTGCATTCTCCCTTCTGAAGCCTCACTCCTGCTCCTCGCTGCCAAGTGGGAGGTGTAAGTTAAGATCAGCTGCATTCCTGGTATTGGCTATTGGCTGTCATGCTTGTCAATCGCATAGCTTCATGCGGCAGCTGTGAAATTGACAAGAAAGCTGGGCTCTAATTGGGGCGCGGTGTAAGGGGGGGGGTTCTGGCTGGAGCCTGCCTGACTTCTGGTTCCCTGCTCCCCGCCAAGCTATGCACATTCTGTTCCCCACTAGGAGCCCGACTGCACCCGGGGTTCTGGCTCCCCCAGCCCAGCTGCTGCCTTGCTCTGAGCTCCTTGCTTTGAGCCAGTCTGCCACTGCCCATCTTCCTGCTCCCAGCTGTCCCAAAACTCCCAATTGCCCTCTGGGAGCCTGTCCGCACCAATGCTCCTGGCTCCCTGCTGGCAGCCTGAGGGAGGGCAGTCAGACTCCTTGTGGTAGGGAGCTGGGGATGAGAGGCAGCTGGGCTCCTGGAGATGGGGAATAGGTCATGGAGTGCTGAGGAGGGGGCAGGTGGGCTCCTGGTGGGGTGCTGAAGGCCCAGGGGGCAGGCAGGCTTCTGGTGGAGATTTTGTGGGAAGCTGAGAGCCTGTTCTCTCAGCTCCTCCCATTGCCCCTCATAAGTCAGTGGAAGTGCTCCTGGTGAGGACACACACCACCGACAGCAGTGTCGAGGTAAAATGGAAGGTTCGGGAATGTGGCCAGCCCCGGGGAGGTGCAGAAACAGGCAACCTTGTACTGAACATCTTTTAACTTTTATTAAAATGCTTTTAACTATAACTTCTATTTAACAGTTTTTTACAGATGTGGGTGCCAAATAACTATTAACAGGAACAGTAAACAAACTGCAGTGCAATAGAGGAAGATACCCTGAGGTTTTTCCAAGTCCCAGTAATTATCAATAACAACCCAGGGATTATTAACAATTATATTTACATTAATTTCACTCATAAAGTCTAACATCTATCTAAACTCCTAACAGTACTATTTAACAAACTTCTAACTAACTTACTCCTAACACTATTATTTAACAAACCTCTAACTAACTTTACACAGCAATACTCACACTTATCAGACATACAAGGGACATCAGAGACAACAGCATATTCGTTATACAGTTACGCTCTGCGGAAGATTCAGTTGATTCGGTGAGCGGGAGGGGGCCCTCGGGTGATCAGCCCTCAGAACCTGGCTCGTGTTCTGCCTTCCAAATTTTCGGGAACCCTCAACTGGATGCAGGAGGGGTAGCTGCTTTATAGAGAGAGCAAGAACATTCCCGCGCTTCACTGTGATAGGCTTAATAGAGTCTATCTGCCTAGTGACAGGACTGAAGGGGAAGGGGAGGGGGTGAGATGGCTCTTGGCTGGCACGAACTTTGCATGACCCTTACCTGCCTGATTTTTTACTCCTGCTTCTTACTGATCTTAAGTCACATAGTGCAGGATTTTTGGTTTGAGGGGAAGGTAATTTTGGGCTAGGAAGGCTATGCACACAAGGCCTGGCCAGGAAAGAGCCTGCTTTTACAAGAAGGAGGGTTGGGTGGATGGACATCACCACCATAGACATTACGGTGGTAGTTGTAAGTTGACCTAACACAGGCCAATTTAAATTTTGCATGCAGACATCCCCTACAAGAGGTGGGTTGGGCCCCTGAGCCTTCAAGGGTGTAAAGTGTCTGAGATCTTCTGGAAGGAACTATACCCTGCAGTCCTGGGAGGAATCTTTCTGCCTGCAGCCAGAATCACATCAAGAAGGAATATGATGCTTGCAGAATTCTTGTATTGACAACTAGTGACGGAATTGTTCTGAGACTGGGCTAAAGCTATTGCTATGGGGAGTCTACTTGAACATAAGAATGGCCATACTAGGTCAGACCAAAGGTTCATCTAGCCCAGAGTCCTGTCTTCTGACAGTGGCCAATGCCAGGCACCACAGAGGGAATGAACCGAACAGGTAATCATCAAGTGATCCATCCCCTGTCACCCATTCCCAGCCTCTGATAGAGGCTAGGGACACCATTCCTGGCTAATAGCCATTGAAGGACCTAACCTCTATGAATCTATCTAGCTCTTTTTGAACGCAGTTAAAGTCCTGGTCTTCACAACACCCACCTGCAAGGACTTCCATAGGTTGTGCATTGTGTGAAGAAATACTTCCCTTGGTTTGTTTTAAACCTTCTGCCTATTAATTTCATCTGATGACTCATGGTTCTTGTGTTATGGGAACAAGTAAATAACTTTTCCTTATTTCCTTTCTCCACATCAGACCTCTCTCCTACACTTAAAGGACGCTATGGATACCTTTCCACTATACTGCAAGCTATAAAATGCCAAGATACTTTGAAAGAAAGGATTTTCATTGGTTTGTTTTCTTCTGTATCTATCATTTTCTTTATTTTTATGTTGTCCCTTAAGTGACAAGAATAATGGATGACAGCCTACTGCGTGTCATCACTGACAACCATCGCCATCTGCTTTCTGCCTGACCATACAAAGGAGTCTCTTTTTCCTCATTTCCTATCTTCTTGTCTGTCTGAATTCGTCATTGTTTAGTACAGTTCCTGATTGGATCAAACAATCAGCTTTGTAAGTCAGTTGGTCTTTTCATTTTTGTTTGTTGTTTTAATCCAGTTAATTCTTTCTTTTGGATAACACGGGTTAAAACTGATTCACAGACTCACAATTTTCTCTGTGTTTTTGTATTAATCGAGGTTGAAGGTTTATTACGATGTGTGGTTACCATGTGCTTAACCCTTCAATAGTGGATAAAAGATACAACAATTCCATGTCAGCCATGGGGGTGCAATTGATAATGATTTTACAATAATCTTAAAACAATGATCTTTTAATAATAACAGGAAGAAACAACCCTCAGTTCTAAGCACACCTTAAGATCAAGAACACATATTCCTGCGCATCCAGAAATATAATTTATGCTATCATGTGCCGAAAGTGTCCGTCTGCTATGTACATTGGACAAACGTCTCAGACACTTCACCAAAGGATTAATGCCCACAAAACAGATATCAGACAAGATCACAAAGAAAAAACTATTTCTTGCCATTTCAACCAGAAAGGACACTGTCTCAACGACTTAACCACCTGCATTCTGCTACAAAGATCTTTTACATCTGCACTTGAAAGGGAATCCTCTGAACTGTCATTCATGTTAAAATTCGACACTCTCCGGGGGGGATTGAACAAAGACCCCAACTACCTTACCCATTACCAAGATAGCTTCCCCAATTATCACCTCTAATACCATTAGTTCACAGACATCTAACTTTCCCCACCTCTAATATCATTAACTCACAGACACTTACCTTCCTTCCCCCTCCCCACATCCCCCTTCTGTTCTGAAATGTGATTTGTCCTTTTCATATGTGTTCATTTTTTTTTAATTGTATCCTTTGGTATATATGGTTGTGACTATTTTCTTCCACTATTTGATCTGAGGAAGTGGGTCTGGCCCACAAAAGCTCATCATCTAATAAACCATCTTGTTAGTCTTTAAAGTGCTACATAGTCCTGCATTTTGCTTAAGTATAGAGGTAACCCAAATCCAGGTCCAAACTTGAATTCGGGGTCATCTCTGCTATGAAGCCTCCCAGTCCACCATCCCAGCAATGCTGTCTATGGCTTTCTTCAGTCTAGTCCACCAGATTCATAACCAAGTTGTGCATAATTTGATAATATAGATTCCAGTTCTGCAAGGTGTTTAACCTCATGCCTACGTTCAAGCATCAATGGGACCTTCCTGTTCTTTTTAGACATGTGCTGACATGGAGACATATTTCCCAGACACAGCTTTGAGAACATGGCCTTTGAATATGTATCATTGTCTTGGGTGGAAAGAATATGAGGAAAATGTAAGATTGCAGCCTCTGATCATATGGATCTTTCCACGTCGAATACCAAGGATGGGATAGTGCAGGATTTCCCATCCTTTCCTACAGGATTCTTCTACCAATCAATGAACTGTAGAATTCTAACTTTTCTTTTCATCTGGGGACAATATGTACTGAAGAACTTTTACTTGGCTGGACAGCCATGCTCCCCCTTTTTTCATTCTTGCTGGATCATTTTCTGCTTTGGTTTGGTCAAGGGAAATATCAACATTAGTGTCAAGCAGGCCCTCTATAGAGGGGCTGTATTCCATGTATCTTTTTTACTCTGGGTGGTTTCTTTAATTATAAGGAATATATGCTCCTGGTCACTTGGATTAGGTGTCTTTATGAAGGACGAGGCATTGTAGGCTTGCTTTTAAAAAGGGGACCTGTTGGTTAGTGGCTTCAGGGGATAGCTGAGTTAGTCTGTTACAGAAAAAAAAAAAGATCTGGTAGCACTTTATAGACTAACAAAATATGTAGATGGTATCACGAGCTTTTGTAAGAAGTGGGCTGTGCCCACGAAAGCCCATGATACCATCTCCATGTTTTGTTAGTCTATAAAGTGCTACTGATTAGTATGAGGCTATTTTGTGTATGCATTAAAGTCACTGGACATGTGAGGATAAGTAGGGCACTGATGTATGCAAACTGGGATCAGCTTCTGTGCAAACTGGGTATTAGATTTTCTGCTTGCATATACTCAGTTTGTGTGCATTGATGGTAATTGTGCATGAAGATTTGGTGCACAGTTGGACACATGCATATTTGAAAAGTAGGATCTGCTAGACATCTTGATGTTTTCATAAGTATTGTATGGTCCCTTAGGCATGATTTCTACACTCTGTTTTATTGTTCAAGGTTGAGTCTACACAGCATACTTAGCTCTAAATAAGCTATGCAATTTGTGCTATGCAAATTGAGTAGCTTATTTTGAGTGTATTTCGAAATAGCTTATTTCGTAATTTGGCGCTGTCTACACAGTACCCAATGTTGAAATAAGTCGCTATTCTGAAATACCCCTTAACTCATGGAACAAGGGTTACTGGGACATTGGAATAAGCTGCCTGTTATTTCAAAATTTATTTCAAAATCTCTTTCAAAATAACGGGCTGCTTCAGTAGACACAGAATAGCTATTTCAGGATACTGCTGGTATCCTGAAATAGCTCAACAGTGTAGATGTACCAGGATAATAATACTAAGTCTGTTTTAAAAACACAAAATATCCTTTATAATAAAATTTGTATTTTTGTTTAAACAGGGCCAATCATATTTTCAATTTGGTGCTCAGTGCATGCTTCTTGTGCAGTGAGATTCTCAAGCTTTCTAGGCCGTCAAGACAATTTCTTGGGGATCTGTAAGTCTGTGACTGGCTGCTGTAGCTCACTAATATAGCCTGAAATGTCTCATTGTGATCATTGTTGGTGGCTGAGTGATCAACATATAAGGGGAAAGACTATTCTGTGATGCCACTACTCACAATCCCTCTCTTTCCTGGTCTTTATTTTCTCTCCCTTTGAAGTAAGGGCCAGAGCCTCACCTGGTATAAATCAAACCATCTTCCCTGAGGCTACCAATCCCAGTGCTACGGTGGAGGATCAGGCTCATATAGTTTGTAAACTTTGTGTTAAGAAGAAGAATGACTTATGAAAATTCAGGGAGCAGTAAGGAGTTACCAGTTTGTATGAACAAAGGAGAATTTACATGCTCCGCTGCTTTTCCATTCCTTCTTAGGAGTCACAGCTCTTGCTATTTGCCTATGATACTTTGCAGGACATTCCTGAAATATCAGAAGAGGAGGCCCTTCTCCTGTACTACATCAGTCTAATAACTACAGAATAAAACCCTACATGTGCAGATGCAAAACCCTTATGAGAGTCCAGATTCTACAGTCACTGATTTGTTGTGTTGCTCTTCTGTGGCTATATAATAAAACTGTAAAACTGATACAAATATCTTTGGAATTAGCTGGCGCAAGAGAGAGAGCCTATTATTTTTTATCATATTCTAAGTTGCTTATCTCCCATACAACTTGGCTGTGTCTAGACTGGCAAGTTTTTCCACAAAAGCATTTGCTTTTGCGGAAAAACTTGCCAGCTGTCTACACTGGCTGCTTGAATTTCCGCAAGAACAACTGACGATCTCATGTAAGATCGTCAGTGTTCTTGCGGAAATACTGTGCTACTCCCGTTCGGGCAAAAGCCCTCTTGCGCAAATGATTTGCGCAAGAGGGCCAGTGTAGACAGCACAGTACTGTTTTGCACAAAAAAGCCCCGATGGCTAAAATGGCGATCGGGGCTTTTTTGCGCAAAACCCCGTCTAGATTGGCATGGATGCTTTTCTGCAAAAAGTGCTTTTGTGGAAAAGCATCCGTCCCAATCTAGACGCGCTTTTCCGAAAATGCTTTTAACAGAAAACTTTTCCATTAAAAGCATTTCCGGAAAATCATGCCAGTGTAGACATAGTCCTTCTGAATAACATTTTGTGGTATTTAGAGGGTGAGAATTTACTTTTGAAATCTGAAGATATACATCTGGATCGGGGTGGGCAATAATTTTTGACAGGGGGCCACTCCAAGATTTTGGAAAGTGGTTGAGGGCCACACTCTTCCATGATATTAATGGAGGATGTGCAGGTCCGGGATGGAGCTTGGATGCAGAAGGGAGCTTGGGGTAAGGAACTGGGAGGCAGGAGGGAGAATGGAGTCTAGGAGGGAGTTTGGGTGAAGGAGGCAATTGTGACTTAGGGCAGGGGACTGGGATGCAGGGTTTTGGAATGTGTCCTGGGGCATGAGAGGGTTGTGACCTAGGCAGGGGCTGCAGTGCAGGCGGGTTGGTTTGTGACCTAAGGGAGTGTACTGGGGTGCAGGAGTTTGGGTTGTGACCTATGGTAGGAGGGGATTGTGATCTGGGGTAGGGGATTGGATTGCCAGATCTGGGAGGGGCTATGGGTGCAGCAGGGGGGCAGAGAGTTTGGGTATGTTGAGTGGGGGGCAAAGGGTTGGAGAAGGGCGGGGCTGGGGTACCAGAAGCAGGCTATGGCCAGGATACATACCAGCCAGCAGCCTAACCAGCCTGCCTGCCTGCAGAGCTAAATGCTTGCAGAACTTAAAATGTTTGTCAGCCAGCCAGCCTGCCTGCCTACCTTCCTGTTCTGTGCCTTCACAGGGTGCAGGGCCATGTGCTTGTGTGAATAACGGAGTCAGAGGGGTGGGGGACATGGTGTTTCATGTGCTGCCTGTTATTCAAACAGGCAGCTCCCATTGGCCAGTTTCTGACCAGAAACCGGCCAATGGGAGTGTAGTGGGGCGGGGGTAGTGCCTGATTCCATTCCCCTCCTCTTCAGGATCACAGTTTTGAAAGAGAAACTGCCCTGCAGCTGCTTTTCTGAGTGGTGTGTGGGATTGTGGGGCAAGCAAGGGAGCCTGCCTCGGGCTCCCCACTATGTCCACAGGCTGGATCCGGGGGCTGTATTCAGCCCATGGGCTGTATTTTGCCCAGGCCTGATCTGGATCAACTGCAAAGATGGCACCCAATATTGTAATGTGCTGCACCTCCATGTCTTGGAATTAGGCAGTCTTTGCCTACTGTATTCCTATTCCCAGAGCACTTTACAAAACTGTAAATCACATCCCAGTACCTGTTGCAGAATGAGGAAACTGGGGCAACTCTCTTTGTGTACTTGGCAAAATAATTCTAGTATCCATAAACACATCCTCCAGCATCAATCAATCGAGGGTGGTGGAGTATTCATCGAGCTAGGGAGTTCTAGCAAGTATTTGGGGGTGGTGGAAGGGAAGAGTTTTTCTTCTGTTTCAGCAAATCAGAAGCCATTTTAATATCTTGACTTGGTTTTCAACAAGAAAGCCAATCAATGTAGATAATATGCCTGGATTAGATCCACCTGTAATTGGCAACATTACTTGGACAGGAAACACTTCCCTTAAAAAAAAACCAGGGAATGCTAAGCTTTTTAGTGCCTAAAGCAAAGCATGTTCGCGTCTTCATTCCAAGGGTGTGGTAACCCATAAATGTGAAACACCTCTAGTTTCTGTGGGAAAGCTGATCCTGCTCCTTGCTGACGCATTTAAGAATTAAAAAGCTCAGTAGACTTGGAACTGTTTTCAGAAAGTGCATGGAACCCAAATACAAGAGGAGGCTGTTTGTTCTCAACCCTGAAAGCTTCCTAGTTGGTATATTTTAAGGGTGCAGTTTGAATATGGCTCCTCAAATATCAGTCTACCTGGCATTTTCAGCAAGATGCCCAGCATGAGGGAAAGAAAAACCAGATTTACATAAAATCTTTCAAAGTTGCATTTCACAATGCTCTTATGGTGTTGCATGTTTTTGTGACCTTTTGAACTTCCAGACTGTTCAACTGCAGGCAACGGGGGCAATTTCCCTAAAATAAACTGTGATGACTTTACCCTAACTATTGAGATGGACCTAAGGTACATTTTACTTCACAATTAAACAGTATAGTCTCTTAGCAGCGGGCAGGTCAGGACAAAAGATACAAAAGTCAGTGTCCACAGTTTTCACTTTAAGATGTTGTGTTCTGTCGGAATGTGAAGCTAAATGTTAGATCGGGAGATCAGATCCTATGGTAGACGATGACAAAAGGAAGACCTGAGCTGCCTCTCCTATTCTGGGACCTCGAAGGGCTGGTTTGGCCACCCCTGCACATTCTAGGGCAGCCCTGACCTCTGTCTTGACATGTGTTCTTATTGCAATAATCTCATGGGTCATGGAAGAAGCAAAAAAATATCCAGGACGCATTCACTCCTCACGCACCCAGCACTGCTGCAAAGGTTGCCCAGAATTGTTGTAGAGAATATTCCACAGAACAATGGCTCATGCTTGTCCTTATGGCCCTTTGTCCCAGTCTAACTGGTGCCAAGGAGCCTGAGGACAAGAATGTCCTAGTATCTGTTCCAGAAAGAGGGCCAAAGGGCCATTTTATTTTTCTAGAATAGGTGACAAGAGATGCACCAAATTACCCAAAAGCATTGGAGAAGAAAACAAGCTGTGATGCTGGTCAGTTTTGAAGAGTTCATACGCAGTGCTAAAATTGCTGTCTTCATTAATTGCTTTCCCGTGCCCTTTGCTTTCCCTTCCATAGTCTCTAAAGTGCCACAGGACTACTCACTGGCTGAGTCTAGACTGGCAAGTTTTTCCGCAAAAGCAAGTGCTTTTGCGGAAAAACTTGCCAGATGTCTACACTGGCCGCTAGAATTTCTGCAAGAACACTGACGATCTCATGTACAATTGTCAGTGTTCTTGCGGAAATGCTATGCTGCTCCCGTTTGCGCAAAAGTCCTCTTGCGCAAATGCTTTTGTGCAAGAGGGCCAGTGTAGACAACGCGGTATTGTTTTGTGCAAAAAAACCCTGATCGCGAAAATGGCGATCGGGGCTTTTTTGCGCAAAACCGCGTCTAGATTGGCATGGATGCTTTTCCGCAAAAAGTGCTTTTGCGGAAAAGCATCTGTGCCAATCTAGATGCTCTTTTCCGCAAATGCTTTTAACAGAAAAACTTTTCCGTTAAAAGCATTTGCGGAAAATCATGCCAGTCTAGACATAGCCACTGTTTTTAAAGTAGAATGTTGGTAATGGGTTCATACCAGCTCATTATGCTGGTCATGGCTCTCTTTACATATGGTTCTATTCTGAACGTGACTGTAGAAGAGGCACCTCCTCATTCTGTGTGCACAGTGCCATAACTGGTGACTCTAATAAGAACTATGACTTTTTTAATAGGTTAGGAGTTGCTCATGTGGCACCTCTTTCTGGCCATCCTGGGAATTAGCTCAGTCCAACAATGTGCCTTCCTCTCACCCACCATCACTTCTGCTCCATCTCTGGGACCTGCATTGCTTCTCAGTTCATGCCATCCTCTCCCGGGCACAGCCCTCTGGTGGTGTCTCACTCGTTTCTCTCGTGGGGCAACGGGCAGTCTCCAGTCCAACTATTTATCTTAGTAGCTAATTGCAGTCCCCAGTTTAATCCCTCTCTTCAGCGGCAAGCTGCAATTCATACACTGTCCCCTCCCGTCAGTGGCAAGTAGGGAAATAGCAACTTCCCAGCCCTTTGTATCAAGGGCCTCCATCTGGCAGTCCACAGAATGGATCTCCCTGTTTTCCCCCTGAATCTGCCTAGCATTGCTCTAAGATACTCCTCTAAGGCAGCCAGTCTTTCTCCCTTGCACTCCAAGAAGAGACTTATCCTGCTTTATTGAGCAGCCCTTCTTTTATGGCCCTCTCTGGCCCTGATTGGCTGCTCCAACAAGCCTTCTCCTCATTGGCTGTGTACAACCCTCCTCCCATTGGATAGGTTTTGTGCAGCCTCCCTGTGGGCTGCTTTAAGCCTCCATCTACCTATGTGGGGCAGTCACCCCACCACACTTTGTACTGTATTTTAATTCTGCTATTGCTACCGAGCCAACACAGTTAAGAGAGGAGCAACTGGACTCTATTATGTTTGTTCATTTAGATAGTTATGCAGCTCACATCACACACTATTCCTTCTTGAATGCCATCCCCCAAATTGTTCACTGCATTGCAGACAGTTATGTCTATGCAGCCACATAGCACAGACATAATAGATGTCATAATCTGAAGGTAGCTTGCAGAAATTTGGCCTGTGGAGCCTTTGTAGCTGGTGATGATGCAGGAGAGGAAAAGAACCTAGACTGACTTTCAAAATGTACATAATTTTTCTGGCAAATGTAATGCTCCAATCACATCCAGGGCTTTAGTGGAGCTATTTGTCTGGATCCAGTGTTTTGCAAGAAAAACACACTTGGAAATGGGGACAATAAACAAGCCATATTTTTGAAAGTCAATCGTTAGAGAGGAACTGCTCTAGTTTGGTATATTTTACTCCTCCTGAAGACACTGAACTTTATGAAGCTTGCATGGCAAATTGCACATTAATGCCCTGAAGTATGTGGATTCTCCCGGCAGGCTCAGGAGCATAGTGGTTATACTTCCTGCCATTGCCTTTCTGCTCATTTTGGGAAGGTTAGGGATTTTTTAGGTACACTTTATGTTCTTGTAACTTGACATTAGACAAAGAGTAGCAGCCATGAAGTTGGTATCCACATGGAGCAAGCATTGCAAAATGTACAGGAGCAGAGTAGCTGTGGGGCTGTGAGTATCTGAATACTCACCCAGGTGTAAGCCTTTTAATGTCTGAACTGACATAGGTTGCGCTGGATTTGCAAATCCTTGTTTTCACAAAATGTTCCTGTGTAGTGGCGAGGGCACAGAGAACATTCTAGGACAAGGCTATTGTTTCAGCTTGCTTTCTGCTGACTCATAGCATTTGGCAAGACAGGCAAAGTGAATCAGCATGCTTGGTAAAATAGAACAACTGTGTCAGCTGCCATATGGCAGTTCTTGATAGCTTTATTCCCTTAAACCAAAGTTGCCTCCACCCACCCAATACCACAAAACCAAAAACCCCTTGCTTACCAAATGTGATGAAACTAGGAAGCTGACGGCAGTGTGCCTTGACTAGAGCAAGAAATAGACCCATTCAATATCAATCAGTTCCTTACGGGCACAATTGTCTTGCTACATATCTGGATTTCAAACTGGAAACAAGCTTCCTCTGGATGCTCCCATATACCAAGCAGGGATATACTCTTGCTGTCTGCAATATTTGCATTGCTGGGTGCAAAGTATCCAAAAAAGTGTGGTTTGGTCAGCAGGAGAGGAAATGTGGATAGTGAATGAAACCAAAGGTCTAAGTCAAGATTTCATGGTGTGGTTTATAGCTGATTGAGCATTTTCCGTAAGAATGATTTTCAGACCAAAAATGCTGTTTCTGGACAATTTAAATTTTCCATTGGAAAATTTTGATTTTTCTGAAAGTTTTCAGTTTCCTGCTGGAAATGAAATAAAACAGGCTAAGACAAATGCAGGGTACATTAGAATGATTAGGAGATATTACTGATTTGCATTACTGTAGAATGCTAGCTGCTGACCACACACACAACAATAGCCCCGCCCCCAAGAGCTGACAAACTAGGAACATAGAAGCTATGGATATTTTTGAGAGCTTGTAGCCTTTCTGCCTACTACTTTCTGATAGCTGCTGCCTCGGTTTCTCCCCTTGCACTCTCAATCAACTTTGACATAGGCTTTCATGTGTCAAGTCACAAAACTTTTTAGGGTCTGGGTTTATTTTCTAAGAAACATAAGAACTTCGACCCAGCCTTCCTAACTGGGTCATAGCCCTTGGTTCAGGGATCTTAGTCCTGCCCCTGCTGAGGCTTTTCTTCAAATTTGCTCTTTGTGCTCTAGCTAGCTGGCTCCTGCTCCTTGCAGGCTTGCATGCCCAGGCCTCCTGCCTGGGAGCTGGGGGGAGTCTCTGTGAAGAGCAATTCATGTAGCCCTCCTCTTTCTTTGAGAAGTAACTCCTAGGGCTCACTACAAGTTTCCCTTCCATATCCCTGTCTCTCCACAGTATACCCCAGATCTGATTTAGCCACATAATATTACTCATGTTTTCCACTTGAGAAGACAATTGAAGTGTGTCAAAGGTGGGGCTGGATCCATCTTCCCTTAAAAGGCAAAGTGCCCTATGACCCAAGCCAATAGCCTGATGCAATATTTCACAGCTATGGAAAGTAAAATCTTGAGCTGGTGCCGAGTAACAAAGCCATTTGCGAACAGGTGAAAGGGCATAATTGCATTACAGCACTGCAATTCATGATATCAAGAGTGTGAACACATGGGTTGTTTGTACCGAAGCAAATGTAGATCAGGACATTCTTACACACTCTTGGCTCTGATACAAGACTAAAGTTCCCATGTCTTCCTTTAGGATTGAGGTCCTCAGTGGAGGAATACAAGGATATTTCGAACATGCCATTGTTGTTGCCTGTATAGTTCGACTTCACAATGATAGTGGGTACCTGTGTGTAAATCTGAGAGGAACAACTTGCATCCAGTGCAGAAGGAACAAGGTAATTGTTACAGTTTATTGTCGGTATGAGTTACTATGATGAAAGCTTGCTCTTTCTAGCCAAGAAATTATGACACTTGTTAGGTCAAATTAACTGGCTTGTGCTTTAGAGACAAATAGTCTTTACAAGTTTAAGACTCAAATAACCTTGGAAGAAAATACACTCATTACAACAAGCAGGATGGCAATAGCCACAATGTGTTTTATGCATGTGGCCTGTTTATCATATTACTTAGTCTCTCTAGTATGTTAGAGGGCTTCATTATGGATGGTTAGATAGTACCTTGTGATTAAGTTATGGCATTAATGAAAGGCTCAGCAGCCGGGTTATAGGGTGCTAAATTATGAAGGGCACAATGTGCAGTCTGAGAAAAGAAAATGAAGAAAAATACCATTTTTATTACCAATTAACAAAGAGATGTTAAACATTTTCTCTGCCTAGAAAAGCTAATCAGACACGCAGGCAGACATGTTTAATAGATATTAAACAGATCTTAGACATGGAACCTGATTATACAAAGAACACATTTTCCTTTTCTGGCAGTAAATGAGACAACGCCAAATTTTCTATTGTCTCATAGTTTGCAGTCTAGTTACTGTAATATTTTAGAGAGGTTTAAGATAATAGTTGCCTTTCCAATGACTTAGGTGCCCTAATATTTTTAATTACACAATAATCAAAATTCTAAACATGTTTCCCACAGGAAATAATGGCTATGGCATTGTTTGGCAACACACTTCCTTTGCCTTGCTGGGCTCAGTGTTCCCCCTGTTAGGGGTGGATGATCTGGAGTAAATCAACTCCCCTTCAGAAAGCTTTTTCCCTCTCTTGGGCTTCGATTTTCAATATTTACACAGTGGGCATCAGAGGCGGTCCAAGGAGCACTCCTCAGCTAAACAAAAAGAAATAAGTTCATTACAAAAACAGCTTTCCCTGCCTCCTCTCTGGAATGTTGCTTTGTTATGCTGGCCTCTGGGTGCCAGCCCTTCCCCACACAATCTCTTAGCAGGGTTGCTTCCCCGATGGAGAGGAAATCAGCCTTCCACACTGAAGAATCCTTTTCTCTATTGCAGCTTGTTTTCCATCTCTCCTTCTTCTTGCTCACCAGAAATAGGATTTTTTTTAAAGGTCACAGGCAGCCCTTAATTGGACCCAGGTGGCCATAGTTGATATAAGTTAACCTTTCTTCAGCTCATAGGGAAAAAGTCTTTACTGTTCTCGGGCTGATATATCTGCCTTACACCATCCTCTAGTAGCTGTCTGGTTTGACTTTGTCACACTCTGATCCTGCAAACATTTAGGCACATGCTTAACTGGAAGAAAAACCTTCTTTTGTTTGTTTTAAACCCGCTACCTATTAATTTCATTTGACCCCTAGTTCTTATGGGAACAAGTAAATAAGTTTTCCTTATTCACTTTTTCCACACCAGTCATGATTTTATAGACCTCTATCATATCCCCCCTTTTTTTAACCTGAAAAGTTCCAGTCTTTTTAATCTCTCTTCATATGGAACCTGTTCCAAACCCCTAATAATTTTTGTTGCCCTTTTCTGAAACTTTTCCAATGCCCTTTTCTGAAACTTTTCCATCTTTTTTGAGATGATGCGACCACTTCTGTACGCAGTATTCAAGATGTGGGTGTACCATGGTTTTATGTAGAGGCAATAAGATGTTCTCTCTCTTATTCTCTGTCCCTTTTTTAATGACTCCTAACATTCTATTTGCTTTTTTGACTGCCGCTGCACACTGACTGGATGTTTTCAGGGAACTACCCACAATGACTCCAAGATCTCTCTCTTGAGTAGTTGTAGCCAAATTAGTCCCCATCATATTGTATGTATAGTTAGGATTATTTTTTCCAATGTGCATTACTTTATATTTCTCAACAATAAATTTCATTTGCTATTTTGTTGCCCAATCACTGAGTTTGGTGAGATCTTTTTGAAGTTCTTCACAGTCTGCTTTGGTCTTAACTAGCTTGAGCAGTTTAGTATCATTTGCAAATTTTTCTACCTCACTGTTTACCCCTTTCTCCAGATCTGCAGTTACTGCAGTTTCCTCCTCTTTAAAGTCCTCCTCCCTATCACAGATAGTGCCAGAAGAAAGGGGCCAGCTCTATCACCAGGCCCTCTCTGGCCTCTTCCTTGTCTGTGTGAGGCCTGTACACTCTGTTACAGGGTGTTATAAAGAGGACGGTTATCAACTGTTCTCCATATTCACTGAAGGAATGGGATAATCTACATCAAGGGAGATTTAGGTTAGATAGCAGGAAAAACTCTCTGTCAGGGTGGTTCAGTACTAAGATAAATTACCAATGAAGGCTGTGGAATCTCCATTATTAGAGGTTTTAAAGAACAGGTGAGACAAACACCTTTCAGGGTTGGTCTTGGTTTATTTGGTCCTGTCTCAGCTCAGAGGGGTGGACTGGATGATCTCTCAAGGCCTTGTCCAGACCCACATTACTATGATTCTAGGTGCTTAACATTTGATATTAATCTGGGAGATAGAAACATGTGTAGGGAGAGATGGATAATCCAGGTGATCTTAATAAGATTGGTAACATGAACCAAAAAAAAAAAAAAACCCAAACAAAAAAACAACCACCCAAACCCATCATCAACCCGCAATTCACCTTGGAAAAATGAAAGCTCCAGTAAAACATCTGAGGAGCAAAAACTCTGACATACAGGATTACAATGGAAGAGAGTAAATTGAAAAGCAATAATTATTATCTGTTAGATGAATACTAATCATTATTAATTGTTAGTTGTCGGGCACTGCATAAGACACAAAATTCCTTGTTCCAGTGAGCTTTTAGTCTGAAAGGCAAACACTTATTTAACATAATAGGCACAAGGATTACATGTGTGCTTCAGTTGTGAGGCCATGGCTATTGGGAACTAGTGTACGTCTGAAAAAGCCTTCAAAAAACGTTCAGCCAGACCACTAGAATGTAGCATTGGCCAATCAGTGTCCACGGCCACACTCTAATTACCATTATTAGCTTTCTTCTGTTAACATTGCTTGACTGAGCACATGTACAGTGCACAATAACAATTATATTATTTTGAACATATTTTCTTATCTCTACCCACAGACATAATGTAACCGCACTTTATAGTGGTCCAAACAGATCTTGTGGATTTTTTTTCCTCCAGGGATACAGAAGCTTCTATAGAGTTATATAATTGATGCAAAAATTATCTCAACCTTCTGACTCTAAAAATTGGGATTCTCAGGTCCAGGAGTTTCTGTTCCAAGATACTAATAAATTTCTCATAATGGTACAAACAAATTTAGATTAGGCCCAGCTAATTCAGATAAAAGTAGTGTCTCTCCTAAATTATGTTTGAAATCCCTCAAGGATGTTTTGCCAGGCCCACCCAAGACATGAATTCTAGAAAAGAACCTCAGCCTAATATCCGACCGAGCATCATAAAAAGTTTCAAGACTCTTTGAACTTGAACTGAAGGGTTCCTAAGCGACCTGTTTATGCATCTATTTTGTAACAATAGGTTTTCCTGAGGACAAACATAGCTAAGCACAACTTCCAAAGTGCTCAGATTATGTTAAAAGATCTGGTGGTTCCTAATGTCTGTTAAAAGATGACCCCTCTTAACACTTTTAGTTCATATGTGCTTGAACCATGCAGTACATAGCACCAAAGTAGTTGTACCCTCACTCTCATACCTCCTTAAAAGTAGAGCTCTTTAGGGTTGGAAGTCTCACTGCACTTTCATTGATGAGGGATAGCAAGCAGATCCACAAGTACCAAGCATTGTAAAAATGTTTCCAAGACTTTTTACTGTTTTTTTACAATTACGTTTTTTTGAAAAATGAAACATTTCAACCGTCTAATTGAAAAACTGAAGAAAAAAAAAGATTAAAACTTTCATCGGAAAAGTTTTTAAGAGGACAATTCAAAGATTTGACCACAAAAATTCCTCAAAAGATTGAAATGTTTAAAAAGCAGAACCTATAATTTGATGACAAGCATAAGCCTAGATCAGTGGTGGATAACCTGCAGTCTGTGGGCCATGTGGCCCCTTGGAGTTACATGTGGCCTACAAAACATTTTGTTTACTATTGCTCACATGCAGGGTTGCCAAATTCCACTGGTTTTCGTCTATATACATTTTTTCCCTACCGGTATTACTAAAGTCACATGCATGAGAAGCAGGAGCGGGGAACCTTTTTTGGGTTGCGGGCTGCTGACCCACAGAAAAATCATTTGGGGGCCACACACTGACGTGACCCCTGACTGAGAAGGAGAAAGACTCTTCCTACATTCTCCTTGCACATCAGATCCTACTGGGGCCCAGGCTAGTAGATTTTGCGTACATCAGCCCCACAGTGGGGCAGTAGGGGGGCTGGAGTGTCAGTGAAGGTGCCCCAAGGTGTGTGCGTGGGGGAACTCTGAGCTTTGGGGCCAGAGTCAAGCAAGTTGGGGGCTGAATCCAGCCCCCAGGACTTAGATTCCCCACCCCCGATGTAAAGCAAGGGCACATGAAGTGATGTGCATGCTGGTTGCCCACAACGTTGACGGTAAGAGCTGTGTACCCCTCTGCATCCAATCAAAGCGCTTCTATGGTTCAGTCGGCACACCCTGCAAATTCTAAGTAGGCAAGTGCAGTTAGCTAAACTACCCTATCCTGGGAGACCATCTTGGTTATGACAGTCTTGTGGCCCATGGAGATAAAGGAGGGCCGTTCATGTAGTCCACTCACTAGCCTAGGTATTAGATCACTAACTTAGATCACTGGCTTAGATCTTGCAGCTAGTTCCCTGTGGTCTGTCTGCACCCTTGGGAGCCCTGTTGAATCCTCTCTTCTTACTTCCTCCGTCCCTGTCATTTATATTGCCATCCTTGCAAAATGGAACTGTTCAGCCAACCTCAGCTGCCCCAGCTCATACCTGTGAATATAGGTAAGGCCGTTTTATTGCCTCCGTTATGTTCTGGTCTTAGGTGACTGCTTGTTTGGCCTCTCCAGTAAAGCAAGCCTGAGCTAGGGGGTGGACTAGGGAAGTAGCAGGTAGCCAATGGCTATTTTCTCTGCTGTTGACACCACTTCCTCTTCTTGATTCTCCCTTTCTGCGCAGCGAAGGTGCTGTCATCAAATACCCACAGAACAAGGAGTTGTGCTGGTTCCCACCACAAAGGCTGCTGAATTTCAATTGTGGAAGCTTCTTGTGTGTATATAGTCTGCAATTTTCTGTGGTTCCTCTGTGATTTAAGTACTTTCCTCCCTTCACTTTCAGTAAGAGTCAGCACTTAAGTCACTTAGGCTCCTTTGACAATCCCAGCTGTAGCGTGAGAGCACTTTGGGATTGGATCAGTTGTGTAAGACTGGAAGGGTACATTTACACAGGGATAAAAGACATACGGCACAGCTGCAGCTGGTCTGGGTCAGCCTAGAGCGGCTCATGAGGATCGAGATGTAGGGCCAAAAATGACTCTGTAGATGTTTCAGCTCCAACCCAAGCGATAGAAGCCCCAGTCAGCTGACTCAGGCCAATTGTAGGCTTTTTATAAAAATAGGAGGAGGTGGAATCTTCATTCCTAGAAGTTTTTAAGTCCAGGCATGACAAAGCCCTGCCTGGGATGATTTAGTTGGGATTGGTCCTGCTTTGGACAGGAGCATGGACTTGCTGACCTCCTGAGGTCTTTTCTGACCCAATGATTCTATGACTGTAGTACTTTCCCGTGGGGGTGAAGAGACTGAGCAAAGGGTTCCAGCTCCAGGGTAAAGTGGGAAAGTTTATTTAAGGAATGGAAAGCAGTCAGGTCTTTGTCTTCAGCTGGCCTTTGAAACTGCCTCACCCACCTAAGAGGATACACATGACAAAACCTTGAAACAAGGAACTGCGTGAATGGGTGAAGGCAAAGATGCTAGTCCCATGTCAGAAAGCTCAATTCTGGCCTGAGACAAGAGCAACTGTTTAGGTAAAAAAAAAAAGGTGGTGGAATCTCCATCCTTAGAAGTTTTTAAGCCCCAGCGTGACAAAGCCCTGGCTGGGATGATTTAGTTGGGATTGGTCCTGCTTCTGGCAAAGGGTTGGACTCAATGATCTTCTGGAGTCTCTTCCAACCCTAGGATTCTATGACATTCAGAAATGAGTCTTTGGGGGTCTTGTCTCCACTATGTGGTGGATCAACGCTGCAGCAATTGATGCACTGACAGTTGATTTATCACATCTGCTTAGATGTGGTAAATTGATCTCCAAGCACTCTGTCATCAACTCTGGAACTCCACTAGGATGAGAAGAATAGGCAGTGTTGACAGGAGACCAGCCCCCACCAACCTTACCATGCGGAAGAGACCACGATAAGTACATGGACTTCAGCTATGCCATTTGTGTAGCTGAAGTTGCATAGGGTAGATTGAAGGGAGTGGCTGAGTTGTTAGTATAGACAAGACCTTAGAGCCCAGGTCAACTGGCTTAGGTTCAAGGGGCTTGTGCTGAGGGGCTTAAAAGAATAGTGCAGACATTCAGGATCAAGCTGGAACTTGGGCTCTGAAACCCAGTGAGGGGCAGAAGGGCTTGGAACCTAGGCTCCTGCTCATGTTGCCATGTATATATTGCTATTTTAACCCCTCAGCACAAGTCTCAGGAGCCCAAGTCATTTGACCCAGGCACTGCAACTTGCTGCCATGGGTTCTTTTTCTTTTTTTTCCCTGTGTTGATTGACTCATAGATTTGCAGATGTTAGAAATGGAAGAGACCCTCTGGTATTAAGACATCCAGACCACTTCTTTGCCAGTATTACGTTAGGAAAGAGGAATTCCTCCGGGTGACTGATAAAGACTAACCATAGTGCTATAATTAAATCACATTTCTTTCTGCATCAAGAACTGTGAATTTACTGCCAAAGCCACATCAGGAAGAATGTTTTTGAGAATAAAACCTAATACTTGCCATTGGTAGTGAATGCTTTCCACAGGCAAGAATTGCTGCTTTTTGAACTACCGGTAACAATGAATGCAATTACACAATACACCTAAATCAATGTGCTGAAAAGCCCTTGTAAGATTTCTTACTAAATTGGGAGAGAGAAAAGAGACTGTGGATATTAAATCGGCACCACGGAGGAAATATACTGATAACACACCCATCTCTTGCTGCAGAGAGTGCACTGGAAAAAAGCAAGAGCAGACTGCTCACAAAACTCTCTTGTAAACCACAAAGAAAGTTCACAGTGTATGTATTTATCGGAAGGTTTTGCCAAGGAAAATTCTACGTCTGATCATCATGCTGATTACTTGGCACTGGAAATGGAAATATCAGCAATGTTACCTTTGCCCCAAAAATGTTTGGGGTTGTTGATTTGGGGACAGATTCTGCTTCGTCCACTCTGCTGAGAAGTATATTGCTCCATGAATTTCCCCACTGAAACCAGTATGTTTTGCTGAATGAACAGTCACATAAACTTATCAACATAGGGCCACATACTCAGGCATGCTATAATTATCTGTGGTACTTATATAACTCCTGTTACTGTACTTTCTGAAACCCTCACAACCTTTGATGTATTTATCTTTACTACACCCCTGTGAGGTAGGAAATACCATTAGCCCCATTTTACAGGACGGGAATTGTGACACAGAGACTTGTCTATGCTACCAAGTTTTGTTGCCAAAAACAGCCCTTTGGCAATGAAACAGGGAGAAGACACTGCAATATGACTTTTGTTGGAAAAAATACCCAGTTTTAGCAACAAAAAAACTTCTACCCTATGAGAGACTTTTTTTCTTTGTCCCTCCCTTTACTGTTGTCAAAGAGTCAGTGTAGACTCTGCTGTTCATTTTGTTGACCAAAATGGCTTCCACAGCGTCCCACAGTGCCAGTTCTGATCACTCTGGTCAGTGTTTTGATCTCATGCTCTGCAGGCATGCACCCGTCCCCTTTCAAAGCTCAGTGAGCTGCTCCTTTTGGGGAACAAACAAAGAACAAATCATTGCACTGCTCCTGTTCTTCCCTGCACTAGGAACACAGCAGCAGGCAGATGGCTGCTACCAGGGGAGGGGGACAGATGCTGTGCTGCTTTTACATTCCTCAGCATGGAGAGCTCACAGAGCTACTCATGATGCTGCTCCTGGGAGCTGAGGAGGCTCTGGGAGAATTTGGAGGGAATCCAAAGATGAACAGGGATCAGCTCTGCCTTCTCACAACTCTGAACTGTGGAATACATACCCACAGTACATTCCTCACACTGTTGATGATGGTGTCCCCAATGTGGGCATGATCTGTTGACAGAGAGAGCAAACGTGAACATCCTCTGGCAATTTTTTTTGTTGACTTTGGGTGTTGATGTAAGTTTTGTTGACAAAACTTGGTAGTGTAGCCATAACCTAAGTGACTTGAACTGGGGTTACATATGATTTCAGTGGTAGTATAAGAATTGAAGCAGGGTCTCCCAAGGCCTAGGGCAGTGTACTAATCACTGAGCTACACTTCCTGTAAGGGAGAGTTGAGTGTGACTCATATTACTTAAAGTAACAGACATGTTCAAGAAAGACACTGCTCTGGTAATGTGGGGTCATTGTAAAGACTGGCTCAGAATTTAGGAAATTCTGATTTTTGGTCCATGGTACCTCTCCATAAATTATACATTTTACATACTTTTGTGTGTATTTTGTTAGTTATTAGGCACTTTTCTCTCTCTCTTTTAAATTTTTGAATAAATGCATGAGTAGACATTTAATTTAAAATGTGTTAAATAGGATTTAGATGTAAAATGTGTATTTATTATAAATTAAGAATGTGTTTATTAATACTTAACTATGCAATAGGTACAGAACATGGCTTATTGCAAGTCGTAGTTTGCAGTGTTCTATACAAGTATTTTCATAGATGCCATTTATAGTCACTGCACTAGTCTCATCACAAATGCACGTGGAGAATCCAAGTTTGGCACTCCGCCTTCATTTCCTGGTCCTATAGTGAGCTCCACAAGAGGAGAGAGACTCCCACACAGCGTGACAGCTCCCATTTTGGATGACACTGGGGATCTCCAGAGTGAAAGACCTGAGACTTATCAGTTTGAACTAAAACTCCAGTAGGAACAGACCCATGCCACACATGGATTGGACACTGAGAGGAACACATAGCAAACACTCACCGGAGGGTTACACAAAGGCAAGGGTCTGCAGGGGTGGAGTTCATGATAGGAGCTCACAAACAGGGAGGATTTAGTAGGGGAAGTAGATGTGGGTGGCAGCCTAGGAAGCAGTGATCATGAGATGGTTGATTTTAGGATCCTGACCAAAGGAAGAAAGGAGAGCGGCAAAATATAGACCTGATACTTCAGAAAAGTAGACATTGACTCGCTCAGAGAATTGATGGGCAGGATTCCCTGGAATGCTAATATGAAGGGGAAAAGAATCCAGGAGAGCTGACAGTATTTTAAAGAAACCTTATTGAAGGCAGAGGAACAAACCATCCCAATGCGCAGTAAGAAAAGCAAATATAGTAGGTGACCAGTTTGGCTTAGCAGTGAAGTCCTTGGTGAGCTTAAACACAAAAAGGAAGCTTACAAGAAGTGGAAACTTGGTCGGATGACTAGGGAGGAGTATAAATATATTGCTCAAGAATGCAGAGGAATAACCAGGAAGGCCAAAGTGCAATTGGAATTGCAGCTAGCAAGAGATGTGAAGGGTGACAAGAAAGGTTTCTACAGGCATGTTAGCAATAAGAGGGTGGTCAGGGAAGGTGTGGGACGCTTACTTGGATGAGGGAGGTAATTTAGTGACACATGATGTGGAAAAAGCTGAAGTGCTCAATGCTTTTTTTGCTTCTGTCTTTACAGACAAGGTCAGCTCCCAGACTACTGCACTAGGCAGAATAATATGGGAAGGAGGTGGGCAGCCCTCAACAGAGAAGGAATAGGTTAAGAACTATTTAGGAAAGTTGGACATGCACAAATCCATAGAACTAGATCTAATGCATCCAAGGATACTAAGGGAGTTGGCTGATGTGTTTGCAGAATCATTGGCCATTATCTTTGAAAACTTGTGGCAATTGGGAGAGGTCCTGGATGACTGCAAAAAGGCAAATGTAGTGCCCATCTTTAAAAAGGGGAAGAAGGACAATTCAGAGAACTACAGGCCAGCCAGCCTCAATTCAGTCCCTGGAAAAATCATGGAGGGGATTCTCAAAGAATCCATTCTGAAGCACTTGGAATAGAGAAAAGTGATCAGGAATAGTCAACATGGACTCAGCAAGGTCAAGTCATGCCTGACCAACCATATTACCTTCTATGATGAGGTAACTGGCTCTGTGGACATGGGGAAGGTGGTGGATGTAATATGCTTTGACTTTAGCAAGGCTTTTGATATAGTCTCTGTGACGGGGCGGCCCCGCCCCGCACTCAAGCCCAGGGAAACCACCTGGAGCCAGGGGTGGAGAGGGCCCCACCCACACAGCCCTACTGGGCATGCTCCGAGGGGAGCCAAGATATAAAAGGCTGCTGGCCTGCTCAGAAGGGGCAGACTGCGACCCGAGCAGGAGCTAGCAACCACTGGCCAGAGAGGGAGTCGCCAAGGGAGCTGAGGGTGCTGCTGTCGGGCCCCAGCCGGACTCGGCCCCAACGCCGGAGCTGCCGACCGACCCCCTGTGACCCGAGCACCGGACTCCGCCCACTCTGCGGCTGCCAAGGGGGGGACCACTACAGCCCGTCGACCGACGCCGACAGGTGGGACCGCGGCCGGCTGCGAGCCGGGGGTAGGAAGCGACCCAGGGCAGGGAGCTGTAGAAGCCCCTGGGGGCTCGGGGCGTTGCGGGGAGGAGCCCCCGCCGAGCCAGTGGTGGGAACCCCCCCGGCACTATTAGGGCCCTGGGTCGGGGCCCGGTGGAGAGGGAGGGCCCGGGCCCCTCTACTCCTGCTGCCCGAGACCCTGGCAAGTGGGGACCGGAGTAACAGACACTGAACTGTGGACTAGGCCTCTGGGCCTGCAAACTGTGGACTAGGCCGGGAGGCCGTATTTCCCCTAGCACAGGGGCACCGAACTGTGAACTAGGCCATTGGGCCGTATTTCCCCTACGAGGGGGGCAGTGTACTTTGGGGACTAGGCCAGCAGGCCGTATTTCCCCTACGAGAGGGGCATTGCACTGTGGAACTTGGCCAGTGGGCCGTATTCCCCCTAAGAGAGGGGCATTATACTTCGAGGGCTAGGCCCAGACGGGCCGATCTGGGCCCCAGATGGGGGTGGCAACCCCAAGACAGGGGCGAGCCCCCCGACAGTCTCCCACAGTATTCTTGCCAGCAAGTTAAGGAAGTATTGATTGGATAAATGTGCTGTAAAGTGGATAGAAAGCTGGCTAGATTTTTGGTCTCAATGGGTAGTGGTCAATAGCTCAATGTCTGATTGGTGGCCAGTATCAAGTAGAGTACCCTAAGGGTCAGTTCTAGGGCCATTGTTTAACATCTTTATTAATGACCTGGATGAGGGGATGTTTGCAGAGGACTCTAATCTAGGAGGAGAGGTAGATATGTTGGAAGGTAGGGATAGGGTCCGGAGTGACCTAAACAAATTGTAGGACTGTGCCAAAAGAAATCTGACGAGGTTCAACAAGGACAAGTGCAGAGTCCTGCACTTGGGACAGAAGAATCCCAAGCATTATTACAGTCTGGAGACCGACTGGCTAAGCAGCAGTTCAGGAAAAAAGGACATTGGGAATACAGTGGATGAGAAGCTGGATATGAGTCAACAGTGTGCCCTTGTAGCCAAGAAAGTTAATGGCATGTTAGGGTGCATTAGGAGGAGCATTGCCGGCAGATCTAGAGAAGTGGTTATTCCCCTTTATTTGGCATTGGTGAGGCCACATCTGGAGTACTGCATCCAATTTTGGGCCCCTGTTATAGAAAGGATGTGGGCACTTTGGAGAAAGTGTAGCAGAGGCCAACAAAAATTATTAGGGGGCTGAAGCACATGATTTATGATGAGCAGCTGAGGGATTTGGGCTTGTTTAGTCTACAGAAGAGAAGAGTGAGGGGGGATTTGATAGGAGCCTTCCATTACTTGCAGGGGGCTCCAAAGAGGATGGAGAGAGGCTGTTCTCAGTAATAACAGATGACGGAATGGGTAACAATGGTCTCAAGTTGCAGTGGGGGGAAGTGTAGGTTGGATATTAGGAAAAACTGTTTCACTAGGAGGGTGGTGAAGCACTGGAATGGGTTACCTAGGGAAGTGGTGGAAACTCCATCCCTAGAGGTTTTTACATCCTGACTTGAGAAATCCCTAGCTGGATGATTTAGTTAGTGTTGGTCCTGCTTTGGGCAGGGGGTTGGACTCAATGACCTCCTAAGGTCTCTTCCAACCCTATGATTCTATGATCCTGTGATAGATATGGACTCATGACTAAAAAAGTTAGGCATCCTGGAGGCATCATTTTAGCCCCTCAGGAGCAGAGGACTTTGTGGTGCTGTTGAGAGTTTCTCTGCCTGCTTCATGAATGGGAGTCACATTCAGCACCTAAAGTATTAGAGTGGCCTGTTTAATTGTGTACAATATTGCATTCACATACTACTAGAAATATTATCTTTCTGCTCTGTTTTGATTCTTCAATCAGATACTTCAACCTTGATCTTTGGGTAACTAAGGCGGCAAAGAAAGAGAGACAATTACTATGACAAAAAGCTGATTTATAGCAAGCTGAGAATCAGCACCTCATTATGATAAGTTACACAATATATAAAGCACCCAATCCATTCTTCATGCTTATGACAAAGAGTGTAAAGCCATCCCAGAGTGACATGACATGAATCTTTCCCATGTGTGAAATGAATGGGAACTCGGCTCCAATGAAGGTAGCTGTCTTATGGGTAAGCTTTGGCTCTTGCGGGAGTGAAGTGGTACTTAGTCTTTCTGAGCAATTTTTGTTCAGTTCATTCTAGTGACTACTGTGATATTCAAGGACACTCTATTGGGTACTCTAAGTAATTTCACACTCTTGGGAAAGGTGAAGGATAAAATCTCTGCTAAGGTATCAAATTAATTCTCAAGGGTTTTGATACAAGTTATTCTATTTAATTTCATTTGATTCTTCTCTAATTTGCCTGCAACCTTTCTTCAGGTCATGATTCACCAACTAGCAGTGAACACAGCAGTTTTTCCAGCTAGAAAGCTAACAAGGCAGATATGATCAGACGGGATGTTTGCAGCCAGCAAACTGCCTCCAACCACATGGAAATAGAAGTCTTCCATTTCCAAGTATTTGGGGGCTATTTCCTACCTACTCCATGTCTGGAAATGTCACTGGGAATGACGGCAAGACCAGGAGATGTGCTATTTTTGCTTACGTGAACAGCTTTCAACACCTTGGCTCATGTGGGTGGATTGGCAAATGTGATGGATGTGGGCAATTTGTGGACATTATCTAGTGACTCATCAGAACTAGTAGATAAGTGATTAAGTAATTCGTTAAAATGTTCCCACCACTGTTGGTGGATAATATGCATTCTGTGATGAGAGATTTGCCATCAGCACTAGTTAGCAGTGTCAAGGCAGATTTGAGAGGGTACACAACTTTGACTGCCTCATAGAAACCTTCGGTGTCATGTTTATCTTCCGGAACCTGCGGTACATTCACTTTATGGGAAAACCACATAGTGTGCATTTGGCAAAGTGTGTTGAAATGTTCTGCAAGCTGCCTTATATTTTATATCTGCCTATTTCGACTCAGAGAGAGTGGGCCAGCTGACATAAGCTGCGGCATAAGCTTGCTGCCTGACATCAAGGAGATTCAATATTTCAAGATCATTATCATCGAATCTGAATGCCAGGATTTGATATGCCCAGCCCAATCCGTAACAGCATTATAGATTCTGTCACACAGGGAAATCCACTCAGCAAGCATGTTATCACTGGTTATTAGAAGAGTTTCCAGAATACTTGTTAGCTGTGTTGAACATTGTTTGGCAATGGATAGATCTTTCAGCCAGGAAATATTTATATACTTAATTTCCTGGATTTGATTTCTGTCCAAATAAAGAATGAAATTCTTGATTAAACCAGTCAGGGGTCAGTCCAACAATCAGGTGCATGTTGTACCCAAGTATTAGCCGGTGTATCAGTGCAATGTTGCTCCCTCAGGCCTGATAGGGCATTGCATCTGAGTCCACTCAGTCACGTAGGTCTCAATCAATTCTTGGTGCTCAGTGGGTCTGAAAAACGCCTCCATTCTAAAAGTCTTCTCCATCAGCAGGAAATCCAGGCTCTGACTCTGGCAAAGAGTAAGGGAGAGTCTTTGTTGCAAAATAGAAATAGGCCAAATATCCAGTAAATTTACTTGTGATAATTTAAAACTTGAATTTTGAATTATTTTTTTAAGAGGGGCACTTGCAGACATCCACTGGTGGTAACGTGTCCATTTAAAAAAAATAACCTTCAGGTAACACAATCAGCATGTCCATTGTAAAGGTGCAGGTTTTATGAGGTGTGCCAGTAGAAATGCTTGAGGCCATTGTAGCAACGGATGAATGTCTTGCAAAATGCAGTATGCCTGTAACATGTAACTCTCTCAGGGTATGTCTACACTACCCCGCTAGTTCGAATTAGCGGGGTAATGTAGGCATACCGCACTTGCAAATGAAGCCCGGGATTTGAATTTCCCGGGTTTCATTTGCATAAACTGGGCGCCGCCATTTTTAAATCCCTGCTCGTTCGAACCCCGTGCCGCGCGGCTACACGCGGCGCGAACTAGGTAGTTTGGACTAGGCTTCCTAGTCCGAACTACCGTTACTCCTCATTCCACGAGGAGTAACAGTAGTTTGGACTAGGAAGCCTAGTCCGAACTACCTAGTTCGCGCCGCGTGTAGCCGCGCGGCACGGGGTTCGAACGAGCAGGGATTTAAAAATGGCGGTGCCCAGTTTATGCAAATGAAGCCCGGGAAATTCAAATCCCGGGCTTCATTTGCAAGTGCGGTATGCCTACATTACCCCGCTAGTTCGAACTAGCGGGGTAGTGTAGACATACCCTCACTGCCTAACTGTATTTCGTATGGTCTGCATGCTACCTCCACTCATGTTTGATCAGACACCACAAGGGGGCCAGATATTGGAGAAGCATGTGCCAGCCGTAGGGCTTGTTCTTGCTACCATGGAACCAAACAGAAGATCCTTGACATGAGCTCTTATGCCCTGTGCAAGTTCAGAAGTAGAACAGGATCTCCTGTTGTGAGGGGCAGAACAGACCACAGCTTCAGTGCTCAGTTTGATCCCTTTCTAACTCTATGGCCATTCAAGCAAGACATAATGTATAATCTCTCTGCCGCCTTTGTGGAGAGGGGAGAGCAAGAGGCAGCTAGAAGAAATGTCAGGCACTTGGTTCCAGTAACCATGGTGAATTCTGCGGCAGAAGTTCTCAATTCTATGGGATCACGGAAAAATGCCAAATCATGTTTATGACTGGGGTAGGTCACACTTCTGTGAACTATTGTTTCAGGCTCTTTACAGACTCAAGCAGGCAACGCTGCATTGATTTATAAGTTTCATATTTTCAAGGTTCTTTCTGCAGCCATGTCTGCTTGAAACATACGTTTTTAAATGAAAGTGATGAGAGAAATAAATTCCTCAGCAAATTCTTCAGCTACACAATCACTAAATCCCTGAGCCCCAGCCTTTAATCCCCTGCACTGCCTGGTTGGAAATGTAGAAAGAAAATTCCATGAGTAGAATCTCATAAATGTTTCTGGATCCTTTGCATCCCTGCAAATGCCTTTCCCATAGAAAATTAGGCGATAGTCCAGATTATGCTAAATAGGGGGCCAGATCTTCAGTTGGTGTAGGTGGTCACAGTTCCAAGGAAGTTGAGGAAATGATAATTTACACTAGCTGAGGATCTGTCACCATGTCACTGTTTCAGTAGATGATAGGTTAATTGTACAATGAATGTGATCTTTTAAGGACAGTAGTCATTCTGAACCACTGAGCCATCAGTGCATTAAATTCTAAACGTTGCATTGCAAAAGACGTAGGTCATTTTGTGTATCTCTGTGTGTGTTGCGTGAACTCTATAACCCAGAGGTTGGAGGGCTTGATAGATTTAAATAGAATTGTGCAGATGCCTTTAAAAAAACAATCTACCTGATACATAGGTACCTCTAAAATGTGGACAGCAGATACTTAGCACTGATTGAATTGTTGCATATACAAAGGATATTTATGCTGGTAACAATATCATGGAGTACCTGAAAATCTGCATATTTTACTACCTGTCCTTCTTTATTTATGCCATTCAACCAATAAAAACTGGGTTTGCTCTTCTCTTTAAAGTGTTTGCTTACTTTTTTCCCCCTTGAAAGAATATACACTAGTTTTGGGAACTCTTTGTGTTTAAAGTACATACAAAAGACATCCCAACCAATATTTGACTTTTCTACGGTCATTAACATTTCATGTTTGTTGTTCTCAAAGTCACCAATTGTTTATATGTTAAACAAAGCATGTTTTGCCTGTCAGATAACTAAGTTAGGTTTGAATGGTGTGTGTTACCAACTGGTGCTGACTGCCTTAAACTTGAACAGTGGCACAGGATAATTTTATTGTATCTGGTGAGCATCTACATTGTACCAGACAGCAAGTGTTTGTCATTTCTTAATTTAAAACAGTATAATCAAAATATTTAGTCAATTAAAAAGGGCACATTTCAGCCCAGGGAGATATTCTACAAGGTATTTTAACTGAGTGCTAGCCGTACAGATCACAAAGAACAGCTGACTTAGGCAAAGTCAAAAGAGAATTTGCAGCTAGAATGTGGTATCAGCACTAATTGCTCTTCCTTTCGGTGAGCATGTCACAACAAAGTGAGTTGCTGATATCTGGAAATTGTGCCACCAGACCCATTGGGGTGGGGGGACAAGGGGACAATTGCCCTGGGGCCCGGTGATTCATAAGGGCCCACGGTTCCCAGCCCCTGTCGCTGCCACTATGGCAACGGTGGCAGCTGGAGCCCTTTTCATCAATCACTGCAGGAGCACTGCATGCTCCAGAGCCTCACGCTGTGAGCTCCAGGCAGCTCAGCAGGCCAGTGGGGATGGGAGAGTGTGTTGCATTCTGGGCAATGCTTGGGGTTGGCTGCCTGCCCCTTCTGCATGATGCTCCGCCACTTCCAGGAGTGCAGAACTGCACCCCCCCCCCCCCACGGTCCCAGCAATCCTGGCGGCCACCCCCGTGTGCTCCTTAACATTTTAAACGGAAATGAAATGCATTTTTTCACTGACAGTTATCGATAATATCACTAACCTACAGGATTGGTACCAGGCCCCGGCTCTGGAGCAGTCCCGAGGAAGAACCCTTTCAATGGGCCAGACCCCCAAGGAGTGTCACTCTTCCTGCACAGGGCAAGCCATGGTACCTCCATCTCTGCTTGACTGAACCTCTTGGGCTCCCGCTTCACATAGTTCAGGGAGCCCAACTGAGCAAGACTCCTGGTAGAGATTTGTACCTGCTTCAGGGATTAATTCACTCACCAAAGCACATCAAACAGCTTTGGCAAAACACGGGGATTATTAGTCAGCAAGAACAGAGCATAGGAAGTCCTTAGGTGAGCAAAGAGAAAGGAAGGGAAAAGCGTAGCCCATGTTCTCTTTGGATAGCCCAGAGACCAGACAAGCCCTAATAAACCCCATTGTGCAAGCCACATCTGTCTTTCAGTCTGGGATTCTCCATGGATATGGGATCAGCCGTGGCCAGTCCTTTTTAATGACCCATTCAGGCTCACACAACTAGGCACCATCCATATGTATGTCTCTTAGGCCATGACTACGCTACAACTATGTCAGCAAAACTTGTGTGTGAAAACCATACTCCCTGAGCAACATATGCAGCAACCATGGGCCCTGGGGCAAGGTATGTGTGGGGCTGGCCCAGAAGGGGCAGGACCTTGAGCAGAAAGAGCGGGACCTCAAGCAATTAGCTCTCACGCAGACTGTGGTGCCTCCCCCTACTGCTCAGCTCACTCCAGCAACAATTCAAAGGGGCCTGGAGCCCTGGGCCCCTTTAAAGCTACAAACCCTCAGGGAATTGCCCCCTTCCTCAGCCCCTCTGTCGATGGGCTTGGATATATGTGTTGCTAGCATAAATGGTTGTGTGCACACCACTATGTCAATGGGAGACACAGAGGAACCCAAGTCACACACAGAGTTCATAAAAATATTACAGGTAATGCCCACTTCACAGTAACATTTCCCAGTCTGTCACTCAATGTCAGTGATTATGAAGAATAGTAATAGAGATGTAGCCGTGTTAGTCTGGTTTTGCTGAAACAAAAGACAGGACTATGCAGCACTTTAAAGAAAAGGCCAATTTTCTTCCACAATTTGATCTGAAGAAGTGGGTCTGGCCCACGAAAGCTCATCACCTAATAAACCATCCTGTTAGTCTTTAAAGTGCTGCATAGTCCTGTCTTTTGTTTCACTGATTATGAAGGAGAGACATGTTGGCTATGATGTATCTTTGATCCTGAGAACAATTTAAAACCAACCTTTTGCACAGTCAGAATCGTTCCCATAGTCTATTTTAAATGCAATACTTTCAATTGTCCATTATTCTACTGAACCTTGAGTCTATGCACAGTAAATCAGTAATGCAGAATTGGTATGTCATTTGCTCTGCTGTAGCGTTCAAAGCTGCGTATTGCTTGGGCCAAACTTCATTTTCAGAACAACATTTAAGAACTCTATAGGAAAAAATAGCATATTTATTCGAATAGTTAAACTGATGGCACAAGATGATATATTCTTCATAAAGGATTGTGGCTATTTATAATTTTTCCAGTTTACCAGAACACTATCCATATACTGAAAAAATAATTATTTTCATTCAGGTATAAGACTTACCTGCTAAAATTGCTTCCCAAATCCGTTTTGCGCTACCCAGCTGGCCTTGGGTTCTCAAATGTGATCATATGCCAAAATACAGTATATGAAAAGTGCAGTAGCAGTAGCCAGAGAAACATAATAGCATAACATACAATGAAAGAAGACAAATTGAAACTACTCTTAGGCTTTGTCTACACTGCACGGTTTTTGCACAAGAAGCTTTTTGCGGAAAAGCTTCTTGCGCAGAAGTGCGTCCACATCTCAAAAGCGCATTGCAAAAGCGAAGTGTTTTTGTGCAAGAGAGCATCCACGCTGCATGGACACTCTTGCGCAAGAAAGTTCTGATTGCCATTAACAGAATGGTCATCAGAGCACCTGTGCTTTTTCTGATAGGCTCTTTTTGGGCAAGAAATCCCTGTTGAGCACCCACACAGACCTTTTTGTGGAAAAAGGAGTTACTTCTTGTAGAAAAAGGTATACCTACACCGCAAAAAGCCCTCTGTTCTGCCATTTTACTGTAAATGTTCTTACACAAAAACATGCTTGGAGGTGTGGCTGCTCCATAGGTTTTTGTGCAAAAACAGTTGTTTTTGCGCAAAACCCCTGTAGCCAAAGATACACAAGTATTTTGTTTCTCAATGTTCCAATTTGCATAGCAATAATAACAGCGATATGTTACTTGATGTTTTAATAATACTATGTTTCCTAAGCTTGGCATGATTCTTTTCAGGTTTACCTCAGATAAAGCAGGTCAATACTCAGCAGATTTAAGGCAGTCCGGCCTAGACTGCTCACTCACTACTTCATTTTAGGTATGTTCCTGATATTATCAGTAAGCATACAGTCCTACCTTCACCTGCTCTTAATTCCTGTAAGTAAATGGAACAAGAGGAAGTATTTGGATTGGATGAGAGATAACATTAGGATAATATCTTCCTGCTCTTTTGTTGGTGTTGTCTTTAGTCTTCCATTTGCTGATAGGCAGTCTTGTTAACAGCCCTGCAAAGAGAAATCCTGTTAAGAAGTGGAATGTGAAAACAAACAAGAGTTTAGAAAATATAAACCTCTCCCTACACAAACAAATTACATGTCAACATCAGAAGTTGTGTCTACGTGCAGTGAATTCGCTTGTGCATATGTGGAGTTCTGATTTATCTGTATAATGTGTCTCCTTTTGGTATTTGTAACAGAATTGTGTGACATATCAAGGTGGTACTTTCAAAAGTGTTCATCACGGCGCAAAATATGCCCCTATAGAAGTCAGAGGTAAAACTCTTTTTGGGTTTAATGGGAGCAGAGGTAGCACAGGGCTTCTGACAATCCCACCCACACAGGCTTTGGATTGCAGAGGTTTTAGAAAAACTAAGCAGTCATTTCAGTTTGTATCATTTGCCACTGCTTGGGTTTTGCTTCCCTGTTCAAATTCCTTCAATATGGCTAGGGCAAAAACAAAATGGAACAGCATTTTTTGTTACATTCTCTGCATTGCACTTGGGTATGGAAGGTTTTTCAAAAGATCGCTCAGTCGAGAAGGCTTACAGTTAAACCAGATGTCACAAGACTGATTACCCAACCATGAAACTCAGTCTCAAAAGATTGATCCTGTCCACAGATACCAAAAAGTTGCTGGATTTCTATTTTCTGTAAATTGAGCTGCATCTTATTTGTTAGTGCCCCAAAGGTCTGTCTTCTAGGCACCAAATACCCATATTAGTTCCAAATCACAGACATCAGAATAGATACTATCAAAAGGGTCTAAATAACAAGAATGGGCAGGATTATTTTAGGCTTGAATAAGGGACCAGGAACACCAGGTCTGCAGAAATTTTGGTGGAGCCCAGAATGCCCAGAGCCCTCACCTCCTCTTCCCCCGTCCCCCTCCGCAACTCCTCCTCTACTTGATTAAGGCTCTGGCAGGGAATTTGAGTGGGTGAGGGGTGCATATTCTGGGAGGGAGTTTGGGTGATGTGTGCAGGCTGGGGCAGGAGATTAGGGGGATGTAGGGTGCAGGCTCTGGGAAGGAGCTGGGTATAAGAAGAATGAGGGGTTGGGCTCTGGGAGAGGAAGAGGGTGTAGGAGAGGGTCTGGGATGGAGTGTGGGTGCTGGGTGTAGACTTTGGGCTGGGGCAGGGGTTGAAGGGTCAGGTTCTAGGGAGATTTGAGGGCTAGAGGAAGAAGGGTGTGTCTGGGGAGAAATTTGAGAGAAGGATGCAGGCTCTGGGAGGGACAGGGATGTGCGAGGGGGTGCAGGAAGAGAGGATGAGGGGTGTGGTGCTTACCGAGGCACTCAGGAGGAGGGACTGTGAGGGGTTTCTGCCTATGGCTGCCTCCAGGCACCATCCCTACAGCTTCCCTTTGGCCTCAGGGGTACTCAGGGCTGGGGGGTGGGCATCATGCAGATACACCCCCTCCACACAGAGTGTGGTGCAGAGCTAGTGGCAGGAAGCCACTCTAGCCCCGCTGCAATCCTGGTGGGGAACCTAAGGCTATTTTATATCACTTGGGGCCAGCAGGCAGGGCTGGGGGATGTGCATGGGAGGGGGAAATGCATGGGCCAGGAGATGGAGTCAAGGGAGAGACTTGGCCCCAAACTTTGATGGAGCAGGGCCTCTGGGACAGGGAATATTCCTGGTGCCCAGGCACCATGGGTCCATAGAACTTGTTGCTTATTCAAGATATTATATCACAATGGGATGAAATTGAGAAGGATAAAATTTAAGAGGAATATCAGGAATAGCTTCTGGACAGTGTAATCTATTAAGCAGCAGAACTGTCTTCTTAGGGAGAAAGTCTCATTGCTTGGGATTCTAAACAGATTAGGCAAAGTACTAATAAATTTACTGTAGAAACTATTTTGTACTGTATCCCAGAGATATGAACCATTGAGGCTTGAACTATCGGTCTTTTCCATCCTCTGCAGCTCAGATACAGTGTTTACATACTCCAGCACCATCAGATATCACTGCAGGCATTATCCTCGGACAAAACCTTTCTGGGTATCATGCAGTAAGACAACAAACCTCTCCTTTTACAGGCATGAATAAATCAGGTATTTGGCAGATAGCCATAAAGACAAAGGCAGGCTTGTCTGGATAGTTTCTGCTTTTTAAAATAATCTAAAGATCCAAGATCAAATTGAGCTCAGGTCACAAGTGGGAATGGGTTAAAATTGGAAAAATGCATTCCAATCTTTTCATGCTTAAAATAGAGGATGGGGCCAGATCTGAATCCTTAGCACTGCTGCTCAGGTCTGGATTCGGCCTTAAACTAAAACAGATTTTACTCAATAGTTCCAATCTAGCGGAAACCTCACTTGAAAAATTCTCAGAATTGGCACCAGGAAATCAAGCCAGCATTCTAGTGCTAATTCAGCTTTAAACACAAACCCAAACTGCTAGCCTGAAACCAAACTTGGATTTGAACTCTTTGCCCATCTTTGGTCAAATGTGAGAATGAGTTTTGTGATCACATCAGTTGACAATGAACTGTTCCACTTATAACGACTAATAATATGTGGCAATCATTCTAGAACTTAATAATAATCGGTAGTAATCATTCTAGAACTTTAAGAAAACTTAATGAAAACACTAGCTGTGAAATACTGTAAGTCCGTACTGGTTTAAAATAGTACATAACATCAAGGTCCAATCATAAAACATATCCTAGCCTGTCTGTTTCTTGCACTTGTCATTTGTGAATGTACAGTATCAAATACAATGAAATCAGTAACTTAATATGGCTTTTGTAAAATATAGGCAAAACGTAATCATGCAATGGCAAATCAATAGAAATAAAAATTTTAGCCATATGAAATGCTATCACAGCAATAAAACAAGCAGATATATCGTTCTTTCTTATGCCATTTCATTTACGTGCACAGACACTGGGGTGTACATTGCTATGTGTCTTGTAGAATCATCTACGTGTATACTGTGTGCATGTGCAGATACAAGTTATCCCTGTAATTGAATGAGCAGGATTGAATTGTAACAGAGGTATGCAATTTTTATCCATTTCTAAAGTGAAATGAGATTATCTTCAGGAGACTAGAATATTAGTTCACTATATTATGGATGCAATGTGTTAAATATTGCTTCTTAGCTTATTTTTCTTACTTCAGTGACTGGTAGCGAGAGCCTAATATCAGGATACCAAGACAAAATGGCTACGTCTACACTGGCCCCTTCTCCGGAAGAGGCATGCTAATTTCAAACTTTGGAACAGGGAAATCCGCGGGGGATTTAAATATCCCCCGCAGGATTTAAATAAACATGTCCGCCGCTTTTTTTCCGGCTTGGGGAAAAGCCGGAAAAAAGCATCTAGACTGGCGCGATCCTCCGGAATAAAGCCCTTTTCCGGAGGATCTCTTATTCCTACCTGAAAGTATTCCTACCTGAATAAGAGATCCTCCGGAAAAGGGCTTTATTCCGGAGGATCGCGCCAGTCTAGATGGTTTTTTCCGGCTTTTCCCCAAGCCGGAAAAAAAGCGGCGGACATGTTTATTTAAATCCCGCGGGGGATATTTAAATCCCCTGCGGATTTCCCTATTCCAAAGTTTGAAATTAGCATGCCTCTTCCAGAGAAGGGGCCAGTGTAGACGTAGCCAAAAGGTAGAATTTATACTGATATACAAAGAAATGTGGGACCAGGTTCTTACGAAAGCTCAGTGTGGTGCATTATATATACAACTTATTGTTAGGTATGTCTGAGACTAATCAATTTAGGGGACTTATGAACCTTTTTGTTTGGTTTTGTTTCAGCTGGCTTTACATTGTTTGGACCAGATTCCGAACCCACTTTGGGGTAAATTAGACAAAATCTTATTTAACTAATTGAGATTATACCAGTGTAAAATCTGTGTACATGAACTCAGAACTGGACCCCTTGAGATTTCCCCCTGAGTTTAGAGTTTGAATAAACCCTGAAAAAAAAATAAACAAATTTGCTCATCACCACTATGTTTCACAATGTGTGCTCAAAATAATGGCTAGCTGGAAGAATTCTTACTCCAACTCCTGTAACCCTCATTTCACGAGGAGTAAGGGAAGTTGAAGGAAGAGTGTTCTTCCATCGACTTCCTGCTGTGTAGACAGCGCCAAAAGCCGAATTCAGCTATTTTGACTTCAGCTATGCCATTGATATAGCTGAAGTTGTGTAGTTTAATTCGACTTTTGCTCTGCTGTGTAGACGTGCCCTCTGAGAAACCTGGGCTGAGATGAGTTTGTTATGGGATAGAGAAGGTGCATATGGTTTTTGGATTTGTAACCAAAACTTAGCACAGATCTGGGATTTAATTATTACAGTGGGCCATGCTTTGAGGGCCTTATTATGGCAAATCCTATTGAATGGAAGTGTGCCTTAATAAGAACCTTCATTATATGGCCAAATCTTCATAGTGTCCTATTAGTGCAAAATCCAGCAATACTGAATGGCCTGGCTTGGGTCAGATGGCATAATGACCACCTCATATAATAGCACAATCTAGACCTCTGCCAGACTCAGGCACATGGAGACAATATCCTGAAAGCCCTATTTATGAGCAATAGTTTCCTACACCAGAACATGACATATAATCAACAGTCAGCTTGGGAAAATGGGCTTGCAGTAAATTCAGTAGTTTCCATAGAAAAGAGGGAAATTAGGAATTCCAGGAGGTAATCAATCTCAGTGTTCAGGGGAGTTTCACTGCTTTTGTCTATTTAAGTAGGACTGAGGATTTGGCCCATTATTAGTAGTATCAGTATTAATGAGCATGGCTGGTCTCTCTCTCTCTCTCTCTCTCTCTCTCTTACACACACACACACACACACACACACACACACACAATGTACACTGAGCACATTTGAATCTATTCTGTCATTGCCCTCAAAATAACTTATCTCAAACCTGCTTTCAGTGTTGAATGACTTGAATAAATAGAAGCTCAAGCAAGTTCTGTCCTGCCTTTCTCTTGTGTAGGAGAAGCCCAACTAATTGATGGAACAATTTCAACATTTTTTCATATGATTCACATCTATGTTTCTTTGGCCCAGCAGGGCACTTCTGCATATATAAAATAAGCATGCAAGGTAGGAATTAGTCACGCTTTTTTTCCTTAAAAGAAAAGAAAAGTAGAATGGCCTGAAGATTTATGGAGACTTGCCTTGATTACACAATACACTCCAGCTGGTTTGATTTCTCCTTTTCACATTTATGTTAGGTCTTTTGAGTCAACAGAGTTGTGACAAGATACTTGATGGGCCACACTAAAAATGCGTCACCCAGGGCAGACTACAAGAAATAGGACAAACAATCCCCAAAACTGGTGGTTTGATCTAGAATTATATTGAGAATGAAAAGAGCTTCTGCTGTAGCACACTGGTTAATCAGAAGTCAAAACACAGCCCTCTTCGGGCTTTCTAGCCCTTGACTTCCATCCTGGTAACCCAATCTAATCTAGTGAGAGGTCACTGAAACCCATTTCACTGTATGTGAGGTTCTTTCTAATCCCAAAGTGTCAGATGCATATCCCCAGGCCAATATGAATCTCAGATCTTACCCAAATATCAAGCTGTCAGCCAATCCTTAGTACACTAAAGATTTATTAATATAAGAAGAGTGTATTGAAAAGTCATATTAGATTTGTAGCAGTGAAGGAATAGACTGCTGTCTTGTAACTCTCTAGTAACTTCCAAAAGTTTGGAAGGTCCTAACTCCATAGTTCAAGATGCTCCTTTTAGTTATAAATCCCACAGTCCAGAGAATTAAAGCAGGAAGGAGGCAAAATAGAATTGCCTTGGGGGGGTCTATTACATCCTTTGCTACGTGCAGGAAATGGACTGTACCAAATAAAGCCCACAGCCCTGTATATGAAAAGTTGCTGGCTCAGATGGTGTTCAGGGTCACATGAGCATATCATATGCCCTTACCTGTTTTGCTGAATCCCAGGAGATGGCCATTGTTGCCTTCCTTTCTGAAGCACCTTCAGGAAGTGCTAGCTAGATGGGATGAATGTCTTTAATAGCCCATAGTGAAAGTGGAGTGCCCTGGGCAGGCCATTAACACATAGCTGTCTAGCCCTGGGTGGTGTCACTAAGGAGTAAAACACATGGATAAGATACAAGTCCATGGCCAATATTCAGAACTTCAGATGCAAAGATAATACATACATGTAAACAGGGTAATCATACTTAACAAAGTATAACTTTTGCTTTGTCACCTTACATGACATACTTGCATGATACGGTCATCTTTTCCCAAAGGGAGTGAGGATTAGTCCTGATGGTCAGACATTTTAAGACATTGCCTCTTCCTGGAAGCTCTACCTTTATTAAAAGACAATGCAAAGGGAGGGATTCCTCTAAAACCAATATAGTCATGCCATTTAATAATATCTCGTATTCAGGGTCTGGTCCCAGACAGTTGAGGGGACTTGAGGATACCCAGAACCTTACCAGAAACACTTATGTTTGGTCCTTTCTACAACACATTTGTTTTAAGCGACTGATATTATTTGTATTAGGAACAGTTGTGCCTAGAGAACTCTGCTGAAATTGGGGTCCCATTATGCTAATCACTGTACAAATAGAAAGTAAGAAGCGGTTCCTGACCTGAAGTGCTCACAGGCTAAATAGACAAAACAAACAAAAGGGTGCATGAGGTAAAATAACTTTTTCAAGGGCTCACAGTAGAGCCAAGGATAAAATGCAGGCATCCTGAGTCCTAATCCATACCTATCTACCAGTGCCCTGGCTTTTTAGAGAGCAGAACCCAGTTTACAAACTATGTCTTGTATTTATGAAGTAAATACTTCACACATCACTAAAATGCATCCACCTCTGTTCTGACTGGGAATGTGGCATCTTATGCACATGGGACACCAGTACATAATAGTTTAGACCAAGAAGTGAAGGATGTTTTACCCAACTGACATTTCAAAGGAAGTTCTTTTTTCACAACTAGTAATCTAAATTTAAAAATAATAACAACTGTATTTTAGGTTGGCTTGTGACTAAGGAAAAATGCAGTGCTCAGCTTTTCCAGCCAAGAGAATTCTAATTGATTTTTTGGGGGAAATTATTTGGTATTAAATCATGTCTGAAAACAACCATGAATAAGATTTCCAAATACATTAAATGACGTGTGATTCTCATTTCCAAATTACAAGGATCTATCTTAAAGCCAGTTCTGCCATTTGCATCAAAAGGGAAGAGAATATTAATAGTGGCAGGAACCATTTTGTCTGAGCATTGGTTGGTAACAGCTCTTATTGCTGGAGCCAGACGTGGCACAGGGAAGAGTCTAGTCTGAGGGTAAATTCCTGGCTCCATCAAAGTCCTGCCATTGACTTTAGTGGGTCTGGAATTTCACCCTGTTTCCAGCCAATAGGTCTTTCACTGTGAGGGGCTGGTGCCAAAAAAAAGTGTTAGCATGCAGATGATTCCACTGTTGGTGTTGGGATTAAAGGATTCTGTATATTTATGTGTAGTTAATTCATATGGATGATTGATTTAGTGTTTTTGATCTGTGTTTAATGTCTCTGGGACAAATTCTCCTCGGACGAGTTGGCACAGAGCTCACTGAGGCAAGTGGAAGTTGTATGGATCTAAGGCCAAATTTTGTGCCCTAGGTTTTTTTCTTTTTTTACTTAGGGCCAAATTCTGCTTTTAGTTACATGCTTACAGGTCTCATAGAGTTCACTAGGAAGGGCAGCCATGTGACAGAGATCAGAGTTTAGCCGTCCACGTATCAGATGATGATATGGAGTACAATACATACTGTGTTATATCACACAGCAATCAGTTTCATTTCTGGGTAGTTAAAAGTGGAAGATATCCATACTCTCCGGCTTCTGGCTGAGCTGCATTGAGGATTTAAGATCTCCTTCATGTGACATATAGCAACATTACAATGACTTTTGATTCAATTGACAGGTCCGTACTTCGGTTCACACTGAAATGGGTTGGCATCTCCGATGTTCTGCTAAATTGATGTGAACTTCACACTGGAATTGGTGGGAAGGCTCATGTTAGTTCACAGCTCTCTATATGTTCTCACAACCTCAGGTATGTGCAAGTATGTTTTCTTGTCCCGGAACTTTTCTGTCAAGCTATAGACTAGATATTAGGACTTGCTGCTCCACAAGTCAGAATCAAGGTTGGTGTCATTAGCCAAGATGATACTGATAATACTGCCTTGCTTGGGAAGCCAAAGAAATTCAATCCCATGCGCCAAGGTACTGCCTCAACTCTGGGGTTAAACATCTTCTGGGCCACCAGTACCTCTGGTGCAGGTAGGATAAAGCACTGTGGAGAGCACCGATACATTCATCTACTGGGGGGGGGGGGGGAGCAGATTTCAAATGGTCAAGCAAATCAGATGTTCTCCAATCATTAGATCTCATTAATCATTGTGCATGAATGAAAAAAGTATTTGCATTGTCAAAGTTCAGGATCTATCAAATCTGTGTACAACTCATATTGCTATATGAGTAAGAAATATGAAGAGACAGTCAGACGTGGGTTGGCTTGAGGTATTGCATATGTGCTGTCAGTATTAAATACTGAGTATAAAGTGGCATGACTTTGTGCTAAATGCCATGATCTTACAGAGCTATGACCTTCCTGCAGTCCCTCAGTAGGTACAAAAATGGTATTGAGTGTTCTTTTGCTGCATCACCAGGATGAATAACATGAAATTAACAGGTAGCAGGTTTAAAACAAACAATAGGAACTTTTTCTTCATGCAGAGCACAGTCAACTTGTGGAACTCCTTGCCAGAGGATATTGTGAAGACCAGAACTTTAATAGAGTTCAAGAAAGAACTAGATAAATTCATGGAGGTTAGGTCCATCAATGGCTATTAGCCAGGATAGGTAGAAATGGTATCCCTACCCTCTGTTTCTCAGAGGCTGGAAATGGATGACAGGAAAGGGATCACGTGATGATTACCTGTTTTGTTCACTTCCTCTGGGGAATTTGGCATTGTCCGCTGTTGGAAGACAGGATACTGGGCTAGATGTACCTTTAATCTCAGCCAGTATGGCTGTTCTTATGTTCTTTTGAGCTGCATCCAACATCAATGAACTTACTCTGGAAAATGCCCAGGGAAATCAAAGGAAATTTACTGACGTAACAATGAAGGCCCATATTGGGAATGGAAGGGATTCCTCCACAATTCTGCTTGGAAGAAGCTGAGTAAATTGCCTCCATGGTGCTAGTCCCTCCTTCTTCCAGACCCCCAGTGGATGCTCTACAGACCTGGGGTCCATGAAAGGTGGAGGGAGGAAACAGACGAGGCCAAACGGAAGGACTGAGAGGGCCCAATGGGTTACACATTTTCCTCCTTTAGTCCTATGAAGCCCTCTCTTACCTGGAGCTTTTCCTCACTATGACCTCAGAGAGCAGCAATGGCTAGATGTATTTCCAGAGAATATGGCTCTAACAAGGCCATGATGTCACGGACTGAGCGGAGAGGTGCTAGGGATGCATATGATCTTCATGTAAATGTCCCTGGCCTGCCAGAGGTCTGAGAGCAGGTCTCATGGACTGTTCCATGAGAGGCGGGACAGGGCAAGCATGTCTCACAATAAGAGAGGAGCTCTGTGAGGGAATAGACGGAGGGGTAGATGCAGATTCAAGTGAGGACCTCAGGACTGGCCTGTTTGGAGTTCTGTCTGAGTAAAAGATTTCAAGATTTGTTTCTGGCAAACAAAAATGAATAAATGAAAACAACTCAGGATACAGTGGCAGGCCTGAGATGGAGACAGGGGCTAAGTAATCCCCTCACTAAAGGGAGTCTCACTTCTGGGGCTGGAAGTGAGGCCATTCTGAGGCCCTGCAAACACTAAAACGGGGTGCTGGATTGTTACAGTTTGAGGTAATTTTTGAAAGTATCACTTTTGATGGGAAATGCTTGATAAATGGCAGGGCCTACACATGGTTTGGCAGGACAGATTAATACTTGCCACTTCTGAGGACATACAGAGGTAGAGAAGATTCAAGGAGCATTGCCCCATTATAGTCAAAACATTTTCACTAGGAAAAAAGATGTCTCCTTAATTTGTGCTACGGCTTGTCTGTATTGGCACATTTGGGAAAATTAGTTCAAATTATCTAAGGGTTAATTGAGTTTTCCTCTACACTTGCACCCTAGTTTGAACTAGGGATGCAAATGTAGGCATTCGAAATAGTCAATGAAGTGGGGATTTAAATATCCCGTGCTTCATTAGCATGATCTCACTGGCGCATTACTCCAATCAACAGCTGTTTTGAAAGTGAAAGTGCGCACTGAGATGCGTTAGTTCGAACCAAACCCTTTGGTCTGAACTAATGTTACTCAAAAAATGAGGAGTAACATTAGTTTGAACCAAGGGGTTTAGTCCGAACTAACACATTCTGCCACGCACTTTCACTTTCGAAACAGCTGTTGATTGGAGTAACGCGCCGGCGAGATCATGCTAATGAAGCACGGGATATTTAAATCCCCGCTTTGTTGACTATTTCGAAGAATCCCAGTGAAGATAAGGCAGTTGGTAGTTTTAACATGAAGTTATCAAGGTGAGGTAGACACGCCATTGCCCCTGCTGCTAACACATGTGAAAACTACAAGCTGCCTTGTCTTCACTAAGATTTTATCTTGTTAGTTACTGTGTATCAGCTAAAAAATGTAGCCTATCAGCCAAACAGAACTGCCACCCTGGCCTCAGGGCATCAATATTACTGCTCCATCCTTACTCCCATGGGACTGGGCTCATGCAGCACTTCATGAAGTAGTAGTAGCAGGTACAGTACTGTGCACTGGGATGCTCTGAAGATGCATGCTACCTCCTTTTGGCAAAATGGCTGCTGCCCCTTTTCCCCTCTGTAGCACTGAACCCGGATCACAGCTTAGCTTGGGTCTGCCACTGGCTTTTCACTACCAGAGCGCAGCTTTTTAGCCCAGGCAACGGAACTTAATACTTTTGAACGAGAAGCCTCAAGTTCTGTTTCCTCTGCCAACAACCCACTAGGAGGCGCTATGTTACAAGTGTCAGAGAGCTGAGATTGGAACTTCCATTACCCATGCCTGTGCCCGACGCTGCTGATCATCTCTCTCTCCACATTGTTATCCTCAGTGGTGGCCAAACGGCACTTAGTCAGATGTCCTCTACGGGGCACTTCTGCAATGGGTGCAGTGAAGTACAAATTAACAGAAAGCCACAGGCTGGAACAGGACACAACTTGCTGTACAGCATCATTCATATCAAGTGTGGGGAGCTTGTCCTCACCCTTATTTAAACCAACATTCTGATCTCAGGTATGCCCAAGTGAATCCAGTGTTACTTCACTGCCATCTGCGGAGTTATTCCACATTTACAGTGGTGTAAATGTGGCCCTCAGGTAATGGTTGCATCGCTTACCGTAGCAAACAAACTGCAGTGCCTGAGTCACATCTAAAATTGACAGTGCAAGCGAAAATGAAGAGCTTGGCTACAGTCAGCAAGCAAGGCGCCTCTTTTCCCCTTCCACAGACAAATGCTGCAAAGATTGTGGTGTGCAAAGGAGCCTGAATTACTTGGATCGTAAAACAGACTCATCATTTAATCAAAGACCCAAATTATCTTAACGTGTATGTGCTTGTGAACAGTCCATAAATTATGATCATATATAATAAATGAAGATTGCAAAAGTTACATTAAAGGGCCCAATCAAAGTGGATGCAAGTCTGGAGTGATGCCAGTGACTTAAGTTCCTCTGGTCATACATTGGCGTAACTGAGAACAGATTTGCCCCATTAACTGCAATCTATAACTATCATATACTACTCCAGTCATCTGAAGAAGTGGGTTGTCCACACGAAAGCTCAGGATATCATCGACATGTTTTGTTAGCCTTTGAACATCTCTCTCTATATAAACTTTTTTCCTGCAGGATGGCAGAATGGTGTCAAACGTCATCTGTGCCCACAGGCTCCACCGTTGCCCAGGGTGCCTGCCCCAGCCCCTGTTCAGGGACCAGCAAAGCTGCCTGGCAGCCCAGTCTGGGCAGGTTCTGCCCCCCAAGGATCCTGCCCACTCAGCTCTGGTCATAGCCTTCGGGCAGCCAAGGCTGCTTGCTTGTGCCACTGTTGTTCTTGGTGCTCGTGGGCTACTGGGCCAGCAGGCTCAGGAGACGTGCCAGGTGCAGGACGAAACATCCCCGGCTGCCTGACACCCCATCTTCTGCTGCACCCCGAGTGTCCACGTCCTGAGCCCAGTGCCGAGCCACCCTGGTGAGATCCCAGCCCAGCCCATCTCCCAAACCCAGACTGGCTCCCTCCCACCCAGCCATGTGTGGGGCTGCAGCAGCAAGCCGCACTTCCACAAGGTGGGCAAGTACTGACCTGAGCAGACCGGGTCCTCTTTGCCTGGCACTGCAGACTCACCCTCCCTCCTCCCCTGCATGGTTGGAGAACCAGAACTGGCTTCCTGCTTTGGGGGGTAAGGGTGTTGTGTGTGTGTGTGTGTGTGTGTGTGTGTGCAGAAAGCCCCGAACCTGACTGCGTGGGGAAGAAGTGTTCCCCCTCCTGGGCTGGGCGAATAGCAGCACGCTGTGTGAAGGCTTTCCCTGTGCTCCCTTTGGCCAGATTCCAGCTAGTGGGAGCAATGGGAGGCCAAGCTTGGGACTGGCATAGGGTCTGAAGAGAAGTAAGTGCCCCCCATCCTCATGCCGAGACTCTGCATCCCCAGCCTCCTCACTCACAACCCCACATTCTCAGCCTGCTCCTGCGCCTGGCCAGACACCCTGCCTCCAACCCGCTAGTGCCTCTCCCTCCTGTCCAGACACCTACCCCCACCCTGCTCCTGCCCCTTCCCTTCTGGCCAGACACTGACCCCCACCCTGCTCTTGTGCCTTCCGTTCTGGCCAGACACTGACCCCCACCCTGCTTCTGCCCCCTCCCATTTGACCAGACACCTGCCCCCACCCTGTTCCTGCCCCCTCCTCTTGGCCAGACACCTACCGCCACCCTGCTCCTGTCCCACACCCCCAGCCCACTCACTTCCTCCACTGAGACCCCACACTCCCAGGCAACTCCTGCCCTTACCCCTAGCCAGACACCCTGCCCCCAACCTGCTCCTGCCCCCCCACAGCCAGACACCCTGTCCCCAGCCTGCTTCTGCCCCCTTCCCCAGGCCAGACACCCTGCCTCCTCCCCCGGCCAGGTCTCACACCTTCAGCCCCTCTTGCACCCCACCTCTTGCCCAAATCCTGCATTCCTATCCCACTCACTGGCAGCTCTGTCTCACACACTGAACCCCACTCTAGAGCCTAGGGTGTCCACAAAATCCACTAATCCTGGAACCCCAGAAGATCTAATCTGGCCTGAGGCCTTGAACCTCAGTCCTCCTCTCCCCCATGGGGCTGAAACACAAGAGGAGTGAGGTGTTTCAGTTGGGGGCCACATCAGTGAGGGTTGGGGATTTTTGGAGGGGCTTTTTTATCTCTCTCACTTGTGTGGTCCCCAGCTGATTTTTCTGTGGGTCTGTGGCCCCCAATCCAAAGAAAGTTTCTTACTCTAGCCATAAATAAGGACAATGTTGAAACCTTTTTGTGTTGGACATAATATTTTACTGTATTTAAAATGAAGCCTGGCCAACGAGGCCTCAATTGAGGCCCAGCCCCCAGATGGCCTCAGCATCTTGGCCCTGGCCCTGATCCTGGGGCAGGCCCCATGGTCCAGACCCCATCTGGCTGCAGAAAGGGTTGGTAGTGGTCCCCCTCCTGCTGCAGCATGGGTAGGAGGAGAGGCCATAATCCGGCTGAGGTAGACAGAGGGGAGTTGGTGAGCCTTGTGAGCACGGGGAACAGCCTCCTAGTGTCCCCTTAAAAATAAAATGGTCTGTGCCCCTTAAAATGATTTTCCCCCACCGTGTCCCTGTATGTGTCTATTAGCATCCTTCCATATCTAACAGGTGTATTATATTCCTTTCCAAGTGGCAATAATATAAACATGGTTATTTGGTTACTGCAGTTCGGTATTTATTTATGGTCTGGTGAATGCACACTGTTTCTAACAATTTAAGAGATATCTTGAAGTGTAGAAATTCTCCTGTCAGAAGAAAGTTAGAGTAAGGCCATGGTACCACAGTCCTATTACAATGTTCAGTTTTCATCACAACAACCCAGTCACAGTTCCAGGATGACAGGGATAATTGCTAACCAAGTGCAATCTGTGTAATTCTAGCCCAGCTTTGGCTTGTTCTTCATATATTGATGGGCCTAAACTCCAGTCCAATGGTGCAGGATTATTTCCCAAACAGAACAACTCTGTTATACACAAGCAATATTCAGTTGCATTAGAAGTGTCAGGCAGAAAGCCAGCATAAACCCACACTTCCTAAGAGCCTGGCTGAGAAACATTGCCAACCATATGATGAGATGGCTACCAGTTTAAAATGCACCCTGCTAGAGATTATAATGTGGCAGCCACTCAAATTGATGATGACATGATCCTCAGTATATATTATTCCTGAAAGCAGACTCCTAAAGATATTTATGAGGCTGGCATGGGAGTGAGTTCTGTCTTTGACTCATGGGTAAATTTTATAGCATTGCCAGTCCTACTTTCTTCCCCTTCAAATATTATATTGACTCTGAAGTTTGAGAACCAGGGACAGTAGAAGATAAACAACATATTTTGCCTTGATTTGCACCCAAAAGCAATGGTCCCACATGGGGAGGACTGCAGACAGAAGTTAACCCAGAGTTCCTATATTAAAGTCTCCACTGGCTTCAAATTCCCTTCCTCCCTTCCCCTTCCCCTTCCCCCTCTTTCTTTCTTTCTTTCTTTCTTTCTTTCTTTCTTTCTTTCTTTCTTTCTTTCTTTCTTTCTTTCTTTCTTTCTTGACTGGCATGTTTTTCTGGGATACCAGTGGTATCCCGGAAAAATTCCACTGTGTCCAGGGAATGAGTTTGCTCTTCTGCTTTTTTTTGCGGAAGAGCAAATGCTCTCTTTCGGGGAGCCCTGTATACCATGTTCTATGAGGAATAAGGACTCCACCAAAAGAGGAGGCTTTTCCGCCATTTGGCCCCATCTAGACAGGGCCAAATGGTGGAAAAGCGTCTTCTGGAAAAGCGATTGGAAAAAGCGATGCAAATTGAGGAGTGCAATTTGTGTAGCTTTTTCTGAACCCCCCCCCCCCCGAGTGTAGACCTAGCCTACCTGGGCCTCCACAGGTATGGCCACTTGAACCTCTGGAGTGTTACTTCTGGCCAATGGGAGCTGTGGGAATTGGTGTGGACTGAGACACTGCTTCCTGCAGCTCTCATTGGCTGGGAACGGTGTTCTGTGGCCAATGGGATCTACTAGCAGCTATATCTGTGATGGTACAGATAAATAAAGCACCAGTGGTCTCCCAGGGACTAACCTTGGGACTAACCTTGGTGAACTGCACCCAACTTATTGCTCACCCCTTCTCTACGTGCTTTACAGTCAGGAACATTTCAGTCACCTCTCCAAAGTATCTGACACTTTAGCAATAGATAATTAGCCCATGAGTGCTAAAGGAAGAAGATACCATCCAGTTTAGAGATCTATTCCATGTTTTTCATTTGTAACAGGGAGTAGCTGGTTAATAGGAATTTAGATTCTAAAATCCATTACATGTGGTGTGTGTTGCTGTGTCATAAAGCTGGCTGAATATTTTCAAAGTTTGAAATGTACAAAGCCTACATGGAATAACATTTTGCAAACATTTTTGAAGCTTTCCCTGTGTTTCGCCTAGCAATTACAGAGCTTGTCAAAACTTTTTGGAATTTAAAATATTGACCATGATCAAAGGAAAGATAAAAAATGTTCTCTCAGAAGTCTTAAACAAACAAACAAACAAACAGATAAGTCAGTGTAGCTGTTTTCTTGCAGGGTGCAGTGCTACCTACTGCCATCAAGGGTGTGTCTACCCAGCAGGGCTTAACTTGACATAAGCTACGCAAATTTAGCTATGTCAATTGCATAGTTTATTTGAAAATAGGATGGCATGGGCTAGAAGGGAAGCCTGGGAACTGAGGGTGTCAGGAAAGGCAGCTAGAAGCAGGGAAAACCCTGGGTCTGGACTGTCATGCCGTCTACACTGCAGAGCTTAACTCGAAATAAGATACGCAAATTGAGCTACGTCAATTGCGTAGCTTATTTTAAAATTGGGCACTTCTACACAGCACTTATTTCAAAATAGAGCGCTCTTCCTCCAACTTCCCTTATTCCTTGTACAATGAGGGTTACAGGAGTCAGATTAAGAAGTTCTCCAGCTTGACAGTATTTTGACATTATTCCAAAATAACTGCCTGCTGTGGACTAAGTTAGGCTATGTCTAGACTGCAGGCTTCTTTCGAAAGAAGCTTTTCTGGAAGAGATCTTCCAAAAAAACTTCTTCCTAAAGAGAACGTCCACACTGCAAAAGTACACCAAAAAAGTGATCTGCTTTTTCGAAAGATAGTGTCCACACTGAATGGACACTATCTCACATTTAAGCTGTGATTACTATGGATGGAGTGGCCACCAGGGCACCTATGCTTTTTCCTCTTTCCTCTTCTTTCAAAAGAACTCCCTCTTCCCCGTCCACACGCTCCTAAAGAGCACTTTAGGAAAAAAGCTTCCTTGTAGAATGAGGATTACCAATGTCGGAAAAAACCTTCTGTTTTGATTTTCTTTTGGTAGAACACGATTGCAGTGTGGACATAAATGAAGTTTTTTTCTGAAAATTTCTGTTTTTCTGAAAAAAACTCTGTAGTCTAGACATACCCTTATTTCGGAGTAGTTATTTGGAAATAGTGTTGCAGTGTAGACATACCTTCAGTGAGTAACGGCTCTCCCTGAAGCAGGGCCCCCAGAGAGTTCATGACAGAGCTGAGATGAAGAATGCCAAGACAGAAGGAGATAAAGCGTTCTTGCTGTGTCAATCCTGACAGAGGTTTTGCTGTAGAACGGGGGAGGGAAGTAGGATGAACTACCTGAGATGAGTGCTGTGTGATGAAGATCATGGGTGAGGACCTCAGGGATCTTAGTAGCCACAAGGGAGAGGGGTTGAAGAAAGTGAACCTTGGACATTATTTTACATGGACTTTGGACTGTCATACGCCCAAAGAGGTGTGGATTTAAAGAGGGAGTTTTCCCACCAGAGGCCAGGGCAGCCATTAGAAGGGGTTGCCAGACAGGGAGGGAACCACTTCATCACATCTGGCCATGAGGATGTGCTCCAGAGGTGGGCAATGTTCCCTCTAATTTTTTCCATCCATGTGTGCAATGAATTTTGTGATGTGCACATCTGTTGAGGTTATGTGCAGATGTGCACCACCAATAGAAACACAAAACCCAGATAAAATATAGACTTTTTAAAAAGTTACCATAGGGGTGGAAGCAGAAAGAAGAAAATTAAAACATTCATTCTGCACATGGATGGGAAAAAAACCCACAGATGTAAGGTGAGGAGCAGACAGTAGTTTACATGGAGTGGAAAGCTTTGAGGACAGATGGGAGAGAGAAAGATATGGTGAGAGGGTGAAATCATGGGGGACAAGTAGGAGTGAATGGAAGACATTAGGGACACAGTGGAGGGACCAGGTGGGGGACAGAAAGGAATGAAATGGGTAAGACAATGGGGGCATGAGGGAGCATGGAGGGAAGAAGGTACAAGGAGAAAGGATGGGGAGTCAGAAAGGAAGGAGGAGGACAGCAAGGAAGGTACAGGTTGGGGAAGTGAATATAGAAAGGAAGGTGGAGGGGGCAGCACAGCAGAGAAAGTACAAATAGGGACAGTGAGTATAGAAAAAAGGGTGGGGGAAGAGGAAGATATGGAGGACAGTGAGTATAAAGAGGAAGGTGAGGAACAGAGTAGGAGGAACAGGTGGGGGCAGCAGTTACAGTGAGGAAGTGGCAGCAGGGAAGCTACAAGTTGGAGCAGTGAGTACAGAAAGGGTGACTAGTGCCAACAACACGTTTTTTATCCCCATGTAGATACCTGAGGGGGCTTTGCTGCTAAACCGAAGTCAGCTGTGCCCCAGAACAACAGGGCCCCAGCTACAGTATTTGTCTGATGGGCAGAGAGCAGAGATCCCATCTAGCTCTGAGGGACCCAGCAAAGTCAATATTTTCATTTCAACAAGCACTGGATACTAAACAGCTCACTTTGTTGGGAAACACCCCCAACTAACTGCCCTGTTGTAAAAACATGGGTTGAGGAAAGAAGGACAATGTTTGGTTTAAACACAGCTGCAAAAAATACCGGAATATAAAGGTTATGTCTTGAGTCTGACACCTGTGATCAAAACAGGGAAATTACAACAGAGAAAAATATGAGACGTGTATTTCCATTTTTTGTTTTTAACTACAGCGTGCCAACCAGCTAGGGCAGCACTGTGATGTTTTAGTTTGGTAGCTCCAAAGGTAAATCCTGCAGAAAAGTAAACAAATACATTTAGACAGGAGAAGCAGTTTGGGAAACTCTAAAATGTGACCAAAGGAAGGCCGTGTAAATCAAAGGGCAGTGGAATCACTCAGGTGCCCAGCACGGGGTCTCAGGCTATGTGCAGGGTTCCTAGGCACTGCAGTCATTCAGATAATATTGTAATAATCTCTTCACTTGAGTGAAATTCATCCATGGGCAAAAGAGTCCTGGGGGCCTGGGCATCACCTCTGTTTTATTTTGAAGGCTTAGCTGAGGTGGGTTCAGTTTTTTTGGGGTCCTCCTGGGCACAAAGAACAGGAGGATCCGGGGCAATGGAACTAGAGGAGGCAGGGGGCCATGCCCCTCCTTTTTAACATGGGCGTAGTAGCCCGGGCAGGTGCAGAGCAGTGGAGGCCGTGGCTGTGCTTCGTGGTGGGGGAGCTGCTAAGGTGACCATCAACTCCCCTACAGCAAAGTGCAGCCCCTGCGAGTGGCACCAGCTTCTTCAGTTGGGAGCAGAGATGGGCCTTAGTCCCCCCTCCCCCACAACTTGCCATAAGCCTTATCCCCTGTTCTTCTTTCCCCGTGGCCCCACCCCCGGCCAGGCCAGAAGCTGGAGCCTGGCAGTGGTAAGAGCCACTGTGGGGAGTCCTGGAACATCCACTTGTCCTGGGTGGCAAGCTCCAGAGGGGTGGGAACAAGGGACCTGCTCTCAGGCATCCCAGCCCCCTGCCCAAGGCTCCCCATAGCAGGCTGGGCTCTCTGGCTTGTTCTTACCATAGTCTGGCTCCAGCTTCCAGTCTGGCCAGGGGATAGTGCCTGCAGGAGAAGAGAAGGGCCACAAGTTTGGCATCAGTGGTCCGCTACTTCCACACAGGTTCTAGTGTTCCTGCTGGGCCACCAAATTGTCTGGACCCCAGGTTTACAGGATCTTTCGAAAAAGGTTTTATTTTCGACAGATCCACGTCTAGACTGCCATTGGTTTGGGTTTGTTTTTTTTAAAAGTGCCATTTTGGAAAAAAAAAAAAGTGGCAGCCATGTTTATGCTAATGAAGGGCAGGATATTTAAATCCTTGCTTCATTAGCATTTTCGACGTGCCTGATCTACCTCTCTCTGTCGACAGAGAGCTGTAGTCAAGGCCAGCCAGAGCCATTTGTGTGCTCCAGGCTCCGGGAGAGTGGTGCCGCCCCTGGAGTGCGACGCATGCTTATATACTTCCCCTCCACTACTTTTTTGTAACCTTTGGATCTGACCCTGACACACACACACAAACAAACAAACAAGCATGTAACCCTTCTGCAAGGTGGAACCAATGAGGGCCAGGTTTATTATCCTAGGAATTTGATACTGACTGCAGTGATTGCTAACGGCCATTGATTATCTTATGTATATTTATGATAGGAGTTTCCAAAGTATTCAGAATTGGCCTAGCTCTGCTCCCATTCAAATCAAAGGGAGCACTAAATGAAAAGTTGCCTTTCAGATTCTCTCTCACCTGACCAGTTCATGAGGATAAGGATGTTGTGGTGACATTTTAGCTCTGCTACATGCCTCTTGGAGCGGGGTGATTCTTCTGTATGGTTGCCACACCCAAATGAGTATCCCGTTTATCTACTGTGTGGTGGATATGGACACAGAGCCGCCTTCTCAGCATGCAGCACATGCTAAGGGAACATCTTTTCAATAAAGGTCAGTTCAAAGGCAAATTGAGTAACAAATAAGTGTGGGATACATCTGCAAAGCAGTCTATACAAAGCACGTTTATACTGTAAATCGAGTTACGTGTGAACAGAATTGATACCCATATGCCTGCAGTGCCATTGCAAATCACCTTGAAAACATGCTTTTGACATCTGTATGGCCAGAAAGAAACCTGTTCTCCTATTAATGCACACATGGGTAGCCTCTATTACAGCTAATAAATATTGCATGGAAAAGAGACTGTCCTTAAAATGTAAATTGCTGGTAGATGAAATTGTTTTGTTGTGATTACTTAGCCACCTACTGTACCACCTGAAAAATATTTCTCGGCTATTTATTTCATTAGCAGAAGATCGAGACTAAACCTATTGCCTTTTGGAATAAAAACTATCCAATTAAGGATCTTATTTCTTCTGGGCAGTCAGCTATGGAGCCTTAACGTGAACCGCTGCTGATGACTAAACCCGTTTAGCCATTGTAATATATTTTTACAGTGTGTCACTATGTGAGATGGAAATAGAGTGATAATGGTTATAGGGTATGTGTCAGGCAAAATGTTGTAACTAAACCCACGTTTATGGCAAGAGAGGAGGCTCAAACATTCTCAATCAAAACACTGCCGTTGAATCACAGCTTTCTAAGTTAGTGTCAGACATTTAAAAGTGTGAAAGTGTTGCCAAGCGTGTAAGCAGAAGAAAAAGGATGCCTGGTGGTTTGAACTGAATCCAGGAGGGAGTTTAAAATCTCGGTTCATGTGAGGTGTGTTAATTCTCATCCCCTATTGTCTTTGTGATGTGGGCAACAAGAACAATTGTGTCTGAGCCAAGGCAAAGGGTGAGCAGATGAAAGTAACATTGTATTCCTGGTGACGATTATAATAACCACAACACACTTGCCTCTTATTGTACAAAATGTTCCATTAAGTGAGGCAGCAGGCAGTCGAGGTGTAAGAAACAGTGGAGAGGCCGGCGTTAAATAGCAAGGTTCAGCTGCTGGTCCCAAGGTTGCATTCCTGAGCCTCATTGCCTTCCAATCCAGCTCCCTCCTGAGCTGTGAGCCCGCTTCTCCAGTTCCACTCATCAAACTACACACGGCAGAGATGAAATCAGTGGCCAGGTTACAGTATATTTAAGGGGATGCACTGTTTTCTGTATTATTCACCCTCTTAAATATTCAAACCAGCCAAATCCCGAGGCCTTTATTTGAGTAAGGCTTTCGGGGTTGGATTAATGGAAGCTGCAGGTGTTCAACACCCAACTAGACTGGGAAATGACAGTTCTGTTTTGGAACAATTTTTGATGTTCTGGAATTTGTTTCTGTTCCTCATTGGAAGGAAAACAAAACCTTTCAAAAGCGGAAATGGAATTGTGTCTAACCATCTGTTTTTGGCTCAGAAACCACCAGGGTATTCCTTCTTGCTGTCTCACTAATCCACCTGAGAAACTGCCCCATCAAAACATCAGTCAAAAGCTCTACATTTTCACAAAACATTTCTGATTTGACCAAACGGCATTTTTTTTTTATTGAAAAGACACTGTCAGAAAGTCTCTGACCTGTCCTACTAAGAACCTCTATCAGTGCCAGGCTCTGAAGACTTTACTCAGTTATTACTCAAGCAAAACTCCTAATGAAGCCAGTTGGATAGACTGAGAAATGCCATCAAAAGTTGGGGTAAGAGAGTTCCCTTTCCGTAAGTCTAAGGCAGTGGTCTCAAACCTTTTTAAGCACAAGATCTCTTTCTGAATTTGTCAGCCCAGGATCTACCTCAACTCCAAATACCCTTGCTCCACCCCTTTGATGAGGCCCCACCTTCCTCACTCTGTGAAGATGGGGTACAGGGGAGGGGGACAGAGTGGCCCCAGAGTCCCCCTGCCTCTGTTTTCCCCATTCTGCACAACAAGCAGGAGGCTTCCAGGGGACAGCTCTGAGGCTCTGGGCAGGAGCAGCAAGGCAATGGGAGAGGGGGCAGCTAAAATGCAGGTACTTGATAGCCTCCCAGCCAAACCAGTCAGGATCACCTGTCAGAGGCACCAAAAACTACCCAATACATCCTGATCTACTGGTTGGTGACCACTGGTCTAAGGCTACTTCTAGATTGCAGGCTTGTTTCAGAAGAAGCTTTTCTGGAAGAGATCTTCTGAAGAAACTTCAGAAAAAGAGTGTCCACACAGCAAAAGCACATCGAAAAAGCGATCTGCTTTTTCAAAAGATAGCGTCCACACTGAACAGACACTATCTTGCATTTAAACTTACTATGGACAGAGTGGCCACCAGGGCACCTGTGCTTTTTCCTCTTTCCTCTTCTTTTGAAAGAACTCCCTCTTCCCTGTCCACACACGCCTTTTTCCGAAAGAGCTCTTTCGGAAAAAGGCTTCTTCCTCGTAGAAAGAGGTTTACCAATGTCGGAAAAACCCCTCTGTTCTTTCAATTTATTTTCAAAAGAATGCGATTTCAGTGGGGACATAATTGAAGTTTTTTCAGAAAAATGGCTGCTTTTCCGAAAAAACTCTTGTAATATAGACATAGCCTAAGTGCTTCTCTACCCACACTCTTATCTATGTTTAGTGCAAATAAATAGACATGGGCTCACTATTGTTTGAGTTGTAGTCATGTATAAGTCAGGTGAATCTGCTCCCCTTGTTCTTGTCACATGGCATGAAGTTTGTTGCTAGGAATTCTCTCACCTTGGCTTTACATGCAGAGTTCCATGTTCCCCAGGTTACTTTTAAAAGGCTCTTCCCCCATTGCAGAAGTCAGTCCAGAGTTCTCAGTGCTGAGCAGCTGGCAGCACCAGGTAGTCCCCTATGTGAACCTTCTTCAAATGGCAGCTACTTTGAAGGCATTTCAGGAGAGGCCCCATCCTTTGGCTCCTGGTGGATGCCACATATGCCTAGACTTGTAAAACAATGCAAAAATGCAGGTATGACATTGGAACTAGGCTTAACCTTCTCCTATGCCCTCCGGACCTTTCTTCTGGGTCATCAAACTGAATCATCATCTGTCACAGTCCTTTGACTCCCTAAGGACTCATTTCTGTCAGGCTTCTGTGTGTATGTGGTGTTGTGCCTGCTTCCTGCTAACATCCCCTGGGTCCTACTTATGTTGCTGCAAGAGGACCAGCAAAGGTGGGTAAGAAAAGATCAATGCTCCCTTCTCTGCACTGCCCAGTGGAACAGAAAGCACAGTGCACTCTCTGTGAGGGTTCATGAGATTGTAAGCTCTTTGGGACAGAGACCATCTTTCTGGTCTGTTTGGACAGCTCCTAGCATGCAGGGACCCTGGTCCATGACTGGAGTGCTGAAAAGCACTGGTGATGCTAAGAACCACAAAGCAGATGGCAGATTCACCCCTCTAACATGTGCTGTTCAGGAGCTATCAGAAGAATTATAAACAGTTAAAGTCTCTGGTATATGAACATCATTCAAGGAGGTTATAGAATCTGCATCATTGGAGATATTTAAGAGCAGGTTGGATAGACATCTGTCAGGGATGATCTAGATGGTGCATGGTCCTGCCATGAGGACAGGGGATTGGACTTGATGAGCTCTTGAGGTTCCTTCCAGTTCTAGTGTTCTATTACTCTGTGTATTGAATTCAGGGTTCACATCTGTAGATCCTGAAGTTTGACCTTTACTTGTTATTGACATACCAGATCTACTTGTCTCTTTCTTGTAATCCTGTCAACTTTTCCCTGAAAATTATACTGTCTTGTATTGACACTATTCTGTTATCTACAACAAATGTGACTAAAGTTCTGAAGTGATCATATTGCCCTCGAATGGTATATGTCAGCAAGCATATTGTTTTGTATATTCCTTATTGATCCTTACAATCTCCCCAAACTAATAGTGCTGGCTGCTTCTATTGGCTTCAAAGCATACACAGTAGCTGCTTTCCTTCCTGCCTTTGAAATGTCCTAAAAGGTAAGGTCAGAAACCCTACATTTGCTGAAATGTTTGTCAAAAACCAAACCCCCTGTTTGTTCAGTTTGATAACAACTTTGTGTATTTCCCAGTATTTAAACATCAGGGCTATGTCTACACTGGCACCCTTTTCCGGAAATGCTTAAAATGGAACAGTTTTCCGTTATAAGTATTTCTGGAAAAAGCGCGTCTATATTGGCAGGATGCTTTTCCAGAAAAGCACTTTTTCCGGAAAAGCGTCCATGGCCAATGTAGACGCGCTTTTCCGGAAAAAAGCCCCGATCGTCATTTTCGCGATCGGGGCCTTTTGCTGAAAACACTACTGTGCTGTCTACACTGGCACTTTTCCGGAACAGTTTTTCCGGAAAAGGACTTTTGCCCGAACGGGAGCAGCATAGTTTTTCCGGAAAAACACTGACAATTTTACAGTACATTGTCATTGCTTTTCCGGAAAAGCAAGTGGCCAGTGTAGACAGCTGGCAAGTTATTCCAGAAAAGTGGCCACTTTTCCGGAATAAGTGGCCCAGTGTAGACACAGCCCAGGAGAGATCCCAGATTATTGGAAAAAGGCAAATGTAGTGCCCATCTTTAAAAAAGGAAAGAAGGACAATTCAGGGAACTACAGACCAGTCAGCCTTACTTCAGTCCCCAGAAAAATCATGGAGGGGATCCTCAAGAAATCTATTTTGAAGCACTTGAAAGAGGGGAAAGTGATGAGGAATAGTCAACATAGATCAGGATTCATAAAGGGCAAGTCATGTCTGACCAATCTGATTAGCTTCTATGATGAGATAACTGTCTCTGTGAATATGGGAAAGTCAGTGGATGTGATATACCTTGACTTTAGCAAAGCTTTTGATACGGTCTCCCACAATATTCTTGCCAGCAAGTTAAGGGATTATAGATTGGATAAATGAACCGTAAGATGGATAGAAAGCTGGCTAGATTGTTGGGCCCAAGGGATAGTGATCAATGGCTTGATGTCAGGTTGGTGGTCGGTTTGTAGCAGAGTGCCCTAAAGATCTATTCTTGGACCGGTTTTGATCAACATCTTTGTTAATGACCTAGATGAGGGGATGGATTGCACCCTCAGCAAGTTTGCAGATGACACTAAGCTAGGGGGAGAGGTAGATATGCTGGAGGGAAGGGATAGGGTCCAGAATGACCTGGACAGATTAGAGGACTGGGCCAAAAGAAATCTGATGAGGTTCAACAAGGACAAGTATAGAGTCCTGCACTTGGGACAGAAGAGTCCCAAGTATTGTTACAGGCTGGGAACTGAATGACTAAGTAGCAGTTCTGCAGAAAAGGACCTGGGATTACAGTGGATGAGAAACTGGATATGAGTCAACAGTGTGACCTTGTAGCCAAGAGGGCTAATGGCATATTAGGGTGCAGTAGGAGGAACATTGCCAGCAGATCCAGAGAAGTGATTATTCCCCTTTATTCGGTTCTGGTGAGGCCACATCTGTAATATTGTGTCCAGTTCTGGCCCCCCACTATAGAAGGGATGTGGATGCATTGGAGAGGGTCCAGCGAAGGGCGACCAAAATGATTAGAGGGCTGTAGCACATGTCCTATGAGGAGAGACTGAGGAATTTGGGCTTGTTTATTCTGAAGAAGAGAAGAGTGAGGTGGTATTTGATAGTAGCCTTCAACTTCCTGAAGAGAAGTTCCAAAGAGGATGGAAAGAAGCTGTTCACAGTAGTCACAGATGGCAGAACAAGGAGCAATGGTCTTAAGTTACAGCGGGAGAGGTCTGGTTGGATATTAGGAAAAACTATTTCACTAGGAGGGTGGTGAAGCACTGGAATGGGTTTCCTAGGGAGGGGGTGGAATCTCCATCCCTAGAGGTTTTTAAGTCTCAGCTTGACAAAGCCCTGGCTGGATTGATTTAGTTGGGCTTGGTCCTGCCTTAGGCAGGGGGCTGTACTTGATCCTCTTCCAGCTCTATGATTCTATGGGTATGCCCACACAGCAAAGTTATTTTGAAATAACACATCCAAAAGAAGCACCAGAGTGTCCAGGGGCAGCTCCGGCTCCATGGTGCAGAGTGCTGTGGTGTCCTGAGTGAGGGCAACCAGATCACACAGAGAAAAAAATGCTTTGCTGTCCCTCAGCGAGGTAGGCAAGCAAGCAGGGAAATCTGAGAACCGTCTGTCCAGGAGGGTCCCTTTAAGTACAGGCGTCAGCCTCAGGCAGCAACCACACAAAGTAACTTCTGACCTGATGCCCTGCTGGAACCGGTTTCAGCTGGCCTTAAATGCTATTCAGCATCCAATCAGTGTGGACGTGCTATTTTGAAATAGCAAAACGCTATTTTGAAATGCATTGTGTGTATAGACACTTTATTTCAAAATAAGATATTTCGAAATTAGATATTTTGAAATAACTCTGCAGTGTAGACGTACCCTATGACTCTGTGATTCTAGTGGTCCAGGACAATATTTCCATAGCACTCTCTAAATGCAAGGTTATTCTAAATACTGTGGATGAACCATGAACAATGTGTGTCATATACAATTCACACTGAAATTACTAGCCATGTTGAATGTGACAAAACTCTTAAAAACTCTGCTCTAGAAATTATTTGGAGGACATTCTCCAGTTGGTATTGTTCGTCAGGTTACACTAAATCACAATAGTCCCTTCTTGCCTTGGAATCTATAAATCTTTGAAAACTAATTAACAAAAACATATAGAACTAAAATGTGGTGAATCTTGATCATACTGTTAATGCATATAAACTTTATTCACTTTCTGCATGCATTGTTAGCTCATAAACAAAGAAACAGACACTAATACACACACACTTTGTTTATGTTACTGGGAAGCAATGTGGTGGAAAGGACTGGCCTATTTTAATCGGCTGAGTCATGAGCAAACGAATCAACTATTTTTATCTGAGGGCAGGTATTTACCCTATGGACCAGCTCTCTACTTCATCTGACAAGTTAATCCACTAAGCTAACCTTCATACAGTAAAAACCAAAGAGAACAGGTTCCCATTAATCTCAGCTGTCACAGGGATTTTTGACCTTTTAAACTCAGTATTGCCTCTAGCAAATGGATCCATCATTTAAACCCATACCCAGTCTTGCTTTCTCAAATCTTATAAACGGTTCTCTGTGGCTCTCCTTAGCCCAGACATTCTCCATGATCTATTTGTTTATGTGTATTCTTTGCTCCCATGTGGAGTTCTTCAGTTAGTTCTTTTCTGCTTCCTATGAGCCTAGCCCTTGCATAATCCAATCATGCCTTAAAGGTTCCATAAGTGAACGTAGATGTACATTTCTTTTATTATTTTTGTTTCTGGGCTTTGAATGCAGCATCTCAGTCTGACCCAAATTCTATTAAATTCAAAGTCCTGCTGACTTCAATGAGAGAGTTGCCTAATCTTCTAGTTCATCTGTCTAGTTTGTAAATAATAACAGAGAAGTGAGACAAGCACAGTTTTGCATGAAACATGTGGGCCCAGGAGACTTTCTAGTAAATATAAAGCAGAACATTTGCTCTCCCTGGAAAAGTACATGATTCAAGGCCATATGTTTGTTTTAGATTCAAAATGAAATGTTGGATCATTTTTCTCCTCAGGACTGTAGGTCTTCACATGAAATAGTCCACCCCAAACTTGTCCCCTATGCTGAGCTTTACGACACTTGCCTTTCTGACTTTGATTTGAGAGCAGTCTTCAGCTACCTGAAAAGGAGGAGGGGGTTCAAAGAGGACAGAGAGAGGCTGTACAGATGACAGCATGAGGAGCAATGGTCTCAAGTTGCAGTGGCGGGAGGTCTACGTTGGATATTAGAAAATACTATTTCACTGGGAGGGCGGTGAAGCACTGGAATGGGTTACCTAGGGAGGTGGTGGAATCTCCATCCCTAGAGGTTTTTAAGTCCTGGCTTGACAACGCCCTGGCTGGGATGATTTAGTTGGGATTGGTCCTGCTTTTAGCAGGAGGTTGGATTTAATGACCTACTAAGGTCTCTTCCAACCCTATGATTCTGTCACACTGGGTTGGAATGAATCCAGACTCCCATAATGTAGAGCTGCAAGAGCTGCTAGAATATGTAAATCAAACTGATTCAAAGGATTGTAGAAACCCTGTGAACCAAACCCACCAAGTTTTGCACAGCTCTGTAATCTGCTTCACCATCTTCCACCACAGAGGCTGGAACAATTTGTATTGTGTGTGTGTGGGTGTGTGTTGGGGGGTGGGGTGAGGTGGGAGGCATGCTGAGACTCATTGAACCAAACTGTAATCCCTGTATCTGATGGAAACCACTTCAAGACAGGGGTGGGGCAGCATCCCTTATTCCAGTACCTGTGTCTTTCACTGATTTTATCAAATCAGTTTCCTCTCCAGCAGTCCCGCATCCCCATTTTAGTCATGGCCAACACCCTCTACAGCTTTTCATTTGACTGGTAGTGCCTGTTACAGAAAAAGAGTATCTCCCTACTAACAACGTGCATGTCTGAAAAGACCAAGAAGCAGCTTTCATCTCCTATCACATCCCTGTTGCTCTGAATGAAGCATAGGGTTACATAGATGACGCTCACCGCGATGGAATTTAACAGCTGGCCATTCCTTCTCAATGAGACCTGGAAAGCTCAAATAAATGTTGCTGTTTCACAGTCTCTTTGAAACCTGAAGCTGAGCTTGGGAGGGACATTTCTCATGTGTTTTGAAACTGATGATTTTATGGACCGCCTGTCAAATAAGCTCCATAGGCAGATTGTAGTGGGTATATTTGCTGAGTCTCTTTCCACCCCCACCACAATATCATTTTGGTAAAAATCACAGAGCAGAGATCCTGAGGGAGACAGGATGAATGTTTATGGATGTCTGACTAACTTGACTGTCTGGCATTCAGTGGATGTACACATTGAGTGTTACATATACGCAGAGAGGGTTGCAGCAGGAAAAGTAACTAACAAGAGGATGGAGTATAAAACCAGGACTTCCATACTTTCTTTAGCTTAAGACCCACTGGAGTTATGGCATAGGGATTACAGGGATTTAGCCCTTTCTTTTGGGAAGCTGATTAAATCTTTTGTGACGATACTCAATGGCTGCGTCTAGATTGGCATGATTTTCTGGAAATGTTTTTAACGGAAAAGTTTTCCATTAAAAGCATTTTCGGAACAAAGCGTCTAGATTGGCATGGATGATTTTCCACAAAAACACTTTTTGTGGAAAAGCGTCTGCCAATCTAGACATGCTTTTCCGCAAAAAAGCCCCGATCGCCATTTTCGCGTTCGGGGCTTTTTTGCAGAAAACAAATCTGAGCTGTCTACACTGGCCCTTTTGCGCAAAAGCTTTGCGCAAAAGGGACTTTTGCCTGAATGGGAACAGAATAGTATTTCCACAAGAAGCACTGATTTCTTACAGTAGGAAGTCAGTGCTTTTGCGGAAATTCAAGCGGCCAGTGTAGACAGCTGGCAAGTTTTTCCGGAAAAGCGGCTGATTTTCTGGAAAAACTGGCCAGTCTAGACACAGCCAATGTTTATTGAGGCAGAGTCTGGTAAGAAACTATACAAAATGTGGTTCAAAGTATATTTTGGTTTGGGTTCAAACCTAGAAACTCAATGCTAAACTCAGCAGGTGTGAACTGGAACCAAAAGATTTTATTGCTGTCTGTATTATGGTTATGCCTAAAGGACACACTATTTTAGCTCTGTATGAACACCTAGGCTATGAGCTAGGGGTGTGATTCCCAGTTTGCGAAGACATACTTGAACTAGCTCTGATCAAGTTAGCATGCTCAAAATAGAGAATAGCTGTGGTGGTACAGGGAACAGAAGGAACTAGTTAGCTTGACTATGTGCCTCACATCTTGGCTGGGTATACACCTTAGGCACCCAGTTTCTCCTGCCAGATACATCGCCGTGGCTACATTCTATTGTCAGTCCCTATCTTGACCTCCTCAAGTTGGAATTTACACCTCCAGCTCTGAGTATAGACACTCCCATAGCAATAGGAGCTTAAGAATTTAGTCAAAATAGACAAGACAGAACACGAGTGAGAGAAAGGAAGAAGTATTATCACTCAGGCTATGTCTAAACTTCATGCTTCTTTTGGAAGAAGCTTTTCCGGAAGAGAACTGCCAAAGTGCATCGAAAAAGTGATCTGCTTTTTTGAAAGACAGTGTCCACACTGAATTGATGTTATCTTGCATTTAAACCGTGATTACTATGGATGGAGTGTGCTTTTTCCTCTTTCCTCTTCTTTCAGAAGAACTCCCTCTTCCCCATCCACACATGCCTTTTTCCGAAAGAGCTCTTTCGGAAAAAGGCTTCTTCCTTGTAGTAAGAGGTTTACCAATGTTGGAAAAACCCCTCTGTTCTTTTGATTTTTTTTTTGAAAGAATGCAATTGCAGTGTGGACATAAATGAAGTTTTTTTCGGAAAAATGGCTGTTTTTCTGAAAAAAAACCCCTCTGTAGTGTAGACATAGCCTATGTGACAGAGGGGAACTGAAGTACAGAGAGACTAAGTGTCCAGACCAGGGTCACACAGGATGTCTATAGCAGGACAGGAAGTAAAACCTAAATTCCCCATGTGTTAACCAGAGAATCATCTTTTGTGAGTCTTGCAATCTGCCACTACTGGGCTCCATCTGAGATGGCACAGCCACATAATGCCCCTTACACTGTGCAGAACTGTGAAGTTCCAACCAGCCCTTCATTTCTAGGGATACATTTAAGGGTCAACCTTTATGACATAATGGCATTGACCTAGAATGATTCATAGGTGCCCATTAGCGTTCTCTTGTTAAAAAAAAGCAGGCTGCAAAGTCAAGGCTGGCCCTATATCATTTATAAATATGAGCCCAAGCTTGAGAAAGTCAACTAAACACTGTTTTAGTATAATATTTGTATTAATAAAAGAGGATTTATATTCTGTGTTTCCTTCCTCAAATGCACTGTGTGTCCCATGAGTTACATGTTGTTATGGAATAAAATACTTATTCAAAGACATTGGGATTTTTTAAAAGGAAAGCTGTAAGGAAAAGGGAAGCAACACAAGAGGATAAATGTCAGAAATATAAAGGAAACCCATCTTCATTCACCCTCAGTGAACAATAAATGCCAGTGGAATTCATTTCACATCTGGGAAGTGTTCAGCAGGAAAATCAGAGTAGCATAAATCACCATGCTTGATCAAAATGTAAATCCTGCCCTGATGCAAGTAATGCATGTTGTGTATGCATTTGCATGTCAGAAAAGAGAAGGAAGGGCCAGGTGTCAGGATACAGGGAAGTTAGAAAATAACTTGTGTCTTAGAAAGGAAATTCACTCACTCTCCCTCTTTCTCCTCTGAACCCCTTTTCTCCAACCTAATAGCCTATGGCAAAAATAAATTGACACGTGTTGAACACTGCATGGTCAGAAGGTCACCAAATACCAGTTTGACTCTGCTCCATATGTTAACCTTTCCTGTGGTGTGCGGGAGTTATTTCTGATCAGACACAAGTGCCTATCCTGTTCCCACCTCCTCAGACTATTTGCCTCTTCCCTCCCTCCTTTTAGTTCATCAGCAGGTCACTGCAGCAGCATGTTATTGCTTTTCACGATACTTTGTATTTTGCAGAGGTGACTGTTGGTAGTGGCAGTCCAAAGGCCAAATGCCGTACGGTTACCACTGTCCTTCTTTACTACAGAAAATGGTCTCATGGGCCTAATCCAAAGCCCACTGAAGTCAATGGAAAGAATCAGCCCCCAAAGTGCAACCACATAAAAAATGTTAGTAGTAGAAACCTACAGATAAAATGTCTACATCCCACAGCTGAATTTTCCAGTAGTATAAGTACATGACCTGACCCAAAGTCATTGAAGTCAATGAGAGCTTCAATGGGCTTTGGCATACAGGTTGGACCTCGCTGGTCCAGAACCCTCGGGACCTGACTGGTCCCAAACGAGGGGATTTGCTGGACCAGGAAGATCCCTTCCCTCGTGGCCAAGCTGCCTGTGGGCTAGAGAGCCAGCATCCGCCACTGCTGCCTCAGTCACCCAGGGCTCTCCCCGGCCCCACCACTGCCAGGGCCGGAGCACCATGGCTAGGACTATGCTCCGCGGCCACCTGGCTCTGCTGCTGGGGATGGGGCTTTGCAGCCAGGGCAGAGGGATGGGGCCAGAGCTCCGTGGCCTGGGCCAGAGCTATCTGGCTGCTGCTGAGGCTGGGGCAGGAGCTCCTCAGCCTCTGGAGCCAGAACATGACTGGAGCTCTGTGGCTGGTGACAGGGCCAGACTTTCCTGGCCACTGTTGGGGTTGGAGCTCCCTGGCCAGGGCCAGAGGTCTATGGACATGGCTAGGCTAGAGCTCCTCAGCTGCTGGGGCCAGCGGGTTCCACTGGGGCCAGAACTCCCCACCATGCTGTCTGTCCTCCCCCACACACACATACTCTGGACTCCTGACTAAGTCACCGGTGCCCCTTACAGCACTCCTGCCCTACTGCCAGACTTTCCTCTTCCTGGGCTCTGTGGTCCAGGAACATGGGTGGTCCAGGCTGAACCATGGAAGTTGCCAGACAAGGGGGTCCTGGTTAATGGAGGTAATAAGTACCTATTGAGTAATGATGCTTAAAATCTTGCAGCTTGTCATAGCAGCATGGATAAGGCCTGGTTTTGCCACCAATGTGCTGTGTATGACCTAACTGAAAGCATTTTGCCAGTCTGTCCCCTGCCACTTTTTGTCAGGTTAGATTATGAGCTCATTGGGGCATGGGCTGTCTCTTATTGAAACCCAGAGCCTCACAAGTATTTAGGCCTCTCATACCCATTGAAATCACTGAAGTCAATGGGAGTTAGGCATCCAAATACCTTTGAGGTCTCGGCCTGTGTATCTGTCTAGTAGTGGCTAGCACAATGGAGCCCTGATCTCATTTAGGCCTGTACAGCTTACTCTGATATAAATAACAATGTTTTATTATTATTATTATTACTACTACTAATAATAATTATTATTATTAATGGTAAGTAGACCTCAGTATTCAATGCATATTATAGAGCAAATATAAGGAAGTAGAAGGGAGTTATGGTGATAGTGGCATATCTAATTATTTGTGGTTAGACTGACATTCTTTTTACACTGCTCTGCATGTTAATAGTTGCTAGAGTGCTTCCCGTGTCCTGGCCCAAATATTCCTCAGTGGAATGGTTGAATTTCAGAGCAGATAGTTTATTATAATCTTTGCTTGGCAGTGAACAGATAGTTCAGGTTACAAGACGTTTTCCAATATAACTCCCACTTCCTCCCACTTGTTTTCATTTGTTCATTACTTTGTCACAAACGATCATTGTCCTTTTGGATTCAAATGCTTCTGACCAAAGAAAGATTTCTGGGGGCAAGTTTAAGGAAAATCTCTTCATCTGATTTTAAATAAGGAGTGTATGAAAAGTAAAATCTTTCCCCTCTACACTATCAACTGTGCCTTAAAGGTGCTATACAGTTGGGGAGGAAACTTGGAGGGAGGTGCATATGTGTGTATGTGTTTGTCAATCAACTTGCCAATGCCTCATTTGTTAAAGACTTAGATTACCTTGAAACCCAACACTCTGCTTCTTTACTACTCCATTCATGGAGCAGGACTATGACAGTGAGTCTTCAAGTAGCTTACATGCAATCATTTATATGTGCAAATTGTAAATTTCCTCTGCCAGAGGTTATTTTAAAACCTTTGAGTTTCCTAGTGGTTTTCCAAATACAAGCACATCTGTGATCTTGAGAGTGCATGTCTACTAAACATTATGCTGCTAAATTGATTTTAATGGAGCCTTCGGAAAAAGGAGGCTGGGTCCTAGAAACATGATACTCTTGTGGTAGCATAGAACCTCACGGAAAAGTTGTGCTGTCGTAAAGAAAGAAGAATACAATGTTTTATTTTGGAAAAGTAGTTGAGTGTAATTACCTCATCTCTCACTTTGCCATTAATGTCTGCCCCTCTGTGAGCGCCTTATCTATTAAATGAGATTTTATGAAATCAAGTTGGGATAACTCACAAATTAAAAACTTTTCAGCTTTTATATACTCGCGTACATACTCACGCAGCATGAAAACACTGGACCCAATCAAGAAAGCCCGTTCCACTGGTTTCAATAATATTGACACATGAGGAGTGCTTGGAGGTTGAGCTGACATTGAATCAGAAATGTAATGCTGAAAGATACCTTAAGGGTTCGTCTAGACTACGAGCCTCTATCGAAAGAGAGCGTCTAGACTGCAACCTCTTCTTTCGAAAAAGTGAGCCCCTTTTTCAAAAGAAAGCACCCAGGCAGTCTGGATGCTCTGTTCTGAAAAATCCCTATTTGCATTCAAGAATGCCATTTTTCGAAAGAGCACTTTCGAAAAAGGCGTTATTCCTCATGAGATGAGGATTACTGCCATTGAAAGAAAAGCCGCGTTCTTTCGATTTAATTTTGAAAGAATGTGGCTGTTGTCTAGACACAGGTGAAGTTTTTTCGAAAAAAGGCTACTTTTTTCGAAAAAACCCTGAGGTCTAGACACAGCCTAAGAGATCATCTAGTCCATTCCACTTGTGCTGAGCCAGATCCAAATAAACCATTCCTAACGAGGTTCACTTAACCCAGTGGTCATCAACCAGTAGATGGGGATCTATTGGTAGATTGTGGAGCCTCTGACAGGTGATCCTGACTGGTTTGGCTGGGAAGCTATCAAGCACTGGCACTCTACCCACTGTCATGCTGCTCCTGTCCTCTGCTTTGGAGCTGCCACCCCCCCCCCCCCAGAGCCTCCTGCTTGCTATGCAGGATGTGGGAAGGAGAAGAGGCAGGGCACTGATGTCAGGGTGTCCCTCCTCCCCCCACTTGTGTACCCCATATCCACACAGAGAGAAGGGGATGGAGGGAGCTTGGCAATGTAAATTTCTGTCACTCTCACACACTGTGGCTACGTCTACACTGGCCCCTTCTTCGGAAGGGGCATGCTAATTTTGAAAGTGGGAATAGGGAAATCCGCGGGGGATTTAAATATCCCCCACGGGATTTAAATAAACATGTCCGCCGCTTTTTTCTCGGCTTGGAATAAGTAGGAATAAGAGATCCTCTGGAATAGGGCTTTATTCCGGAGGATAGGGCCAGTCTAGACGCTTTTTTCCGGCTTTTCCCCAAGCCGGAAAAAAAGCGGCGGACATGTTTATTTAAATCCCGCGGGGGATATTTAAATCCCCCGCGGAATTCCCTATTCCCACTTTCAAAATTAGCATGCCCCTTCCGAAGAAGGGGCCAGTGTAGACCTAGCCTGTGTGTGTGTCTGTCATTCTCACAAATACACAGGGTTTGTCTAGACTACAGGATTTTGTCAGTAAAAGTGGACTTTTGTCAACAAAACTATACCTGCGTCTAGACTACCGCCGAGTTCTGTCGACATAATGTCGACAGAACGCGGCATTTTTGTTGGCGGCGGTAAATCTCATTCTACGAGGAATAATGCCTTTTGTCGACAGAGTTCTGTTGACAGAAGGCGTTAATGCATCTACACTGTCTTTTGTGTCTACACTCTCATGTCGACAAAGCAGCTTGCTTTGTTGACAGAACTGGATGTAGTCTAGACGCTTTTTGTCGACAGAAGCTTTGTCAACAGTATCTGTCGACAAAGCCTCTGTCAACAAAAGCCTGTAATCTATACGTACCCACACTGTCCTTCCCTCTGATCTGCCAACCCAACACACACGTGGGTTGTTGTTACTCTTTTACTGCTTGGAAAGTGTGTTAGTTTTGGATTTGGACCGGTCTGTGCATTTCATAATTTTCATTTCTCTCTTATGCTTACATTTAATTCTTTGAGTAGTGAATTCTATAATGCTTAATGCCGTCGTGTCTGGAGTAACTATCCCTGTGGTAATTGCTGCTCCTGGAAGTGGCTGGCATGTCCCTGCAGCTCCTGAGATAGGTAGAGCAGGGGCTCTCCCCATGGTGTCCTTACCTGCAGACACCATTCCTGCAGCTCCCATTGATCAATAATGGAGAACTGTGGCCATTAGAAGCTGTGGGCTCAGTACCCACAGTACATGGTGTCATGAAGCCATTGCTGTACATACCAGCTGCTTTCAGAAGTGGTGCAGGGCCAGGGCAGGAGTAAGCCTGCCTCAACCCCACTGCTTCCTCACCCAGAAGCCATCTCAGTTAAGTGGCTGTCAGCCAGAGGAGCCCTTCCCACACTCTGAACCCTTTGGCCCAAGACCAGAGCCTGCACCCCAACCCCCTCCCACAGTCTGGTGAAAGTGAATGAGATTCAAAGAGGAAGGGAGATGGAGTGAGCAGGGTGAGGCCTCGGAGAAAGGGTGGAGCAGGGGCAGGGCCTCAAAGAAGGGGCGGAAAGGAAGCCGGGCAAGGGTATTTGGGTTTGAGGTAGATCTTACATTGCACTTATGTTGAAAAAGTGATCTTGTGGTTAAAAAGGTTGGAAACCACTGATTTAACCTGCTCCTAAAAGCCTCCAATGACAGATATTTCATAGCCTGCCTGAGAAACCTGTTACATACCCATATATACATGTTCTGTGTGTCTATATGTCATGTATTTGTACTGTAACTACATAGTAGAAATACCCTGTAAGTTCTGTAATACTATAGTATAGACCACTTGAATCTGTGGAACTGGGCTGTAAATTTTGAGAAGGGACTTCGTCCATAAGATTCCTAGCAGTTCTGCCTCTGGTCTTGAGCTCTTCCTGTGGTTATTTTTAGAGCTAGGTTATAAATAAGAAAAAGTTTATTTTATTAACATTTCAAAAGCAAGGAAAATGTTTCATTTCAACTGATTTTCTTGTGATTTTTCTAATGAGAAATTTCAAAATGATTCCAAAAGCTTTTGAAATTTTCATTTCAGCAGGAGAAAAAAAAGAACACCTTCCATTTTGCTTATTTTTTTACCCTGGGGGGGAAAAAAGAGGAAGTGGGAAGTAAGGGAGTATGTTGTCCCCTTCCCTCCACTGAAACAAGACTAATTTAAAAATTATTAAAAACCAGAAAAATCCAACCCAAACTAACATTTTCCACAAATACTTTAATTTTGGAGAAGGGGGTGAAAAGCATTTTTAATCCAAAAAAATGTTTTGATGGAACATTTGCAATCAGCTCTGAACTTTTGGAGATTCTAGATGGTTCTTTCACTCCTGCATGTTTTACTCCCTCTGTGTGCTGTCAGGATTATACACATTAACTACATTTCTACATAGCTTTATACAAAACTTGTCTCCTCTCCTGTATATAGTTACCCTTTAAGGAAAGGCCTATAAAATGTAATAGAAAATGGTAACCTTTCTATAACGGTTTGTTTTTTATTGACCATCCCATTGACTTTGTGGAGAGAGGGAGGAGGGAGATATTTTTAGCAGTGTCCAGTTCAGATCTAACTTTGGAACAGCTTTCCAGGGAAAACAACCTACTGGTAACTAGTTTTAAAATGGAGTTTTGATAAGTTTATTAAAAGATTATACAACTGAGTGGACAACCATCAGAAGGGATTGGATTTGATAACCCAGTAAGTCCTTAGTTCATGTCCTACTTTCTGTCCATTGAAGTAAAATTTCCACTTGGTGCAATGGGGGCAAAGGTAGGCTAAGGTTGAATATTTTTGAAAATCCCACCTTGGAATTTCTTGTAATTTAGGGTTAGATTCTCCAATCTCAGGGACAGCTTTCATTGTACTGGCCATTTGCACCTAAGTAAGGGCTGCAAGATTAAGCCCAGAGGGCATGTCTACACTATGTGGAAGATTGACGCTGTTGTGGTTGATCTTCCAAGGTTCGATTTAGCAGATGTAGTATAGACTCACTAGATCAAACTCAAAGGGTGCGCCCATCAGCACCGGTACGCCTGCTATTCGTGAGGAATAAGGGAAGTCAACGGGAGTGTTTGCTCCTGTACTCCTCCCGGTGTGGAAATGCGATGCAAGATATGTCGTCTCTAGCTACATAATTTACATAGCTAGAGTTGAGTATCTTACTTCAGCCTTCTGATGTAGTGTAGACCAGGTCTGAGTTTGGAAATGGAGACATCTAGACTGAGTTGTGGGAAAAATCTATTGTAGTACAGGCCCTCATCCTTCGCCTATCCAAGTCAATGACAAAACACCTATTGAGTTCAGTGGTGCAGGCTCAGAACATAAGACAGGGTTCCCATGTGGTGTGCTACTTCAGCAATACTTGTAGAACTAGAGGGGTTCAGAGAAAGATGACAAGAATGATCAAGGGCTCATTTGAAGAGAGACTGGAAAACTGAGATTGTTTAACTTAGAAAGCAGATGAGGAACAGGGGCACTGACTGAAGAATATAAAATAATGAATGGAATAAAAAAGGTAGATTGGAGGCTTCTGTTCTCCTGGTATTGTAACTCTCTGCCTACTAAGACTGCTGTCGCCATTGTCACAGGAATTCACTGAGGCCAAGAACTGAGCAAGTTTTTTATACAGAAAACAAGATTATCTCGTGTTGCTATAATTAATGCTAACAAACCTATTAGTGACTGAGCTGGGTGGAGAAGGGTTTGTCTCTCTTGTGAACATTTTGATAGTCCAAAAATATTTCCCATTCCCCATTGGGATGAAAGAGACCCGTCAAAATTATTCATGAAACAGAAGAGAGAGAGAGAGAGACAGCAGAGAGATAGGGCTTCACATTTCTGCTTCAACAACTATTGAATTACGTACACAAAGTGGAACATCTCTAATAGGAGCAACGGAGAGAGGCCACCCTAGTATAGCCATTTCCCTAGGGGTGAGGATGCCCACATAGGGTGTAGAACAGTGGTTCCCAATCTTTTTTAAACCGGGGACTGGCAAATCCATTGGCAAACTTGTGGTGGACCGGCAACATTTGCATATTCATTATGCAAATAACAAATATGCAAATAAAACATTTCCTGTTTGCCAAAATATGTACTCCCGCCCCCTCATACACTCCCACACTGACTCCTGCGGGCCCCCCATATTATTTTATTCAGCCCCGGTGGCCATAGTAGCTGCCCACCAGATGGAGCAGATTCCGCCCCCCACCATGCAGCAGGTTACAACCCCCTCCTTTCCACAGCAGGTCCCAGCCCCCCACCCGACCTCCACCCCCAGCAGTTCTCAGCCTCCCCTGCCACACAGCCACAGCAGGTCCCAGCCTCCCCATAAGTGGCAGACCCTAGACCCCTCCCCTCTCCGGAGCAGACCCCACCACTGGAACAAGCCCCGGCTGCTCGCCACACAGCTGAGGCCCTGCCCCCAGCTGCCAGAACAGACCCCGGCCATTCACCACGTAGCCATGGCCTCCTCCCCCAGCACCGCAACCACTCTCCATCCGGCTCCACCAGCCAGGGCGCGTAGCTGCTGTCGGAGCTGGAACTGGGGCCACGGTGAGGCTGCTCCAGTAGGGAATTAACCTCACTATGGCCCCAGTTCCACTATGGCCCCGGTTCCCTGCCTGCTGCACCAGTCACCCTGTTGCTACGCTGCGAAGTGGGGGAAGGGAATTCCCTTATAGGGAACCCCAGCAGGTGGGGGTAATCAAAAGCTGGGGGCGTGGTCAGGCAATGTGCAACGGCCTGGCAGGGAGGGTTTCACAGAATGGTGGATGGGAGCCCCTGGTGTAGAAGATCCAGGTTCAAATGTCTTGTCTGAATAGAGCAGAGAATTGAACATAGGCCTCCCATGTGCCCTGGCTATTGGGGATGTCTTTCTCCATGGGACTGAGAAACCTTCCTGATGAAAGTTCCAGTTTCAACAAATTGGGTATTTTCCAGTAAAATAAAAAGGGATTATTGAAAAACTCCCAACGAGCTTTATAATCTCATACTTCAGGGTTTAACCCAATCTTAATTACACATCAGGACAACACCTACTGTGGAAGGCAGATTATTGCACTGCTGTTACTGTGCAGTTCTTACACCTTCTTCTGAAGCATCTGCTACTGGCTGGGTTCATTGGCAGAGATGGGATACTGGACTAGATGGACAATTTAAGGCTGATTACACTGATTTCTGCTGGAATGTGGGACATAATGAGCCACACACTAACAGAGCTTAGATTCATGCCTTATAATCATTTTCAAAACACACAGGGTCTCTGAAAGATTTCCAAAAGAAAACAGGAAGCTGCCAAAGAGAAGTGGACATCTCTGGCCCAAACACTTCGCTCTTTTGTTTGAAACCAAGAAAAGCTCCATTCAGGACTCTTAATTGATTAAAATTGAAGGCAATTGCCAGAGTACTGATAATTGCTGTGAGAGGGCAGTGGTCACCCTAACCAGTTGTCACTTCAGAGGAAACTGAACACTTAACAACCAATCAAGCAGTATTAGTTAAAAAAGTAACCTTTGAATGACCCTCTGTTTCCCATTCAGGAAATATTTTATGCATAATTTGTGTTTCATTTTTAATGTTAGCCCATAACACTTTCCATACCTTATTTATTTTTAATTTTAGAATGTTCAAAACTGTTAGTTACACCATTCTGGCTGTGTGCTCTAAATACCTTTTGACAAGATTTTCAGATGAACGGTAGGACTTCTGTGTCTCATCTAAACTTATCCCACTCTTGCTGCTTACGTTATGAATTGGGCATTTTTCAACACAGTGCTTCCTTTTGATTAACTGCTGTTACTAACATTGGGTTGCCTTATTTTGATTTCACTTGCTTAACTCAAACTCACATTTGATTTAGCTCAGGATTTTTTTCATTCCCCCATAACTACTTTGTTCTTGTTTCTTATTATTGCTGCTCATCTTGCAGCACTGCCATTCTGTCCATTTTATTGCAAGTCTCTCAATAGCTCATGCTGGCCTCAAAGCCCCAGCCTCTGGAGTCAAGTGAATATATCAGATTTTCAGCTTTAATTTTAAAAGGTACATCTCTAGGCTTTATGTTGGTGGGCAAAGGCATGACAATGTCATGAGTGTGCATTGTAAAGGTTCAGAAAACACAAGACAAAGTACTCAAAATATTATTTTTAAAAGCTCATGGTTTTTAAGATAATCTTATGATTTTAGAAGTGATTTTTAAACACTTATACTGCACTTGTTTTATCTTCCAGATCCTACCTCTGGTCTTTCCCTCCTGAAAGCATTGCCACCCTTATTAACCCTTTTTTGAACTCTGTCCCCTCCTTTATTCTATTCTGTTCCTATGCCACGCTTCTCATACCTCACACTCAACTAGCTTCCCTAAATTAGGTATACATATTGAAATATCACCTTATAAATCCCAAACATATATTGGAAAGATGAGCAAAACAAAAAGAAATCTCTTGTTCCCAGATTGTCCTGCCCCTCCTTCTTCCCTCTTCTTATCTTTTGTCATCTTTTACAATGTTGTGTCTAAAAATTCACGGTAAACGCTTCAGGCCAAGGACTGTTCTGCCTTATATTGGGAAAGCATTGCACATGATGATGAGAGTGCTATCTAAATATTAAATAATACTAAGCCATAAATCACCCCGCTCTTGAAGAGTGAAAAGTAGGCCACCTTGTTAGACATCTCTACTTTCTCATTCCCAGCATATGAAGAGGCATGTGGCTAAGCCAAAAAAACAGGGTGGCTCCTTGCTACGCTGTTGAAAAGACCCCCTCCCATGCAGCCACTTTAGCATATGAGATTTAGGGGCACATGCCCTGCTCCTGCCCATCCAGAAACACACCATGTATGGTTACTAGCACCACCGTCAACCAGCCAATGCCTGGCACTTCCCAGTTTCCTGCATCCAAATGTTGGTTGCTCCCCTAGTTGAGTGCTCTAGATGAAGGCAGAACTCCTTAAACATTTTCACTTTCTCATTACCAATGTCCTAGCCCATTAAGGATAGCGGGGGGTTAAATGCATCTCTACTTTGATTCTAACCTTTAGGGTTGCCAGGTGTCCGGTTTTCACCCGGACTGTCCATTATTTGAGAAGTCCACAGTCAGACCCTCGACAAGGTCCGCATGAAAATTAAGGAGCTTAGGCAGGCCTACAATAAGGCCCAGGAGCAGATCCAATGCTCTGGGGTGGCACCTCATAGGTGCCACTACTATCCACAGCTCAATGCTATCCTGGGAGTGGGGACGGTCACCTCCCCCCCATAGTCATCGAGTCTGGCCAGGACATGTGGAGGAGGAGGAGCAGGCCATGCCTGCAAGCAAAGAGCTGCTTCTCAGCCTGGAGCCAATCCCCACCTTTCAGGATGTCTCTCAGGCATTGGATGAACCTGGGGAAGGCACTTCAGGTGAGTTCCATCACTTTCCTTAGACACACGCGGGGGCAGGCGGCAGTCTGCGAGGGGCTGCCAGGGTCACACAACAACCTGTGCATCATAGGCGTGCACAGCACATTTCATTAGGGTGTGCACCCAAAGAATTTTTTAAAATGTACTCTTTGACCCCCATTAGCCACACCTCTGGCCCCTGTTGATCACACCCCTGACCTCCATTAGCCACACCCCCTGAGACCCATTAGCCACTCCTCTGGAGGTAACACTCTCAGGGCAAGATGGACACATGACCAGAAGTAAAAGGTGTCATGTGACCCCTTTTCCCACCATCCTCCTACCAATAGCAATTATGTTGGCCCCCACCAAAACCACCTCATGCAACTATCCTGCAGTTGCATTAACCCAGTTTGTGTGACATTAACTCGGGGGTGGAGAGGCTGGGAGAAGTGTTGCCTCTAAGAGTTTCCTCCCGTGAGCAGAATGAATTTTGTGTTGTGCACCAGTACTGAGTTCATGTGGCTTGTTTGGATATTCCACTGTGGCACCCAAGTTATTAATAAATATTTTATAAACCTTTACCTTTCCCCTCTGCTGTCATGTCTCCTCCCCTTGCTCCATCAGCTCCCCTGGTGCCTGCTGCTCCCCATCCCTTACCCTCATCTACTGTCCTGACTCCTTCCCTTCTCACAGCCCTCAGCCCTCCTGCGACTTGCCCCCCTCCACCAGCCCTTCTCTCTCCCCTGTGCCCACTCCTCCAGTAGCCCCACTCTGAGCATGTGAGCTACTCCTCCTCCTCCCCTATCCTAACACCTCCCTCTACACACCTGCCCTGCCTCTCTCCTCTGGTGCTGGTCCCTCCCCTGCAGGTGTCTGCCCTTCTGCTTCACCCCCAGAATCCTCTGGCACCTGCATCTTCCCTTATCCCTGCACCCTCCTAGTGCCCCCCCTTCCCTCACTGCCCCTGCCCCCTTTACCCTCTTTTTCCCTGATGTCCACCCCCTCACCACCCTCTGCCCCTGTTTCCCTCATGCCCCTGTGCCCTCACACATGACTTGCTCCATCCCCACCTTCCTCATGCCCACCCCTTCTTTCAAGCCTTCTCCCAGCACATCCCCCTCCCTCCTCTAGCCCCCAATGACCTTACCCTCTCCTCTCCTAGCATCACCCTGTCCCCCCTCCCACTGACACCTCCTATCCTGCCCTTTTTCTCATTGTTTCCACTTGGCCTCCTGGCATTTGTCTCTCTCCTCCACCCTGTTCCTTGGTGCCTTCCCCTTTCTTCTCCTGACCTGCCCCCTTCCCTTCAGCTCAAGCCCCTTCCTCTCCCACCTCTTCCCCCTATTTTTCTCCCTTCCCCTCCCCCACCTTCTGCCTTCCAGTTAGTGGGGCTGGAGTCTGTGGAGTCGCTCCAGCTGCTGACCCAGGACCAGGTGGAAGGTCTCCAAGAGACACATGAGACCATAGTAACCACAGAGCTCAATGCCCCAGTGCTCTCGGTAGGACCCGCAAATGGAGGCACCAGGAGCCACATTTATCCTCCAGGCTCAACATCCCACCTGCCTATTTGTTGTTTTTTAAGTTTTTCCTTTTTTATAAAGTACCTTTTGTAAAAAAATTATAAGTACCCCCAATGCACACACCCCTCGCACAGAGCCAGCCCCCCGTTCCAATGCATTCACCCCTTCCCAGAGGCAGGCTCTCCAGTGCCCCCATCCCAAAACACTCATGCCTCCCCCTGATCAGCCCCCCTCAGTGCCCCCATCCAAATGCACTCACCCCTCCACCTGAATGAGCTCCCCCAGCATCGGGAGCACCCCCCATCAAATCCTCCCCTCCCACAGAGCCAGGCATGGGAGGAATGGAAAAGCCGGGTAAGGGACTCTACCTTTAAAGTGGCTGCTGCTGCTGCATGTCCCTGCTTCCTCTGCTCGTAGCGTGTAGAGCCAGGATCACTGAGCCAACTTCCGGTCTCTGTTCAAAAGCATCATGTGGGCCAGAGGAGCGTGCACTTCGCTCCCAGCCCAACCCGGCACCCCCCTAGCATGGTGCCCTGGGGCAACTGCCCCCCCTTCACTATGCCTCTGCTCCCACCCCTGTATCCTGCATTCACAGCCCTTTTGAATTCCCCACTCTCTCCCTGCCCTACTACCCCTCCCCTTGACACACACCCTTCTGATGTCACTAGTCCCGCCCCTTTCTGCAGCGGGCGCACAGCCCAGAGGGTGGCTGACGTCTCCTGGCTCGGTGCTTTCCCGCCTGCAGGGCTGATCTGCTGTGCCACTGCACCAGAACAGGTGGCACAAACCAGCGTCCGCTCCCTGCGTGACCCATAAAACACATGGGTCAGCGTGGACTGCATGCGGGATGGATCAATCTCTGACCAATTGGCTTAGTCCGTTCCGAGACATTAGGGTGTGCCTGGGCACACCCGGCACACCCCGTGCGCATGCCTATGCTGTGCACGTGGGTGCACATGGAGTGCCAGTCCAGAATAATCATCTCCATGACTCTCTCACACAGGAACCCCTCAGCCCTTTTCACAAGGTTCCTGGATAGTCCTGCCTTACTATGCCCTCTGTGGTGTGACACTTTCCCATGAGAAGCCACCACTAAGGAGTCTGGGGTCATGGAACCACACAGCAGTGCCACATATGGCACAGAGTTGCGCCCACACTTGGGCAGCATCCAGTTGCAGTCAAGCGTGGCAATGCAGAGGAGACCAATCCCCTGCATGGGAATCTGCCGGGGGAGGGAAGAGGAGGAGAACTTAGTATCACTCTCTCCAGCAAGTGGCATCTGCTGCTCACACATCTCCCCCAACACCCTGCCCCCTCTCCTCCAGCATTCAGGAGTAGAAGTTCCCTTTCTACTGGATACCACTAGTGCCAGACCTGGTATGTGCAGGACACAGTAAAAGGCCGAGCTGCTCCATTCCCGGCTCTTTCCCGCAGACTCCTGGGCTGGCTGGCACCTTATCATGCTTGCTTGTTTCCAGGCTGTGGGTGCAGTGATACTCCACTGGGACTTCCGTGATCCTGCAGGAAAGTGCCCACTGTCTAAGCAACAGATGAGGCCATGTGCTCCTCCCTTACCTTGGTGATGGAGTGCATGGCCTTGAGCATGGAGTGGGCCACTCAGCCACCTCCCCACCCCCACCATGCACCTGTCCCCCTGGCTTCTCCTCCGAGTCCCCCCAGGAGCCTCCAAACATGGGGCAGTGGGACCTCGAGGGTAGCCCCATCCCTTGTTCCTGTTGATATAGTGTGAGGCATGGTGGTTGGGGGCCAGGATGGGGATGTGGGTGGCATCTATGGCCCCCTGCAGTTGGGGAAACCCATGGCGGCAAAGCCATCCATGATGGTGTCAACCTTGCCTGGAGTGACAGCCCTCCATAGCAGCACATTATTAATGGCCTTGGCTACCTGCAGAAGCAAGGCCCCGACTGTGGATTTCCCCATGCCGAACTGGTTCCCCACAGAGTGGTAACTATCCAGTGTGACGAACTTCCACAGGGCGATGGCAACATGCTTCTGCAGGGGGATGGCAAGTCTTAGCCAGGTGTCCTGTCACCTGAGGTCAAGGGCGAGCCATTCACAGAGCTGCAGGATTGTGGCCTTCCTAAAGCAGTTCTGGAGTCACTGCTGGTTGTCCCATCGCTGCAGGATGATGCAGTCCCATGAGCCAGAACTGGTCTCCCTCTGTCAGAAGGAGTGTTTCATGGTGTCCAAGGGATTTAGGGGCATTTGAAGCAGCTGGTACACGAGGAACTGGATGAAGCGGTTCTTTGGTTGGGGCTGGTTGTCATCCTGCTGGCAGTGTGGATGAACTCTGCCATGAGGTGCAGGACGAGGTCAATGAACCTGGTACTGCTTTGCAGCAACTCTGGCTCCATGATATGAGTGCTGTGGCATTTGCAAGGGCAGCCAGAGCACCTGAGTCTGGTGTCCCACAAAGGGGGAAGTAGTGGAGGAGCGGTGTGTGAGACGTGGCCATGGAGAGGAGCCCCTGAAAGCACAGGGGCTGACCAAGCAGCCAGACGAAGTGTCCGCCATCCTGGTGCCCTCCCCAGAGTGATTTTAGGGATTCTAAGTCTGAAGCAGGTGCCAATCAATGTGGCCACACGATTTTGAAGTAATTCTGAGCTATTTCAATGATCCCTTGTAGTGTGGACACGCTATTTCGACATTTTTATTTTGGGAGTTATTTCAATTTTACTTATTTTGAAATGATTTCCTAGTGTAGACATGCTACTACAGACTAATGAGTTTCCTACAGCCTTAGCTAAGAGTCAGGTGGCTTTTAACTCATGCAATAGAGGCTCATGCATTTAATTCCAGAGGGCTGAGGTTTGATCCTGCCCACTGATGACCAGGTTCTGTCAGTGTAGAATTAGACCCAGTATATAAATTGGCTTATATATGTAGACCTGCTTGAAGAGCCAATTTAATCAAAGTGCTACATAATTGCGAGCTACAGTTTGACTCAAAAATAATCCAAAAATGAAACCAAATGGGTCTGATCATCAGACAGAATAGTTCTACTGATCTCAGGGGTGCAGTCCCGACATCCCCCACTTGCAGATCTCGCTGAATGAGGTGAGATGAATGCAGCCAACAAAACTGTCGTGAATGACCAAACTTAAGTTGTCATCTTAGAAATCTTAGAGACAGAAGACCACAGAACAGATTCTTTCATGAAGGACTACAGTAGTGTTTCATTGGATTACATCAGCACATGGCTACTAGAGAAGTAGAGAAATATGCTAGAAAAGCATATTTACTTTTTTGGAGGTGTTCAAAGATCTTACAGGACGGAATCAAGATGCACAGAATACTAAATGATCACCATAGTGAAAGGCCATGCATTATTTACAAGCACAGTGTGAGCTGTCAGGTCACTTAAATCAATTATTCACCATTTGTTCAATTTAGCTTTGTATAAATCTTCTTTTTCTCACTCAGCGAATTCCAAATTTACTACACAGCCGTATGCTGTGTCTATAACGAGAACAGACTGGAATGTACAAAAATGCAGACAGCTTGCTAAATTTATAATTGATTGCTTGGCAAATTATTGGTGTCTACCTCTTGCTCTGTTTCGTCCATCGTGTGATTTTTTTTTTAAATGCATAAATCAAATATGTGGTCTCTCTAAATTTATTATTTGAGCTCGAGTTCTATGCTGCTTTCAACTAGCGTATATAGCACACTTCAGCCAAACCTGGAGAGCTCCCCATAAAGACTCAGCAGGAGAGCATGTATTCATAGGCTTATAAATCCAGAAGGTCCATTATGGCCCTTTACCTCCCGCAATAATTAAGGCCATAGGAGAAAAATGCAAACCACGAGTCAAATGACCATCCCTTGATAATCTGGTCCAGCTGGTAGAAATACATGTGGTGTAATACTATTATCCATAGCCTGGTGTTGATCTTGATGACAAGGCCAGGAAGTATGACTTAAACAGCAGCAGGCTTAGGTTCTGCTGGATCAGTGGGAGAAGTGAATTCCTGAGCTGAGGGTCTATCATTGAGAGTAACTCTGCTCTGGCTCCCTGATTCAATGTGTGGTTTAGTAGCTGAAACACTTCAGACAGTCTATGATGAGAAAGGTGAACTCTAAAGCTCTGGGACACATCCATTGCTGTCTCTAACATTCCTTCTGCAAAGCCACGCCAGCAGGCAGCCACAGTCCGTATTGGCAGGAGCATTGATTGGCGTACATCAGGAGGCATCACAGGTAAATGGCTCATTGTGTCAGGGTTCATATTCAAGAAGTGAGGTTGCCATTTTCTGGCTAACCACAGATGGGCGGGAAAAATCCTTTAACTGCCCAAGATATCTGCTGGAAAACTAAGACAGCAAAACCCAAAATGTCCAGGAAGTTCTTGGAATGTACTGGCAATAACTTTGTGTTAGAAGGTGAGGAAGTAACCAGAGCACCCATTTTAGATGCAATTCTGACTAACAGAAGAATTGGTTGTGAATCATCCAAGTTGCCTTCCATCTTTAGAAAGTGATCCTGAAATAAGGGATTTCGTGATTCTAAGGAAAAGAAACAATGAAAGCAACAGAAAAACAAACAGTGGACTTCAAGAGCATGTCAACACTGCGGAGAAGAGCATCCCTCTGGAGGTTGATCTAGCACTTGATTTAGCGGGTCTAGTATATCAAATCAAATCTAGTATGCCCAAATCATATGGTGAGGGCAGCCCTCATTCTGCGAGGAGTAAGGAAAGCCAACAGGAGCATGTGCTTCTGTTGGCCTCCCGCAGTGTAGATGCAGTGACTGGGCTTAAAGTAAGTGAAATCCAACTACACATTTTGTGTAGCTGGGTGGTGTTCCATAAGCCGACCTGGCTGGTCTAGTGTAGACCAGGCCCAAGAAAGCAGACTATAACAAACTCAGTGAATGGATAGTTAAGGCCCCATGGGAAGAAAATCCAAGGTGAAAAAAAGTTGTCAGGAGAGCTGGCAGTTTCTGAGGCAAAGGCACATCAGCAAACAAACCTGAGGCAAAGGAAAGATAGAAGGAACAGTAAGAGTCTTCTAAAATTCTATTAGGAGCTCTTTAATGAATTGAAAATGAAAAAGGAATCCTACAAAAAGTGCAAATGTGGAAAACTTGTGAAGGAGGAGGACAAAAGAATAGCCTAATTGTGTAGAGACAAAACGAGCAAGGGACATGAAACACTGCGAAGCTCTAGAAATATATTAGGAGCAAGAGAAAGATGAAGCAAAAATATAGCTCTCCTACTTAGTAGGGAAGGAGAGCTAATAATGGAAGACAGTAAGCAGGATGAGGTGTTTAATGCTTGTTTTTCTTCAGGATTTGGTAAAAAGGTAAATTGTAACCAGATTCTTAACAGAATTCATATTAACAAGAAGGGGGAATGAACACAATCCAAAATCATGAAAGAACAGATTCTAACCTAGGCACTGACTCTGTGAGCTGGAGCACCCATGGGGAAAAAATGGTTAGCACCCACTGGCAGCCCTGTGGATCACCTCTTTTCTCACCTGAGGCCCTGCTGATCAATGGCTCCCCCTCCCTCTTAGCACCTCTCCCCATGGTGATCAGATGGTCAGCTGTGTACAGGAGGTGCCGGGGAGGAGGGAGGGCAGGAAAAGGCTGGGGAGGAAGATGCAGAGATGGAAGCTGGCAGAGGGACCCGGGGCGGGGTGGGAGCTTAGGGAAAGACGGAATGGGCGTGGGGCCTGAAGTGGAACAGAGGTTGAGACCTCAGCAAGGGTACTCTGTCCAATTGTGGGTGACACACTTTAAAAAAAGTTGGGAACAAATTGGAGAAAGTCCAGAGGACAGTAACCATAATGATAATAGGTTTAAAACTATACCCTATGGGGAAAAGTCTTTGAAAAAACCAACCCTGGACGTTAGAGAAAAGAAGACCAAGGGGTGAGCTGATAACAAACTTCCAATATGTTAAAGGCTATTATGGAGAGAGGGTGGGAATCAATTGTTCTCCATGGCCACTGAAGGAAGACAAGACATAATCAACTTAATATGATGCAAAGGAGATTTAGGTTAGAGATCAGGAAAAGCTGTCAAACAATTAGTCTAATTAATTACTGTGTTAGGCTTCCAAGGGAGGTTGTGAAATCCCAGTCACTGGAGATTTTTAAGACAGGTGAGAGAAAAACCTCTCAGAGATCGTTTAGGTTTATTTAGTCCTGCCTCAGCACAGGAGCCTCAACTAGATAACTTCTTGAAGTCCTAACAAAACCCCCAATGCTTTAGGAAAATTGGTTGGTGAATATGCATCTGCATAACTCAAAGATGCTTTATGCAAAACAGGTCATGTAACATATCCATTTTACAGTTACAATCTGATATATCCTATTTTTGTGCATGTATCATTCTTGTACATGAAGTTAGAAATATGACGTATGACTCTGTATATAATTCTAAATGTGCCACCATTAGTGATAGTTGAGGTGCTTAATGACTCAGTACGCAAACCAACAATCTGTGAATGGTCAGGTTTGGCCTATAAGCCCAAACTGTGGTTGGTCAGCCCTGGGGGTGAGTCTATTTAAGCAATGAGAAGCCATCAATCCTTTTTCAGCTGGCCTTTGAAATGGCAACAGACACTGGTGTAGATGTACTGAGCTGTTAGTATAGATGCAGCCTTGGAGGGCTCTGATTAGTTATCACCCACCCTAGCTGTTCAGGTTTTCACCTGCCAAGGGCACCTGTCAGCAAGGGACACCCTAGCTGTTCATCACTAGTTCTTAGAGTGCTGGCAAACATGGCAAGACAGACTTGTGCTGCAAATGGGAAGGTTTTCCATGCACCACCTCTCTCTTCTCTAAGGGAGCCTCTCGATGTGGACCTAGCTTATCCCACAACGTTTACTATAAGAGCCGCGATATCAGTGTATGTCAGCCAAAGTGTTTAGCAAAACACCCTTATGGAGAGGTCGCTGAGAGTAGAGACAGGGATCCTGATGAGATGTTCTATTTTTCAAATAAAGCGCCTTACAACACACCAAATTTTGTTTTATCGTGTCAAGTTAAGGGGTGAGAATTACATCAGCTGCCTTTCACAACACATTTTAAATCCCCAAGTGACACAATACATCAGTGATAGAAAGCTTCCTCCACAAAACCCCGGCAAGACTCCCAGCTAATGACGTTCCATGAAACTTCTTCCAGGAAAATTGCTTGAAACCGCTGAAGTAATATCTAGGATTTCTGCAGCCTGTTCTGCACGATTCATTCAGCCCTCGGTAGCTTAGACGTTATTAAATTTGCATGACTTTGTATTAAATAAATAAAGTGAAGCACAACAGCTGGGGCTACTCATCTCTCAGGCATATGCCATCCTGTGTCAGATCCAAGAAGGACTTGACAGTGTTGTAATTACCAAACTGGGTCAGTGGTTAAATAGAGTGCAAGGATTGTTATAACACTGACCACTTGGGCTTTGCAACTTTCTTTTTTAGTAACAAAATCTCAGCGTATGCACTGTATCAGAAGGTGCCTATGGACTCCAGCCTGTCTGCGAGGAATCCTTATTTATAGGACTAGCCTCTACTTATACAAGTAAGAGTATGTCAGACCAAACTCTTACTGAATAACACCATGCACTGAATAGGGTTCATGTTGCAAAATGTTTACTTGCAGAAATCCCATTCAGACATAGGAGAAAAGGTGACCTTGTGGGTTTCCAAGGTTTTGAGACCTACTCCAGATTCTGCTACAGACTGCCTATAAATCCAGTGTTCTCCCCAAGCTACCACCCATGTAGCATCAACAAGGTCTCAGTAGAGGCAAAAAAGTAAATAGGACAAAAAGGGGTGAGGTGTGGCAAGGGCACCAGATCATGGCACAGAAGTTTGGAATACAACTTGAGAGTGTCATTTGTTTTACTAGACCATACAGGCCATTGGGTTTGCCCACACAACACACCAAGCTTGGATCTAAGTGACCCATACCTGAAGACCTGCTGTGTTCAAGCCCGTACTTGTGCATCTGCACTGCATTGGAAACCTGGGCCTCATAACCACGCTGCTTTGGCTGTACTGCACTGTTCAGACCAACTCAGAACTTCAGCATCTGGTGTGTATCCCAGGGCTGCCAGTGCCCTCACCAGCTGTAGCCATTCAAGAGCTCGTGCCATAGGGGACTGTGCACTTGTCTGTTGGTGTGACCCACAGGACTGGACCAAAAGAGGGTTGGGTGGCTTTAGACTGCAAACACATGCAGCCAAGCCATCAACAGAATCAGGTAGATTGTCTGTGAGGTGCTAGTGGACAGAAGGTTTTGACCGGCCAAGGGATTTGCAACCCAGCTGGTTCAACTGGCTCATGCCTTTTGCTTTAGCCTCATATTCCCCCTACGCTTCTGGAGAAGAGCCACAAGCACAGACAGGTGGGATTGTTCTGAAGACCGGGAATGACATGACTAACATTGGGTCCCGAACTTTCACATGAAGAAGCAAACATTCCTGGAGGTTTGTGATCAACTGGTCCTCCAGGACCAGAGCACTCACATGAAGGCCTACATTTTTAACTGTGAGAGTAATTAACCACTGGAACAACTTATCAAGGCTCCTGGCCAATGTTCCCTCTAATTTTTTTCATCCATATATGTATTTTCCCCTCTGGGTGCGGAATAAATTTTACATGCACCAAGGCATATGTGAATGTGCACCACCAGTAAAAACAAAACCTAGCTGTGGGCACTCTGCTAACCAGCTGGGCAGCATCTGAATCTCTCCTGAGTGGCTGCCCAAGAGCGCAGGTTACAGGGCACACAGATCATGTCAGATTCTCCAGCCTTGTCAACTTTTCAATCAACACTGGATGTTTCTCTGAAAGATCTGCTCTGAGGATTATTGCAGGGAGAATCTGATATGGTAGGAGATCTACTGATTTAGGTTTTGCTGGGATAACTCAATCCAATGTTGCAATCCCAGAAGTGTTACGTTAAGCTACACATTCAGATTGGCTTGTCGGTTTCATATCTGTATATAATCACAGGGCTAGATTGTGGCTTTTCCATCACAGCCCAGGGTAGTCCTGAGCAGCTCAGGAACTGCACCTGGAACACTACCTACCTGAGACACACAGGCCTGGAGGAGGGATTACCCTAGGACTAGGGGACCCTCCACTCCATCTTCTGGTGGATCATTTGGGAGGCTTTGACCATGCCCAGGATTAGGAGGGTAAGTGGTAGGAAGTGTCTAATGGAAGCAGGCACAAAGCACTCCTGGGTGTTTGATTTCATTGCCTTTCCCTGAGCAAGAGCTTGATGGAGAGGGAGCGCTTGGCTTTCTGTGGTCCTTGAAGGGGCCACAAAACTGGAGATGAGGGAGGTAGAGACACTAAGCCCTGAGGTGAGGGCAGGTAGCCTACACAGCCCAGGATGTGGGCTGAAGACTTTATTTGGGGAAGACATTGGACCTGTATATTTTGTTGGTCTGAATCCCTGGAAAGGGCTGGACTCAACAGGTGACCAGAGAGCTGAATCACTCGTCTAGAAAGGAGTCTGCCTGTCCACCACAGCGATCACCAGCAGGGGCTGCTAGAGATAGGGCAGAGTTGGGACCCAGGTACCTAACTACAAGGCAGCATCACTGGTAAGTGCTGCTGGCCATAGCTGCTTATGGAACCAATAGCATGGTAATGCAGAACTGCCTCTGTTCCCTTTCTTGGGGAGTAAATTGAACAAAATATAAGAACGCGAGAGGTTTTGGAGCTTGGCTTAGCTTCTCCATTTCGTGTGAGCTGCTTCAGATTTGGGCCTGGGCCAGTAGCTGAGTTTTGTTTATAGTTTAGAACAAGGGTTGGTGATGGAAGGGAGGGCGAGAGAAGCGAGTTTGCGACAGCGCTGGTGCTTTAATCTCTCGGGCTGCATCACTCAGCACCCTCATCCAGCACCTGCCTGCGGGAATTGGTGCTAGCCCTGACTAAGGCAGCCACGTCTCTTCTTCAACCGCAGGAGCCACGCCCCATGGGAGACGAACGTTACACCCAACAGAGTCAGGCTGGATGCATGCACCAAGTTCACATGGGAGCAGCACCTCCCCAGAGGAGCTCCAAGGGAAAAGACGGAGAGCTTAGAGCATTGCGACAGTGAGGATTCCCTCACCAAAGGTACCAACTAACTAAGGACTTGATGGTGCCATTTAAACATTGCCTTTGTCAGTGGAGCTACGCTTATGCTTTCTGCCTTAGGTGCCTAAGTGTACAGAGATTTTATACCGCTCAGGACCCCACAAAGGGACAAACACTTATTTCCCACCATCCTCTCTCTTGGTCAATGTACAGGGTGGTGCAAAGCTATGGTCCTGCAGTCTGCAATTGGGGGAGTAAGGAGGGAATGGTCCATTTGCTCTCTCTTGAGAGCAGGGCCTTCTATTCTGGCTGGAAGAAGAGGTGATATTCTCATTTCTCCCCCATCCCTCAGGGTACACCTACATATGGACCAGACACAATTTGGTCCTGAGGGAATAAATAACAAATACCTGGTGTTTTTAAAATTAGAAACTAGTGCGAGGGAGATGCTGAGTAGGACTACGCTCCTAATAGCACTTGTACAGCAAGCTGCTTCGCTGTGCTGCTAACATGTCTCTGCACGCACTGTGAGGTTAGTAACATGCCCATTGTGTTTGTCTGTTCGCTCTTCCATGAGTTTATAGCTACTTTATGTAACTAGCACACAGGGGCCACATACTACGGAGCTGGCTGGTGACATTTTTAGCTGCAGCTGGAGTTTTCTAAAAGCTGCACTCCTTTCCTTTTAGTTTTAATGATTCTTAAGGGCTAGTTCCAGCACTCTGGAGGAGAAAGTGTCCAGGCAAAATATTTTAGTGTGTCCCTGTGTGTTTGTGTCACACTCTGGAGGGTTCTCATGAACACTGAGT